>NC_062579.1:892500-1517500 GCF_022837055.1 Prionailurus viverrinus
GGGAGCCTTGGCCCAGTGGTCTAAGTAGGGCTCAGTATACATTATGAAGAAATCTATTTTTAATAATTTTTTGTACGGTTAAATTATCCATTGAAAATGTCATGGTCACACCATTGAGAAACCTCTTGATTCCCAAAACACTAAAATTAAATCAGTGGGGTTTCAAAGCACAGTACGCTTTTCTATCTTAATTCCCAATATAATGAATATGTTTAATATTTTCTCCCCTTTGGCTCAAAATAGAACCTTTAAAATGTCATCCATGAGAAAGATCATGGGGAGGGAGAGGGGGAAAGGGAAAGAATGAGTGAGGAAATGAATGAAGGATGTTCTCAAAATAGAAAACAAACATACTTGAAAGAAGGAAACAAATGACAGAGAAAGGAAATAAATTTCAAAATATGGAAAATGAATCCTTAAAATAGCAGAAGAAAGAACCAGCTTGAGAATATTTTTTTTAGAATACCATTTTTCAAAGTAATGTTTCTTATTATAAAATAATGCTCATTCATTGCAAAACACCCAGCAAACAAAGAGAAGCATACAAAGGGAGTAGAAATCATTCAGAGGCCACCCTACAGAGAAAAATATTGTAATATTTCTGGGAATTTCTTTCAAATCCTTTTTATATTCCTTTATTTTTACGAAATGGGGGCATACTCTAAAATGCTTTTATATTCTACTTGTTTTCATTTAATATTTTGTTGTGAAGCTGCCCCATGTAAAATAGTACTTGAAAACATGACTTGATTTGTTATCTTGGGAGTCAGTAAAGCACAATTAATGGGCAAAATATTGACCACCATCTGTTTTCACATAGCCCACATGTTAAGGGTAGTTTTTATACTGAAATAAAACGGCTGAAAAAATAAAAATAAGAATAACTGTTCATGACACATGAAAATTATATGAAATTCCCCTTTAAGTGTCCAAAAATAAAGTCTTATTGAACACAGCCATGACCTTTCATTTTTCCTTTATGTATTGACTATGGCTTTTTTTTTTTTTTTTGTCTCACAAGAGTAGTTAGGTAACTGTGATAGAGACTATATGATACTCAAAAGCTCAAATATTCACTATTTGGATTCTTACCAAAAAAGTTTGCTGACCCCCCCAATCTATATAATTATATAGCCTCTGCATATATCACAATTTACATATTTTATAATTGTTTCCCTATTAGTGAGCATCACGGAGCTTTTCCTTGCTATTTTTGGTAATTTGGTTATGAGTTCTCTTGACCTAAATTATGGTTGACATCCCCTGAATATTTTTCTGGGTAATTAATTATGGACCAAAGCCCATAATTAATAGATATTTTTATACCTCTTGATGTATTATCCTCCAGAAAGGCAGAAAGCATGTATCCTGTTCCATGCCAATGGTGCTTAGTAAAATTGGGGGCTCTGAATTGGCACCATGGTGCTTCCTCCATGGAGGTCTATCATCTCCAACCAATACACAAACACAAAATTATTAGCTGTCTTTTCTCTCTATAATTCTTACAACTCTTTCTCATGGTATTGGTAACTAGGAAATTATCTACATCCACTGGACATTTTAACCAGTAAAATAACCCATGTGTTTGTTTGACCTCTGGAAAGCAATCATTCCAGGCAGTCATCAGAAAAGAGAATATAACAACAGAGATCCCTGCTAAGGCAACGGAGCAGACAGATTGATGAGGCAAACTGGCCACAGAGCAGAATGCAAGGCAGATGGTTCCTCGTCCTAGGCTAGGCAACCAGAATTATCAGCAATTATAAAGAATTCAAGTTGCCGTGGAAGTCAGCTCTTTGCACTCCATCTAATGGAATATCAGAAACAAAGGCAACTAGATATCACCATGGTTTGCTCTGTTAATTTGACAGGTGACAATGGTGTGGTGGCCATTTGTATTACTTCTGTTATTTGCCCCATATATTACTGGGAAAGTTATCTTTGTACTAGTTTGTAAGATCTCTATGTTTTAAGATGATAAATGTTTTATCTCCTAAGTACATTTTGTGTAAGACTTCTAAGCATTTCTCATGAGTTTTTGATATGTATGACTTGTAAACGGACAACACTGGGTTAAGTGAGACTAGGCAAGACCGTTTAATGCAAGACTTCACAAAGCCTTTAATATGATAAGGTGAATTCTGAATCAACAGGTGGGATTGCCAAATGTGGCATTTGCTGAAATTATTGACAATGGGCAAATCTGTTTCCTAGGCATCTTTCAGAATATGCTTTAATGTTTTGTAGCTAAATTTGGGGAATCTGTGGTAGGAATCAGGAGATATAGAGAATATCCTGAAAAGATATGGAATCCTACTGAAAAACAAATAGCATTAATTAAAAATATTAATAAAAAAGGGGCACCTGGGTGGCTCAGTCAGTTGAGCACCCGACTTTGGCTCAGGTCATGATCTCATAGTTCTTGAGTTCAAGCCCCACATTGGGCTCTGTGCTGACAGCTCAGAGCCTGGAGCCTGCTTCGGATTCTGTGTCTCCCTCTTTCTCTCTCTGCCCCTCCCCTGCTCATGCTCTCTCTCTCTCTGTGTCAAAAATAAGTAAACATTAAAAAAAAGAAGTTTGGAAATATTAATAAAATGGCTGAATACAAAATAAATATAATAAAACAACAGTTTTCCTAAGTATAAGAAACAACTAGTTTTAAAATATTATCTAAAAAGGGCCTACACGGGGCGCCTGGGTGGCGCAGTCAGTTAAGCGTCCGACTTCAGCCAGGTCACGATCTCACGGTCCGTGAGTTCGAGCCCCGCGTCAGGCTCTGGGCTGATGGCTCAGAGGCTGGAGCCTGCTTCGGATTCTGTGTCTCCCTCTCTCTCTGCCCCTCCCCCATTCATGCTCTGTCTCTCTCTGTCCCAAAAATAAAAAAATAAAAAAATAAACGTTGAAAAGAAAAATAAAAAGGGCCTACAACTGGGGCACCTGGGTGGCTCAGTTGGTTAAGCATCTGACTTCAGCTCAGGTCATGATCTCATGGTTTGTGGGTTCGAGCCTCGTGTCAGGCTCTATGCTGATAGCTCAGAGCCTGGAGCCTGCTTCAGATTCTGTGTCTCCCTTTCTCTCTGCCCCTCCCCTGGTCATGCTTTCTCTCTCTCTCTCTCTCTCTCTCTCTCTCTCTTAAAAATAGATAAAACAAAAAAAATTAAAAAGGGCCTACCCCAATAGAAATTAAAACAAAAATAATCTAGACATAACCTTAATAAGAAATATATAAAGCATATCTAGAAAAATATAAAAACTTTACTAAGCAATATAAAACAACTTGCACAAACAAAAAATCATGCTCTAGGATTCAAAATATGAATATTTAAATTATTTCCATTGAAAAACATGTCCAAATATATTGTAGATTTACACAATGATATTAAAAATCCTCAATGGATATTTTCAGAAACATGTAATGTTTTTTCTAAAGTCCATCTGAAAGTAATAAGTAATCCTATTAGTTAAAACCTCTAAAAATTAGTAAGAGAAGACTATGGTGATGGAGCAAATTATTTTATGTACAAACACCATATATGATTCACACATATTTAGCCAAAAAGAGACATTAGACTCCTTTGTGCATACCATATGAGCTGCATTTCCCAATTAGAGATATCACAAGTGTCAAAGTCTCTGTAGACGAGACAAGGGGCTAAAAAAAATGTCCTCAAAGAAAATAATGGCTGAAAACTTCTCCAGCTTGAAAACAGACATAAACCTACTGACTTATTCAGCTAAGAACATGAATGAACACTGAAGAGGATGAATTCCATTAAATCCATGCCAAGACATATCTTAATTAAACTTAATTTTTCTTTAATGTTTATATTCTGAGAGACAGAGACAGAGAGACATACCATGAGATGGGGAGGGGCAGAGAGACACAGGGAGACACAGAATCTGAAGCAGGCTCCAAGCTCTGAGCTGTCAGCACAGAGCCCGACATGGGGCTCGAACTCACAAACCATGAGATCCTGACCTGAGCTGAAGTTGGATGCTTAACTGACCGAGCCACCCAGGCACCCCTTAAGTAAACTTCTGAAAGAAAGCTAAAACTAAGACAAATCTTGAAAGCAGACACACACACACACACACACACACACACACACACACCTTATCCATGGACAGGGAATCAAATGAGAGCAGATTCCTCACCAGAAACAATGGAGGCCACTTGTAAGTGGCATGATATTTTCAGATGCTGAAAGAAAAAAACACTGTCAATGCAGAATTCTATATTCAGTGAAAATATCCTTCAGGAATGAACAGGAAATTAAGGCATTCTCAGATGAAAGAAATCTAAGAGAATTTGAAAATAGTAAGTGTACACTAAATAATTGCTACAAGAAATTCTGTAAAAAGAAGGGAAATGGTAAAAGAGGAAATCAGGAAGGAAAAAAGTACAACATACAAAAATATGGGTAAATATGGGTTTTTTTTCTTGACTGTTCTAATTTTTGAGGGTGGGAGCAAAAACTAGAACATTGATGTCATACTTAGTTTCTGCTGAAAAAATACTTAAGACATTTATAATATAAAAGGAGAAGGTTAGAGGAGACAAAGTTTGTATACTTCACTAAAACTGATAAAATGGTAACATCGTAGGCTGTGATAGTTATGAATACATAATATGATATCTAGAGAAATCACCAAAAAGTTATAGAAAGAGATACACTAAAATCACTATGGATAAACCCAAATGAGATTCTAAATAAAGTTCAAGTAACCCAAAGGAATGCAGGAAATAGAAAACAGAGCTAAGAAAAAAGTGGCATAATTAACCCTTAACATATCAAAAATTATATTAAATGTAAATGATCTAAATAGACCAGTTAAAACACAGAGATATAGGCATCCACTCATGATAAATATTCTCAGAAAAATAGAAATAGAGGGAAACTTTCTCAACTCCAAAAAAGACAGGTATATACTTGTAGCTAACAGTGTATTTAATGGTGCATAGCTGAATGCTTTCCCCTAAGATACAGAACAAGGCAAAGATACCTACCCTCACCATCTTACTCAACTTAGTGCTGGAAGCTCTAAGAAAGTAAACGGCATACAGTTCAGAAAGGAATAAATAAAACCATTGTTAGTCCTGACACCAAATCATGAGCCATAAAAGAAATCATTGATAGATTAATCTTCTTCAAAATTTAAAACTTTGCCTCTAAGAAAGACCCTGTTAAAGGATAAAAAGACAAAGCTATAGGATGGGAGAAAATATCTGTAAACCATATATCTGACAAAACACTTGTATATAGAAAATATAAAGGACCCTCAAAACATTAACAGTGAAAAGCAAATAATCCAATTAGACCAGGTTCAAGGACATAAATAGACATTTCACTGAAGAAGAGATACAGATGGCAAATGACAACATGAAAAGATGTCCAACTTTATTAGCTATTGGAGAAATGCAAATTAAAACCACAGCGACTGGCACCTGGCTGGCTCAGTCAGTAGAGCATGCAACTCTTGATGTCAGGGTCATTAGTTCAAGCTGCACGTTGGGCAGAGAGGTTATTTAAAAAATAGATAAGTAAAGGGCACCTGGGTGGCTCAATCGGTTGTGTCTGACTTTGGCTCAGGGCATGATCTCATGGTTTAGGGGTTTGAGCCCCATGTTGGGCTCTGTCCTGACAGCTCAGAGCCTGGAGCCTGCTTCAGATTCTGTATCTCCCTCTCTCTCTGCCCCTTCCCACCTCATTATCTCTTTCTCTCTCTCTCTCTCTCAAAAAATAAGCATTAAAAATTAAAAAAAAAAAGTAAAAGGATATTAATTAAACTAATTTTATAACAAAAAACAAATAACATACACCAAAACAGCTAAAATAAAAAATATTGACAGTGCCTAATGCTGGCAAGGATGCAGAGAAATTGAATCACTCATACATTGCTGGTGTGGGGTGCAAAACGGTAGAGGCACTCTGGAAAACAGCTTGGCAGTCACTCAAATAATTGAACATACAACTAACATACAACCCAAAAACTGCACTCCTAGGCATTTTTCCCAGGGATATAAAGACTACGTTCACCTAAAAACTTGTATGTGAATGTTTACAGAAGGTTTATTTGTGATAGCTGAAAACTGGAATGGCATATGACTGGCTCAGTTGGGATAGCAATTGACTCTTGATCTCAGGGTCAAGAGTTTGAGCCCCACATTTGGTGTAGAGATTACTTTAATTTTTTTTAATTAAAATGAAGACAAAAACTGGAAACAACGCAGACTTCCTTCAGTGGGTGAATGGCCAAACACTGTGGAATGTCTTTACCCTGCAATATTAGTCAGAAATCAAGAGACAAACTTTGGATACAAGGAACAACCTGATGAATCTCCGGAGAATTATACTGAATGAAAGAAGCCAATCGCGAAGGTTATGCTCCTACTTGGATAATGCTCTGGAAATGACAGTATTGCAAACATGGAAAACCAATTAGTGGTTGCCAGGGGTTAAGGGAAGGGTGGGAGCAGGTGGGAAGGGGGTGTGGCTACCATGATGTTTCTTGATGGTGATGGAAATATTATGTCTTGAGTGTATTAATGTCCCTGTCCCAGTTGTGATGTTGTACGATAATTTTGCAAAATATTACTATTGCAGGAAACTGGATACATGGTACATGTTATATCTCTATTATTTCTTAAAACTCAAGGTCTATAATTATCTCAAAAATAACATGCTTAATTAGAATAGAAAGGAATAAAGTCATTATCAAAAACAACAGCAAAGAAGATCCTTTAAGTGGATGGAAGCACATTCATGATATGTTCATTAAAATGCTATATGATAAACCACAAGAGACTCTTAAATACAGAGAACAAACTGAGGGTTGATGTTGGGGGGTGGGTTAAATGGGCGATGGGCATTAAGGAGTGTATTTGTTGGGATGAGCACTGGGTGTTGTATGTGATGAATCACTGAATTCTACTCCTGAAACTGTTATTACACAACATGTTAACTAAGCTGGCTTTAAATAAGATTAAAAAAAAAAGGTGGACGAAATTTTGAGTAGTGCTCCTATATATTTTGGGTATGTCTTTCTCCACAGAATGTATGTTCCCTAAGAGGCAAGATTATACTACGTCTTCCATCTTAGGAATTCTTGGACCTGAAAAGTACATTAATTCTTCCATGCCTACATGAGC
The DNA here is from genome assembly GCF_022837055.1 of Prionailurus viverrinus. Taxonomy (NCBI): domain Eukaryota; kingdom Metazoa; phylum Chordata; class Mammalia; order Carnivora; family Felidae; genus Prionailurus; species Prionailurus viverrinus. Next base: position 899,651 of record NC_062579.1, read on the forward strand.
AACATCCAATAAGAACATGTGATAGCTTTTTAATCACCGGACATCTTCCAGTAAAACATTTCCACACACAGAGCTTGCCTACGTAAACAGCTATCAAAGATATCAGAATGAATATTCATCTTGAATCAACAGCCCTTTTCTTCTTTGAAGTACAATACCAATATTTACACAACAACTCTTCAGCTAGGTGAAATAATGATGTGCTATTTAAGAAATGAAGGGGGTAGGGGTGCTTGGGTGGCTCAGTCAGTTAAGCGTCCGACTTCGGCTCAGGTCATGATCTAGCGGCTCATGAGTTCTAGCCCTGCATCGGGCTGTGTGCTGACAGCTTGGAGCCTAGAGCCTGCTTTGGATTCTGTGTCTCCCTCTCTCTCACCCCTCTGGCTCTGTCTCTCTCTCTCTCTCTCTCAAAAATAAATAAACATTACAAAAATTTAAGAAATGAAGGGGATTGAAAAACTAGGAAACCTCAACTATGCGTTTAAGAGATTAAAATGTTTATATTAATGTAAAAAATAAGTTAAACAGTATTTAAAAAATAAGAATAAATAAAATGGCATATGCCATTTAAACAATTGTCACAATATATAACAATTTTATCAAGAATTTGTGAGAGGTGCCTGGGTGGCTCAGTTGGTTAAGCATCCGACTTTGGCTCAGGTCACGATCTCACAGTTTGTGAGTTTGAGCCTGGTGTTGGGCTCTGTGCTGACAGCTCAGAGCCTGGAGCCTGCTTCAGATTCTGTGTCTCCCTCTCTCCGCCCCTCCCCTGCTTTCTTTCTTTCTCTCTCTCTCTCTCTCTCTCTGTCAAATATAAATAAAAACATTTTTAAAACAATTTAAAAAGAATTTGTGAGATTTTTCTTCACTTAGCTTTGTCTTTTCCATACAAATGTTACACTCAAAACTAGAAAAATTAAAAAAAAAAAAACAAAACTAGAAAAATTATATTCCCATGGCCCAGCATTGTAAGGTTGTGGAACTGTTTAGTGTAGCTAAGCTAACGTTACATAAAGAATCTGATCAGCAAGGACATGTGTTGTGTCCATTGTTAACAAACTGAAAACCAGTGCCGTTATTGCTTACCATGCACCTGCCAGAGAAAGGGGCTGATTGGTATTAGTCTTGCTATGTGTCTAAATTCTTGCTGTATTATGGACCTAGTTCATTAATGAGGCTCTGCACTGTCCTGAATGAAGACGTCACAGGAAGGGAGCTACTTTCTGCTTTATTTTCCTCATTAGCTGGTGGTGAATGTGGAATCCACAGTTGGACAGAAATAATAACCCATTTTAATGGACTCACCTTGTTCCTAATGAAGACACAATGAAGCCACTTCACCCTTAGTAGCAGCTGCCCTTTACCCAGCTTGGAACATAGTGCCACGGTCACTTCACGCTTGTCCCCAGAGCATGGACAGACTCAGAACCAGCTTCCATGGCACAGCTCTGGAGTGCATTACATGTGACTCAAATGTTTCGGAAGCTCTATTTAGTCACAGAGCGGACGTCTTGAGCGATGAGAAAGGAAATGTGCATTTTTTGGGTTTGAGTCTTTACACAACTCTGCTTTGAACGTCTCTCCATCAGTGCCTGCCCACCTTCCCCGGGCTTTTCCAGCAATTCATATGTGTGTGTGCCTTGAAACACTGCAATTTCAGGGGCGCCTGGGTGGCTCACTCAATTGAGTGTCTGACTTCGGCTCAGGTCACCTTCTTGCAGTTCGTGAGTTTGAGCCCCGTGTCGGGCTCTGTGCTGACAACTCAGAGCCTGGAGCCTGCTTTGGATTCTGTGTCTCCTTCTCTCTCTCACCCCTGCCCCATTCTTCTTTCTTCTTCTTCTTCTTCTTCTTCTTCTTCTTCTTCTTCTTCTTCTTCTTCTTCTTCTTCCCCTTCCCCTTCCTCTTCCCCTTCTTCTTCCTCTTCTTCTTCCCTTCTTCCTCCTCTCCCTCTCCCTCTTCTTCTTCTTCTTAAAAAAAAAGTAACACTGCAATTTCAAACTCCATTGGCCACGTGGTTCTCATTTTAGTCTGTGCAGAAGAAGGGGTGTCTTGGAGACTTGCGCACATACGGACTTGTGGGGTGTGAGCAGGGCCTCCTGGGTCTCTACTTCCCATGTACATGACCTACCGCCATTCTCTGCCATCTGAAAAACTCACCTATCAGGTAAACTGGAGGAGGAGCCTCGGAGAGACTGTTCTATTGGACCATTTGAAACCGCCATTTTTGTAGGTCGAGAAAAACTAAATGTTGGCAGTTTCGTGGCGTTTTAACCAGTGGTTCCCCACCTGAGGCAATTTTGTCCTCCTTGGGGACAGCTGGCAGTGTTTGGGCCCATTTTGGGTTTGTGTTAGGGGTGGCGGTGGTACTGGAATTCAGCAGGTTGAGGCCAAGGATGCTGCGGAATATCCTACAATGCAGAGAACGGCTCCCACCCCACACCACATACACACAACAAAGACTCACCCAGCCCCAAACTTCAAAGTGCCAGGGTGCAGAAATCCTGCTTCAGTCCATGCAAGCACCCATGGGCCAAATGGCAATCTGTGGGCCAAAGATAACCCTTGCAAGTAGTTTTGTTTGCTCTCTCCGTGGTCCTAAACTGTGAGGTTAGTTAGATTAATAATACCATCAGCTGAACCTCTGTTGTTCCACTGCACCGACTCACCTCTTCGTGTTACCCGCCTGGCCCCTCGACACGTCAGAGTTTGCAACCCTCTGATGTCGAAGAAGCATATCCTAAATTAGTGGATCTCGAACAGTAGCAATTTTGTGCATTCCTGTTTCCCCCTCCCCCTCCTGGAGACACTTGGCAATATGTGAAGACCTTGTCTGGTTGTCACAACTGGGGAAGTTGGAACGGGGTGCTATTGGCATCCAGTGTGTTGAGGCCAGGGCTGGTGCTGCACATCGTATGATGCACACGGCATGCCCCACAACAAGGAATCATCTACTGCCAATGTGAGCAGTGCCAAGGTGGAGAAGCTTTGTTTCTATCCAATATCCAATATCTAATTTGATCTAGGATTTAAGAACACGCACCCAAAGCCACACTGCCTGGTTCCAGTGGCTTCACCATTTACTTGTGTCTGGTTCAGTATAGTAGCTACAATGGTAGCAGTGATGATTTCTGCCTTAGGGTTGTAGGAAGGATTGAGTAAGTAATTCTAGCTTATTTCCTTTGGTGCTGGGCACATTGATGTGGGCTATTATTACGTACAGAATTCTCCTTGAGATAAAAATGACCAGATCCGATCATCCACAAAAAATTCATGAAAAGTATCTAGATTGTTGGAATTAACTTGAGATTCTGGTTTTTGTTTTTTGGGCGTATTATTATTATTTTTACTCCCAGTAGGGGTGATTCTCTTCTAACCAACATGCATCCACATTGGTTTAGTTGAATAATTTTCAGTAGGAAGCTCACAACCGCAGAATATTAGTGGACAAGTCCTATAGGTAGAAAACAAGCTCATCACAGGTAAGCAATACCTTTTTTTTTTTTTGCATTGTTTGTTCTTGCCCCCAAAAAGTGGGCGCCCTGTTGAAATCGGCAGAGGCTGCCGTGCATTAAACATGATGTACTAGACCACAGCGTCACATGTGTGTCTATGTAGAGAAAAAGAGGCGCTTTGACCAGCACAGAGCTTGAGCTGTGATGTTACTATGGCCATCCTCCCAAGAACGGGTCTCGAACACAGTGTTGTCCATGTTCGCTCCCGTTCTGTGACTGTCCCAAGCAAGCCTGAGCCCTGGAGTTTGTCAACGGATAAGCCATCCTTGAGGGTCTTTAGCTTGATTTCTACATGTTAGAAGACAAAGATGTTGCAGAAATTATTTGGATCAGAAACAGGGAAGACAGCTGGTGACGAAGCAGGTCAATTTTTCTCATTAAGGCATGGGGAAAATGGTCGGCTGAGTCCCAAATGCCCCGCTCACCTTCGGCAGGGAAGGCAGAACAATCTTATCAGGTAAGGTCATTCCGCCTGTCAGTTCTGCAATTCCTGTCTCGCCCTTCATTAATCCACAGGGGCAGGCGGAGGAAACCCGTGACTCTTTATCACTGAGACACCAAGGAAAACAAGGCGGGCTGTCAGGAGTCTCCGTTTCAATTCCACGATTCAAAAATAAAATAAAAATCAGGATTACTTTTTCCCCTGTAGCTCGCTTCATCTGATCACTTGTGTTTAGAGCCTGTCTTTTTCATTGTCTGAGTTCTACTGTGTTTGAGAAAATTGCAAAGGTTTGTGAGCATTGTAGCGTCTCCTTCCTGCTTGGACCGATGCTTTATAGAACCATCACAAACTCATTGAGTCTGTTGGACAGGATTCCGGGTGAGCCTGGCAGCTGGGCTCTCAGTCATAGTTAAAGAAATAGCAATTTTGATGGCCAGAAAATACCACGATCAGGAAACAGTCTCCCATCATTTGCACCCGTGGAGCCCAAGTTATCTAAAAGGAAGATAAATTGGAGGCACACTCTGTTCTACAGATTGTTTCCAAAGTCCTTCAGTTTGCCTTGGGCATGACAAGCTTAAGGGACTTGTGATTGAGCAATTTACATACATTCTTTACCCCTGTATGGGCTCTACTTTGATTGTGTATCTTTCCCCATTCTGGGTCTTTACCTTGATGAAATGGAGCTTTCTCCTATGAAGGGCAATGAAATAGTTCCAGCAAATTCTGAATTTCCCTTTACCCTTGTCTTCCCAACACAGGATATTAATAAGATCTGGGAGAGTGATCAAGTCCAAAGATGGGCAAACTATGGTGGGCAGGCCAAATCTGGCCATACTCATTCATTTGCCTGTGGTCTATGGGGGCTTTTGCTCTACAATGGCATAACTGAGTCTATGTGATGGAGAATGTATGGCCCAAAAAGGGAAACACATTGACTCACTGGACTTTACAGAAAAGTCTGCTGACCCCTTGTTTGGAGTTAAGGAACCAGAAACCCAGAGTGGTGACAATTTTTCAAGAGCACACAGGCAGACACCATATTTGTTTTTAGGGCTTTGTGATGGAGTCATGAGTTAGCCTCTTGACATCTATGAAGCGTTAACACTCATCATATGGTGGCACGTTCTCTAACACAAATTAACTTAACCTGCATGAGAGGTCTTTGTCCAATGACAGGCAAGGAAGAAAGAAGCGAGTGGATGGATGAATTGCCACCTTTCACGTTGCAGGTGTTTCCTCCCAAATGGTATTTCAGCCTACAAATCATTCACAGTGTGCCCACCTGCATTAAGGATAGGATGTCAATTTTTAAATCATTCAGAACCTGAGCGATGGCTATGCAGTGTCAGGCTGCTTGGGGAGTTTGAACAGAAGACCCACCTGGAAAGCAAGTATCTCTAATTAGGTCTTAAATGATAACGAAAAGCAAAGGATACTCTATCAACCCCTGGCAAAAATCAAGAGATGGGGAATTTCTCTAACAAGAATGAGGCTTTCTCCCCTTCCAACCCAACCCACTCCCCTAATACATAATCATTCCAAATAGCTTGTGGCTTCACCATCCAAAAGTCTTCCTCTGGGTTACATGCAAACTCCAGTGTCCATGACGTAGAGCATGCATTCAAGCTCAGTCCATTCTGCCTTATTTCCCACTCCTTTCTTCCATGGCTGCCACCTGCACTGGCGACCTCCTGTTCTTTATATTCTGGGATGCCCTCCTTTTCACACCTGACATTTTTGAAGACTACTTGAAATCCCATCATTCTTATGAAACCGTGAGCAACCCCTGGACGGTGGGGGGTTTGATTCCTCTTGAGAGTAAATAAGGTAGAAGTTTGTGAGGCTCTCTCTCAAGCCATGCCTGACACTGCACTTAAATGAAGAGTCATGGGCCTCTTACCCATTAGACCATGTTCAGGGTGAGAACCGTTTTCTTCATCTTCCTAATGTTCACCTTACCTTGCACATAGTTGGTGTTCAATAAGGTTTGTGGAATTGGGCCACAAGAGTTAAGAAAGCGTAATAGAGAGTGTTTGTTTGTATTAGTCAGGGTTCTCCAGAGAAACAAAACCAATGGGAAATATGTGGGGTGGAGGCAGAGGGAGGGAGGAAGGGAGGAGAGACTGATTGATCTACTGATTGATTATAAGGAATTGACTGTCCCATTATGGAGGCTGAGAAGTCCCACAGTCTGCCACCAGCAAGCTGGAGGCCCAGGAGAGCCAGTAGGACAGTTCGCTCTGAGTGTGAAAGCCTGGAACAAGGGAGGCCAATGCTTAAAGTGTCAGTCCGAGGGCAGGGGGCCAATGCCCAGCTCAAACCATCAGTCTGAGAGACAGATAGAATTCAAACTTTCCTCCACCTCTTTGATCTTTTCTGGCCTTCAACTGATTACATGAGGCCCACCCACAGTGGGGAGGGCTGTCTGCTTGACTCAGTGTACTGATTCAGGGCTAATCTCATGTCATCTAGCTACATATCTGGGTGCCCTATCATATCCAACACGGGTAGATATAAATATAAATATAAATATATATAATTTTATATATAAAATTTATATATAAAATTTATATACATATATATAAAATTTGGTATTTAAATTCTCCCTATCATGAGATGCCTGCAGAAATGACCTCACGTGTACAAGTATTCTTAGGGGAGGGGTTGACAAACTTTTCTATAAAGGGCCAGATAGATGTTTTCGGCTTCTCTGGTCTCTGTGGCAACGACCTGACTGCTGTGGCAGAGGAAAGCAGCCATAGATGATGTGTAAATGTATGAACATGGCCGTGTTCCAGAAGGATGTTACAAAACCAAGTGGTGGGCCCCATGTGGTTCACAGACTGTGGTTTGCAGATCCCTGAAAATGCCCGACAAAGAAATCTTGCACAATCCCCATAACATAGAAATGAATGTTGAGCTGAAGAGACCTTGACCTGTGTGTTCTATCCAGGACACAAACAAATAGGCAGATGTGAATTTTCCCACAATAAGATTTCTTTAAAGAAACATTTTTTTTCCCCCACAGCTTGCGGCCACACAGCAGTGAGCAACATTTCCCTTTCTCTGGTTTTTGTTTGCCCGTTCCTCTGTACGGTTTGTGAATCATTTGTGTTATGTAGCCCTTAAGTCTATGGAAATCATTTTAACTGAGTTCAGAAATGTGGGCTTGGGTGGGAAATCTTCTTTTGACTCTATCAAATGGAACACAATTGTCCTCGTTTTTGTAAAATGGCTAATGAATTTGTGAATCTTGCAAAGAACTCAAAGGTAAGGGGCTAAGGGGCACCTTTGGTGTAAGGGGCTCCAGAGTCAGCATCCCATTTATGAACTAATATTAATAGATTGATACATAGAACAGGGAACATCATTTTTTGTCACTTCAATATTGGGACCAATTTCATGTTTGACCTCTGAGGTTCCCATCCGTCCCACTTCTTGAATATTTCATGCCAGGTTAAAAAATTACATTGACACTTGCAGCCATTTCCAGAAAAACAAGTTTGAGTATGGCTAATCGGACTTTTGGGGAAATATGGAGGGGGGAAAAACAAGTCCACTGAGAGGACAAAAAGGGCTGTTGACTTTCTTTCCACAAGTTCGTGAACTCTGTTTCCTGTTTGGGTAGTTTTACCATTTATAGAAATTGAGTCATGTCAAGATGGATTTCACACAAAAAAATATTAAACTTTTTATTGGGCATTAGTTGGGCCCAGTGTAGCCTGGAAAGACTTGGCAGAAAAGTCTGCAGTGCTTGGAGATGAGTGGAAACGATTTCTCTGGAACGTGGTCCACATGGGCGTAAAAGCTCCTCTTTCTAGCTTCCCTTGACTGTAGGGCTGAAACTTCAGAATCTTCCAGGATCGGGACGACACAGAGCAGTGTTGTGGAGGGAGCCTGTCCCGTTCCCCACATTTCCCCTTGTTTCATGACCCACGTTTCAGTGCCGTCGTGATAACTCCACATGCATGGCTTCTCACTCAATCTCTCTGGTTACGGACGTTTAGGCTCCCTCGTGGAGTTTTACCAAATGCAAGCTGGTTTCTGACGGTGGAGAAGATTCAAAATTGTCTGGGAGAGGCATTTCCCGGATGTATCCTTGTGGAAGGCTAGCGTCCCTCAGAATTGTAAAGTGTTCCTGTCAAAGGAGCTCCGTTTTTCAAATGGTTTGGGATATGACTGCACGCCATACCCTACAATGCTCGTGGAAGGGGTCAGATGCAGGAGATTCTCCAAGGCTCAGAGATACGGGAGGCTATGAATGCAATTAACAGGCTATCAACCAGCATTTCCCTCATCCTCTGGGCAGTAGAAACTCATTGTCTCAGAACAAGGAATAATAACCGCCCCCCACGCCAGCGTTCCATGAAATACCATGCTGGAAGGGCTGCGCAATTTTGTTAAAGGGCGGATTATCATTCAGGAGGCCTGGGGTGGGGCTGGAGAGTCCACCATAAATGGGATGCTGGCCTGGGGTGGGGCTGGAGAGCTCCCAGGTGGGGCCGATGTTGCTGGTCCTTGGACAGTGAGCAGCAAAGTGACCGGGACCACCCCCTACAGCTGCAGGTTCTGTCTTCCCAATGTTTTATTCTCCTTTATCTGAACCTTACCTGAAGCCCTCGGTATTGTCCATCCTGGGGATTGTTTGAATCCCCACCAGGTCATTCAAGCCGAGCTACCCATTTGAACCATCTGAAAAGCTTTTAAAATAGCCCGGTCCCAGAATGATGAAATCAGAATCTCTAGCGCACTGTCTGAACATTTAAAAAAAAATTGAAGTAGCATTCATGTAATGTAAAATTAACCATTTGAAAATGTATGACCTGCTAGCTTCTAGCACATTCACACTGTACACGGCCATGACCACTATGGGGTTTCTGCACACTTCATTGCTTCAAAAAAGCTCTGTACCTGTTAAGCAGTCACTCCCCACCGTCCCCTGACCTCAGCCCCTGACAACCCATCAGTCTGCTGCCTCTATGCATTTTCCTATTCTGGACATTTAGAGTGTATAGAATCATTCAAATGTGGTCTTTGGATCTGGCTTTTTTTCACTCAGCCTGACCTAGTCAAGGTTCAGCCACAGTGTAGCATGTTTCAGGACTGCACTCCTTTTCATGGCCAAGTACTATTCCATGGTAGATCTAGACCACATTTTTCTTTATCCGTTAATATGTTGATGGACGTATGTATGGGTTGTTTTCACTTTCTACCAATTGTGACGACCCCTGCTATGAACATTCATTTGCCTGCCTGTTTTTAAACATGTTTTCTTCTTTCTTTCTTTCTTTCTTTCTTTCTTTCTTTCTTTCTTTCTTTCTTTCTTTCTTATTCATTTTGAGAGAGAGAGAGAGAGAGAGAGAGAGAGAGAGAGAGAGCATGCGAGTGGGGAGGGATGGAAAGAGAGGAAGATAGAGTCCCAGGCAGGCTCCATACTCAGTATGGAACCTGACTCAGGGGGTGATCTAAGAAATCATGTGATCATAACCTGAGCCGAAATCAAGAGTCAGATGCTTAACCAACTGAGTCACCCAGATGCCCCTGAACACCTGTTTTCAATTCTCTTTAGATGTATGTGTGGGAGTGGAGCTGGAAGAGGACAGGCTGATTCCATCTTTAACTTACTGAAGAAACACCAAGCTCCTTCTGACAGCGATGTTTTTTTTTTAAAAGTTCCCCCTTCAGTTCTGTCACCACCCTGTGTTGACGGTTAGTGTCTACAAGGAAAGTTGGCCCCGTTAACACTCCTAATGCTTATTTGTTTAATTCAGCGGGGTCCCTGGGCCATAGCACCAGCATTCGCTGGGAACTTGTTAGAAGTGCAAATTCTTGTTTCCCATCTGAGACCTACTTAATCAGAAGCTCTGAAGGCGGGGAGGGGCAGCCCCATTTTTAGCAAGTCCTCCAAGGACTTTAAAGCTTGGGAACTCATGCCTTACACACAATTTCATAACATGCAACGTTTTCACTTAATTGGACACCGTGTGCATCTTCCCACATCATGAATCCTTATTTGAAAATACAATGAAATATCTGTATATAATACTGTAGAACAAAACAGACCCATTAGCACTCAACAGTTCCTTTTCACAGCAGTTGTGGGGCAGGGGGAGGGAAGATATCTGGTTCTTCCCACATTTTCCCTAATATAAATAGTACTGAATGAATATTCTTGACAATTTGTATTTGCCAACGTCTCTGAATATCTCCATTGGTCGAGTTTAGAATTATAATGAGCGGATTATAGAGTTTGGGCCAGCCATTTAATTTCTCAGTGCGCGGTTTCTCTGTCTATAACTGAAGAGACTTCTGGGGGGCTGTTCAGAATCATCAGGTGAGAACAGAAACTGTAACTGAACGCACAATGCCACTTGTGAGGCATTTTCATAACAATGTCCACGGCCTTGAGAATGTCACTCCCAGAGGATTCCCCCACCCCCAACCATGGAAATATCCTCATTTGATTTGAGCTGAGGCTTTAATAAGCCTGACCTAAGCTGTTTCATTTGCTCTGAATTCTTAAGGGTCTCCAGAATCTTTGAGCTTCACATGTGCATATCTTTGTGCCTGTTTGAACACACTCAAATTTCTGGTGTGAGTTTGATGAGGGAGCATACGGCGAGGTGTCACCCTGGAAACCGCCCCAGAACAAAGGAAAGGGAAAAACCAATGGTCAAGAGATCACAGTCATGCAGGACAGGAGTCTCCATGAGTTCACACATGTCTCAGTAAATGACAAGAAAAAAGCAATCTTATCAACAGCCTCATCTCCAGAAACCTACAGAGTCGGTGTCCTGGAGCCCCAACATCACCCTCCCCTCCACGGTGATGTGGGGGACAAAGGCAAGGAGGATACGGCAGGTAAAATTAAATGTCCTTATAACCTGCAGCCCATGGACAGATACTTGAGACCGGCAGAGGATAACAGCCCTCCAGGAATTCCTCACTGTTATAATGTTGACGCCTTATTAGAGGGAAAACAACCTCAGCTTGGCAACAGCAAGGTCCCCGGAATCTTAGGAGTCCTCGTTAGCATATTAAAGTCCCTCTGGAGGCCTCCCCTTGGCCTTTACTTCATAGTATATAACCAGTCACTGTGCAAGACCCCAGTGCAGCTCCTGCCCACGGGGTCCTGTCCCCGTGCTTTAATAAAATCACCTTTTTGCACCAAACACGTCTCAAGAATTCTTTCTTGGCCGCCGGCTCCGGATGCCCCCACCCCTCCAAAATCACGTCAAGTTCACCTCAGGTAGGATTTGTAAACAAACGGCGTATGTGTAGATTACATTCCACGTCTTAAAAATAAAAGCCGTGGACGAGGAAATGCATCACCATCATATGACTGGGTTTGGGTTCGAGTCCGAAAAAGAGTCCTTACGTTGCTTGCGTGCTCGCTTTTATACGTGGTGATTTTGCTCTTCCGTTGGTTTTATGGTCAACGAACCCAAACAAGGAAAAATGTGGGGAAAAGCCGGGGAGGAGTACGCCCTACAAACCCGGAGAGGGTGTAACTGAATACTTGAACTCGATCAAGTTTAGCCAATGGGGAACGCTCTGCTTGACTGTGTGGCAACTATATAGATGGCCGGACGTGAAACAACCCGAGCAGTGGGAGATGCTACGAATCAAGAAGCCAAACCAAGTTCCAGTGCACTTAATGTATGTATCGAGGGATGTCCCTCGCGTGAGAAGGAACACACTTCTTTGCATCTTGTCTGATTTCAAAAAGTATGAATAATTTCTCCCCCACCGTCTCCCCCGTCTTTTTGCCCCTGATGCAGAGAGTTCAGGGGACAATTTGAGATTCTTGGTTAGCATATCTGCTTCCAACTCCTTTCTATGCCTGTGGTGAGATCTTTCTTTTATATCCATGTTTTTATGGAGGCTCCTTTAAATCCTTTCTGCAGGAGACGCAATAGAAAAACCGAAGACCCAAAAAGCAAGCAAAGGGAGAGTAGTGTGCCCGACAACATAGTTGATAAGGGGACGCGTGCCTTCCAAGTGTCCACAGCGTGGTTCAGAGTTTGGGAACGATGACAACCTTAGCCTGACAACAGCTAGGCCTCCTCCGGGATCTTGTGAGTCTTTAGCATATGAAAATCTCACTGGAAACTTCCCTTGGACTTTATGTCCCTCCCCCAGTGTCACAGCCCCAGTGCTGCTGTTTCTGCCCTTGGGTCTTATCCCCGTGCTTTAATAAAATCACTGTTTTGCACCAAAGACGTCTTCAAGAATTCCTTCTTGGCTGTCGGCTACGGACCCCACGAACCCCACCATCACCCCTGAAAACCTCACCACCATAAGCACTCATGGGTCATACAGCGGCTTTGACTGCTTTGAAGGTACCTGCCCACCCGGGCCCCTGCACCAAGACTGGCATTTCTTCTAATAAAGATGCATTTTGGAAAGACTGTTCTGGAGCAGATAAGAGAAGGTTCTGGCATGTTTTCATGAGCCAGAATGAGAAGGCATGAGATGTGTGAAAAACAGCGCGTGTGGGACTGCTTATGGAAGCAGACAGGAGCCGCTGTCTTCCTGTTCCCTTCTCTACGGGAGATACTCGCCGTCCCGAGTTTCAGAGCAGGGACTCGCTAAGCAGGCGGTCTGAAAAGGGAAGGATGAAGACACCCTTCATGCACACCTGGACCCGGGCTCTCCCAGCAAACAGGATTATCCTCTGTGTTTCGTAACGGGGCGCCTGAGGCCAGGAGGAATGCACATCGGGCTGTGAGCACATTCCAGGTCCCCGGGCAAGTCTCCCTCAGCCTGTTGCCGCAGGGAGGCTCGATTCTCTGTGTCCTCGTCCCCCTGAGCACGTCCTCACCCCGGAAGAGACACGGGGACTCCGGGCTTGGTGCAGGAGGTGGGATCGGCCCCTTGGCCTGCGTCTGCCTCCTTAAATGTCAGAAGCGGTGAGCACAGCATCATTTGCATGAGGCTTGCGGAAGGCAGCTCTCCAAGGCTCAGCCGCAGAGACTTCGGATCGGAGGTGACGGGGGACCCCCCCCCCCCACCCTCTCTGCTTTAAGAAAAATATAAGCCAAGCGGATTTCTGGCAGACCCGACAAACGCAGGGTTAAATAAAAACAGTGGTGTTGGTGGCAAAGCCGGAGAAAGCACGCCGGCCCCAGCCCCTACTTCATGTTAATTACTCCGTATTTGCTGCAGCCTGAGAAAGACACATTTGTTATGCAGACAGTGTTCACAGTCAGGGGCTGATCAGGAATGGAGCGGTGGCAGGCCACAAAATGAATTAGCTCTCTGAATACCAAACTGGAAAACCGATTCGAACCGGAGCGTGTCACTCGGACTCCACCAGGGTTAAAATAGACTCCACACCCATAAGACCCTGCTTTGTGACCGCTGCTAATTGTGGGCTATTTTTAGGCACGGCCTTGAGAAAGGAAGGATCTGGGAGAGAGGGCAGCGGTGTGCCCAACAACGGGGCTCATTTACGACACTGGGGTTCACAGCCCTCTCTCCAAGCCCGTTTCCCATGCTCTGGAACGGCCTTTCTGTGCGACTCAATAATTTATTATTGACCCTCCTCATGAATGTGGGTGATTCCAGCTATTCCGAGCATGTGCTCTGCAGAGGGGATGAACGCAAAGCTTCACTGTGCCCAGAAAGGAAGCCAAAGGGCTCTGGGGACATTCTCTCCCTGCCCTTGGTGACACTGCCGAAGAGTGCCAATGAGACACTGCCGAGAATCTGGTGTGCAAGAGGCAGCGAGCTCCAGGGCGCCCGGGTGGCTCAGTCGGTCAAGCCGCCGACTCCTGATTTCGGCTCAGGTCATGATCTCATGGTTTCATGAGTTCGAGCCCCACGTCAGGATCTGTGCTGACAGTGTGGAGCCTGCTTGGGATTCTCTCTCTTTCTGTCCCTCCCCTGCTTTCTCTCTCTCTCTCTAAATAAGTAAATAAACTTTAAAAAGATAGTTAAAAAAAAGAAGCAGTGAGCTCCAAGTTGCCATGTAGGGCACAAACATGGTCCACAGAGAGGGTAGGGGGCACAGCTCTCGTCAGATTCTGGTGGGTACCCACTGAGTCTGTTGGCCAAATACGTGCATGCACACAAACACACAGACACACACACACACACACACACCATAACCCACTAGGAGGGAAGGAGGCATGTTGGCATGGCCCACTGCAGAAGTTTATTATTCTGCAGAAGATATTATAAATTCCTCAAAATTTTAAAAGCCTGGCATTGCCACATGTCCAGGTTATATAGATTCATCTTTCTCTCGAGACAGGCATATCCCTCCAATAGGCTGTGGGTCACCGATCACAGTGTCCCGTTCTGTGATCAAGATATGACAACTTGGTGCCCTGTGGTCATTTCCTTGAGATGGCCCTGCGTACGGCATTTTCCCCAAAATGCCTTTCTCACCCAATTTTGCAAGATAAAGGAATGGCTACACAACTAACCAAGGAAAAGTCCCCACAGCTCTGAATCCCCTCAAGGTTAAAGGGTACATTTATCTGGTATTTTTTGCAAGAACAGAAACTACCTGTCACAGATGACCCCTACGTCTCTCTCCAGGGCCTGAGATGACTAATTCTCAATACATCAGAAAGTCCCATGGGAAATAATTCTTCTGGGGAAGTGGGCCTCACGTGGTGGATATTTTCTAACGTCTGGGGATATTTTTGGTTTTCGAAACCGCTGGAGGTCGGGGGATTGGTACCGCTATCTAGGGGGTCGAGGCCAGGGATGCTATCAAACATGTTGCAATAGACAGGACACCCCAAAGGATCAGCTGGCCCGAAATGTGGGTGATGCCAACGTTGAGACACTGCGCTAGGAGTGGTTATTTCTGGATCCCTGACAGGTTGAGAGAGAGTAGCTATGTGAGAGAGTAGCGCCCGCAGTTGGCAAAGCAGTGAGCAGAAACACTTAGGAAAGTCATTTTGCAAGGGACTTAGTTCTTCTGAATGTGCCACACTGGCTTCCTGGATCCCAGACAAGCCCATCAAGTCTGTACCACCTAAGGGAAGACACAGGGTTTGCAGAGTGTGACAAGTGTGCGGCTGATTCCTGGAATCACCCCGCCTGAAACAGCAGAAGTCCATGTCTGGGCCCCAGTCCATTTTAAAATCTGTCTCAGATTCCTGACAATACTGAGAAAATATGGCAGTGACCTCCACCCTGGGCTTGGCCCTCCCCCGGCATATAGTCCTCTAAAACAGAACAGCCAGTCTAGGAGTCCATGAACAGCAGCTCGGTCATCTACAAAAGTGTCATTGGAAAGAACCTTAATTAATAAATGTTCTCTGTGATATGTGACATGAGATCAGGCAAGCATTCTCAAAATACGAGATTTGGTTTGTTCACCAGGAAAATGGAGCTTATCCTACGAGAGGATTCTCGAAGACCCCTCTCCTGGGACAAACCATATATGTGCATCATTCCTGAAAAGGGCGTCCTGACGTCCTTCACATATAACACGCCCCATGCCCCTCACTCAGCAAATTAGGGGAAGGGGGATTTTGCGAGCCCTGTGTTGTGCGAGCCCCGGGGAAGTCGGACAGTCTTATTAACCACCAGGCAATCATTTGGCAATGGACATGGGCGGAGAAGAAGGAGGGAACGCATGGGTCTCTTAGGTACGGAATGTTAGACATAGTTGCCGCTTTCCATTTAGGATTCAAGAGTGAACGGTCTCTGTTTTCATGCAACGTAGGTGCCCCAAGGCAAAGGCTTCACAAAGGCCTTCCCATAATCATCACCTACTGGCTGGTGCATGCACACTTTGTTCCATGGTGCTTGTGGCTTCTTATTTGTGGATTGTATTTGTGAGAGGGGTGCGTATGTCATTTGTGTTTTATGCCACGTATCTCCAAGATTGTAAATTGGCTTAAGAGAAGATATGTATCCCAGAGGTCAGGGCTGGTCTCCTCCTGGAATCAGAGTGCATTCCCGGGATGCTTCGGGAAATGGACTGATGACATTGGCGGGGCGGGGGGGGGGGGGGGGGGGGTGGGGGGGTGGGGACACAACTCTAGAGCATAACGGCCATTCTCAAATGGGAGGGAGCTCCCTGCTCATTTCGGTCGGTCCCACACATCCTGTCTCCACACATTCTGTCTTGCCCAGCACATAACAGTGGATGCTTTTCTTGAGTCTGACTTCAGCTTCACGAGGTTATTCTGTAATCGGCAATAACAGAGGCTCCCTTCCTGACAGGTTGTGCGAGTGCTACTTTCTGTATTTTCTGTCCACGCACTGCCCCAGTTACCCTGACTTCTCAGCACATTGTTTTTGTCGGGTCAGTGCTTAATCTCCGCAGACCGCAGAGTGAAAATGAATGTACCATCTGTGTAGACATGCCTCTCATTTCCGACACTCTCGCAAATCTCTGAGAATGTTCTCTGGGAGGGAACGGTAGCCTACACCAAGATACGGATGCCAGGACGCGGAGGAAACACGGACACAAAGTCCGGGAAAGAACGAGACACAAAACTGAACGCCGTGGTGGTAACCTAGGGCAGTGGCGTCTTCACCAAACGGTGGCCAGGACAGAGAGTCTCCCCACAACACTGAAATTTGCACGACTGCCGTGAATAAGTACATGTAAATCCCTTCACAGAGGTGAATGTGATCACACTGGTTGCCACCCTCTCTTCTACCAATCTGAACGTTTTGTCAAAGAGCAATTCATTATTTCTAGTTTGATTTGATTCAATCAGTGACGGCTGAAAAGCGTTTTTCTTCTTAGACTCAATATTGGCTAATTTTAGGAACAGTCCTTTTTACACAAGTACCTGCTTAAATTACTAAATCATTACATTGAATTACCTGTGGTGTTACTTTCCTTCTCTTTTTAACATTCCTCTACTTGGCAAATGTTTCTTCACCTATGGGTGACAAAATTCATTACCGAATTTCCTATTACCCAGGGACGTATTTGCAACACCGTCCCAATTTCAATATTTGAGCATTCCTCTACAAATTATATTTCTTTCATTGATGTTTTCCATTTCCCTAGAAATTGACACTTCCTGAGCCTTTGCTGTATTACCTCCCTGGAGGGTGTTCTGATCTCACACACCTCTGGTAGGTTTGAAATTTCTTCCTGAGCAACCAATAGTCATTAGGTAACTTTACCGGCAAAAAAACTTCCCTTTCATTCCTTAATGTTATAAACTTGTGGGTTTTTTTTTAATGTTTATTTATTTATTTTGAGAGAGAGGGAGAGAGAGAGAGAGAGACCGTGAGCAAGCATGAGCATGGGAGGGGCAGAGAGATAGGGAGAGAGAGAGAGAATCCCAAGCAGGCTCCCTGCTCTCAGCACAGAGCTCGATGCAGGACTTGATCCCACAAACCATGAGACCATGACCTGAGCTGAAACCAACAGTTGGATGCTCAACCAACTGAGCCACCCAGGTGCCCTGTAACTTGTGTTGCTGTCTTAACTTGAAGCAAGAAATTGGCAACATGTCAAACTCTTCACTCATGATATATTTCCATCACAACTTTCCCTGCCCCCCCCCCCACCAAATAAAAACTCCTAATAACTTTATAAGGGATATATCGTGTATGTAAGGGCAAACTGACCAGCATCAGTTATAAATGGATGTCGGTCCTATGGCAAAGCACTTGTAGGGCTCTGGTATCTTATCACCATCTCTGTCTCTCTTTCCCTTGTACTTCAGAACAGATTCTCCATGATGTAATCACAATACACCTTGTTCACATTCATCTGGTGACATTCAGGGTCTTTGTCTGTAAATCTCATCCACCATTTAAGGTCTGAACCAAGATCCAACAACCTTCATGAATACTCAGGTCACTGCTCTCTCCCTTTCTGAGACACCGTACCGTGTATGGTACTGTCTCTTCTTGGCTCATATAACAGTCAACTCAATGCCATTTACCTTTTCATTCACTTCTTCAATACCCGTTCATCAATCATCTACTACGTGCCCAACCAAAAGGCTCGACCCCAGGCACATAGCAATAGGGAGATAGAGAGACTCAATGCCCAGCTCTTAGAGTTTAAAATCTTGAAGCAGAAACAGACATTAAGCATAGAAACACGCAAGGTATTTGTTTAAGACCATGAGTTGCACTTCAAGAAGACTAACGTACTAAATAAGATAGGGACTGGTCTTCTATAGATCACAGCTTGTCTGGGTGAAATTCCCAGCAGTGTCTCCAAAGAAAACACAAAACAGAGAGGGGAAGAACTAAAGAAAAAGACACCATCTGGGTGAATCATTTCTATTACCGTGTGTAGATTCTTTGCAATAGCACCCACCCTTCTGTGGACAAAAGTCTTAGTGCAGATTTCAGATATTCCAAATGTTCTCTGATACCCTGAGCCTTTGCATTTGCAGACTGCCATGTAAGACGGGAGGGGACACTGCACTCTTCTGAAGGCCAGATTAAAGCATCTAGCGCTTTCTAAAAGTTGGGTGTTGCTCACACACTCATCTGGGCCACCTTTACTGCCTCTTATCTGTAGCCCGCATTCAATACACCCACCTAATCCCTGAGACTTGCTCCTTAGGATCTTATAAAACACTCTCAGCACTTCCTAAATCTTACCAGGTAAAAAAGATCGTTGTTATTATTCCTTTTGAAACCTATGTTTTTTTCTCAACTTCCTCTTCTGCACTGTGATGGAATACATTTCCAGCAGGTTCTCCGTTTCTGTCTTGAACATTCTCTCCCCACCTTACGCCCAGGGTTGATTCACACCGGAAGATTATAACAATAGCCTGTCAGTATGGCGCTGGTCAAATTTCACGTGCCTTACCTGCTTTATGGGACTTGATCTCGGTAGACGGACCTCAGAAATGATTCGATGGTGGCTCAAAAATCCGTTCGAGCATCAACCAACACGTAGTCAGAATCCTGGCTACCTAACATAAAACACAAGGTAAATCATGACAAGAGACAATAAAACTTGCTCTGGCCTCAAACGTTTACCGCTCAGACCTTGGGCTGCTTGCTGAATATAAGCAGAAACATCTAGGTACCTGCCATGTGTAGCTGTGAGCATTGGTACAGACCATCTAGTGAGATGCATTGCATTTTGCCTCTTTTTCTGAGGTAGACACCCAGTGAGGAAACAGAAAGTCTGTGTCACTGTTCAAGAGAATGTCCCCATTTCTTGGTCTCTTATTATCCTATTGTGTTTTGCTTTTTGTGCTGTGGAATACTGTTCCTTACTTTTTAATTCTGTGGCATTAGTGCTGAAGCCACTTCAATGGCTACAACCACCCCCAAATTTACCACTTTGTTATCCTGATTATTTTGAATTGTAGCCATTTGAAAACCAGCAGGTGAAGGGAGAGGCTTTCCCTGAACTTCCCTCATTTGCCTAAAGACACGTCCTCCAATAGGAACGCAACTGTCATGGGCGCCCTCCTTGGGAGTGTCATCAACTGGGAAGACGGTCTCCTGTCACAGGAGAGGAGATTAGACCTCCAATTTACCCGCACACAAATTCGGTCAGAAATTGTCCTACCTCCACCTGGTTTTCCAAGGGCCCAGTCATCTTTCCTAAAATCATTTACTCTCCCTGCCTACATCCCCCTTCCCCTCCCCTATTCAGATCCTAAATTCTAAAGCCACCCCTCTGGGTTTTTTCCTGGGTATCCCCCACGTATCCAGGAGATAGACCTGTTAATAAACTTCTGTATGTTTTTCTCTTGCTAACCTGTCTTTTATTACAGGGGTCTCAGAAGAAAACGCTAAGTGGTAGAGGGAAATTGTTTTTCCTGTGCTACAGAATCCTTCATGTAACTGTAGGTGATTATTTTTCCCTGCAACTCTTTTTACACAATTTCCTAGTGTTTATGGCATAATAACCTCGGACCAAAAATGAAAACATAATTTCTTATTTGATGGGGATGGCACAGTGTGGTCATTAACGACTTTCGTTTAAATTGTCTTTGATACTTGATACGAATTGTCTTTGATGCTTGAATTTAATATACCCTCATGCTTAAATTGTTTGTACTTACTTAAAAAATTTTTTTAACGTTTTATTTATTTTTGAGACAGGGAGAGACAGAGCATGAACAGGGGAGGGTCAGAGAGAGGGAGACACAGAATCTGAAACAGGCTCCAGGCTCTGAGCTGTCAGCACAGAGCCCGACGCGGCGCTCGAACTCACGGACCGTGAGATCATGACCTGAGCCGAAGTCGGCCGCTTAACCGACTGAGCCACCCAGGCGTCCCAATTGTTTGTACTTACTTCAATCATTGGACTCAAGGATTATCTTTGCTGTTATCACCAAAATCTTGGGGAAAGCTATATTCATGAATCTTGAAGCAGACCAATGTTTTCTTAACACTTTGACTACACTTTGGGTTCTAAAGCCTGTGTTTTTTAGAGAAAATAAAACCTCATTTGGATGTAATTTCATTTTCTTAGTGTTACCTTACTTCATAACCAAAGAATCAACCCTTCATTCAATAACGTATTTGGTGAACACCAACTACGTATTGGTAGATGTTCCAAGTGCCGGCAGAGGGTGGTGACAAGGACAGGGAGTGTCACTGTCATGAAGCCTATTCATACAATAAGCAGATAGATATGTGAGCAAAATAATTTATGCCACCGTACTGCTTCATGTGATGGAGAATTTGAAACAAAGAAATGGGATAGTCACAATGTCCCCCGGAGATTAAGAGTGATTCCAAGTTGGCTGGTGGAGGTGATATTCTCAACTTGTGGTTGGAGACGGTTCCCCAGCACAGATAGCACTCAGACTGTCCTCATGAAGACAAGGGCAAGGCAGACGCAGAGCCTGGGGAAGAGGGCTTGTCGCTTAATAGGGCAGAAGAAAGGGCTGCCAGTCAGAGGCCAGTGAGCAGAGAAGAGAGGAGGAAGAGAGGAGGCTCAAGAGGGGAGTAGGGAGCAGGGGCCACTCAGAGCCTTGGGATCTTGGGAACAAGTTTGCATGTTCTCTTGGGCTGAATGCGAAGGCTTTGGATGGTGTTAAGCTGAGATGTGTTTCTGCCAAAAAATCACTCCGTCTGCAGTGTGAATATACAGTAGGAAGGGAAGTGCGAGGTGATGCAGCAAGAGACAGACTAGCACAGTGTGTAGGAACGAGAGCTCCAGGCCATCTGGGCTAGAGTGGCAGTGGTAGCCAGGTAGAAAATAGATAGGGCCGGCAGGATCTAATAATAGATTGTATATGCGATACGCAGGGAGGAAAAGAATCAGGAGGTCTGGTGGGATTTTTGTGTATTTAACATAGATGGGTATATCTATGGAGAGATGATACATAGATAAATAGATGATAGGTAGGGAGATAATAAATAATTACTAATTTAGTAGGTAGGCAGATGATAGGTAAAGATAGATGATGCAGAGATTGATGACAGATGGATGGATACATAGATGATAGATAGATATGATGGGTCGATAGATAGATGATAGGTAGATAGATAGATAGATATGATGGATGGGTGGATGGATGGATAGATAGATAGATAGATAGATAGATAGATAGATAGATAGATAGAATGGATGGGTGAATAAATGGTATGATGGATGGATAGATCGATGATAGAAATGATAGATGATAGATAGATAGATAGATAGATAGATAGATATGATGGATGGATAGATAGATGATAGAAATGATACATAGATGATAGACAGATGATAGATATGATAGCTAGATAGATAGCTAGATAGATGATAGATAGATAGATAGATAGATAGATAGATGATAGAGCTATCAGTAAGCAATTTGTTTCTTACTTTCTGGTATGTGGACAGAAAATTTCAATGGTTCTCTCCATTTTCCAACAAAGTGACTGGAGATGATTATTGGTTTTTGTCATTTTGACTTGGTCCAGGTGAAGCTAGTCTCAGCTAAATAGCAAACTACACTCTGAGAAAGTCTACCATTACTCAAGAAAAGAAGTAAAAAGAAAAGCTTTACATTCAGAGTTCACCCCATCGGGATCCCCATTTCCACTGTGAAAGCCAGCTAACACCTCAATGCCTGAATGTGGACTGAACCTCATGGTCCTAAGAAAGCACATCTGTCCTGAAGAAGACTCACAGTCACATTGGCCCACCATCTACAAAAGACAGACTTGTCCCAACATCCTACTGAATGAAAGGTAGGTCCCTCCTCTCCTCCCCTCTCCTCTCTTCTCCCCTCCCTCCCTCCCTCCCTTTTCTTCCTTCCCTCCTTTTTCACTCCTTCCTTCCCTTCCTTCTCTCCCTCCTTTTCCTTCCTTCCTTCCTTCTTTCCTTCCTTCCTTCCTTCCTTCCTTCCTTCCTTCCTTCCTTCCTTATTCCTTCTCTCCTTCCTTCTTCCTTCCCTCCTTCCATCCATCCTTCCTTATTCCTTCCATCTCTTTCTTTCCCTTCTTTTCCTTCCTTCCTTCCTTCCTTCCTTCCTTCCTTCCTTCCTTCCATTCATTCTTATCCTATCTATTATCCTATCTATTATCTATAGGATAATATATCCTATCCTATATATCCTAGGATATAGGATATAGGATATATCCTATCCTATATATATCCTATATATCTATAGGATATAGGATATCTATCCTATCTATTATCATGATATTCTTATCATATCATGATCTTATTGATCATGATCAATATCATGAGATGGTTACTTGGGGCTACATACAGGATTGAAGAGGCATTTTGTTTGCTAATTTATTTAATCATAGGGTCAGTCCCTCCCACCCTTCCTTCCTTCCTTCCTTCCTTCCTGCCTTCCTTCCCTTCCCTTCCCTTCCTTCTTTCTCTTTTTTCATTTCCTCTTCTCTCTCTTCTTATTTTTCTCCTTATTCTTCCCTCTTCTTCCCTCTCCTTCTCCTTCTTATAGATATCTTTGGATTCTTCCAGAACGTAATTTTAGATTTTCATGAGCTGGGGGTAAGGCACTGTGCTCCTAGCAGGATTTGACAGAGTGTGGTGTCTGGGGTTGGGTTCGGCAGGAAGCCGACTAAGAGGGTGATTCGCAAGCACAAAGTTTATCAGGATCAACACCTGTGTACAGAAAGGCAAGCAAGCAAGACTGCACACAGAAAGAAGGGAAGGCCATGGCATATGGGCTGCTTCTAGAAGCTGGAAAGTCAAGGACACGATTCCTCCTCATGCCTGCAGAAAAAACCACAACCCTGTCAACACTGTGCAGGGGATACCTGCATCAGACTTCTGACCTCCAGAACAGTAAGATAGTAAATTTGTGTCATTTAGCCACTAAGAGTGTGATAATTTGTCATAGGAGTGATAGGAAACTCCTACATCTAGTAAAATGTTAATGGTAGAACCTGTGTGACAGGCACATCGCTGTTCGATGAAAAAATCGTTCAAATTGTTTGTATGTTTTAGAACTTTCATTATTACATGAATATATTACTGAAAATAAGAAAAATATGGTGGATCACCATAGTAGCTACTTTGGAATCCATTCTGTGGGAAGACAAGGATCTGACTTTAGAATCAAATAGGGGATTGTGGAGACTGGGGAGGGGGTCAGACAAGTGGGGGCTGCAGGCAGGCAAGTTGGGGTTTTTCTGAAACATGTATTCAGACGAAGGTCTCAGCTTACCCAGTTCTGCATACCCCCTCAGAAACAAGAAACCTGAAAGCTAATCAGTGTCTCCCTCCAGACTAAGGATTACTTATTCATTGATTTTTTTAAAGGTTTTATTTATTTATTTTGAGAGTGAGAGAGAAAGAGAGAGAAAGGGAGGGGCAGAGACAGAGGAAGAGAGAGAATCCCAGGCAGGCTCCTCAATGTCAGTGCAGAGCCTGATGCAAGGCTCAGACCCATGAATTGTGAGATCATGACCTGAGCCGAAACCAAGAGCTTGATGCTCAACTGACTCAGCCGCCCAGGCACTCTCAAGGGTTATTTATTCATTCTTGAGCAGGTTGTTTAATCCAGAGCAGGTGTGTAATTGGCCATCCTCAGGAGATTCACAGGACGGTATCTCCCAGACATCCAATCCTGTTCAAGAGGATTTCTGGTGGACCTCACTTCTTCCATCTCAGCTACATTTCTTGGATTGGATCTAGGCTCATGCAGGGAAGCTTCTTTGGTCTGTCCCTTCATTTGCTCTTGAGGAGAGCTCCAGCTCCATTGTCCCGGATGTCTGGAAACTGTCACACCATCTCCAGAAATCAAAGAGTCCCACTGGACACCAGGACGACCACATCCAAGAACCTAGACACATGGATCTTCTTTTACTTGTTTGTTAACGAAGCCCTCTCATGTTCTAGGCACTCTTCTTGGTTTGTATTATGTAGTTATTGCTGTGTGACAAATCATCCCCAAACACAGCCCTGAAAACAGCAAACGCTGATTATCTCACAGCTTGTGTGGGGGTATCTCACAGGTGTGGGGTGGCTGGGCTCCTGTGGCTCAGGGCATCTGATGGGGTTGCAGCCCATGTGTCGGCAGGGTTGCCGTCCCATCTGTGGCTCACTCATGTGGCTGTAAGTAAGCTTTGGTCTCTTGTTTCATGGTGCTCTCTGTCTCTCCACAAGTTTTCCTCACAATATGGTGGCTGACTTCCCCCAGGTGCAGGTGTGCACACAGTCGATAATGTTGCAGGACAAGAACCTCCTACAGGGGTGGGAACCTGACACTGTAGCTTAGGGAACCTGACCTGAATACTTGTAACGGGCAGTCAGCCGGTCCGATCTTTCCTCTCAAGGAAGACATTATCTTCACCAATAAATTAATGGGGAGTAAGTAAACCGGCTACGTGCTTGAAGGGAAGACACTATCTGTCTTCGAAGGCTGTTAGCTACACAGATATTCTTGGAAAGACAGTCCACAAGGAAGGCTACCAATTCCTCTGCTTGTAATACATGCAGAAATGCAAGAAATTCAAGAATTACGTCTCCACATCTTTTTAATACGTCTTGGGTAAATAATAAAATTATTTAGGGGTTTATAATGGTGCCTTTACTATGTCAAAAACTGAGACATAACGACTCTCAGTCCTCAGGGAAAATAGGGTGAGAAACTCCCCCAAAGGGTTAGTCTCCTTCCTGGAAATGAGACCTTTGCTATTCACACCGTCATGTTTCACTGCTGCTTTTGAGCTTCCCAGGGCAATCCTAAAAGAAAATTGATCTTTGGACAATTCCGGGGCTTTCAAGTGTGAGTCATCCTGACCATGTGAATTGGGAAGTTAATTGCTACCATAACCTCCCTGAAAAGAAGTGAAGTACAGTGATTCAACATCATCAGCAATCCCAAACCAAGGTCGCGTTCATTGAGCAAGTGCGGGCCGTCTGGACCATAAGGCGGCCCTGAATGGAAGGTCATCATACTATCAAATGTGACACCTTTTATACCGTTAGAGATGCCTGAGGGGTAAAAACTGACAATAGTTTGTTTTAATCAGGTTCAGTGCGTGTGTGTGTGCACGGGCGCGTATGCACGTGTGTTTATGAGCAAGTCTTTATCATCAAGTCCCTTCATTATGAGGGATATTTTGGACATAAGTTATTACATAACGACACTCAAATTGTGGGTCAGAAAGAATAACTAAAAGGAAAGATCAAACATTTCGTGACTAATATGGTAAAACATCTTAATGCGCTTTTAATTCTTCTACTCAGCGAGTTTCCACAAATTGCCTCAACATCTCTACTTACGGCAGACAGAATCGAGTAGAGAAGTCACTGAAAAACAAGTTCTATGTTGTAGTTTATATCTGCGTGAATCACTGGAGCATCCAACTATTCTCGGATGATATACTCCTATGTGTGTGCTTGTAACCTAAAACAGAATGAAATGGAGAGATGGAGGGATGGGGATGGTGGGAGAGAAAGAAAAGACTGCAAGGAAGGACGGGGAAGCCATGTGACTCAACCATTCTTAACATTCACCTCAGCTGACTTTCCTGGATCAACGTACAGATGTTATGACGGGTGGGACGCGGCCAGTAGAAAGGAAGTATTTATCCAGATTGTTGGACCTGTTCACTGTGTAGCCCTATTGGGTACATCGCAGATGGTGTCATCTCTGGTGCCTTCGACAAAAACAGTCTGCACTCTTTTGCTTTAGGGAAATCATGTTCAACCTCAATTAACTATGGGGGAGGGGAAAAAACCTAATTACTAAGTTTTAAAAAGAACTTAGCTACAACAAAGCACTTCATCACTTAAGAGACTGATCTTAGAGTAATGCTGAAGGGAATCTGAGTGCCCCCGTTCATAACTGTGGTCGTGGTGGCACGGTGCATTGCACATATTGGTGGTGAGGGTGGCAAATTATGAAAGGAAGTCACTGGAGACCACGAGCCGTTGAAAATTTGAGTAAGAATGATGTGTCTTTGGCTGCAGACAGAGAACTGGCACTACGAGCTCTTACTCACTGCTGTAGCTGCAGTCGGGTGGGCTGTAATGATCCCTGCCCTGTGCGAGGCACACCCTGACATAATCCTCTACCTCAGTGCACCAGGATGGGTTTGTGCGACCAATAGAACTCTACTGTCGTGCAGGAACGCTATATGCCTCCCACCCAGTTAGGTCGTAAAACACATTCTGGTTTCTATCTCGCTCTCTGTCTTGGCTCACTCATTCTGAAGAAAGCCAGTGGCCCGCCTTCTTGTAAGCACGTTCAAGCAACCCAGTGGAGTAGGCTGAGTAGTCCGTCGCAAGGAATGGACACGTGCAGCTAACAGGCTTGAGGCAAACCATCCTGCACACAGATCTTCCAGCCCCAGTCAAGCCTACAGACGCCTGCAGGCCCAGCTGACATTATGAGATAACCTGAGCCACGAATACCCAGCTCAGCCACTGCAGGATTTCTGAGCCACAGAAGCTGCGAGGACATGAACGTGTGCTATTGTAAGAGACTACATTTGGTGTATATTTTATTGTGACACGGCATTAGATGACTGAGGAATATAATCACCCACACCATCCTGCGCTGTGGGAACAAAATCAAAACATCGAGACTATGGCTGGAATGAGAAGTATTCAGTACAGAAACTTTGGACGCTGTTTGACATCGGTGTGCAATGACACAAATGTCAATGACCTCGATAGTCAGAGATTAGTGTGATAAATATTATTCACGGGTAACTCATCAGTTGCCATGATCTCATTCTGGCAAATATTATAGTCAATGTATTAAAATGCAGGATCTTTCAAAAAAATTTCTTAATGTTTATTGTATTTTTGAGAGAGGGAGAGAGACAGAGCCTGAGAGGGGGAGGAGCAGAGAGAGAGACAGGGGGAGACACAGAATCCAAAACAGGCTCCAGGCTCTGAGCCGTCAGCACGGAGCCTGACGTGGGGCTCGAACTCACGAATCAGGAGATCATGACCTGAGCCTGAGTTGGACGCTTAACCGACTGAGCCACCCAGGCGCCCCTAAGATGCAGGATCTTTCTAGATGATCATATTGAAGTATAAAATAGTTTTATTTTTTTCATCCATGTTCACATTTGAGAAAAAGATATAATTAATCAGATTTATGCTTGAACTACACATGCTTATTCTAAGGTCCTCAAGGGGTGAAAACTGCAAAAAAAAAAAAACACGAGTAAAATTCAGGAAAAGAAAGGTAATTAAGGGGGAAATGATGCCTCACAAGTATTAAATCATGTTTTAAGCTATAGTAATTAAAATACAGTTGACTCATAAACAACATGGGTTTGAATTGCATGGGTCCACTTGTGAGTTTTTTCAATAAATAATTGACTCAATAAATATTTGTATACAATATGTAATATACAAATATATTTGTATACAATATGTAATATACAAATATATTTGTATACAAATAATACACAAATAGAATAATGCAAATAATAACACAAGTAATACATATTGAATGTATCAATAAATATAGAATAAATATTTACAGTACTGTAAGTGTATTTTCTCTTCCTTATGATTTTTTAATCACATTTTCTCTTCCCTTATCTTAGTGTAAGAATATAGTATGTAATAATATAACATACCAACTATGTGTTGATCGACTGTTTATATAATTGGTAAGGCTTCCAGTCAACAGTAGGCTATTAGTGGTTGACAAAAGTTATACGTGGATTTTTGACTGTGTGGGGGGTCGGCGCCCCCAACCCCCTGTCTCGTTGAAGGGTCAACTGTAGTTTGGTTCTGACTCACAGGATATGACAAGAATACTTAGGAAACGATAGTTGACAGCAATAAAAGTTTAGGTATAATTTAAATGTCCACTGGTAGAAAAATGATTAAATGAACTATGCTATACCTTCTCAATAAAATTCATGTAAGCATTTAAAAGGATGAATCATCTCAGTATAATTATGGATCCGTCTTCCAGTGACTTTATGTGGCTAAAATAAGATGTAAAACAGGTGACCTAGAGATGCTACACGTGATTACTGCCACACTTCACCCTTGTTCCTGCAAAAACAGTCCCGAGATTCACAGTGACAAATCTTTCCTATGACATTTGATTCTAAAGTGACCTGAAGGATTTAGTTGAAGTGTGGGCTCCTGAGGTAATTGTTCCAGTGGTTGAGACAGACTGAACTCGTTGTGGAAGAATTCAAAACGAACGTGGCTAAACGTGCGAAATAAATACAGTTTTTTCAGACATAATGACCTCTAGATATTTGAAATGTGGTTTGAAGATGTTCATGAAGTCTTCATTTTTATATATTCAAATAGAACGCTAAACCCAAAGATCAGTAGCATATTTGGCTGTGAAATCAGTCTTGGGACGAACAGGGCATATTTTTTAAAAAAATGCCTAGGGGCGCCTGGGTGGCGCAGTCGGTTAAGCGTCCGACTTCGGCCAGGTCACGATCTCACAGTCCGTGAGTTCGAGCCCCGCGTCGGGCTCTGGGCTGATGGCTCAGAGCCTGGAGCCTGTTTCCGATTCTGTGTCTCCCTCTCTCTCTGCCCCTCCCCCGTTCATGCTCTGTCTCTCTCTGTCCCAAAAATAAATAAACGTTGAAAAAAAAAAAATTTAAAAAAAAAAAAAAAAATGCCTAGGGAGGAAAGAGATAGAAATATACATTCATTAAAAAAAAAAATGTATCCCTATTCCTTCAAAGTTCAAGACTGTTAACTACTGGGCTGTAAAACTCTGATCCCCTAAATGTTTATAGAGCATCTATTAATATGGCTTTAGTTATAACCTTTTTCCCCCCTTCTAATTAGTTTCTCAATAAAGACAAAATAAGGGGGCCCGGGTGGCTCAGTTGGTTAAGCGTCCGACTCTGGGTTCGTCTCAGGCTATGATCTCATGGCTGGTGAGTTCAAACCCGGCCCTGGGCTCTCTGCTGACAGCACGGAGCCCTCTTGGGATTGTCTCTCTCCTTCTCTCTCTACCCCTACCCCACTGACACGCAAGGTCTTTCTCTCTCAAAGTAAGTAAACATTAAAAAAAAAAAAATGGATACCGAATTAGAGAGTGCTATACAGAAGATGTAAGGTTGTCTTGGCAGAAATCTGTGGAGCCCAGAGAGAGCTACTTAATTAAAAAGTTGCACCACGATCCATCAGCATACAATAGGAAGAACTGCATTTTACAAAAATCACAGAACAGTTCTGGCATCTGAAACAGCGAGGACTGATTAAATTTTCCTCTTTCAGATTCTACTGTAAATCCAGACTTAGAAACAGTCCTCCTTACTCTGCCTTTCAAAGTATTGAATAAGGAACTTCAAACTTCTATTATTTTCCCAACGCTACGAAATCGCAGTAAATCTGTATTCCCTCTTATCTTTAATGGAAGAGACATCTCAGTTCTCCGTAGAGGGAAAAGTAAATGACAATAGTCACCACAAGCAACAATTCTTGTATCAGTTGTTCTGCATAAAAATTATTCTGTTTAAACCCTGGCTCTCAGGTGTCAGGGAGAAAGACTGGTCTCTGCAAACTCTTGGAAAAAGCCACTTCTTTGTACTGTGAAATGTTTCAGCTCTCAGTAGGATAGGACCCCCCCCCACCCCCACCCCGCCCCACCCGCCAGCTTCCCACCACTTAAACTTGGTTTTCCATTATTAGGTGAAGGATGCTCAGAGAACGTCACATTAATTTCGGCGGACAGTAAATTTTATCTAATTCAGCAAGCAAGCCTGTGTTAATTAGGCCTCCCAGGACGAGTGATGGCAAGGCAGCTTCTGTTACTGATCGATAAGCTCACCTCTAGCAGCTCAGGTGGACGGTTACTGGGGCTTCCGAGTAAGAAAGAGGGTCCCATTCTTGCGAGCCAGCTCTAGGCGCCTACCAGCGCAACAGGCGGGCTGGCTGCGTACAAGTAACATCGCCCCCTCTTCCTGTCCATCTGTCCCGGCGGAGGTCAGAACTGCCCGGGGGGAAGCACGTTCCCTGCAGTCACCTGAGGCGGCTCAACGCCTTCCAGCCTTGAGCCTGATGGATGGGGACGTCAACGTGCTGACACAGCCGGCACAGATGTGCTGTTGGATCCCAGGGACGCGAGCCTTCTTTGATGAGAAGGCAGGAGCATCAGTACACGCAGCCTAATTTCCTGTAATCCTGCTCTGCAGTCACTTACAGGCAACAGGGTATTAAGAGCCCACAAGGCAGTGTGTCCCTCCTGGTGGCCTTTGTCAGCAAAGAGCCCGACGCATGAGTGTCTTTGGGGCGAAAGACACCACCCTGGCCAAGGGTGTGAGTGTTCAGGCCTCTATCAGGTGGGAGACGCGGAATCTCCTGGAAGACCGTTGGGCCTTCACGGCTGACATTTCTGTATGGAAACGGCACAAAGGAAAGGACACATGCTTCGGTGACACAGGACAATGAGGAGCACGCTTAGAGAAGGTGCCGTGAGGGGGGTGCGGAGGGAAAAAGGCCGATGCTGACGGGCTGAGAGCACCACTTATTTCCGTGGCTTTTGCCAAACGGGAAAAGAGATGTGGCCGTCTGTCACGTGCTTCACGACAGGCGACCTTCTGTGTCAGGTCTGAGTTGTTTTCCGGACACGGGCATTCTGGGTCTCCCCACTGGACCTCTCTTCCGTAAAGGAAGAAACCCTGGTCCGAACAATCACCCATCGTAGGTTAATATGCATCTCTTCCTCATTGATCTCAATATCCAGAAGCACTTTCTGTGCGATGAATTAAATCCTGGCAGCAGGTGACCATGCGTGTTTCCCGGGGGCACATTGGGTTTCCAAGTGAGAGATTTGCAAACACTTGCAGGTCTTCCATAGGAGGGCGTGACACGGGAAGGAAAAAAAATGCAGGAGGAATGGAAACACTTAAGGTGAGTGGAGGCAACAGGATTTTGCTAATAAAACATTTTGCTTTCCCTCAGACTCTTACGATGAAGAAAGACCACAATGGGTTCTTCAAGCACGGTTCGTATCTGTGTTGGGGCGTAACACCTTCAATAATAATACCGCCCTCGGTAATAATGCAAATGAGCCCGTGCTTCATGTGTTTGCATTTACGAAGCACCTTGGCTTCCGTATTCTCACTCAAGCCCCCACAGGGATCATGCGAGGAAGGCAAACTATCGAACCCATTTCACAGACGGGAAACTAAAGGTCACAGAGCATGCATGGGCGGCCCCAGCTCCTGCAGCCACTACCAGGTCCAAGCTGAGGTTCACGCCTCCTACCCCTATTGGGCTTTACTACCCTCTTCTGTAAAGGGAGCATCTTAATGCCAGCCAGTGGTGGAAGGACTAGTATCCCGTTTCACAGATGGGGAAACTGAGCCATGGAGCATTTAAGTAAATTACTGAGGGCTATGTAGGGGTGTCACACGGGCAGTCTGGCTCCAGATTCTATGCCCTTAGTCTCCACACTAGACTGGGTGACAGCAGCTCATACAGGAGGGACGATGTCAGGAGGGTACAGTCAGTGGGAAATGGTGGCACCACCAGAGGGGGGAGCCCCGAGCTGACCTTGGAGCCATGAAACAGCATCCAAGGCGGGGATGAGACCTTTGCCTTTCATCCGT
This sequence comes from Prionailurus viverrinus, assembly GCF_022837055.1. Lineage (NCBI taxonomy): Eukaryota > Metazoa > Chordata > Mammalia > Carnivora > Felidae > Prionailurus > Prionailurus viverrinus. Next base: position 931,505 of record NC_062579.1, read on the forward strand.
CAGTCAAAGGACATGCAAACCCATTCAGTATTCTTGACCTGACTCAGAATCTACCTTTCAACCCAAAGTATGATGCAGCAAGAAATAGTCCACCAATAAAGAGACATAGATTGGGAGAGGAAACGGGTCAACAAGACATGTCTATCTTCTCATGGTGGGAATCTTCAGAGAAAAGAAGTGGAATATCTACAGAAAGGCAAAAGCAAAGATGAAATACATTTTCCAGTTTTTAGGCAATAAAACACATCACGCCCAGCAGCCTCATCACTCGTAGAACACGTGCTTTGCACGGAAGCCACTGTAACCACGGAAGAGAGACAGGCAGCGACTGCAGAAGGAAAAGTGTGGCCCCTTCTGAAAGACTGCCTCATGGGAATTCAACCTTATCTCAAATTTCTCTCTTACGAACATGATAATTCCTAAACTTTTGATAAGAGATTTACATATCTCGGAGCTCGACGCATTTCTTCACTGCTGAAGGAAATGGTACAATCCTATTTTACACCGCTGAGAAATTTATAATGGTAGCAGATAAGAAAAATAGGCCAGAGTGTCTGAAACACACAGATTAACGGTCTGCATCGATCAATTCGCCAGATAATTGCACAACCGTTCCTGTCACTCTGTACAGGAATGGCTTCAAGGTAAATAATATTGATGCTTTCTCTTTTGTGATATTTTAATTATATTCGCAAGACTTAGAGTCACAGGCCAACATATGGTAATTTAATTCGGGAGAATGCTTTCGTTATTTCAGTATTAAAATTAATACATATTTCGTTGATGAGTTTGATGTTCTCTGCAGTAGATGCAGCGTGAAACTTTAGAAAAGTGTTTGAGATGATGTGATTGGAAAGGTTCCAGAATTAATGGCATATAAGAGAAAAGAGTGTGGGGCATCTGTATGAACTGTATACATACAGACATCAGGCACGAGAGTATATATGTGTTTACACTGCCATCAGCAATTGGTGAAGAATTCAGGCCATCGGATGTTTCTCACTCTGCTTTGAGTTTGTACATCTGACCAAAGTTCCCTCAGAGCTGGAAGGATCCCAGGCAAGGGATCCCGCTGGACCCAGCAAATGGGGTTGTAGTCTCTATTGTTGTTTGATGTCCTAGAGAAGATAGTTAAGTTCACAGGGGCAGGACTGCCTTCCTTCAAGGACCCTGGGATGTTTCGCGCATTCCTCTATGTACAAATAGCAGTAGCATCCACTCAGTTGTGAGAATGAACATCTCCAGCTGTTTCCAAGTGCTCCCTGAGCAGGGTGGGAGTGAGGCTGAAGTGACCCCTGGTTGACAACCACTGATTTAATTCAACCAACGTTTCATGGGCTGTGTTGGATGCCAAGTAGACATCGTGGAACCAAAGAGACTTTCTACCCGTCTGCACCATCCAACGAGAGGTGGTGGAAGGGGAGAGGCATCCGACCAAGTGACCAGAGAGGTATTCATGAATCCCAAGTTACCATAAGGTCTGTGGACAGAAGTCTGGGGCAGTGGGAGGAGAATTTGAGAAGGATCTAATGGATGAAGGAGAAACCAGGGATGAGCTTTCCAATGAAAGGACAGTTGGTTGTTGGAGACGTAATAGAAGTTTCTGGAGAAGATGAGGTGAAGGGCACCCAGACCGGGAGGCAGCATGTTGAGTCCTGAGGGCAAGTCACAAGCACGGGTAACTTGTGGGGGGCCAGGGGGCATGACGTCCAGAGAGCAAAGGGAAGGAAAGTCAGGAGCCACGTTTTGCACAGCAAAAGAGGGCACGGCACGAATTTGGTAGTTCTTTCTAAGGTCAGTGCTCAGCCAGAGGTGACGTTTGAGTTGAAGAATTTCATCATCGACCGGTCCCTTTCACTGGTCATTGGGAGGCTGAGTGTAGCATGGACTGTAGCGTCAGCCCCAAAGGGAAGGTGGCTGCAGCAAAGCCAGTGAGACAAGGTGGTGCTTTGTCCTACCGTAGACGATCTGGAGATGCTGGCCGTGTGGCCACCTCCTCTCAGGGGTATGGACGGCTTCCCCAGCACCCCCGTGCCCTGCCTGTGTGTGTCCTTCATGGCACTTAGGATTCATAACGTGCATAACGTTTGGCTTGTGTTTATTGTCTTTCTTGTGTCTCTCCTTTCCCAAGCTTCTTCCAGCCACACCCTCATCTTCAACCTGGGTGGGTGGGGGGTGCATTTTGAGAGTCAGGCAGGCAAGATTTTCGGACACATGAGAGGTTGGGAGGGGAGAGTGATGGGACAGAAAAGGTGTGAAGGTTGGACCTGGCAGGGCACGCGTCCTGGAGGTATCAGTATTTCCCGAGACGGGGGACGGCGCAGGAGGGTGACGTTGTGGCAGTGGACGGTGAGAGAGGGAGAAGTGGAGAATTAAGTCTGTAACTCGTTACGGTTGAGATTCCTCTGCGGCGACAAAACAGACGGTGTCCGTCATGAGAAAGCTGACAAGGAGCCGTCTGAGAGGGTGCCACTGGGAAGGCTGGGTATTGGGTTATTTTTGCTTTTAACAATCTCGATCATCTTTACGTAGCTAAGCTGAAGCAATGCCTCCAAGTAGCTATTGTTTTTGTTTCTGGTCTCCTGCCCTTTTTTTTTTTTTTTTAATTTTTTTTTTCAACGTTTATTTATTTTTGCGACAGAGAGAGACAGAGCATGAATGGGGGAGGGGCCGAGAGAGAGGGAGACACAGAATTGGAAACAGGCTCCAGGCTCTGAGCCATCAGCCCAGAGCCTGACGCGGGGCTCGAACTCACGGACCACGAGATCGTGACCTGGCTGAAGTCGGACGCTTAACCAACTGCGCCACCCAGGCACCCCATCCTGCCCTTTGTTTTGCTGTCCCTCTAATTCCTGATCGAGGTCGTGGAATAAACGTGCAACACGGGCAGAAAAATCCCATATCCAGGTACAGACACAGTTGTATCAGCCCACGTTGGCTGTTTGTGATTGCTGCCCCAGGTTTTAGGTAATTGTAACACAACAGATAATCACAGGAGGCATCTCGATGAAAACGGCTGACTGAAATCTTTGTGGGTCAAAATGTGGTTTTCAGTATCTCACCCTTCATGGCCCGGGTCAGTCTTTGGCCACTTGCACGTGCTAGAGAAACCGCGTCCCTGCGACTCTGGGTTTTGACATGGGAAGAGGAGGAGTGTGGGCGTGGTGAATTTTTAACGTGTATGATACTGCGAGAGAACGCGGGGTGTGTGAGGACCAAGCCTGTTGCGGGAGAGAATAAGACGCCGTCTCTTTTCAGGATAATCAAACCAGGTCAGCACCATCCCACAGAAAGACCAGCTGTTGGCTGGACCACTCCTGCCCTCATCCCCACTTATGCGGATGGATATTCAAAGTGATACTCTGGCAGGCTGAAATTTCCATGTGCCATACAGACAGACGCAAAGGGATGTGTCTCTATCATAGATACTGGGAAGCATTTGTTAACGAGGCGAGACAAGGAAAGGTGGCTAAATTTGACTAGGGGAAAATATGTTCATGAAGGGAATAGCCAAAACGATGGTACCAGCTCCGTTTAGGGAAAGGAAGTCTGAAAAAAATATATAAAGACAAAAGAAAGACATTGCATAAATGAGGAATACAGTCTAGCAGAGAAACGTTTTTAGCGTTAGGGAAATCGGGCTCCGACATATCCATCATTTACTGGCGGCGTGACGATATATCTGGGCCCCAGCCCCCTCATGTATATCAAAGTACTTAATAGCAGGGAATGACATGAGATTAATGTCCAGGATACTTTAGTCTTTCATCTGAAAATGTTTCCACTATGTGTATTTTTACTCTCATGTCTGGAAAACAGTGCTGGATACAGCCATTTACTATAAAATATTTTTCACACCTTGGCCAAACTTTAGGCACACTCTCTATTAGAAAACCTATAAAAATTTCATAAATATGAAATTAAAGCCTGCAGGAATGTAAATTTTATTCTGTGGTTATGATGTGTGCCTCCAGGAAATGACCCTTGATATGCATAAAGCTGTAGTGCATTTATGCTCTGATTTTGATGCCTGGATAACAGAAATAAAGCCGCCCGGTCCCTTTCCCTTTCATCTGAAATTGCCAAACTAAGGGAGAATTACAATAACGACCATGGCTCTCAAGCACGTTTATGTTCATTATTGCAGCTAAGCACAACAATGTATTTCCTGGCTACTCAAAGTAGTCAAGTTAGAGATGTTAAACTACAGATGTAAACTTACCTACCCTTGGAAATACACGATTGAACTAGTGTCTTGAGTCTACCAGCATGTTTGAAGTACCTTATAGTATTCAATACTCAAGTCCAAGGACACAAAGATGAACAAGAAATATCCCTTATCCTCAAAGAGAAAATGGTTGGGTTGGCAAGTCATACCTCGAAACAAATCAGTGCAACGGTGTGAAAAGAACTAACCTACCCAGAGGCAGCAACGTAAGAACATGTCCTTGTCAGGTGAGTGGACATCTGCCCAGTTGCTGGACACGGTGTGTTTGGCATTAGGCACATGAAGACAATTGAGCCTGTTAAGAGTTGTACATGGTTTCATAAGCCAAGCCAGACCAAAATGCTGGCCCACTGCTCTTGCCCGCTCATGAGCTAATCTCTCTTTTTCATTCATCAATCCAGGGTGTTATGATGCCTTCATGGACCACCGTAAAAGGTTACTTAGCCTGGGTGGTTCAGTCTGTTAAGCATTCGGCTTTGTCTCAGGTCATGATCTCGTGTTTCATGGATTTGAGCCCCGCGTTGGGCTCTGTGCTGACAGTTCAGAGCCTGGAGCTTGCTTCGGATTCTGCGTCTCCCTCTCTCTCTGCCCCTCCCCTGCTCATGCTCTGTCTGTCTCTCTCAAAAATAAAATAAAGCCTTAAAGAAATTTAAATGTTCCTTAGCCAAGAAGGTGTGCCATGGTGGGGGGGCGGTCCCTCTCATGTTACTTTCCTACCTACACACCAGAGTTCTTCAACATTATGTCCATCAGGGTGCTTTGTTTACAACAAATGTAATGCCTTCTTTATCTTGACATTAAGACTCATGCATGATATAATTTCCCACAGTCAGAATTTGGAAATAAATCCGTACAGGGTCACCTGGGTGGCTCAGTCAGTCGGTTGAGCGTCTGACTTCGACTCAGGTCATGATCTCGCAGTTCCTGAGTTTGAGCCCCGCGTTGGGCTTGCTGGTGTCTGCCTGTCAGTGCAGAGCCCATTTCAGATCCTCTGTCCCCCTCTCCCTGCCCCTGTTCAACTTGCGCTCTCCCAAAAATAAATATTTTTTAAAAAGAAAGAAAATGAATCTGTATCATGCCCTATCTATGCTGTAAAGGAGAAAATCAAGGAAAATAGTTCCAGTTAAATAATGCGTACCCCAATGCATTAACAGTTAGGCCTGACTGCATGAGATTACATAAGTAAGTAAAGACACTGGTGCCTCCTTAGGAAGCATAAGCCTGAGTTTAGGAAGAGATCAGAAGACATTCCTAAAGGAAAAGGCAGAAGTGGGAAGAGTAGAATGTAGAGGGCACTAGTAACAAGCAGCATTAACATAAGGACCAACAGGGGTGCCTGGGTGGCTCAGTCGGTTAAGCGTCCAATTCCGGCTCAGGTCATGATGTCGCAGTTCATGGGTTCAAGCCCCGCGTCAGGCTCTGTGCTGCTGACAGCTCAGAGCCTGGAGCCTGCTTCGGATTCTGTGTCTCCCTCTGGGTCTGCCCCTCTCTCGCTTACTCCCTGTCTCTCTTTGTCTCTCCAAAACAAATACACATTAAAAAAAAATAAAACAAACATAAGGACCAACAGACAGTATTTCTTTGACAATGTTAAGAGGAAAAGAAAAGGAAATAACAGCAAGTAAAGTTAGGCTATGTGCCAAGACAAATTATAGGCTGTCTGAGGGGAGAGATCCAGATAGATGGCATTTCCTCGCACAAGCTTGGGTTGCCCTTATTTATAAGCATAGTATCAAATGTTCTGCTCAGGATATGGAATGAAACAGACTGTGACACACTATCACAAAAAACATGGTCCAATGTAGAAAGTCTTCTGTGTGTTAAGATGATTCCAATATGGTGAGTAGAGGTCGTATCAGTGAAGTGATTTTCCATAATGGTGTTCAAGATTTGTCAGAATCCTAAGCATTACCAAGTACAGATGACTTTTAAACACCGTGGGGGTTTGGTGCTCCAATTCCCACCTCCTCTTACACAGTCAAAAACCCAAGTAAAACTTTTGACTCTCCCAAAACTTGATTACTGATAGCTTACTGTTGACCAGAAGTCTAACTGACAACATGAACAGTAGATTCACACATTTCTGGGATGTTCTCTGTATAATATACTGCAGTCTTACAGTAGCGTAAGCTAGAGACAAGAAAATGTGATTAAGAAAATCATAAGGAAGAGAAAATAGATTTATGGTATTCTGATGTATTTATAGAAAAGGATCTGCATAGGAAAGGACCGTCGTTTAAGGGTCAATTGTATAATCTTGCTGATGGCACATGACACTTAGACTCAAGAAAATTGTCCTGGGAGGAAAAATACTTGAGTTTACAGAGGAGATAGAGTTCCTTTGTAGGCATTGATAATTATGAAAAGGTTTTTCACCGAGAGGGGTATCTAGTAAGGCTTTTGAAAACCATGCAGGATGTGGGGGCTCGTTCTTTGTGGTGGGGCTGCCTGTGGGTTCCAGCATACCACGCTGAGCGAATCTAACCTCGAAATGGTTAAGGGTGGTCATTAAGGCAACTACTGAAAATGGCCTCCCAAATTTCCCAAATGTTCCATAAGGGGGCAGCACCATCCCCGTTCAGAAGTACTGCGACTCCCAGAAGTCCATGATAAGATTACCTAATTGTTAAGCGAGCAACTGTTGACCTCTGACAGGATGAAGGATGGGGGGAGGATGTGGAAAAAGAGAGTGATGTATGATGAATACCGGCTGAGGCTCAGGACTGAGACACTGGGCCCAAGTTCATGCGGTCACTGAACTGCTCATTGCTACTGTCCCCCCACCCAAACGACAGTTTGGCAGGAAGGCACTGCTTCATCCCGTGAACCGGAACCCAGCAAATCCAAGAACCCCTCTCTCTTCTTCCTCACAACCAAGTTCTGACTGTTACAAATGAAGGTTTCACCCGCGTGTCTTGAAGACATTTGCTCTGGTGAATGTACCAGGACCTTCAGTATTGGGGGCAGAGTGAGTGGCCCATGTGAGCAGGAACGCATAGATCTGGAAGCAGGTATGTCTCCCTCGAGGGCCATCCTCTATCCTCTGTGTATGTCATGTTCACCCGTCAACACTTGTGGCTCATCCAGGCGAGAAGGGGCTGTAAATCAGAGCGTCGTGTTCCACGAGTAAAGGTGGCAAAAAGGCCAGGCATCCCTGACCGCCCGAACTGTACCATTCAGAAGTGGGAAAGAAGGAGGGAGAGGCCTCCAGGAAAAGAGGTCACCCCGAGGGAGAAAAAGGAGAAAATAGAACACGCAGGGGCGGGGGTGAGAAGAGTGAGTAACGGAGCACGAGCAGCTGACATTGAGATGTTCCCCGGGGTTGGAATCACGCCAGGGGCAAGCTGCACGGTGGTCCTGTGACTTCTGTGACTTACGGGCGTCCTCTGAGCAGAAGGATTTGCATCTCTGGGCTGGAGTCGCTGCTGTAAATTATGGGGAGAAAGGCGTGCACAGACACCCTTTAATCTACCATCCGGAGGCTCACGGCGAGACATCACAGAAGAGCACCATGGCGCCACGGCGAGTGGGGAGTGAGGTCACGCGCCTAACTTTGAAACACTCGTCTAGCATGGGTGGTGGGTGGGAGTTTTTGCAATTCTGTCAAACCCTTCAAGTCTGCACTGAAGGGTCCCAGAATCCCTGCTTTAAAACCTGCGGAATTTGCTAGGTTCCATTGTCATGGAAATCACCACCTCCCAGGAGGTCTGTCTGCCTTTGCTTAGGGTTCTGGGCAGCTGCTGGGAGCCTGGGGTGAGGGGGAAGGATGGATGTGGAGCTTAGGAATGTGGATGCGTGGATGTGTAGACACCGAGGTCAGGATTTTATGTCTGTGTGGGCACCATGACAGGAAGGACGCACGTCAAGGTCTGAACAACCATCCAGAAAACAACAACCCACGCTCTCTTTCCGTTATGGGACACTGGGAAGTTCAGATTTTAAAGATGGCTCCATCCACATGCATGGAGCACACTCTCTTTGTCAAGGGCTCTTCTCTTGGCTTTAAGAAACGAACAAGGCTTGGTCCAGAACAAATGGGAAAATGAATCTTGCATGCAAAGAGGGCAGAAAAAAGAATGGTCATTGCCAAGGGGCTGGAGGCAGGGGAGATGGGGAGAGTGTTCGATGGGTATAGAGTTTCAGTCTTGCAAGAGGAGTTAAGTTCTAGAGTTTTTAGAAGGTCCTCCGTCAATAATCTCCCTATTTCTACTGGCACTAAATATGTTCAGATAGTGAAGGGAGTGGATTGAGAGGTAGGTTGGTGCTTTTGTTTCTTTTGCTGATTGTTTTAAAATTGCTTTCACGCTAATAGAGAAGAGCTGCCTCGAAACAAATGAACAGATATTTCGGAAGAAATATCTCTACATTCCAGAAGAAACAGGGAAGGAGTTGATGCCCTCTAGGAAAGCAGTTTGAATGGAAGAGGCAATGAGGTGGGAAGAAAGGAAGTGCTTTCTGGTCACGAGCTTTCTTTAAAGATAACTGAGTTTGATGGGGCGCCTGGGTGGCTCAGTCGGTTAAGCGGCCGACTTCGGCTCAGGTCACGATCTCGTGGTCCGCGAGTTCGAGCCCCGCGTCGGGCTCTGGGCTGATGGCTCGGAGCCTGGAGCCTGTTTCCGATTCTGTGTCTCCCTCTCTCTCTGCCCCTCCCCCGTTCATGCTCTGTCTCTCTCTGTCTCAAAAATAAATAAATGTTAAAAAAAAAATTAAAAAAAAAAAAAAAAGATAACTGAGTTTGAAAATTATGGTTGAGGCTTGAACAACACGGCGGGGGGGGGGGGGGGGCGGTGGCCGACGCCAACCACCCCCAACACACCCCCAACACACTGTGAGAAAGCTGATGTCTGCAAGCCCGGTGTAGGGTCAGCACCAGAACCTGACGTGGTGGGACCCTCGCCACACTTCCAGCCTCCAGAACTGTGCGAAACAGGTGTGTGCCTTTTGAGCCACCAAGTTCATGGGATGTTGTTATGGCAGCCCGAGCTGATGAAGACAATACGCTAATGCCAGATCACGTTGTCTCTACTCATCCTAAAGGGAGTCACCAGTCCCCCTGCACACACACAGGGAGAGGAAATGACACGGGGTTGTGACCCTCAGGAAACACAAGAGGGATGTCTGTCTGGGTCTCTTCTCCCCAACTCCCATCTTAGGACATCTCATTTCAATCTGGCCACAATATCCAGGATATTTATTTTAATGTTTTATTTATTTTTGAGATAGAGAGGGAGAGAGAGAGACCGTTCAGCCATGGCAAGGCAGACGGAGAGGGAGACACAGAATCCGAAGCAGGCTCAGGGCTCCGAGCTGTCAGCACAGAGCCTGACGTGGGGCTTGAACTCACGAACCACAAGATCATGACTTGAGCCGAAGTCAGAAGCTCAACCGACTGAGCCCCCCAGGTGCGTCCAGGATGTATGTTTGCACAAGCCCATAAGCAACAACTTAGACGTGCAAAAGTGCCAGCACGTGTTGTGACAGCCACTGCCCCAGTATCCCTCTTTTCTTTTCTTGTTTCTGCTTGATGTGTCCAGGCCCGTGTTGTAGATGAACTCCCCTTGCTCAAGCTGGGGACCTTTGTTCTCCGATAGCCTTGAAGGTTGAGACGCACGCGGAAACTGCGTCCTGACACACACAGCCCTCCGGTGGCGTCCTTTAGACTATTTAGAACCAAATGCCAGCAGTTTGAAAGGCACATGCTGAGTGACTCTCAGCAGACCTGAGAAGGACTTCAGTCTCCTTTGGTCCAGGTCAGGTCAAGGCAGAGGACCATCGCAAGAATACCGAAAAAACATTTTACGTAAGATTCCATGAATCAGTTTATCTGCCAGCTAGAGTGTCCTGACTTAAAGTGAATGGATTCGTGGGGCACCTGGGTGGCTCAGTCGGTTGAGCGTCCGACTTCAGCTTAGGTTGTGGTCTCACGGTTTGTGGGTTCAAGGCCCGCGGCGGGCTCTGTGCTGACAGCTCAGTGCCTGGAGCCTGCTTCGGATTCTGTGTCTCCCTCTCTCTCTCTACCCTTACCTGGCTAGCACTGTGTCTCACCCTCCCTCAGATATAATAAGTGAACATTAGAAAATAATAACAAAGTGAATGGAATCTCGAACACACGGAACAAACCCTCTCTGCTTCCATTTTCTTCCTATTAGCTTTTGTGTTTTCCAAACGTGCACCTAAGTCCATGTCAGCGGGCAACCTCCACCCCGCCTTCAAAACAGTCATGAAGACTGGTATTGGTGAGTCCACACAGGATTTACCTTGGGTGTCTGTGCCGTGACTGTACCTTGGGAACAAGCCCAGAACAGCACGGGCATGTAGGATCGGGTGAGTGCTTGCTTGCTTTCTTCCTGCACCTTGTATCACCTGCCACAGGTAAAATACAATATCCGGCAGCATTATAAAAAAAAAAAAAATCATTTGCTTTTCAGGCATCCAGATTTGGATGTACAGCTGAATTTAATTAAACCACTTGAGACGTGGGTACATGTGCTTGATCCTCTAAGCTTACTCTTTTTATCATTGAAGAAATGGGAATGATCACATTTATGATGATGGTGGTCCTCATAGTTCAAAAGGTTAATGAAATAGTTAAAGAAAAAAATATGTGTAGAGTTCTTCATTCTTTCTCCCTGTTATTTCTAGAGCTTGCTAGGAAACTCCTTCTGGGAAGATATACCTGTTTTACTGGTACTATTTGGCGAAATGAACTTAGACCCCTAAAAGTTTAACACTTAAGGGACATTACTTAAGTATGAGCGGAGAATCCAAATCTCAGTGAGATATGTATATTATCTATAGATATAATTCTACATTATAACCCATATTATCATTATCTATAATCTATATGATAATTATAATAATCTATACTATATATATCTAATATCTATATCTATACCTGTATCTATAAATGTTTTATTTATTCTTCAAAGATCACAAGTAGTGGATGGGCAGAGAGAGAGGGGGACAGCGAATCTGAAGCAGGCTCCGGGCTCTGAGCTGTCAGCACAGAGCCCGACGCGGGGCTTGAACCCGCAAACCGTGACATCATGACCTGAGCCGAAGACCAACTCTCACCCAACTGAGCCACCCAGGTGCCCCAAGCTCAGTGAGTTATTAAAAAAAGGACTTTGGTGAAATTGTGACTTACGTCAACAATGTGAAGACGGGGTTCTCTGTCCAAGAGGAGAATATGGTTCCGAAGGCTGCTCATTGCTTTCCACGAAAATCCTATCCCGTAATTATTTCCGTCTTGGCCCTGGATCTTACCGATACTTCACATAACACACAGCCTGCCTCTCTCTTTCTCCCTCTCTCGCCCTGTCTCCCTCCCTCCAGAATTTTAAACGTACTCCCCCAAGAAGACAGGGTATAGGTCGCATGTCCTAATTTACGCATCGAATGCAATGGTGGCCCACACAATGGCTACACAGACACATGCAGAGCCTCGTTAGTGACAAGATTTGCATAATTAAACGACATTCGTAATTTCTCCCTTTTTATTCCGCAGAATGAATGAATCAGTGGAAGAATGGATCCACTCAAAATCTTATCTGAAAAAAGCCTTCAAGGATTCATGCTATTTTTTGTTTTAAACCAGGCCTGCAGGTGCAATAATTTGTCTCCATTCACAAGGTTCTGACAGGTGATTCTGCTGCCTCATCAATTTTATGAGGGGATTTCTTTTCTCCGTGGATATTCATGTTTAGCCACAACCTAGGAGCAGTGTGGCCTATGAGGGGCCTTTGTGCTCGGCATAATATTTTCAGAGAGGAAAACAGAATCCGGGAGATCGTTTCAAACACGGAGAAAGGCCCCCACGCGGGGAAGGTTCACACCACAAACCAGGAAGACATTCTGGTGCAGGTCTCACGGTTGTGTTGTTACCAGGTGCGGGTCTGCGTGCTCACAGAATCTGGAGGGGAGCTGAGGCTTGAGGTCACCTTCTTCCAAAAGGGAAGAATTCAGAGAATGCATGGAAAGCCTATGCGCGATGGCATGCATGCTTTTGTATATAAAATCACCCATGGGGTGGGCATTCACAGGAAAAAATTAAATTTTTTTTTTAATTTTTTTTTCAACGTTTATTTATTTTTGGGACAGAGAGAGACAGAGCTTGAACGGGGGAGGGGCAGAGAGAGAGGGAGACACAGAATTGGAAACAGGCTCCAGGCTCTAAGCCATCAGCCCAGAGCCCGACGCGGGGCTCGAACTCCCGGACCGCGAGATCGTGACCTGGCTGAAGTCGGACGCTTAACCAACTGCGCCACCCAGGCGCCCCAGGAAAAAATTAAATTTTAAGGTATTAAATGTTAAAAATCTCTCTTAAAAAGCCCATGTTTTGGAAGCCAACACTTCTGCTGCCTTGAGGAACATTTCAGTAAAGGATGTTCAGCTGACTACTGAAGGACAAGGAGGTGCTGGAGACAGGTATGGGTTGTGGGGCTCAAAGAGCAGGAGAGGATCCCGCAAGAGGGTGCAAGAGGCACTAAATGTTACCACTGCACACAGTGTGTTAGGACCACACACAGTGAAATGAAACAAAATACCTGCTCAACTACCCCCATGAGATGCTTCCAGACTGCTCTCGAAAGCACCCCAGGAAACCCTGCCCAGGCTTTGCTGATCCCAGAAAAATAAAAGCTGCACATCACCTTCTAAGTGCACGGAGAGAATTAGGGCAGAGAGAAACAGCTGACGGGAGTCATTCGAAGCCCACCTGCATGGCCGGAGGAAGACGAGCAGTGAGCTCCGGGCACTTGCAGGAGGGAAAGAGACTGGAGGAGGGAAAGGAAGGGTCGTGCCGGGGGTGTGATAGCACGGGCCACTGTCTGTCTCCTTGGGAACCTTGGGGATGGGCACAGGTGGGTTTCTGGCTCTTCTTGGATGTGACCTAGTAGACATGAACCCACCTCCCCAGCATGCTCTGGGCAGGGGGCAGGGGGTGTAGCTATGGGAAGCAGAGTGTTGGGTTTCCAGTATTACTCACATAGGATGCATGTAGGCCATGAAGCCCATGCCCCCCCTGTGGCCAGGCTGCAGGTGTTCTGGAGCTTTCTGCAGAATCCCCGCGTCCCCTTCCCATTCTGGCCCCAACTGTGAGCCCTGCCCCAGCTGCTGTGCATGAGAACAGACCCTGTCCTGCAAAGTTCCTTGTCGCCCAGGCCTCCATACCAGAAACAGGGCTCATTTCAGAGTCGTTTGTTTGTGCCTAAGACTCATTCAAAGGGGCGGGTGGCATCTGGGTCGCGCACGCGTGATCAAAACCAGCCCACTGACCTGATCTTGGGAGAACGAAGTTAAGTTAAGGCCGTTGCTACAATAACTACCACCGACTCTTGACCTAACCCACAACATTGACTACCCCCTTCATAAATTCTCTTGACTTCGTCAGAAATAATATCCAGTATTTTAAAAATTCTCCTGACACCTACTCTTCTTTTCTCATTTCCCAAAGGAAGATGGTCTGAGCTCGGGTTTGAAAAAAATTTCCTATGTATTTTTATTGGGACACTAATTTCACTTAACTTTATAATATACCTTAAAACAAGATCTTTATTGCAAAATTTTGACACTGAACAGAAGTAGTATCTGTATGCACCTTGAGGCATGGCTGTAACAAGTGTGCAATCTATATTGAACACCAAATATGCTAACTTCATTCTTGGTTCTACTCTGGAGCTTAACAGAATCCTTACAGAGGGAGTTATCATCTCATTACAGAAGGTGGTTCTTAACTTCGCCATTGCCAAAACTCCTGTACCTGTGACCAGAATGCCAGTTAGGACCACTGAAAGAAAAGGAGGAATAAGGGAGATTCTTATTTAATAGAGCTGTAGAGCTGACATTTTACATGGATGTGGAGATATATATATATATATATATATATATAATACATATATATATATACCTATATACGTATATGATACATATACACACATTTCATAAGCTTCATTGATATACAAAGTAGCAAAACTCATATGTACATACATCGCAGTGTAAACTGTCATAGATACACATGGTATCATAAACTTATATATGTATACAGATACATATCTAAGCATATCCACAGTACCATAAACTCAAAAACATATACGTAGTAGCAAAAGAAAAGAAAAATTCTAGAAAGCTTGATCTTCATGTCACTGTAGCAGCAAACTAGTTGTGTAAGTCCTAGGTTTCAATATCTAGGAGAAACTATACAAAGTATTTGCACTAATGCAGCAACAGAGGCATCTGGCTGATTCTTGACCTTCCTGCTGTTAGCATCATCTCTAAGCCTTCCTCAGTCTATCATTTCCATGTAAAAGGAAAGCCACAGAGTCACCATAATCTCCAGAAGAGACAGGGGTCACCTTCCCTCAGCTGGTCTGCGGGTTCCAGGAGGGCAGGAAGCTTGCCCCTTTGAACCCGTTAACTATCCCAGATGTAGCACAGAGGCCAGGAAGGACTGGTTCTCCAGCAGGACTGCTGCGGTTTTGCAGGGCCCAACACATTTCCCTGATTGTGACTGAGAGCGATACATCCATGTTTATATAGTGGCAACGTGGGCATGCAGGCACTGTTGGGACTCAGACAGGAGAACATTTTTGCTCTCAGCTCTGTGCCCTACGAGGGGCGCCTGGGTGGCTCAGTCGGTTAATCATCCAACTTCAGCTCAGGTCAAGATCTCAAGGTCCGTGAGTTCAAACCCTGTGTTGAGCTCTGTGCTGACAGCTCAGAGCCTGGAGCCTACTTTGGATTCTGCGTCTCCTTCTCTCTCTCGCCGCTCCTCCCCTGCTCATGCTCTGTCTCTCAAAAGTAAATAAATGTTACAAAAATATTTTTTTAAATGTAACTATGAACAGGAATGTCTATGAATATACCTATACACATGTATTAGTTTCCTGCTGCTGAAGCAAAGCAGCATTTAGCAGCTTAAAGTAAGAAATGTATTATTGTATAGCTGTTTAGGTTATAAGTTTTTATACAAGTTTTTATTTATTTTGAGAGAGAAGGAAAGCAAGTGAAGGAGGGGCAGAGAGAGAGAGAGAGAGAGAGAGGGAGAAAATCCCAAGCAGGCTCTGTGCTGTCAGCATGGAGCCCAATGTGAGGCTCGAACTCATGAACCCTGAGATCGTGACCTGAGCCAAAATCAAGACTTGGGTGCTTAACTGACTGAGCCACCCAGGCGCCCATAGGTTACAAGTTCAATATGGGTCTCACCTGGCTAACATCAAGGTCTCTGTGGGGCTACGTTCCTTCTAGACTAGGGGAGAATCTGTTTTCCTGAGGCTGTCCCCTTTCCTTGGCTCACAGCTTAACCCCAGCCAACCTGCATCTCTAAATTTCTGTAATCACGTTCCCATGGCATTAACTCACACCTCCTCCACTTTTGAGGATTCTTACAAGTGCACTGAGCCCACCTGGATAACCGCGGATTACCTCCTTAGTTCTAGGTCAGCTGACCCACAATCTTAAGTCCCATTTGCCAGGTAGGATAACACTTTCACAGGTGCCTGGGATTGGGATGCGGCTGATGCCTGTTTCCCACACGTGTTCATAACCTGTACAACGTACACCTACTTCCTGGCACCTTTTGTACAATGTATATGAGAGCAAACAGGCTGGCTCAGAGAAGGGAGATCAATAAACACCCCACCCCATGCATGCTCAGCTGCCACTGGTCCAGACCTCAGGAGGAGCAGAAGAAAACTGCCCAGAGGTGCACACACAGGACGCTGTTGCTTCTGAAGGTAGAATATTGGTCCTTCCCTCCTTTCGCAGGTGCTTTGCCCCCAGAGATGGCAACTGTCAGGAAAACCAGAGTGAAAAGTACAGGGAGGCTGTCTGTCGCACAAAGGGCCCAGGGAAGCGTCAGCCCGGGGCACAGGAGGCTGAGTGGGTCCGGGGACGCGGTGCTCTGGCTGCAGTGAATGTGGGGACTTGGGGACCCCATTAACCCAGAGTGGGAAAGAACACACGATCTAGTAACGGGATAAGAGGAGTTTTCACAGCATAAGGTCATGCCTGGAGCTACCAGGAAATATACCCCTGAGGCATGACCGTGAAATAGTATTAAATCTCCCCTCCAGAAGAAGGGCCCAGAGACAAGAGCAAGAGAGAAGTCCCAGACCCAGCCTGTGGGCACAAATCAGCTCTCTTCTTTCAAAGAGTTAAGAAAAGGGGCGCCTGGGTGGCTCAGTCGGTTAAGCGGCCCACTTCGGCTCAGGTCATGATCTCGCGGTCCATGAGTTTGGGCCCCGCGTCGGGCTCTGTGCTGAGAGCCTGGAGCCTGTTTCGGATTCTGTGTCTCCCTCTCTCTGACCCTCCCCCGTTCATACTCTGTCTCTCTCTGTCTCAAAAATAAATAAACGTTAAAAAAATTAAAAAAAAAAAACAACAAAGAGTTAAGAAAAGAGGTACCCATGTGACTCAGTCGGGTCAGCTTCTGACTCTGGCTCAGGTCATGATCTCCCGGTTCCTCGGCTGGAGCCCTGCATCAGGCTCTGTACTGACAGCACGGAGCCTGCTTGGGATTCTCTCTCTCCTTCTCTCTCTGCTCACACACCCCTCCCTCTCTAAAAATCAATAAATAAACTTTAAAAAGATTTAAGAAAAGAAGTGAAAACCGACACGGATCTATGGAAAAATGTAAAACAAGGAAACACAGTATCAGCCTGGAGACTAAGGGCAGCCACTCACAAAGAATGTAATCTGGAACTTTTCTTTTCCTGAACTTTGAAGTTAAAGGAAAAAGAGTTCTTCAAGCATTCGGGCAGGGAAAAAAAAATAAAAATAAAAAAAATAATAAAAATAAATAAAATAAATAATAATAAATAAATATTAAATAAATTTATTATTAAATTTATTAATAAATTAAATATTTAATAATATAATTTATTATTAAATTATAAATTATTTAATAAATAAAATAATAAATAAATATTAAATAAATTTATTATTAAATAATAATAAATACATAATAAAAATAATATAAAATAAAATAAAATAAAAATCTAAAATAAAGAGAAGCTACCCATAAGAAGTCAAAATCATGTGGTGCCCAGATATTTCCTATGGAAGCCTGAAGTAGAAATGTCTTTTCTTCTGAAGGAAGAAACACTGGTATCCAAAGAGTTTTCTGTCTGACCAAGAAAGGTGTCACGTGTAAAAGCAAATATTCTCAAATACTCAAGGATTCCATTTGTTTGTAACCCAAATACTCTTCTTAGGCCATGATCTCACGGGTTGTGAGTTCGAGCCCCATGTCGGACTCCGTGCTGCCAATACACAGCCTGCTTGGGATTGTCTCTCCCTCTGTCTCTGTCCCTACCCCACTCATAGTCTCTCTCTCTCTCTCTCTCAAAGTAAATAAATAAAAAGAAAGAATGGAGAAAAGACAGGTCTGATTTTAATTTAATTCTAAGCCACGTCCCAAAGTAAATATTAACACCAGGTATGCATAGTGTTTCCTCCAAGAACAAAGTTTCAAATATGGTTATCCAAATGAATTAAATGTCAGAAGGGGTTGAAAGAGATATACTAGTTGTCACGTGTTCAACAAACGGAATTTGGGTTTACGATCCAATATTCTGTGAGGAAACGATAGGAAAACACAAGTCAATAAAATACAAGTTGCCCTCGTTGGATATGGGGGGAGTTTAAAGATAACCACTTCAGTCATCATGTTGAACAATGTAAGTATCAATAATAACAAAAGTAACTCATATTTATGAGCCATTTATTAGGTGCCAAGTGGTCTCCTTAGCATTTTTTCATGCAGATTTGTAATATGGGTTCAATAATTCTCTTAGTCTATTTGGGTGACGATAATAAAATAGCAAAGCCTATAAGCAACACAAAATTATTTCTCACAGCTCTGGGGGTTGCAAGTCCAAGATCAAGGCACCTGTAGATTTGGTATGTAGGGAGAACCTGCTTCATGGTTCATAGATGGCTGTCTTCTCTCTGTGTCCTCACATCTCTTTCGGGTCTCTTTAGGATACTAATCCCATCCCTGGGGGCTTTACTCTCATGACCTGATCATCTCCCAAAGACCCCCACCTCCAAATAAATACCATCCCACTGGGGTTATGGCATCAATATGAATTCAGGGAAACATTCAGGTTAGAGCAAGAATGTTCTTGAAAAGCTGAAAGGGAACCACAGAGCATCTTTTCAAAAGCAGAATCTGCCTTTGCAATCTTTGGAAAAGATGTATACAAATAAGACATAATCATAGGACAAAAGACAGAAAACAAAGGAAATGTCCAGAGAGCCTTAAAATCCCTCATCGGCAAGGACACAAGTGGAGCCAATCACACGTGTATTATCACACATGGTTGGAACAGAGAAAAGGTTAAACTCTTACCTAAACAAAGTCTCTCAAATTGGGCTAAAAAATAAAACCCAAATCTAAACATTTTGGGGGAAAATAACAGCCTAAGTACAGGTCCCTTACCTCTGTCCTCGTAATTAAACAAACTTACACACCTGAGAAAAATTACAGAAGGAAACACAAAAGGAGAAAGGGAAACAGTTGTGATGTTCAAACTAGCAAACAGAACCAAGAGACGCAGGTACCTCAAGGAAATTCTGCCATGTTTAGAACAAATTGGCCCAAATTCAAGAGACCATCGGAGCAGCTCCACACTCTTCCTCCTGAGAGATGACTGCAATTTTGTTGGAAATAAACATAAGGTCATCCAGAAAACTCCAATGGGACCATCAATGCTGGGTCTCCAAAGGGCAGGGTTTTGGCCAGCTCACATCACTGGGAGGCCGAGGCGATGCGTCAAGTAGGGAGTGGATAGATCAGTGATTACATGCCATGTTTGTCTAAAGTGGTTGTGGAGAGCAATCACAGACTCCCCCATTTGGGGTAACGGAAGAGGAGGATGGAGATGGGAAATCTGGATCTTGGGGCAAGAGCTGACCACGCAAGAGAGGTGGACCAATATATTTAGAGCCCTTTCCAGAGCTGCACAATGGCAGAGGCAAAGACAACCCGGTGAAGCAGCAGGGCCCCTCAGTGGGCTGGAATTGGACCCCCCAGGCGCTGCCCGCTTCCGGAATCTGCTATGGAGGTCAGCACCTCCCAGGTCCCCACTGTACAACTGTCACTGTTGACTTGTCTGAGTACAGACCACGGCTGGAGCAGGACCTGCCTTAGAGTAAATCGGACGTTGTTCTGGACATCCTGCTGGACACACACCTGTACACACACACACACACACACACACACTCACAGAAGTGTATTTAGATAACTATTAAAAGTGGCCATTTACAACCATGTAAAAATAGCATGGACAGGCAGTTAGGGAGAAGAGGAGGGCAAAACTATGTTTTTACAATACGAGTTTTGTGTAAAAAAACGTATCTCTAACATGCATATGTATTTAAAACTATAAAGTAGATGGGTAATTAGATGGATGAATAGATACATTCAGATAGATAGTTAGAAATAGGGATGGAGGGATGGAGGGATGGAGGGATGGAGGGATGGAGGGATGGATGGATGGATAGAAACAGGGATGGATAGATAGATAGATAGATAGATAGATAGATAGATAGATAGAAACAGGGATAGATAGATAGATAGATAGATAGATAGATAGTTACAGGGATAGATAGATACATAGATACATAGATGATAGATAGATTGATAGATACAGGGATAGACAGATAGGTAGGTAGATAGATAGATAGATAGATAGATAGATAGATAGATAGATATAGGGATGGATGGATGCATGGATGGATGGATGGATAGATAGATAGACAGATAGATAGATAGATAGATTGATTGATTGATAGATGATACAGAGAGAGAGAACATTCTCAGGAATAGATACATGGACAGACAGACTGGCAGCTGTTCAGGTATTTGTCTGTCTCTATTTTGGACTCTCTTTGGAATTATTCACCAACATGACTCTTGGTGACCTAGGGAAAATGGTATAAGCAATATACCTCCCTGAGTCTTAGTCTCCCATCTGTAAAGCAGAGAAACTAATGTATATTCAGTTTAGTTCTTATACAGATCATTTGACTATTATCTTTCATGTGCCTGACCCACAAGAGTTTTTCAACAAACAATAGTTTCCTGCCAACTCCAATGTAGAAGTGCATGTATCCATAAAGATTTTTTGTAAAAGTATACAACATTAAATCCTGGGCAATTGTGGAGCAAATTAAGATCAAATCCTAAGCTGTAAATACATCCATTCTATACTTGTACCTTGTATTTTGAGAAAGCTATTTGAGATAACCAAAAAGTATTACACAACTGTATTTGTTAAAAAAATAAAAAAACCAGAATACACCAAGGTGTGTGTGTGTGAACTGTGTGTGTGTAAATGTGCACTTTGCAAACTTCTTCAATGGAAGACGCTTGGAACAGACACGATAGGCCATTTGTTCAATGCAAATAGCTCATCAAATCTCTCAAATGCTCATACCCCTCTATCGCAAAATGAACATGGAAAGATAAATGAGTTTCTCTGCCAGTTTAATTGTCATTTTGTAAGGAAGAAATACTTTCCAAATGTACATATTAATACTGTGAAAAATGTCATACAGACATGTATGCATTTATATTCACATGTATATTCAAATATACAATATTTCATTGTTGATCTCCATTATTCAATCTTTTACTTCTTAAAATGTTTATTTATTTTGAGAGAGAGAGAGAGAGTGCAAGTGAGGGAGTGGCAAAGAGAGAGAGAGAGAGACAGAATCTGAAGCAGGTTCCAGGCTCTGAGCTTTTAGCCCAGAATCCGATGAGGGGCTCGGACCGACAAACTGTGAGATCATGACCTCAGCTGAAGTTGGATGCTTAACCAACTGAGCCACCCAGGTGCCCGAAGAACCTCTGTTTCAAAAGGTTTTATTGTTGTTCGTTTTGGACCATCAAGTAAAAAAGTCTTATCATTTTTGCCCACGTATGTGAGTAGCGTGATGGTGGGTCTAAGCACTTCAAAATGTCCTCTACCCACATCCACGTGTCAAATGATTTAAAACCTAAGAGACCCAAAATTAGAATCACTAAATTAAGCTGTTCCTGAATTTCTGGTCCTATAGAAATTATAAGTCAGAGAGAGAGAGAGAGAGAGAGAGAGAGAGAGAGAGAGAGAGAGGTTTGTTTTGTCATTCTAGACCACTGAGTTTTGAGATGATTTGCAACAGATCATGAATACAATTATCTTTTACCTGCAGCATCAGAAGCTGCAAGACACCAAAGACAGAACACGATGTGATCAAGGATCCCTTCAATCGCGGGGACCCTGGCTCCAGGGAAAGAGCTGTGTCTTCCTGGATCCCTCGGGAATGTAAGGAGGTTGGGCATGTGTCTCCCAAGCCCCACAACCTTGGAATGGCAATGCTTCCATGTATCCTACATGGAGTTTCTGCACCAGTACCCATGATAACATAAAGATTCAGCCTCAGGTCCAGTAGGAGACTCTTAAATTGGCTCAGTGGTCCCCAGTGGAGGGTATTAATGAGAACCAAGACTTGAACACCTCATAAAATAGAAAGTCAGTGTCATGAATGCTACCCCAGGTCCTGTCATTGAATTAATGGGGTTAGTAATACAAGAACCTGGTGGGAAAGAAAAACAAACAAAACATCCACAAGCAGTGTTCTGTGTACATCCAAAACAAGTCACGGTAATGTTGAGGAAGACAGAGTTTCAGTAACGGAAATTAGAAGAGATGTGGAAGAACACAGTCCAAGAAAGAACAGTTTGCCCCCTGACCCTGTAAATCTCCACTTGATGGGAACGTCTCCCTTGTTGATTCAACCCTGTAGTAAGCTCGATACTGTCAGGGATTCTGGACAAGAATTCCACTTGCCTGATACCAAAGCAGCCTTCCTTCTCCCTTCTGGGTGAAACTTACATTCATGTGTCCAAACAAATGTTTGATAAATGTCACATATTTGTAAGTGACTGTATTAGTTTCCCATTGTGGCTGTAACAAATTACTGCACAACAGCATACATTTTTAATCTTATAGCTCTGGAGGCCAGATGTTCACAAAGGATCTCACTAGACTCTAATGCAGGTGTTGCACAATGTTCCCATCTAGAAGCCCAGGGGCGAATCAACTGATTGCCATTTCCAGATTCTAGGGGTCATCTGCCTTCCTATACTCAGGGCCACCCTTCCACCTTCAATGCCAGAAATGGGTTGTTTTTGTTGCACTGCCATTTCTTTGGGTCCCTCTTCTGTCTCCACTGTCCCCATTTATAAGGACTACTGTGGTTACCTTGGGTCCACCTCGATAGTCTAGAATAATATCCCTATTTTAAGGTCAGTATATTAGCAACCTCAATTCCATCTGTGACCTTAATACCTCTTTGGATGTAATAGGATATAGTTGTAGGTTTTTGGAAATCATGGCGTGCATATCTTTGGATTGCTAGCATAGTGCCCACTACAGATACCTTGATTTTCCTAGAGATACAACACACAGCCTGCCATCTTGGGTTTCCCAGTCTAAACGGGAAGAAGATTTGTGACAAAATATACACAATGTTAGTGCCAGAAGCTGGGAGAGACTCCTCAAGTTGGTAACGTTTGAGCTAAGTCGAAAAGAACAAGTAGTCTTAAAGACCAAATGAGCAGGGATGGGATATTGAATTCCAAGTAAAGGGGATAGCTTGGACGAAACAAGAAGGGAAGAAATGATGAGCTAACATGTAAGTGGGTTTTTATGGTGTATTCTTCCTGAAAAGGGGTAAAACTAAGGATTTACCATGCTAAAACCCTTAGGTTTTGTCTTATCAGATTAAATTAACAAGGGAATCTCTTTATTTTTTCCAAGCATGGTCTAATGGGGAATCTTCAACTATAATAAAGTCTCTCTGGTTGGGAAGAGAATGGAAGTTTGATGGAAAGACAGATCTTCAGCCCATCAGGCATCCCTACGCCCTAAGAAGTGGGAAGTACACGGAACATTAGACATACAAGGGGTGTTAAACAGAGTACTCATGTCTAAATGAGCAGTGATATCGAGAAGTGGGGAGCTGGGCATTGATATAATCAGACTTGCACGTTGGAGCAGTCACTCTAACTACAACATGGAGAGTGGGCCACAGGACGAAGGCGCTGGAGGCAAGAATACCAGTTACCCTGCACCTGGCCACAGAAAGTTCTTCTTTTGTTTTCTGGTGACAACCTTTCTTGCATTTACACACTAAAACTTGGACCTTTTCTCTCCCTAACTGCATGCTCTAATTTGCAAACCAATGTTTCAGTCTCTTGGTACCTGGTAAAACCATCATGATCCACCCACTTGGCTTTGTACAAGTTCTGCTTTGCAGCATCCCAGCAGGAAGGAAGGATTGTATTCTCTCAACCCAGCCACTGGCTCCTGTCTTTTCCAGGCTCTCACCGAGGTCTTGGAAGGATAAATTGAAGCTTTCCAAAATTAGAAGGAAGCAGCTCATGAAACCACAAGTGATCTCTCCCTAGAAATAATAACGATGGCAGAAAGACCCATGAGGAATACCATACGAGGAAGCACTGGACCGTGAAGAAGTTTCATTCACATGGCTTTAGGACAGCGGGACCTGACGTGGCCTGTGGACAGCTGCCGTTCCCAGCAGCTAAGTGCAGACGTGGAGAATCGGCATGCTGAAATGTAGATGGTAATTTAATACAGTCGTTGTTTGACCGTGGATTCTAATGATGAGAACGTGAGCTTGTATGTTGTAAGTCTTTTTAGTTCGTCTTTCTTGTGCTTCATTTTGGTTTACGAAAGTTTTGGTCCATGAAACAACAGAGATTCTTTTCTTAAAAGTGTTTGTTGCTCTGGGGTCTCTTCCGCTGCCCGAGGCTGTGATGCAGGTAGACTCAGGTCCGTACCTGTGAGATCCGTCTACTACCTTGGTCACTGTCCCCCTCTTTCAGTCAGTCCTGCACCAAATGCCACCCTACCTTCTATTGTCATTGTCTTCACTCCTTGACCTTTGTTTTGCCGTCTTAAATGATCTCTTGAGATCCAAGCAAAAGCGTGTCCTCGAAATCCCAATTTGTATTAACAAAATATGACTACCAAGCACTGCTGAGCATCATACATACCTTATTTTTTACCCTTTTAATAACCATCAGGGGAGTGAGTCACCTTATGAATGAGGAAAGGGAAGTCCAAAGAGGGGAACTGCCTGAGCTGGTTTGGAAACCAGTATACATTCTCTCTGCTCTGCTGCACTTAATTTACACCAAGGGTGCATGTCTGATTTCACCAAATAATTTTAATTTATTCTTTTCCTAGTTCAGGGTTACAAACAATCTAAAGTCCAGTCATGCTGACCTAAAACTATAAAAATGCTGGACAGGAAGCTCAGTGGCCACATTTCATGAAGGCTTTTAAAGATCTGAATTCTAAATAGCTAATTGCAAAGGTTCTTTGCTAAACGGTAAAATTAATGATTTCAGAGGCATCATTTAAATAGGATATAAATTTTGATAAAAGCTCAATGTCTCTTGCAGAAATCATGACAGTGTCACTTATATGCTTTGACTTTCTCAAAGGCATGTGTTCAGGCATTGACATTTGACGATGCAAATGTGTTTTTTAAGGCCAAGGAATTACAGTGCAAAGATATGAAACAGAGACGATTTTAAAGCTGCTCCCTGCCAGTAACGCCCAAAGAAGAAAAAGGCAAACAAATATATATAGTTTTGCCTAAATCCAAACTCTTTGAAAAGAATTACCAGAGTACCTAAAATTCAAATACAGTAAACCCAAGGAGAAAACAGGAATTCTTACATGAAAGATCTGTTTTAACCAGAATCTCACTTCTAAGTGACACAAAAAGATCCCAGTCTTTCTACGTTACCCTCCTTAAATTCAGTTACCATTTGGATATCTTGTGTGTCCCAGAAAATTATATAAAGCTGTTTATGTACAATTATTTCTCATAATATCCCTATGCAATAGGGATTATCACCCTCATTTCACAAATGAAGGAACCAAGTGTATCTGTTAGCCATTGCTGCTTACCCCAAAACTTGGGTGGCTTAAAGCAACAGCCATTTATTACATGCCACATATCTGAGTCAGCTAGGCAAGTACCTCTGATCTAGAACAAGCTGTGTGATCTTGACTGAGCTCTGTCCTCAGTCTGTGGTCAGATGACGGTCTAGCTTGTGGGTTGCTATTCCGGAGTGACCTCAACTGTATTTTCCCACAGACTAGCCTGGGCTGGTTCTCATGGCAGTGATTGGGGTCAAAGGTAGGAAGCAGATGTACCTTCCCAAATGTTGGCTTATGTCACAGTGGCCAAAGCAAGTCCCAAGAGCAGGTTCACGGTCAGGAGTAAGAGAGGACTACAAGATGAGTCCTGAGCTGGTTTGTGGATCAGATGTGAACCCAGTGCATGTTATTTTATTTTGCCACACTTAATTTAAACCATGGGTTCCATGAGCGTTTTCACCAGATCATTATAATTCGTCCTCACCTAGTTCAGTCATAGAGAAACTAACATCCAACCATGCTGACCTGCTTTATAAAGACACACCTCAGGAAGCAGAGAAGGACTTTTTGACAACACTTTGAAGTTCTGAATGGTAAGTAGCTAACTGCAAAGAACATGGATGTAGAGAGGTATACGTTAAACATGGCAATTTATGCACTCAATCCCCTACATCAAAGCTCGGGAAATTTGAGAAGTTGCCCATGGTTGCACAAATAGTAATTTGAAAACGGGCCTATGGAACTCCAAAATCTATGTTCGTTTCCAGAAAGTCACCTTTCCTCTGTTATACGGCCCTAACAGGATGTACTTCATCTGGTTTTACCTATGGAAAATGTGGTTTAGGGGCGCCTGGGTGGCGCAGTCGGTTAAGCGTCCGACTTCAGCCAGGTCACGATCTCGCGGTCCGTGAGTTCGAGCCCCGCGTCGGGCTCTGGGCTGATGGCTCAGAGTCTGGAGCCTGTTTCCGATTCTGTGTCTCCCTCTCTCTCTGCCCCTCCCCCGTTCATGCTCTGTCTCTCTCTGTCCCAAAAATAAATAAATGTTGAAAAAAAAAATTAAAAAAAAAAATGTGGTTTACATTATACATGTGAAGGATGTGGAAACTGAAGGTTTAGGGCACCGGGATGTAATTGATGTAAGATATTGAAAGGAGGTGAGAGACAAAAATGCAGAACAGAAAAAATCTGTTCCCCAGCTCTCAGATCTCTTCTCCAAATCAAGCATGTCAAAGTGGATTGTAATATGGAAGCAACATTTCCTTGGGGAAGCTACATAGAGAGTGACGAGCATGAACTTTATTGGAAGCCTTCAGAGAGCTTGATTTTGTTCCCTGGAGGTGAGATGTACTGAGAACTGCCTCAGGTGCCTGACTCACACCGGGGAAGAGAAAGTAGACCACAGGCATGGGAGAGGTGAGTCTGTCAGGGTTGGCCTGCACTCCTGTATGTCTGTGCACCATATTTTTGCATGGGAGACTCTCGATACAGGAGAGTATCCTAGGAGCCCACTAACCTCATGAGAAAGATTTCCTTAAGCCCAGTGAGGCAGGCTGAATCATGCCCCCCAAACATGTTCATGCCCTAATCCCCAGGTCCTGTGAATATGTTACCCTATGTGGCAAAAGGGGCTTTGAAGATGGGATGACGTCAAGAGTTTTCAGATGAAGAGATCGTCTACTGTACTCACAGAGTCCTTATAAGAAAGAGTTGGGAAATCAGAGTGGGTAGGAGGTGATGTGAAGACTGAGGGGGAGACTGGAATAGGAAGGCTAATATCCAGGGATGAAGAATTCTTCCCTAGAGCCTCTGGAAGGAGTACAGCCCTCCCCGCCAACTTGACTTTCGCCCCACGAGACTGACTTTACACTTACAAGCTCCGTAAGTGTAAGATGATAAATGTGTTTGCCTTAAGTTTGTGGTAATTTGTTACAGCAGCAAGAGGGAACTAATACCCACAAAGAGAATGTGAGTGGCCCTGTGGCCATTTCAACAAGTCAGAACTACTTGAAGTTCTTCATATTTCCTGTCCCCCGCTACAACAGATCCTAGCAAGTTATGAAATACCCAGATAGTAACCAGGGAAGGAGATGGTACCACTATGTATTCCCAAAAGACTGGCAGCCTGTTAACCACAGTCCTTAGCTGTGGAGGCAGACAGGATATCT
This sequence comes from Prionailurus viverrinus, assembly GCF_022837055.1. Classification (NCBI taxonomy): domain Eukaryota; kingdom Metazoa; phylum Chordata; class Mammalia; order Carnivora; family Felidae; genus Prionailurus; species Prionailurus viverrinus. The sequence continues at coordinate 958,864 of NC_062579.1, forward strand.
TTGTTTTGAGTGAAACTGAAATGCTGATCAATATCTTGGACTTGACCTTCTCATATATAATTCGAAACTTCATTTTTTCACATAAGTTATCTGTAGCTTACTTGCCACTTTGGAGTTTGCATAAAGCATGGTACCCAGTAGCAACGGTTCCCCATTAAATCAAAGCTAAAGAGGAAAACGCAGATGCAGTGAATTTTTGTTTTGCTTCCATCATTAACTGCTGTGCTTATCGAACTGATTGGGTAAATGTGGAAACCAGAAGCAAATAAATGGATCATATGAGATTTTATCATCCCCTCCCAGAACCATGCAAGTAATTCGTCATCTCTCTCCTTCCTGAATGGAAGCAAGGGGAAGAAGAGGTAAACAGTCAGTGTCTCCTGTGTATTTTGCACAGAATGTCTACTAAGTGGTCCTACTAGAAGCGGTCACTGAATCCATCCTACTGACTAGGAAACTGAAACTTGGTGAGATGCAGAGGTTCTCAGACATCTTTACCATGTATCTCTCTCCAGAGCCAACATTTCCCATCCTATTGCCTGTAAATCAACTGACATCACCAAAAGTTTCAATCAGTCACATTCTTTTGCCCCAAATACACAGTGGATTACTGATTTTTGCCCCATCTTTCACATCTTCACCTGAAAACACCCTAACAAACTTTCCATCTGTGTTCTCTTGAAAGAACTATCTGAACTTCTTCCACAGGAAAGCTCTCCTTTCTCCACATCGGTGTGAATCAGCAGGATGTCGATCTGCTTAAAGCCCATCAAAGATACTTCTGAAGTTCTCCATATTCTGGGATTCCTGCATTCTTCCTAGGATTCACTTATTCATTTATTTGTGGGAGCATTAATAACCACAGATTGCTAAACTCTGGCCTCAGGTGAGCACCCTGTGTCTGGGGTGTCACCCATGACCCCGCGTGATTCCTCACATATTTTATCAGAAAATCGCACGTGGTCTTGAGAACCTTTCCAAGCTAGTTTTGGCTCCTCGATCTTCTTCTGGGAAATGCTAAGCTTCTAAGGTTCACCCAACATTCACCACCCACAACTGGTAACTGTGTCTTCACTTGCATGGTGTCTGGTAAATAGACACTACATAATTACTGCCTTCCTATACGCTGGCTTTTAGACTCAGCTTGGGCCATCTCAGGAAAATCTCAAGTCGTGAACATGTGGCCCAGCACAAAGGGCAGGAAGATCTCTACAGGAACATGCTGGGTTCTTCACTCTTGAGCTGTGTGACCCTGGGCAACTCATTCAACCTCTGTCTCCTCTTATGTAATTCAAATAGTGATGCTCTGTCCAAACTCACCTACACAGCATTACATATTCCAGGACCATTTCTATTCTAAACTTGTAAGACACCAGCTGACTAACATCACAAATCAAAGGAGTAACTTCTGGGAAGTTTACAGTAGCTTTTGATTTGCCTTTTGTACGATATACATGACTTCCTTAACTTCCCACTTTGGAGCCAGGCTTAACATTTCATTCTGTAGGCACATTCCATGTGTTTCTAGAAGAGGGAAAACACAGGTAAAAATAGAGGAAGGTTGGAATTCTAAAAGAACAAGTGTTTCAAAACCCTCAACGTCATTGAGCTGCGTACCATTTAAACTTAACGTGATTGTGCAGGTTTCAACGAGCATGTTCAACACACTCAGTGGTCATCAGGCTCCGCTCACTGCCTTTGCACAGAAAAACGAAGCACGTGCCAGCTGTTTAGGAACATAATATCCAGTTGGCAAAGGACCTGGCCACTGGTACATCCATTTTTAAAAGCGGACTGACAGAGTAAGGCTCGAGATAGTGCTGGTGCTTGTTACAGACACTGTCCCAGGGTAAAGGATTACTGTCTTTAAACTGAAAATTGAGATTCCAGCCAACACCGATTTGTCACAGATCGTAAAGAAAACCACAGAATTGGAGTATTTAATTAATCTAAATGATAAATTATCTGTGAATCCCAAACCAGGCAGGTAGCACCTATGAGCATAACGCCCACATGAGAAAGAAAAATAAATGAGAACACTGGTCTAGGAATTCACCTTATAAACAACATTATTCTAAATGTTACAGCCTAACACTTCAGAGCCTCATAATGTATTTGCTCATGATCCCTGAAGGAGAGAAAAATTAGAAGTATTCTTTCTAAAGAATACCTCTCCAAAGATGTACTGCCATGTATACGTGCTATTACCAAATACAGCCATTAAAATGAAAATAGCTGAGGGGCGCCTGGGTGGCTCAGTCGGTTGAGCGTTCGACTTCGGCTCAGGTCATGATCTTGCGGTTCATGAGTTCGAGTCCCACGCAGGGCTCTGTGCTGACAACTTGGAGCCTGGAGCCTGCTTCGGATTCTGTGTCTCCCGCTCTCTCTCTCTGCCCTTCCCCCACTTGCTCTCTGTCTCTCTCGGTCTGTCTCAAAAATACATAAACATTTTAAACAATTAAAAAAAGAAAAACGAAAGTAGCTCACACCACAGTCACCCTCTGGAGACGTCTATTAAAAAAAATAATCTGAGGCTAACCCAACAACTCAATGCATACATGACGTATTACACAGAAAAATAAAATAAACAGCCACATGATTATTCATCTGACAACAACAGTGTAGCCTCTTTAGGGACAAAGATAAAGCAAAAGATCTATTGAACATTTTGAAAAATTAATTTTTAATCAAATCATCCAGGCACCTAGCTTAGGCATTGTAACCATACGGACATGTATAATTTTTGGAAATCTTTGCCCCTGGAAAAATTGCCATTCTTTAAGGAAAGATACCTCCTAGAACCTATGCTCCCCTCCCCTCCACCCGAAAATCACATTCACATGGAAAGAAGATCATTTCCTTTCTTGAATTCTGAAGCATCTCTGAAGAGGGAGGAGAATTTGCAAAATCAGGAAAGAGCTACTCTCAGAAAAACCCCATCACCTTTCAAGCGATGATACAATGCCAGATGTTAACATTTCTCTGAGGACCTCCAGAGAAGCAAAAGCAATTAGGCGCTATCCTTCATTTCTTCTGTTCTGAATCTCATTACCAAAGATTGAAGACGTGCCGCTGATGATGTACGTAGTGCAGGTGGCACTTTGTCATTGCAAAAATAAAGCGTGGACAGAATTTCACTATACGTTTTCTCGGAGGGGAGAGGGAGAGAGAGGGTAGAGACAGTGAGGGAGAGTGTGAGCGAGACGTGTCACGAGGGGAAGGGATGCTAAGCCCGTAAGATAAACCCCACGGATGACGTTATTTTTAAACGTTACTTCACAATCACTGTAATTACGGAGCCTTTTCAAGCCTGTTGCAGGTAACACACGATGACAAGCTCTGCTGTGCAGACCTTCTACACTGTGGCCACAGGCAATGCTACCACCAGAACACCAGCTGTGCCGCTGGCCCCGGGGAATGTAACGCAACATGTAACGTAAGCATCACCTTAACCGAGGCATCAGCAAGCCGCCTTGGAGTCCCAGATATCATTTCTGTCCTTGCCCCACTCCAAAAGAGCAAAAGTCCTTTTCTGAGCCATCTGTCCCTTCCTCCATGAAAAGACGGAGGAAAAGCAAACCTCCCCCAGGAACCCTCTCTGTCCAGAAGGCCTCGATTCCAAGCAATCTTGACTACTCCCAACGGCTAGGTGGGTGTTTGTATGGCACACTGTGTGGAAGAACAAAGTTGAGACATCTGTTAAGGGACAGGCCAATTTCTCTATCTCTGTCAAATTAAGCTTCTGGTGTTTTCCTAGGGACCGCTGAGGACATCACATACAACAGCATAGCTGCGTGGCCAGAGATGCTGCATCTGAACAGCAGGCTCAGAAAATTCTGGGAGGACCTTCCATGTGTGGCTGCAGGAGAGACAAGAGATAAAGCATCGTCTGTGTGCAGGTGTAGCTCTCCTAAGAGGCATCCCAATGAACATCTTCCCACCTGGCAGAGGAACAGAACTCACCAGGCTCGCCCTACAAATTAGAATGTACCACGTTCCCACGTGTGATGTGATTTCCGGGCTGGCGGAGCCACTGTTCCTCCGGCAGACAAGCCAAAGCACATGGGCATAGGACCCACTGGGAACAGGACACAGGCCATCTACTTCAAGGCTACTATTCTCCCCATGGTCTGTTTGTAGCTGAAGCAGAGTGGGAGTTCTGGAAACAACTAAATGATTGTAGAATCCTTCTCAAAACTACAACTACAAAAACCACTGGTTAAGCTCATACCTTCTTATGCAGAGAAAGAGAAGAAAAGTATGGTTCCTTTTTTAAAAAAATAAAGAGATAAACATTGGGGCAGAGAGAGAGAGAGAGAGAGAGAGAGAGAGAGAGAGAGAGAGAGAGAATCCCAACTGGGGCCTGTGCTGATGCGGGTCTCCATCTCACACACCATGAGATCACCACCTGAGCGGAAATCAAGAGTCAGATGCTTAACTGACCGAGCCACCCAGGAGTCCCAAGGACATAAATATTTTAAATTCATTATGTGTGTGACATACTCATTATGGCAACTGAAAGGGATTCTCTGGCTCATGTTAAAAATTTCTCCCCTAGATCCTATGTCCAGAGTCATCAGTATTAATGAAAAATAAGTGGTCTTGTCAAGTCTTATCGTGTTTTTCCCATTAGTGTTTCCTTGTGTAAATTAAGGTTAAGTTCACACAATGCAAAATTAACCATTTGAAAATATACATCTAAGTCCATGGCACATAGCGCATTCACAGTGTTGTGCAATCATCGCCCCCATCCAGTTGCAGAATGTGCTCCCACGAAAGGAAAACCTACGAGCCCTTCATCCTCATTCCCTTCTCCCTACAGCGCCCCCTCCCCCCACCCCAATCACTAATCTGCTTTCTGTCTCTATACATTTGCCCATTTTGTACATTTCATATAAACAGAATCATGTACTATGTGGCTTTTTGTGACTGGCTTCTTTCATTCTGCATAATGTTTTTGAGATTCAGCCATGTTGTAGCATATGTCATAATGCCTTTTATGATCAAATAATATTCTACTTCCTTCAGCTTTTAATCTTCCATAACATGTATGTTAAAGACCATCTGACTTGTACATACAGTTCTTTTTCAACACTCTGACTCACTGATGACTTCTCAGCCCAGAGCAATTTTAATACACATACAACTGAAAGGAATTCGGCTCCCAAATCTCAAAACATTCAGAATCAGAGAAAAAGAGAAAAATCTGCTAGAAATGTGGAACTACCTATTATCAACCATCTCAGATTGTAAAAACTGTTTTATGGGTATTCTTTTTCTTTTAGGTTTTGAAAAGTGATGTGCACATTTTCAATCCAGTGCTGAGTCATTTCTAAAAAATTCATGTCAATGTCTAGTTCTTGTGAAATAATACCAAGGCACCAACTGAATATCCGTAGAGTTGAATCTGAATCAACGTCGCATCTTTTGTTCATTCTCTTTAACTTTATTCTCAGCTGCATTTCACCCAATGCCCTCAGAGAAATGGTAGGCTCCACTTTCCAAGATGTATAGCCATGCTATGTCCTACACACTGCCACAGTAGATGCTGAGTCATGAGTTTCAAGTCTTGCTCCCTATTCCGTACATGTATCACTCTAGATGGCCAGATCACCTTTGACCAGCATCTCCCGAACTACGGTAAGGGGAAAAACAGTTCCAAAAGACACTAATAGATGACAGTAAAGAGAGAAAGAAAGGCACTGTGATCTGGTAAGTCAGAAAAGTTTTAAATTTAAAACTTCAACCAGTTTATTTGATTTCTCGATCTGTATATCTTCAATATATAATGATGCATCACAAAAGTAGACGTTAGAACATTTCTCACTTTTATTTAGTCTTGGAAACTACCTTCAAGAAGCCTCTGCCAATTAGGGCTAATGCTCCTCAGTACGAGTCATGGAAAATGTTGCTCTTGACCTTTTTCAAATATTTATACCTTAGAATAAAAAATAAATTTAGGAGGCAGTATGGCTTTCAATAAGGGAGGGGACAGACTAAAAGAAAGGAGGGAGAACTGACATTAACAAGGGCTCCTGGGAAGCCCTGTGGTTTTGAGGTCAGGATAACAGAGCACACACTTGACCTACTTCCTAATATTGTAGCATGATGTCTTTTAGGTGCATTCAGACTCTGTAGAAATTAAAAAAACTGGAGAGGTGCATTGGGAAAAAGCCACTCTGTTTAAAGAGGGGATGGGGGGTACCTAGATAGCTCTCCACCTGTGAGGACCATTTTTATTTGTCTGTTTGACTGTCCAAGGGTGTGTAGATATTTGGTCAAACATTATTCTGGCTGTGTCTGTGAGGGTGTTTCTGGATGAGATGAACATTTGAATCAGAAGACTGAGTAAAGCAGACTGCCCTCTCTTGTGTGGGTAGGCCTCATACAGTCATTTAAAGACCCGATTAGAACAAAAACAACCAAAAACTAGGGAGAAGGGAATTTTGCCTGACTGTTTTAGATGGGACACGGATCTTCTTCTACCATCAGACCAGAACTTACGTCATTGATTCTCCTGGTACCAAACCTTCAGACTCAGACTGGAACTTATATCGTTGGTTCTCTTGGGTCTGAGTCCTTAAGACTTGGACTAGAACCCTATCATTGCTTTTTCCTGGGTGTCTACATTGCCTACGGCAGATCAAGGGACTTTTCAGCCTCCACAATCATGAGGGCCAATTCCTTATAATAAATCTCTTTGTATATAGCTCCTATTGGTTCAGTTTCTCTGGAGAGCCCTGTCAAATATACCACCCTTTCTCCTACAACACCTCCTTCTCTGTCTCCCCCATGAGGCTCCCGTGAAGGCTCTCTAAACACCACTGATGATCACTGACCATTTTCAGCTCTGGAATCCAGGCACTAAGCAAATACACACGCAAAAGAGTCATGCTCAATGTACATGCCCTTCACACAAGCCCGTTCTGTTGACCTATTATATGGTGCTGGTCTTGAAGTAATAACGCAATTCACCATCGTCCTACTCACCTGCCTTCACAAATGCATTATCGGTAGACACTGGCAGTGTATACCAAGAATATTTGAAATCTCACACCTCATATCTGATTGCAGGAAAGACCCTCTGAATAAACCTCACTAGCATGTCTAAATACAGAACACAGAAACTCTATGGAATCTACAGATTATTAAAAATGCCATTATTCAGCCAGGATGGGCCACTGGTTTAATGAAACAGATTATAGTTGATTTATCTTCACCATGGGCCCCATTTTCTTGTTTTAGTTTTGATTTTCTACCTGATTCCTGTCATTTTGATTTAAATAAGCCAATTAAGAAGTCAGATGTTCCAGCACAGACACATATATTCAAATTAAATTAAAATTTGTTTATACCTTGTATCAAATAGTTAGAGTTATGAAACCATGGCCAGTCACTAGGAAATTCAGATGGTTTTCACCTGGCTATGATGGATAAAGATGTATTAAATAAAAGAACACACATGTTCATTCCATACATATCCGCTAAGAACTAAAGCAAAAGGTTAAAATCTGAGGAATTTAGCAAATATTGATTCATTTGTTTAAAAAAAATCAGTGAGCATTTACTGTGGGGCACAGGAAATATTCTTGAGCAGACAGAATGAAGAACAAAAATGCTCCCCAAAGAAATGAGGAATAGAACAGAAAATAATGTGATAAACTGGGGGAACCAAACAGGAACAAATATTTGGAGCATGGAAAGAGTTGATAGATTTGTTCTCATAGAATTTCTTCTGAGTGGACAGAACAGTGGAAATACAGAAACTTAAATGCATCTGAACATGTTTCAAATTAAGAAGATTTTAAAATGAGATGCAAATATGTCCCTTGACACTGTGCCCCCTTTTCTACTCTAACCATGGTTCCCATATATTGGCCACTGACTATATGCCAGCCTTAAGTGTACATCCTAACACATATGGGATAATAAGTCATTTGTGGGGTCTTGGTGCTTAGCTTCTGGGCACAGCTGTCTAAAATCTTTGGAATGTCCTGAGTGACAGGCGTGTCTCTGTTATTCAGATGAGGTGACTCATGGTGGGACCCTTGGATAGATTCAGAAAGGGGAGCTGGTCACCAGAAAGATCAAATATATGATTAGAGGCTTGGAGCCTTCAGATAACCAATCCCTGGGGAGGAGAGAAAGTTGGACATGGAGTTCCAGCATGTGGCCAATGATGCAGTCATTCAGTCTGGCCTACCAAATGGAACTTTCGTAAGAACTGTAGACACTGACGTTCAGAGGCGCCTCCTGGCTTGTGAACATTTTGATGTCCCGGATGATGAGTGCTGACTCCATGGGGCGAGGGCTCACAAGCTTTGCATTCCTTCACAAGACCTCACCCTATGTGCATCCTGTAGAATAGGGCCACCATTGTAAGTGTGGGCCTTTCCTGAGTTCTGTGAGTCATTCTAGGGAATTTGAGAACCTGAGCGGTTTGTGAGAAGTCCCCTGAATTTATGGCCAGTTCGGTCCAAAGTATGGGTGGCCTGGGGACTCACAGGCTGGCATCTGAATTTAGGACAGTCTCCTTGGTGTCTTAACTTGTGGGGTCCAGGTGGCCAGTGCCAGAGTTGGGATTGAAACAGAATGATGCATATTCGCACATTTGGAGGTACCCAGTGATGTGAATCCCATTTTCCAGCTGAACCAACTGGGGTACAGAGGAATCGGCTCAGGGATGAGCTGGGATTGGAAAGTGGGCAGTTTGGCTTCAACCTATACTGTTACTAGTCTCCTGCTCTGCCTCCTAATAAATGCTTCTGGTTTTGGGACATGTGTTAGGTAGACTACCACTGCCCTTTCCAGTAGAGAAAACAGTATCATTATTTCAATGGTGTGCAGTCTATTGTCACAGAGTGTTCAATCCTGGAGACAGAAGGACAAGTAAATGAGTGGGCATTACAGCTATAATAAAAGGAAGAGGCACCACCACATGGATATCTTTATTGCTGTAAATCTAAGTAATTTTCCTGGGATTTTATAGAGAGGGAAATATAGCTGATTTGAACCCTGTGGCCATATTGGCATATGCAGACATTTCCCAATGTGATCAAAGCCTTGAAAAGCCCATCTCTATTGGCTTTAGTATAGGGAGATCTGATGAAAGTTTTGTCAGGCAATGCCTTCTACGTCTTTTCCAGTTGGTACATGATTTATGTTACTATGGCAGAGCTTAGTCTGTGATTTGGCCCCTGGAGATTTGGGGGTTGAAGTCATTGATGCTGCCCATGGCTTTCAAGACTTAACTAGTTCTTAATATACTTCCACACCATAAAAAACAGGACATATGTCCCCAAATTTGAAATGCTGCAGAAATAGAGAGGGTTTCTAATTAATTTATTCAAGAGGGATTTCTAACTGTGTAGGAGGGTCATGGTTTGTCACTATTACCTTCTCCCCAAAGTCTCCTCAATAAATTCTGTAATGTTACATAGCAATGTTTAACATAACATGATTCTATATGTCATTAACATTATCTACTATTAATAAAAAATTATGATATTTGGAATGTGCGTGTATCACAATCTCAGAACATATGCATGTTTTGAAATTCTGATGATACTGGCTTGAGAGAGTTTATGGAGCTGCTTGGTTCTTATGGATGTCTTAGTTTGAGTTTGCCGAGGGAGTAGACCCTGAGGCAAGGAGTTGGGTGGAGTGAGTTTCTCCACAATATGATTCCCAGAAGCACAAATGAGGAAGCAGAGAAAGTGAGTAAAGAAAGAGATAAGCCAAAGAAAATGTGTTAGTAAGAAGCTAACTAGGCCAGTGATTGGGGTAGTCATTCTGGGGGGAAGTCCATCAGCGGGAAGGGGTGGTCTTGGAAATACCACCCCTGCCCCAGGACAGGAGGCTATTAGCATTTGACCCATCCACCCAGCCCCCCACTGAGAAGAAGGGAGACAGAAGAACTTGACTGAGAAGGGGTCAGCTTGCTGAGACCCCTTGTCCACCATATCTGCTGGTGAACTCAAGCAGGCCAATGGGATGAGTGTGGGTATCTACAGTAAACGCAAGAGAGGCTCAAGGCACCATGCTGAAAGTGCTCCCCAACACGTTTATTTTGAGTGCCTATTTTCAGATGCTCAGAATGCTAAAGAAAACTCTGTCAATTCTACTTGTGCTTCTGCGGCACTGTACAAATGAGAAAGCACCCCAGGTCTAAGCTGGGGACCCAAGAACTCTCCCTCATCACCTCCCCCACTAGAATAGGAAGCCCACTGAGGTAGGCATCACATATCCTTTGTAGCAATTTGCCTCATCCACAGAAAGCACTGAATCATTATTTGATTAAATGAATGTGTTTAACTATGTGGATGAAGGTGAATGGAGACAGACAGCTCATGTGAATACAGGAATATGTACTGAAATCCAAAAAGATGTTCTCTTTACATGCAGAAGTCTAAAAGAAGCAATGAGGTTTTCTAAACATTTCTTTCATATCATCTTATGATTAGACAGCACACAAAATGAGTCGGTAAGTTGACAATTATAAAAACCACTGGAAGATACTCTGTATCTCCTATGATCCCTTTATTTCTTCTTAATTCACTTTGAATAACTTGCTGTACATCCTCTACAGGAAGAGAACCAGGCATCCAAATTTCCTGGGGGTCATGCAGAGGGTATACAAGCATGACTCACAGCCAGTATATATTTTAGACTCAGTAGTGTGATTTTCAGAGAGCTCTTCCCATGATCAGACTTACAGTTTGAAATTTCAAATATTTATAATCAACATTGCCAGTATCTACTGATAATGAATTTGTAGAGGAAACAGGCTGGGGTTATGGTCACTTGTAATATTTGTTCAAGACTACCACTGTCCAGTAGAAATAAAATGAAAGCCACATTTGTGATTTTAAATTTTCCAGTAGCCCCATCTAAAACAGTAAAACAAAACAGCTAAGTTTAATAGCATATGCTATATAATACACCCAAAGCATTTCAACATGTAAACAGTATTTTAGACACTACTGAGATACTTTACTTTTTTTTTTTTTTTTTTTGTCCTAAGTCACTGAAATTTGCTGTTTGCATTTGGAGCGCATCTCAGTTGGGACCTGACACGTTATATGTGACAAAAGCCACATGTGGAGAGTTGGTTGCCATATTGGATCATGCAAATCTAGCTTACCTTGGGGTGGACCATGGTGTATGGTGTAGTTTAAACTGGTGAATGGGTTTCAGGACAGAGAAGGGAATATCTACCATAGATGGTTCTTAGATTGTAAATTCCTTTTTCTTACGTGCTGTACCTTCCCAATCTCCAAATCAGTACAGGCATCCTCTACTGGTGTCCGTATTTGTGACTCATGTGGTAAAGAACATCCTGGAAAATTAAGCTCTCTAAGTGATAATAGAAGAAGTACTTTGGAAGTAGATGAATACTTTAATTCCTGGGAGTTTCAAAAATTGGTCTATGTCCAGCCCTGTCTTTCCAGAACCACCTATCCCCAACAAAATAGAATACTTGCCAAGAAATGGTTCCATTTCCCACTCATGATATCTTTGTACTTTATTCCCCTAATTCAAGGAGGAGCCTGTATTGAGTTCCTATGCCTGTTGTAACAAATTACCTCAAATTTAGTGGCTTAAAACAACAAATTTAGGGGCTCCTGGATGGCTCAATCAGTTGAGTGTTCAGCTCTTGATTTCAGCTCAGGTCATGATCTCATGGTTCATGGGATTGAGCCCTGCATTGGGCTCCACGCTGACAGTGGAGAGCCTGCTTAGGATTCTCTCTCTCCCTCACTCTCTGCCCCAGCTTTTCTCCCTCTCTCTCTCTCTCTCTCTCTCTCTCTCTCAAAATAAATGAGTAAATATTTTTAAAAACCCACAAATTTGCCATCTTACAGTCCTGGAGAACAGAAGTTTGAAATAGGTTTTGCTGGGCTAAAATCTAAGGATCAGCAGGAATTCCTTTATTATGGAGTCTTTTGAGGAAATATAATTTCCTAGCCTTTTCCAGCATCTACAGTCACCTGCATTCCTTGGCTCATGGCCCCCTTCCATCTTCAAAGCCAGCAATAATTGGTCAAGTGTTTCTCAAATCACATCCCTCTGATTCAATAGATTCACCAATGCAGGGGATTAAGACAGAGATATTTGTGGTGGGGACATTATTTTGCCGACGTCGGCCTCCTTCTATTATAATTCTTTTTGTTGTTAATGTCATTGTGTTTGATGAAACCATACGGTCTAAGGAAAAAAATGCCCAACTAAAGCAGTAAATGTTTTCTTCCCACGCATAGCTCTACGACAAGCATCAACAAACCACCATCTTCCGCTTTTCCTATTAGAAATACTTTCCACCATACCTGTATAAATGCTGTCTCATTCAGAGAGTTGCAAATGCTGCACAGAGCACAGGAAGATATTTCCCATAAGACATTGGAAGAAGAGAAGCCAAGAAACATTGTCACACTTTTAGTCACTTGGTAAATGGGTCAATTCTGGGAACAGAATGAATATTCAGCACTAAATGTTCTTACCATTAGCAACATTTTCTCCAGAGTTTCCACTTTCAGAAAGGCACATTTCCTTGTAAAAATATGTGAATGGGTCAATGAATTTTACATGAGTGTGTAACTTTTTTTTTTTTCTAGGCAAGGGAGTTAATTGTCATTTGATTGGTCATTGCCTCAGATACCTGTGCCATGGCAAACATAAAAAGTATGGAAGAAATTTACTCAAACCTTCCAAGTGAACAGAGCTACATCTAAGCAATGCTAACTGGTCAAACTAACTGGACCAACCTGCTGTTGGTCAAAAAACACACGTATTTATTTTACTGGGGAATTAGAAGTCAAATCGGAACTCAGATCTGATTTCAGAGCAACTACCAAAACTGATGGGAAGAAAAGTTTGTTTTCATTTTTAACATTCATGTTTTCACCTTTTCTGGGGATAGCTCCACTGCACCACAGAATGTGCAAAAGCACACGGTTAGTAACATTTTTAAAATTAATAAATAGAAGCTAAATTCAAATATTCCTAAAAGTTACTGTTTTTAATTCGGTGCATGCTACAAGGATGGCACCCTTGGAAAAGTGTATTTTTAAATACCAAAGAAAGAAAATTCATTCAACCAGGGATACTTACGTACTGTCTTATTTATTATTTTTTAATGTTTATTTATTTTTGAAAGAGAGAGAGAGAGAGGCAGACAGAGTGCGAGCAGGGGAGGGGCAGAGAGAGAGGGAGGCAAAGAATCCGAAGCAGGCTCCAGGCTCTGAGCTCTGAGCAGAGAGCCCAATGGGGGGCTCGAACTCACGAGCCGTGAGATCATGACCCGGGCTGAAGTTGCACACTTAACTGACTGAACCACCCAGGCGCCCTTACAGATACTTATTTAGCTCGGGGCTATTCACAGAGTTGGGGAAGCTGTTTTCCTCTACAAGCGCTCAACAAGTGCCCATTCACAAGGGGTGGAGGGCCGGAGGACATAGAACCCATGTGGACCTGCGGTGGTCACGAGAAAGGGGTACCATTTTGCGATTTGTCTTTGGAGGAGGGTGTCTTCTCATCACTCCCACAAAGGACTGCATGCACAGCAGTGCCTCTCTGGGCATCTCACACAGACTGTTATGAAGAAGATAAGGACCGGGGAAGTTCTCATCCAAGGAGAAGAGCTTATCACAAATCCATTCGATTCTTGTGACAAATATGTACGACAGCCTTCTCTGCAGTGGGTGCCATCATGGGACTTGGGGGAGACGCACAAGGTAACTAGATGGATGGAAGCCTTGGCTACGCAGAAGTCACATTATGGCAGAGCAGAATGAAGTGTTATAGAGCTCAGAGAAAGAGAGGCGTCACATAAATTGCTCTATAAATGAAACTTGACCTGAATAATGAAAAGAAACCCACTGGGCCCCAGCAGGTGGGTCTGAGGTCACATTACAAGATGGCCATGCACGTCAGGCTGGGGAAGCAGCCGGGTAGCCATAGTCACGGCATTTCCGGATTCTTTTCATTGCTCTGGGGAAGGCACTGGTAACATTCTGAGAATCTCTCCTGTGCTGAATGTTCCCACCAGGGTCTACCTTTTCTGACTGCTGATGGCCCTAACAAATCCTCCAGAAATGAGATCTAAGTCAGTGTAGCAAAGCTTCCCTAGACAATACACTGTCCTGACCCTTCAAAGGTATTATCAACACTGCAGGGTCCCCATCGTTTCCCGGTCCAACAACAGACACGTATTTACCCACTGCCTTCTTTGAACTGGGTAGGAGTCCAACATGGTAAATTCAGCAGCGATGAAGGAAATCAATGCCCTTGCTATCACGAGGTTAGGTGGCAGCCAAAGAAGTGGTGGGCAGGCACAGGTGGAAGAGGTACAGGGATGCAAGAAACACATGAGAGAAGTACCAGGCTGCCTCAAGTGCTCAACAGGAAGTAGAACATATATAACTCCATGCCATGGCCCTGGGAAGCTACTTTGGATGGATGGTCAGGAAAGAGCTCTCAGAAGCAGTGACATTTATCAAGATCTCAAAGCTAAGTGGCTTGAAGAAGGGCATCCTGTGTTCCATATTCATGATGAAGATTTTATTGAGTAGGTCTAAAGGTTCAAGAATGTTAGTAATCGACCATAGACTTTCAGTGGAAAGTTGATGGTTAGAATAGGCATGGGCTGACTGCCCTGTAATCACATTCTGAGGCTCTATAGACATTTGAGGACTTCTCATGACAATGTTGCCGTCACATCGCCTAAACTGTATGGTCGGGGGGAAGGTTCAGATTCAGGTTTAGCATTTGTTTTAAAGTTGGCGTTGCGTTTCTCTATTCGAGTGTCTTTCCTCAGGCAGCTACAAAGTGTTTCTCTTCCTATTACCTTGCTCTCAATAGGAAGCCTAGCTCATCTCTCCTGGCATCTTTATATTCTTAAGGACATCTCTGCAAAATTCTTTGTCAGCTGCAAAAATCGCCTTTTCTAGTGCTTTTCTAACTACTGATTTAGCTGTCCTTGTAGGTCTTTAAATGAGGAACCAGCAGCATTGTCCTGGGAAGAATTGTGAAAAGGGACCATTGTGGGCTTATCCAATCACTCGTGTGATCATGTTCCTTTTCTCTTGGTCCTCACTTTCCCAATCTGTTTTCAACGTGGGACTGCTAACTGCCTGGCAAAACATTAATCCCTATCCGAGGGAGGTGAATTACTAAAGGCGTTAGCAGATACTAGTTGGTGGATAACACATTCTCTCGGAGGCCTATCCAGGTTAACTCTTTGCCACTTCAGCCTTTCAGATACCCGGTCCCCAGTTGAGAGCTCCTAGAAGCTCAGAGCTGCACCAATGCTCTCAGCCAAATGGGAACGATCTGGGAGGTGGCATTCCTCCCCAGAAGTGGTTCAAAGCCAGTGACTGATATGAGCATCTTCTAGTTATCCATGGCTGCCTACAGGAGCTCCCCACACACACCAGACTTAAGAACAAAAACGCTCATGAACCGTGCGGTTCAGGAATGTGGACCCAGGACAGTGAGCATGGCTCCTCTTGTCCCACGATGACTGGAGTCTCAACTGGAAAACTCAAATGATTTTGAGTGACCTGAGGAACTGGGAATTGGAATTTCCTGGAGGCTTCTTCACTCACTGGATTGGTGCCTGGGGTAGGGAGCCTCCCAGGCTGAACTCAGATGGGCCTCTTAATGGGAACACCTACATGTGGCCTCTCCATGAAGCTTGGGCTTCCTTCCAGCATGCTGCCTCAGGGTAGCTGGACTCATCGGTGGTGAATTAAGACTCCAGGAGTGAGTGTATCAGTGAACAGGGGAGGGTGAGGGGGTTGGCCTTTTATAATCTGGCCTCATGGGTCAAATAGGATCTGATAAAAATGTGAAAAGAAGCTGAACATCACTGATCTTCAGGAAAATGTTCATCAAACCCACAATGAGATACCACCTCACACACATCAAGGCAGCTACTATAAAACAAACAAAGAAAGAGAAAAGAGCAAATATCGGTGAGGATATAGAGAAAAAGGGATCCCTCGACACTCTTGGGGGGACTGTATATGGAAAACAATATGGCAGTTCGTCAAAAAATTAAGACTAAAACTACCAGGTGATCCGGCCATCCCAGTTGTGAGCATGGGCTGAAATACGAGCAGGGTCTCAAATGATATTTGTACATCCACGTTCATAGCAATATTATTCACAATGGCCAAAAGGTGGAAGCCAGCCACGTATCCACCAATGGTGGGTGGATAAACAGTATATACACACACATGTATATATATATATACATATATATATATCACCTGCTACAGTATGGATGAAGCTTGAGGACATGACACTAAGTGAAATCAGCCAGATACAAAGAGATACATATTGTATGATTCCACAATCTGAGGTACCTCCAACACTCAAAGCCACAGACACAAAAACTACGACACTGGTTCCCAGGGATGAAGGGCAAAGAGGACATGGGGGGGAGGGGTGTTGTTTAATGTGGACAGTTTCCGGTTTGCAAGATGAAAGGTGGTTTGGGCACGTGAATGTGCTTAAAGGCACTGAACTATGTGGTTATGTGTGTTTGACACAACATGTCACCTGCACCACACTCTCTTGGCTGAAGTAAGCTGCAGTGTTGGCAAAGCAGACCCGTCTTGTGATCAGAAGGGTGTCCCAGTATGGATGCTGTGTTTTAGAGCCACCATGGTGTCCGGGAGACCGGGCCCCTTGGAACAGGGTGGGGCAGATCCACACTAGTTCGTAGGCTCCAGAGCCACTCACGGGATCAGGTTCACGCAACCTCAGCTACAACGAGACCCCGTTCTAATGTTCTTTCCCTGCCCCTCCTGCCTCCCACATCTCCTGAGACACTTCCCCTCAGAGCTCTCCATCAATAAATCACTTGCCTGTGACTCCTCGGCTCAGGCTCCACTTCCAGGAAATCTGACCTAAAACAGTCTCGGAGACTGAAAAATCTATTGCGAGTCAAAAGGGCTGTGGAATTTTAGATTATTGCAGGGCTATGGGGAATAATAGGAAGTCTTTTCGTGAGCACTTTTGAGTAAGCCCTGAAGGATGCCACGTCCTCGCAAGACCTGTCCTAATCACTGAGCCATACTCCTGCAAAGGTCACATCTGCCACTCTTCCTTTTGACAGGCTACTCTTGAGAAGTAAGAGACTAACTCGGGGAGACAGCCTGATGAACACCAGAGGGAGGCACTGTGGGATGTACAGGTCCTTGCTGGCTCTGGACAAAGGGGTTTCCCTGATATGTCACCATGAGGACACTGCCACAGAAATCAGCATGGGTTGGGCCACGTACAGCCAGCTTGCCCTCATCAACCATGAATGTCTAAGATTTCGTCACCCTCTTGCTAACATGAATCTGGATGCGTGTATTAGTAACTTATGGCTGCCATAACAAAGAACTCCGAACACGGTGGCTTAAAACAACATCGGTCTATTGTCTCACTGTGCTGGGATGTACAAGCCTGAAATCAAGGTCTCAGCAGGGTTGTTTCCTTCTGAGGGCTGTGAGGGAGGGATCCGTTCCATGCCTCTCTCCCTCGCGTACACAGGGCCACCTTCTCCCTTGAGCCTTCACGTGGTTTTCCCTTTGTCCAAGAATGGGTCCAAATTTCCCCTTTTCATAAGGACACCAGTCATATTGGCTTAGCATTTACCCTAATGACCTCACTTTAGCTTGATTACCTCTGTAAGGACCTTATACATGAGTGTGCATCGGTGTTCTGCGGGTTAGAGGACTTCAACATAAAAGGCTGGCCGGGGAGGCGATCCTATCAACTCAATGCATGAAAACGCAAGATGCTGAAGATCAGAACGCACAACATCAATATGCTCACATACTCCCCTCGCACCAGTGTCAATGATCCTTTTAACAACATACACTCAACAGGAAGGCAAAGGGTGAGTTCTACTGCACCTTTATACCAGTGATTGGAGCAAATTCCATTGGGGTCCACCTACCAAGCATCACAGAGAGGAGTCTACCTTGCATGTCAGTTAAATCAGGTTGCAAGAATTGGGAGGAAGACCTAACAGTCCTAAGCAGGTCCTAAGTCCTACGGAAGCCCCCAATGCTGGGGACATGCGCCTACATTAAAAACCAACTCAACTCAATCGATGAGTTGAATGACTTTCTGACATATCTTCATCAAAGAAGGCTTGGTTGCATCTGATGGGAACAAATAGCCTAATTTTGCTAGAAAGGTGATAATCTCACAGCCCCAAAGTACAAAGGAAAGCACACATGGTATTTGAGGGAGATGTCAAACAGTGACCACTTCAGTTATCAGCCTCTTGTGTAGAGAGACTCTGGATTATAACCTAGGAGTTCTTGGATTCATTCCAGACTTTGACATTTATTATTAAAGAGCTTGAACCATTTCATCTGCTTCCTTGTACCTGAGTTTTTCCCATTTTTAAAAAGTTTTTATTTGAATCACCCAGTGCTCATCACAAGTGCCTTCCTTAATTCCCCTCACCTATTTCACACATCTCCCCCAACCTCCCCTCTGGTAACCAGCAGTTTGTTCTCTATAGTTAGGAGCCTGTTTCTTGGGTTGCCTCTCTCTCATTTTCTCCCCTTTGTTCATTTGTTTTGTTTCTTAAATTCCACATGTGAGTGAAATCATAAGGTATTCATCTTTCTCTGATTGACTCATTTCATTTAGCATCACACTCTCTAGACTCAACCATGTCATTGCAAATGAGAAGATTTCGTTCTTTTTATGACTGAAATTTCATTGTGTGTGTGTGTGTGTGTGTGTGTGTGTGTGTGTGTGTATCACATCTTCTTTACCCATTCATCAGCTGATGGACATTTAAGCTCCTTCCATATCTTGGATATTGTAGATAATGTTGCTATAAACATCGCGGTGTGCATGTATCACTTTGTATTAATGTTTCTGAATTCTTTGAGTGAGTATCTAGCGGTGAAATTGCTGGACCATAGGGAAGTTCTATTGTTAACTTTTTGAGGAAACTCCACAGTGGCTGCATCAGTTTGCATTCCCAGCAACAGTGTAAGAATGTTCCTGTTTCTCCACATCCTCCCCAACACTTGTTTCTTGTATTTTTGATTTTAGCCATCCTGACAGGTGTGAGGTGATATCCCAGTGTGGTTTTGATTGGTATTTTGATGAGTGATGCTGAGCATCTTTTCATGTGTCTTGTGGCCATCTGGATGTCTTCTTTGGAGAAATGTCTTCATGTTTTCTGCTCATTTTTAATTGAATTATACATTCTTTTTTGGGGGGAGGGGGTTGTTGAGTTGTGAAATTTCTTCATAGATTGTGGAAACTAACCCTTTATTAAATATGTCACTGGCAAGTATCTTCTCCCATTCCCTAGGTTGTCTTGTACTTTTGTTCAGTGTTCACTTCACTGTGCAGAAGCTTTTTAATTTGATGAAGTCCTCTGAGTTTTCCCCATTTTTAAAATAAAGAGGTAGTGAGCAATGTATGTTCATCTTTAGTTCTGGGATACTGAAAAATAAAGTCAAATGCCAATAAAAGATAAATACATAGATTGAGAGATAGATAAAGAGATAGAAAAAAAGATAGATAGATGGATGGATTATTTTTTTTAAGTGGTTTTTCTGGCTTAATAGATTGTCATTGATCAACATTTGTTTCAATAAATGTTAACACTCTGGTGGCCTAAAACCACGCATTCATCATCAAACAATGAGGAGTTCACTCCTAATTCATGAACGAGTTTTCATCGATTAAGTCAATGTTCAAATAGCTCATAGATTTTTTTTTTTTTTTTTTTTTTTTTTTACAAAATAAACCTATTAAATCAGTACTAGGGTCAAATAATAAATTGGCAATTACATAATGGCATATCCTATGTATGTTAAAAGTGTGTTAGGAGTAGAAAACTCAACCATATATTACACTCACTGTGTATTAGATATCTGTCAACACCCATGGGCAATAGGTAATTACTTGCTTTTTACTGGCAGTAAAAAACTAGTTGTCATTCAGACTGATGGACCAGGCAATTTATTTTTGTACAGTGACATTACATCAAATTGCATTATATCTTGACATAACCTGAGAATATGGAGCTGTTTTTCCATTAAGCAAAACAGTAATCAGAAAAATTAAAGTTTAAACACCTCTAGCAGGATTCAACTCAATGCTATGATTAGGATTTTCCCCCCGCCTCAAACTGAGCATTTACTGGATTGCAAATGCTGACCAGGCATCATATCTTAACCGTACCTCCCGCCCCCTGCCCCGCCACACACACACCTTTTAAAAATCTCTTATCCATTTTATGTGAAAGCCTTTGCATTAACTAACTCATGTGTACCCAGCAGTAAACATCACTCAACAAACAGAAATCAAGAGTCCCATCTGATTTTATTAATAGGGTTCAGTGAGTATTGTTGGTTAAATTCCCCATAAATCATTTCAGACCAAGAACAGAGCGAGCAGACCGCCAATGGAGATGTAAATATTTTGAGAGGATGAGCGGCTGTCTGGAGACAATTCTGTTATCGGTGTAGATGTCATTCAAATTACTGTACAGAGTCGCCCAGGACTGAGCTCAAAATGGGAAAGTATAGGCTGTGTTTACATGCACCAAATGAAGTGTGAAGTTGCACCACTGTGCTGAATTTGATCCACCTCGATGCCCATCGAATATTCTTTACGAAAAGAGACGTGCATTCTTTCTTTTTGCAGGTATGCTGCATTTCACATGTGGCCAAGTTCCCCCTGTACTCCCTCCCTTGCATTAAATAAGTGTGCAGGGAACACGGACTGAAAGCAATAGTCATGTTCCTCTCCAGAAGATTCTGTAGGCTCCTTTCTTCGAGCACTGCCACTTATTTGGATATTGAAACTCGACTTCAATACTGAAGTTTCAAACACAGTTTCCACTCATTCCAGTTCAAATCCACGAATACCCTCTTTTTTCGTACTTCTTGTACCTACTGTCACTCAAAGACGTGGAGGCCATGTTTGTTTGTTTTTCTTTTTCATTTCTATTCCAGTAGACATAAGGTTTTCCTCAACTTTCCAGCAGTTAACTTTAGTGTGTGAGGACTGCGAGTTCCAATGGTAGTTTCCAAATTTCAATGTGTCAAGACGTGATTTCCATCATCTTGTACCTGTATCCCCTCTCCCGTGAACGCACATTCATACACTTTTGATTTTGAATAACTGCCTGTTGGGGTTTAACTGCGGACAACAGGCGCTGCTCCAGCTATCTTCTGAAAAACAGCTGGCACGGTACATGTGTTCACAAATCACTGGCTGGGTCCTAAGAAGGACCCCTACATCAACAGGACTAAAATAGCCCTCTGGGGACATATTGGTTTTGCCATAGCTGGGGACACAGAGCTGCCTCTATGACCTAGCCCAGGACCCCACTTCACCTGCCAGATCTGCCCTTCCCCCCCCCCCCCCACCTTCCTGTCCTCCCCTGCACCTGACTCAGTTCCTGAAGCAAGTATTAAGACACTGCCTCTGACTGGTCAAGCTAAATCACATCCTGAAACTTACCTGCAAGGGTGCCTGGGAAATGTAGTTTTTGCTTTGCTGCAAGGGCATCTGGGAAACATAATTTTTAGTCTTCCAGCCTCTGTAGTCTAAGATGCCTCCCTTGAAGGCTATGCAGTAGGTGCTAAGTCTCTCAATTAACCTTACTTTCCCACATAACCGCTCTGTAAGCAGGCTCATTAGCTACAAATATGTTTGCTATGTTCTCAAAAGCCATCGTGCGTAACTTAGCCGTTTGTTCTCGAATTTGGGATCTTTCTAATCAGTCCACCTTTCAAACTGTATTCCTTTTAAGCAGGCAGAGTGGTTAAGTGCTAACAAAATTCTGTATTTATTTCAACTCCTATCCCTTTGGGTACTCTTTCACGGGTCAAACACGTTAAATTATTGGCCCTAACATAAGAAAGAATAAGAGGCAGTTGAAAAAGTCTAAAAGGCCTCCAGCACCAAAAACTGTGTCTGAAGTACATCTCCTACACCTAGGGGACTTCCATATGGAAGAGTTAAATGGCACGAGGGTGGAGGACGGACCACAAGATAAAAAGCTTTCCTCTGGTGCTATTGACGAAAGATTAAATTTTCCTGCAAGAACCCCACAGTAGGATTTGAGGGAGAATGGGGATACAAACACAGCAGCAATCACAAGAGTGTCATTCATTTGCCCAGTTCAATGAGCAATATCCACAGGCATTTATCAGGGAGCTCACAAAGTCTTGAATAGACAACACTTCCGAATGGCTGAAAAGCAGTGAGCGAGCTTAAGTAATGACTCAGCCAGTCTTCAGGGTGCATCCGAATCTCCGGGATGTAAGGGGCTTGTTAAGGTCAGGGCTCTCCAGCCCCACCTCCCATATTCCTAGGCTCGGGCTCAGAGACCTATCCCCCATTCTCCCAGGGATGCTGATGACAGTGACTGGAGTACCTCCAGCAGAGAACTAGCATAACAGCACGGGGAGTGCACGGTGGGGCAAGTCACTGAGGTTAATGCCAGGGAAACACCACCACCCTCTTTGGTTTTTAATTCTTCTCTAATTTATTTTAATGTATTTTTTCTGTGATTTTGGCGTTTAGCTGGCTACAGCAAGAAGTGCGTTTTCTGCAACTGGCTTAGAGTGTTAGTCTCACAGCTACTGGCATGGTCTGTTTGTGTACCCACAAGGGCTTCCCCACCCTCATAAAGTGTAAGCACACATGATTTTCAGTTGGTATTCTCATCAACAGTGGCACTGGCCTTGCCCGGATGTCTGCTTTGCATAGTTCAAGTTTATATATAAAAGAGCTGTGTTAACTTCTGTTGTCTAAGTGACAGAATACATTAGGTTTCTCTCCCATTCTGCCCATCGTCAATTATCATGAAGAACAAGAAATTCCTGCGACTGAAGAATCATCTAAGGCATCTGATACCGAACGTTCACCCACTCTTTACAAGTTGTCTTCATGGTGTTTGTTGCAAACATCTTACTGGGATGAAGTGCCCGGTGTTTAATTGAGATTCCATCAGATATCATGTACATCAGCTATCACAAATAGCATCGCAGATTTAATGCCAACAGTGGCGGTAGCTGGTTGGATACGGACAGAAGGTATTTTCCCTCCAGGGCAGGGTGGCTTCACAAAAACCTGGTCTCCCACGAAAGATCCAGAGATTCCTTGCATATCCTCACTTGTGGCTGTGTATAAATGTCCACAGTCGTCGCTCAGAAAGCAGACTCCTTGTCCAATCACATCCTTTTCTCTTGTCAGCACGTCTCAGGAGGCAGGATCCACGGTAATGATTTTCTATGGTCAGTTTCATGGTGCAAAGTGTCTACAAAATATCCTGCTCGATGGAAAAGGACTTTTCTAAATGAAAACTTGAGGGCATGTTGTATTTACGGTCAATCAGCGGAGACGGTCTAAATCCATTCCTCATGGCCCAGGACCGTGCAACGCCCGAGGTCACCGCTGTGTGTGTAATGAAGGAAGAAAGGGATGCGCAGAGCGGATGCTGCTCGAGAACTCTGCACTTGCAGTGTTTCGGGAGACGGCCCTATGAGCTACCTCGCTGTCTCGCCGTGCCAACCCTGGATGACAGTGGCATGAAAGCGTGGTCCCATCCGTGGGTTTGACGGGATGGCACTGAACTGTGTTACTGCAGCTCCTCTCCCTGGCCCCCAGCCTGCGTTCCGGAGCTGAGTGGGGGACAGAAAATGCAAGCTGCATCCCGGCGCAGGCTCGTCACGGTGCAGCCAAGGAGCAACCGTCTCAGTTTGGGCTAACTCTGCTGATGCATGTGTCATCTGGGGCAAGACATTTCGGGCCTGTGGATCTCAGCTTTCCCGTCAGAAACAGGCGGACTAGGATTCGGTACAAACTGGGGCACCTGGGTGGCTCAGTCAGTTAGGCGTCTCACTCTTGCTTTCGGCTCAGGTCAGGGTCTTGGGTTTCATGAGTTTGATTGAGCCCCGCATCAGGCTTTGTGCTGACAGAGCAAAGCCTGCCTGGGATTCTTTCTCTCTCTCTCTCTCTCTCTCTCTCCCCCTCCCCCACTTCCTTTCTCTGTCTCTCTTGAAATGAATAAACTTAAAAGAAAAAAGAATTCAGCGCAAATAATAAGAGAATCCTAAGGGTGGTGTTTTTATTAAGATCTCCGTCAATTGAAATATTGTTGAGCCCAGAATTTACGATTGTACAAATGGCTTCCCTTCAAACTTCATTAACTGAGTTTAGAAAAAAAAAGAAAAAAAAAAGAGGCAAAGAAATTGCCACTTTGACATGACTATTTCTTGTTTGCTTTTTCGCTGAATGTTCATCTTGGTACTACGTCACCTAGTCTATCTTAACTCAAGGATAGAGCATTCTGCAAGTCTGTGACTTTTAAATAAGATATTTTTATGTCAACAGGAAGCTTTAGGAAGTAACTATTTTTTTTAATATTTACTTTTTTTTATTTTGAGAGAGAGAGAGCAGAAGCATGAACAGGGGACTAGCAGAGAGAGAGAGAGAGAGGGAAAGAGAGAGAGAGAATCCCATGCAGGTTCCACACTGTAAGCGCACAGATCGATGTGGGGCTGCATCTCACAAATTGTGAGATCATGACCTGAGTCAAAAATCAAGAGTCAGATGTTCAACTGACTGAGCCACCCAGGTGCCCATAAGAAGCAATTTTAAAACAGAAGCTTACTGTAAATCAGGAGCCTGGTGAGTGACTCGGAAAACTGCACGGGACTTCACCTACTGTCTGGCGACTAGAATTGTAATCCTGGCTTTGCCACTTAGGGTATGTGTTCATGCATTTACTTATTCACTTATGTGCCCTTTTATTCAGGTATTATGACAGATAGAAATTAAGTACCTGGGCCTGAACACTGCTACATTGTTTTGCACACAGACTACAGGACGGATGTCCTGTCCCGAGTCTTACACCTTAGTAAGGGGAAAAGTTAATAAACCAACCATGAGTGGAGTGGAGATGAGTGGAGATGAGTGGAGACTGACCCTTATTGTTGCGTCTGGATTTGAAATGGCCAGAGATATCCTGGTAGCTGCAAACTGTTTCTTGACAAGTGGGTCCACCATATGCTCAAGCACCATATGCTCAACATATGTGGTCAACAATCCCAGAGTCATGGGGCTCACTTAGAGTTAACAGAGGCAGGTGCAACTTCTTATCACACACACTCCCTAACTTAAGACGGCCAGTGCAACTTTTGACACTCAAGTGGTTAAAGGAAGACAACCCTGGGAGCGCCTGGGTGGCTCAGTCTGGTAAGCATCCGACTTCGGCTCAGGTCCTGATCTCACAGCTAGTGGATTCGGCCCCGCATCGGGCTGTGTGCTGACAGCTCAGGGCCTGGAGCCTGCTTCGGATTCTGTCTCCCTGTCTCTCTGCCCTCCCCTGCTCACGGTCTGTCTCTCTCTCAAAAATAAACATTAACAAACGAATTTTACAGTATGACAAGGCTCAGATCTGCTCATCAGGAAACTGGGAAATGCATGTTCTAGGTGGATTGGGGTGTGCTTAGTTCAGTCCTAACACCTTGCACAAGACGCTGTTTTAGTCGTCACCTGAATTATAGACGTTCCCTGATCTAGAGGCTCTTACACTGGATGAGCCCAGCTTTGGGTGTTTGCAAAGATATCCCTTGGTGAATGGGAAGGAAGTGTTAGGATTTTCTGTTTTATGTCTAAATGAGTTGGCTCAGGGTGGAGTTTAGTACTAGTTCAGATCCTGACTGATGCTCCCTGCCCCATGCAGCCCTGTAAGATGTTATATGTGGGTTCCATGGCAAGGACAGGAGTGACTCACTCATTTGCATTAATTTTTATTTGCAGCAAATGGCAACCCTGTGCCAAGCTCAAGTGATGATGCCATCTAGCTTTCGCTACGGTAGCCTTCGGGAAATGGATGAGTGACTTAAAGGCTCCTACCAAGATACCAAGACTGACCTCAACAGGAATAATGGCAGCACAGGGAAACAATGCAGAGTACTCCAAATAAGAATTCCGAGTTTTTGGGGGGCGCATGCGTGGCTTGGTCGGTTGAGCGTCCGACTTTGGCTCAGGTCATGATCTCATGGTTCGTGGGTTCGAGCCCCCACGTGAGGCTCTGTGCTGACAGCTCAGAGCCTGGAGCCTGCTTTGGATTCTGTGTCTCCCTCTCTCTCTGCCCCTCCCCAATTTGTGCTCTTTCTCTCTCTCTCTCTCTCTCAAAAATAAATAAACATTTAAAAAAAAGACAATTCTGAGTTTTCAAGAAGGCTATTGAAATGAGTAATCTGCGTCCACTATCATGAACAAAGAATCTTCACGGTAATGTATATTGTGCCATGAGATGTTAGGTAGTGAGCACTCTGGTGTGTAAATCACTTACAAGACGTACATGCACACGTGTGGATTTTACTGCTTTAGCCCTGGGTGTGTGTGATCACAAGAGTTTGGAGAACACCGTTCTAACCACTCCCCATCATCTTCATTAGGAACTGTCATGGTTAGTGGTCATGTCTGAATTTTCACAGAAGTCTTTGATCTCAGGTTGAACCACAGGAAACTGATGCTATGCGACCATCTACAGCCAGCAAATATTGCAATTTTGTGTGGCTGAAGTTAATAAATACAAAACCCAGGGGCGCCTGGGTGGCTCAATGACTCAAGCGTCAGACTGTCAGTTTCAGCTCAGGTCATGCTCTCATGGTTTGTGGGATCAAGCTCTGTGTCAGTGTAGAGACTGCTTGGGATTCTCTCTCCCTTTCTCTCTCTGTCCCTCCCCCGTCATTGTTGCGTTTTCTCTCTCTCTCTCTCTCAAAATAAATAAACTTTAAAAATAAATAAATAAATACAAAACCAGAGTTAATAAATATTTGAGGGTCTTCTTCTTTGTATGAATCCCTACGCTCAGTGCTGGGCATACATCTAACAAAATGCCCACTGCCCCTATCATCATACGGCCCAGGTATCCTTGGGAAGACACACACTAAAGATTTTGTGACGATGCGTAAGAAGCAAATAAGTCAAAACTTTCTATTCTAGTGGCAGAGAGTTTCAGGTTGACTGAGAACAGTTTGAGGCAGGTGCAAACTCTGATGTGTTAAGTGCCTGGGACAGCAAAACTACTTTCAAAGTTATCTCTAGCATCACAACAAATTAAGTCACTCACCAGGCCTCCTCTCCTCCTACTCAATATAACCCTGAAAAGAGATTACCCAGTTGGCCAATGTTTATATTAGCCCAGAGGCAAACCCAGCCCACTATCTAAGTTTCATTGGAATATGGCCCTGCCTGTTTGTTTTGTAGGGGAGGAATAATCTATCCTCTTATGTTCTGTGCCTGAGGTCTGCAATTACACTGACAAAAGACAGCTTGATAGAAAAGGCATACAATTTTTATGGATGTAACAGAGGTTCACAGAAAAAGAATGAAAACTCCAGGTGTTTAGACTCAGGGGTTTATATATCATTTTTAAAAAGCGTGGTAAGTTATGCAAAGTGACTAGGAAATATATCAAGGGAACAAACAGAAGATAGGGGTTATTTTAGTAAGGGCTATTTATGCAAACTCATCTAGGCATTTATGTTGCCTCCCCAATGATTACAGTCATCCCCCCCCCCCCCCCACTTCCTGGTAAAAGGAAAAGAAAAGAGGTCACCTTTGTCACAAGAAATTTATGCTGTGGTTTTGGGCAGATGGGGAGGCAGCAAACTTTTTGCGTTGGCTGTTTCTTGATTGCTTTCAGCTGAAAATAATCCATTTGCCAATAATCCATTTTGGAGTGGCTTATTCTGGTCCCACTCAGTTTACATATTGTCCCTGTGGTTTTCATGCTGTGTCAGTAGCAAGTTGTTAAGACAGAGTGGTCTCAACTGTTGCAGAACCAAAATATCTACTATCTGGCCCTTTACAGGCAAAATTTGCCAGCCCCAGATTAATAATAGCATCATACAGGGGCACCTGGGTAGCTCAGTCAGTTAAGCATCTGACTTAAGCTCAGGTCATGATCTCATGGTTCATGAGTTTGAGTCCCACGTTGGGCTCTGTGCTGACAGTTCGGAGCCTGGAGCCTGCTTCACGTTCTGTGTCTCCGTGTCCCTCTGTCCCTCCCCCACTCACATTCCGCCCCTCTCTCTCTCAAAAATAAATAAACATTAAAAAAAATAATAGCATCACACATTGTAGAAAAAAACAAAAGTCACGTAGCTATATACTGGATATACTATGGATCCGCTAATATTCCAAAACAGAACAAAGGGAATTCAATAGAAACATACATTTACACTTGTCTTGACGTTTGCTATCACCTTTCTTTTTAGGAATGTATGGAATGACTTTAGATAATGTGTAAATTGTCATTTAAGCCTTTCTGAGATTTGAAATTCCAAATGCTTTTCTGTTGTAAAAGAAAAACAAATCAGGGGCACCTGGCTGGTTCAGTTGGTAGAACATGTGACTCTTGACTTTGGGGTCGTGATTTTGAGCCTCAAGTTGGGTGTAGAGATTCCTAAAAAAAAAAAACGTAAATTTCAAACAAAACAAAAATCTAGTGCATCTTGCCTTCTCAGGAAGCAGAGAAGCAGAAATGCGGTCCATGCAATACTGCTATGACAGCTCCCTGGCCATCACCCTCTAACTGTAAAATAAACACCCATCCTGAAATACCTATGTAAATAGGACCTCATTCTCGTGACATAATCTGTGCGAAGCTAAATCATTTGCCAGAATAAATTCAAAGGGTATTTCATTTTAAAGCCTACTACCGCTGTTCTTTTACAAATAGGTCTGCACATAAAAGACACAGGTCCTTTATTAACTTATACAAAATTTTTCACAAGGCTAATAATTGAAGTTCCCCTGCCTTGATAACAGATGAACTGTTTATTTTGAAAGTAACAGTAAGAAAAAAAAATGCTAATTTTCTTTCAAACAGATTTTGAAAGGCATGATGACAGTACAGATATAAACCATTTTCCTCCGGGCTATAAAAGGTGCTCGTGATCTAAGAAACTCTTGTAATTGATAGACATTTTCTCTGAGTAAGGTTTATCCCTTTTATTTTTGGACGGCTGGGATTCTAGTTTCTTAGCTCATTAAAAAGTCTTTTCTAGGGTGTGAGCAATTATAATGCAAGGGCAACAGAATTAATAAATCCAAAACACAAAGAGTTGAATGAGGAACAGGAAATCCCTAGGTCTCTTTTGAAGTCACCGAAAGAAAGACTGTGGATCTAGAATCCCACCATTTGGCTCAATTACCGCCTGATGAAATGGAAGTGTTTTCTGACACAACCTTACTTTGTAGAAAAGGAAGCCATTGACATTACAAGTGGACACTTTCTGCATCGAGGCTGATCCTCCCTGTGAGAGGGATCTTAGCTCCTTCCAAGTGACCAGGGGCAAAGAGGAAAGGATGTCCAGATATAAGAAATATTGCCAAATGGACCGTTAGCCGCTGTTTTGTTTTAAAGATGGTTTGGATTGTTTTCTTGAAAGAAACATCCCTGGCTGTTTTTTTTTTTTTTTTTTAATTTTTTTTTCAACGTTTATTTATTTTTGGGACAGAGAGAGACAGAGCATGAACGGGGGAGGGGCAGAGAGAGAGGGAGACACAGAATCGGAAACAGGCTCTGAGCCATCAGCCCAGAGCCTGACGCGGGGCTCGAACTCCCGCACCGTGAGATCGTGACCTGGCTGAAGTCGGACGCTTAACCGACTGCGCTACCCAGGCGCCCCCCTGGCTGTTGTTTTAATGGTGGAAAAGTCTTGTGGCTTCATGGCAAAGCAAGTAATATAAAGCAAGAAGGTCTTCAAAAAGTTGGAGTCAATGGCATTGGCCACACACAATAATGTCTGGAAAGTTTTTAAAAATCCTGTTGCCCTGGTCACAACCTCCAATTTCTGTGAGTAGGATCCAGGCATCAGTACTAGCTCAGTTACCCAGGTGATTCCAAAGTGCAGTCAAGTTCAAGGACCCCAGGTGAGAGGAGATCACACCGTCAAACCTAAAGGCCATGGACCAGTGTTGGTGAGGATGTGGAGAAAAAGGAACCCTTGTGCACAATTGGTGGGAATGCAAATTGGTGCTGCACCAATTTGCCTGTGTGGAAGAGAGTGTGGAGGTGCCTCAGAAAATTAAAAATAGAAATTCCATAGATCCAACAGTCGCATTACTATTTACCCAAAGCAAATGAAAACACTAATTTGAAAAGACACACCCATGCGTTTATTGTAGCATTATTACCACAATAGCCAAGATATGGAAGTGTCCATCTACAGATGAATGGATAAAGATGTGGGGTGTGTGTGTGTGTGTGTGTGTGTGTATGTGTGTGTGGCTGTAGGATTTTAGAGCCACAGGTTCTCAACAGTCAAAAAGATGGAGGTCAGAACATGAGCTCAGGGCCAAGACAGTTACTTTTGGTCGAATTGTAAGAACATTTGTGGTTGAAGATGTTTTGTAAAGTCAGTTCTGTAGACCACAAGCCTATGGTGACACTAAAGTCCAAACGTGCTCTTTTTGAGAGACAGCACAATCATTCCAAAACATTAATCATTCTTTGATGAAAGTGTGAAAATCGAGAGCACGTAGTCAGCTCATATGAAATGTTAAAATTCGTTTCTGAAGGAATAATTTCTTAAAGCAACCATGCTGCTAATGTGCATTGCTGTGTGACAACCACTGACCATCTTTCTTCAGTTCCATGTGGGAAGGAAGACTGTATTAAATCTGATTTCAATGGTCCCAGAAAAGGCAATTTACCACATGTGGGTGAACATTTTATTATCAAGAGGAAATTCATTTCACAGGCACAGAACCCACAACAAGACGTATCATGGTTGACAGTATCTGGCGTCCCCATTAATGACGTTGGGATAGCTGCCAGTGCCTGAACGTGACAAGGACGCTGAAATCTCATGTTTTGGCGGAATGTGAAGCAGGAAGGAGCTTCCAAACAGGAGGAGTCCAAACACCATTTCAAGAGGCCCCCGCCATCTCTCAGCCAAGGTACGGCCAACGAGAGCCCGCACCTCCAGCTGGGGAATGCCGTGGAACGTACCTCGGACAAAAGACGGGTTGGGGAGCTCATATTTTACTCTGGCAAGGGAAAAGGCTGTTTGGGCCACCCTCTCAGAAAGGAGTTTTGGAAATGTAAGAAGAAATTAGGTATGACTCACTGAGCTGATTACCCAGGACACATACTGTGAATCATTACACAAGATGTAGTCTCTCGGTACAATAAAAAGACCAAGATGCTGCCAGATGTAAATCTGAGCCCAACTCATTATATTTTATCTTTGGAGGCAAAGATCCTGTGCGCTGAGTTTTTTCCTCGCTTCATGAATGTGACAGGGGGTATAAGCTTGTCCTTAGTTATTGTATATTTGTGATACTCTCTGGCTCTCTCTCTCCGGCTTTCTGGATTAACATTTTCCTTTATTTTTCTATTGAGTTGGATACGATTGATCATTATGTCTTTGAACTTCTCTTCTGGCAGACAAGGGATATGTTTATTTCCTTGCATGCTCAATCAATATTTGGTGGCTGGATGTATGAATGAAGTAGTTATACTTTTTTTTTTTCCTTCTCCGTTTACCTTTCTGATTTGTTTTACCTTTATTGACTTGATGACTGTCCTTTACATTGTTTCTGGACTTTCCTCAAGACTCACTGCTCAGCTCTTTCCCCATCCAAAGAGGGCCTCATGAGTCCTCACCGATGAAGTTAGGACTAGCACAATGTCAAAACCACTGGAGGGAGGACATGAAGAAGGGAAGGAACCATCTGCATGGGGGTGTAAGCAAACAGGTAATGCTGGAGACATGTGGGCAGGCAGACCTGATTCAGTGAGCTGAGACGTCATTTCTTAGCGTGTAGGGCGGCTGGCTATGACCCACAGATGAGTATAGTTAGGAAGTGTAGCCAACATTGAGGCTGGGCTAACCATGGCTTGGGAGAAGAGAACGGAAAGCGTGGTGTCTGAATCAGGAGTATGGTCACCATGTGCCAGACTCCACAGGGCTTGCCTGCCTGGTGCTGACCCAGGAGCCCACTAGGGCAGACCAGGCACGCATAAGGTACGGAGAAGTACACGAGGCGGAAACGTGCACTCTGATTTTCCAGCCCTTGACTCTATTCACATACGCAGTGATCGCACCCTTGCAAACTCTGCTATTTGCTAACATTTATTTAAAACTTTATCATCAATATTTGTGGAGCTTTCACACTCATTTACGGACATGTGCAGAGTGGCGAAAAAACTTGAGTCAGCCGACACGCTTCTTCTTAGCTGAATCCAACAAGGCAACACTGTCTTCTGTTCTCATGCTACCAAAAAACACCATCCTTTCCACAGTATACGTAGAGCCACGTTTTATGCATTTTTGTTGGTGATTTCACTGTTTAAAATGACTCCCAGGTGTACCGCTAAAGTGTTGGTCAGTGTTCCTAAGCTCAAGAGGTATGGAACCTGCCTTACAAAGAAGAATATGTGAGTTAGATAAGCTTCCTTTTCCAGGCATGAGTCACAGTGCTGTTTGTCCTGAGTTCAAAGTGAGAGAGTCAGCTATATATTTAATAAGGCTTTTTTCTTTAAACAGAAATTCACACAAAACAAGGTTACATATTGATTGGGTGATGAAAGTACTGTGACCAGGGGTTCACAGGAACCTAGCCCCAGGTTTCCTCTAGGAGCCGTGTTCCGTATTTGCTGACTCAGAGTTCACTGCGACTTTACAGAACATCATTTCAGTGGATTATGACAGTCGACTGCACTTCCTTCTCCCAATTGCCCTTAGCCAATTTCCCTTCTCTCCCAACTTCCTTCACTTAAGCAACATCCACATTTCATCACACGCACTGAAAGCTTGCATCATGATTTCTCCTTTCCTTCTCTTTCCATCCTGCACGCTAGCCATACTTCAGGCACTCACTTCATAGCTGAATTATCACTATAATTTGTTAGCTGTTCTCCCAGTTTCTAACTGCTATTTTCCTCTCTGTAGCCTAGAAAAACTATTGCTTACTGCCTTTAATGTTCTCACTTTTCCTTCCTCCCAGTGAGGTGTGACCACCTCTACAACGTCCAGCTGAAGGACTACCTCCTCCATGAAGCTGTCTCTGTTGCTTACATTCTGCAAACTTTTGCTTGTCCCCAAAGTCCCCAGAGCACCTGTAGCCCAAGGCACTCATGTGGTGAACTGATGGAGTCAACTTCTATGGGAACTTGCACAGATCACACAGAGCAGATGGGTGACGTCTTTGTGCTTCTCAAGATTGTCCATAGCACTTTGTACAGTTGCTGAGTAAACTTTTCTCCCGTGTCCCTCAAATCAAGACTTCTAACAATCAGGGTTCCCAGAGGAAATACAGTGTGCTCGGTTAAATTTGGATTTCAGATGAACGATGGATGCTCTTTCACTAGAAGTCTGTCCCAAATACTGCAGAGATATGCTTGAACTACAAAAGATAGGCTGTTTATTTAAATCTCCAACTAAACTGGGCATTCTGTATTTTTATTTGGCAAACCTGGTAGCCCTACCAAGAGCAGCTTTAGTATTCCCAATACATTATTGGAATGAACTGCTTTCTAAGGAAATACAAAAGTAGCAGATGTCTTGCCTTCTAGCTGTGAAGAGAAGGCGTAGAGAATAAAAAGATTTAAGCCACAGGGAGGAAGTTGTACTCAATTCAGATACTGGCTGAGGAGGCACAAAATATAATTCAAGTCACGTTTGATTAACTGTTTCAGGTTTCCAGGACATGTCCTTAAAGCCGAATTTTGAGGAGGAAAAGACATGGGTTTTCAGATGGCGGAGACCAACTGGATTAGTCAACTAGAGTCGCCATAGTGGCCAGCACACAACGAGCAGCTTTGACCACACACATTTATTTCTCCCCGTCCTGGAGGCTGGGAGTCTGAGATCCAGGCAGGGCTGAGGCTGGTTCCTCCTGAGGCCTCTGTCCTTGACGTGTAGACGCCGTGTTCTCCCCATGTCCTCACATGGTCGTCCCTCTGTGTGTGTCTGTGTCCTAGTCCCTTCTTCGCACGAGGACACCGGTCCTGTTGGGTTAGGGTTGCCTTAATGACTTCATTTTACCTTTATCACCTGTATAAAGATCCCATCTCCAAATACAGTGCTATTGGTGGACTTCAATTAGTGCTTCAATGTGTGGATTTGGAGGGGGTGGGAAACAATCTAATGTATAATACCAGGTAAATGTCCCTGGAAAAGCAGACGTTGTAGAAATGACCACCAAGTTCATCATTCTCTTGTGCTTCTAGTCCAGCATCACCAGTGTCATTCTGCGTGTGTTTTTACCAGTTTTTCCAAAATACCGAGAATCTTGGACCGTCAATGACAAAACCTGACCTAGTCAGTCACAAAGGACAATCCTCTCTCCGAGTACAGGGGAAGTAAAAAGAAGTTACTCAGACAGAAGTGTAAAATAATTAGTTAATCACCACAAGGCTGATGATGATAATTCCTATTGGCAATGCAATTCTACGCAAGCAGCATAAACTTAGAAACATAAACATAAAAGCTGCGGAACCATAAGACTAACCTCAAACCCCAGGAAGGGAACATAGGTATTGTCACATACTTAGAATGTGGGGGGAGTGTAGATAACTTTAGTCATAAATATCAATCATCTTCCCCACACCCAACTAGGACACAGAGATGGTTCTAATGCAATCTCTTATAAGATGGACTTTCAAATTTTTCAGCTATTACTTTAGGAACATTTGCGTAGTTGAGGCTTGCAAAACTTACTGGCCTCAATCCTCCTTAGAGCAAGATTTGTAGAACCGAGTTTTATTCTTACAAGTCTAAGATGAGCTTCACTTTTCTGAAAACAAGGAGACGAAAACAATTTCTCTCCAGAACCATTTGTGACCGTTTGTGTAAAGTAGATCTCACAGCTGGTTCCCAGGCTGATAAAGTTACATGAACAGGGCTGTCAAAAGCCAAGAAGTGCGTAGGATTCTTGCTCTCTTGAAAGAAAGCGCCTGGCAGAGCAGAGGACCCCCAAGCCAAACCGTGGGTCATTCCATCCTGCCAAGGATGAATGTGCTGGTTTGTTTGTTTCCAACTCTACGTATCTAAGAAGACTTGACATAGTGTTTTATGAAACAAAAGACTTTCAGAAGCTCATTTTCCAAAGATTGCCCTGGAAAAGGGGATGCGTGTGGTTTCCAGGAAAACGTTGATACAACCAGGGCTTTTGCCAGATAGAGTTTCTTGTTTAGATGCTGGCCGCCAGAAAAGCTAGTTCTGACAATGGATGGATGGGACAAAACAATGGAGGTATTCCAGAATAGGATGTTTGTTGGTGCTAAAGATTTGGGCTCTGTGGGGAGTGGGAAAAAACAAACAAACAAACGTATTTCATATTTGCAAAGAGAAGACAAAACGAAAACGTAAAGCACTTAATTCCTCACAAGAACCAAATGCTGTGTATCACTGCAGATTTTATATATGAGATACATAGGATTTCTCTGGAGAGGTAAAGCCAGTGAACGGCCAATTTAAAACTCATTTTTAAATTCCAGAATTCCCTGCTGCTTTGACATGGAAATCTAAAATGAAACAATACCCAGGATGGGTCCCTGAGGAGTGAGTAAAACTGCTCAATCACTGAACTCATACAATCCTGTGCCAGGATAATGCCAGGCAGAGGGCTCTTCTGATAGGACACCAAATAGTCTTTCCTAAGAGGATCCTTTCAGGACCACATCTGGGAAGTGGCCTCAACCCACAAAAACTCATAAGTGTAGAAGTCTATACCTGATTGTGTTACAGACTTAGGCTTGATTTTTGTTGTTTTTCTTCAGAGGCAGGTTACTGTTTTTACTCACTGAGTTGTTATCACTGATTTTCACTTTTATTTCTGGCTCTCCGGTGGTCAGTAATGAGGCAAAGAAGACGCTCCCACGTTTCTTTAGAGTCTTGGATGAGGCTTTTGTCTTGAAGCAGAATTGGCTGCTTCGAACATCTGATGTAATAAAGCGGTGCCGTGATAAGTTCTGTATTTAACATCGTTCCATCGGAAAAACAAGTGTTTCCTTTGAACACTAGACGTCTTCACCTGTGCATCACAACACAGGGCATAACCCTGTGCATCTGCTGACAAAGGGCAGATCAAATACTGTAAACGTGTCTACACGTCAAACCTGAGTGCTTGGAGATGCCCGGGCTCTGTTTCAGGGAAGAAGTTGTCAGAGCCATTGTGTAAGGTGGATATGTAATTTCACTCCTTGAATGTGGTTAATTGGCTTTGTCCTTAAAAGTCTGGTGTAGTAGAGGGTTCCCTTCACTCTGTACACCATTTTGTCCTCCTGAAGTATGATGCAGTTGGTGTTTTATTTTCTGCTTCACAGAAAATAAGAGGGTCTAGGACTTGGGAGTTCAATTTTTATGTGACCCTGGCACTCAGAGATGTAGACGTTTTTAGCTCCAACCTCCTCTTGCCTTTGTTTCGACAGACTTCTAGGGATGGTGGACCTGGATGGCTAACAGATGCTCTTTGTGGATTTTAGAGAAGTACCATTCAAGTCCATTTAATTTGGAAGCTGCTGCTCAACATTTTATGAGCGTTTTGTTTTGTTTTGTTTGTTTTGTTTGTTTGTTTGTTTGAGTTTATTTTGATAAAAACAGAGACAGTATGAGCAGGGGAGCAGCGGGGAAAGGAAGGGAGAGAATCCTAAGCAAGTTTCACACTGTCAGTGTAGAGCCCCATGTGGGGCTCAGTCTCATAAACTATGAGATCACGACCTGAGCCGAAACCAAGAGTGGGATGCTTAACTGACTGAGTCACCCAGGCGCCCCTAAGAGCTGGTTTCTAAAGCCAGGTTTAAATCCTGTATTTCACTAGGTTTACACAGTTTGTGTTTATGTGCTCAATCTACTGTGGTTGTAGTCCACACTCAGAAGGCAGCCAAATGCAGAAAGAGGGACCGAACCCTCAGATGGCTACCACTCAGATTAGGGCCCTAATCCTCAGATGGCTACCACTTCTGCTCCTGGACTTCTGGAGCAGAGCAGACAAGCCAGGGGGCCGGGGTGGGGGGAGAACCATATATCTTAGAGAGACAACATCATTTAGCTTCTAAGTAACAAATATCCTTTGAATAGAAAAACCAACACAGGTTGCCGTGGAGACTCTGGGTTTCTACATCACATAATTTAGCATGGTTTAATTCCTTGAATGAACAGATGATTCTTAAAATATAGATGTGTGTCTGTGTGGAATATGATGTCTACTGGAGTAGACTGCAACATCCCTCTATTTTGTTAACATGAAACAGAAAACCTACTTCCCTACACAGCCACTAGCATGCACAGCATGGGATGCACAGGATTAAACATTCACTGTCCTCCAGACGGTCTTGGTTTGACAGAGTCTCAGGTGCACCAGGGACTGGACTGGAGCCCATGATCAAGAGCAGGTCATTTATGCATCCCTGTGCCTTCGTTTCCTCCACCATAAAGTGGGATCACACATCCACCTGGGGGATTGCAAGTTTTACAGAAGTTTATACAGAAGATGAGATATGTAAACCATGCTCGCAGAAAAGCACTCCACAAAGACCACGTACTTTGCTCTTTGTTAGTTAATATTATTAAGGATGTTTTGGTAGGGGACCTTGAGAAGCCTTCCCATATTATGGTCAGCTACAGATCAGGGAAGCATGCCCTTTGGGAGGCAGCTACATGAATCCAGAAGTAACATCTATCTTTCTTTTTTAATGTTCATTTATTTTTGAGAGACACAGAGAGAGGGAGAGACCATGAGAGTGGGGCAGGGTCAGAGAGAGAGAGGGAGACACAGAAACCAAAGCAGGCTCCAGGCTCTGAGCTCTCAGTAGAGAGCCCCACATGGGGCTCAAACTCATGAACCGTGAGATCATGACCTGAGCCAAAGTCGGATGCTTAACCAACTGAGCCACCCAGGGGCACCCTGTCTTTCAACTCACCCCCACCAAACTGCATGTCAAGATTGACCAAATTCATTTGTTTCTTCAACACTGGAAGGTTTCAAGCACCTCAAAGAACTAAACCCACTTGTTGGTTTTCTGGCCTTGCCTTAAACTACCACCGGTACTGCTTGAATGGCTACATTTAATTAACAAATGTGATAAAGGGTTCATCTTCCTGCTTATGAAATGAAACAAGTCTGGCTGCTTTTGAAATAGCTAAAGCAGGGGTCAGTAAATGTTTCCTCTAGAGGGCCAGATAAGGACAATTTTTTGGCTATGGGGGCCATATGGTCTCTGTCACTGCAATCAGGCTCTGCCTCCGTAGTGTACAAGCAGCACATAGACAGGACTGGGGGAGGCAGAGTACCAATAAAACTTTATTTATGGAGAGCAACATTTTCATTGCATATAATTTTTATGTGTCGTGAAATCGTCTTTTGATTTTTGTACCCCAAACACTTAAATATATCTAACAACCGTTCTCAGCTTGTGGGCAAGTATGCTGAAAACAGGTGAGAGACTGGATTTAACTTGTGGGCTGTGGCTTTCAAAATGGCAGAATCCATGCCCCTGAACTTGAGATTCCAGGGCCACTGGAATCAGCTCCCATCAGCCCAATATACCCCTTCACCTTTGCTTAGTCAAACCCTGTCCTTCAAGGGCTGGTTAAAGGTCCACCTCTTTTGTGATATCTGTCCATCTCATTCCAAACACATTTATAAACATCCATCGGTCATTCAGTGAGATACAGGCCAGTCCCCTTTGCAAGGACAAGTGGAGACAGACCAGTCATGGCTGGACTGCCAGCCCCATTGACATAGTCTGCAAAGTCGTCATCATAATGCACATATACATGGGGCACCTGGGTGGCTCAGTCAGCCGACCTGACACTTGGTTTTGCCTCAGGTCATGATTTCACAGTTTGTGAGTTCGAGCTCTGCGTTGGGCTCTGTGCTCATAGTGCAGAGTCTACTGGGGGTTATCACTCACTCTCTGTCTCTACCCCTCCCCTGCTATCTCTCTCTCTTTCAAATAAGAACTTAAAAAAATACCACGTGCATACCTGATAAGACTATTCTTGAGAATGAAAAACAGACAATACATTTAGAACACTCAGTATGGTCTTAGTGCAGAATAGAAAGTCACAAGGTGTGGATGTGATAGGACAATGATAGTGATGTTGATTGGTAACATATGCAACGACCCAGGTCAACTACTGCTACCCTTCCATGCAAACGTTGGCTGTGGTCATGCCAAAGTTACATGCCCCTTACAGATTAGAAATGTCGTAAGTCCCAATACATGCCTCCCTCTCCAAAGTACTATTTCAGGCTTATGTGGGAACATGAAGATAGTAAATTCCATATCACCTTAGCATAACCAATGGAACATCTAGAAGCCCAGCATCAGAAGTAGATCCCCCCCCAAAAAAAAGTAGATTCCCTTTCAAGCAGGCCATCTATAGTTGAGTTGATGAACGTCAACTCAGTAGCATCTTTATGCTGCCGTCTTGTTCGTGTGGGTATTTAAAAATGGTGCTGGGGCTGCAAAGGAAACAATCAACAAAACTAAAAGGCAACTGATGGAATGGGAAAAGACATTTGTAAATGACATATCGGATAAAGGGCTAGTATCCAAAATCTATAAAGAACTCACCAAACTCCACACCCAAAAAACAAATAACCCAGTGAAGAAATGGGCAGAAAACATGAATAGACACTTTTCTAAAGAAGACATCCGGATGGCCAACAGGCACATGAAAAGATGCTCAATGTCACTCCTCATCAGGGAAATACAAATCAAAACCACACTGAGATACTACCTCACGCTGGTCAGAGTGGCTAAAATGAACAAATCAGGAGACTATAGATGCTGGCGAGGATGTGGAGAAACGGGAACCCTCTTGCACTGTTGGTGGGAATGCAAACTGGTGCAGCTGCTCTGGAAAACAGTGTGGAGGTTCCTCAAAAATTAAAAACAGATCTACCCTATGACCCAGCAACAGCACTGCTAGGAATTTACCCAAGGGATACAGGAGGGCTGATGCATAGGGGCACTTGTACCCCAATGTTTATAGCAGCACTTTCAACAATAGCCAAATTATGGAAAGAGCGTAAATGTCCATCAACTGATGAATAGATACAGAAGTTGTGGTTTATATACACAATGGAATACCACTTGGCAACGAGAAAGAACGAAATCTGGCCATTTGTAGCAATGTGGATGGAACTGGAGAGTGTTATGCTAAGTGAAATAAGTTAGGCAGAGAAATACAGATACCATATGTTTTCACTCATAAGTGGATCCTGAGAAACTTAACAGAAGACCATGGGGGAGGAGAATGGGGAAAAAAAGTTACAGAGAGGGAAGGAGGCAAACCATAAGAGACTCTTAAATACTGAGAACAAACTGAGGGTTGATGGAGCGTGGGGGAGAGGGGAAAGTGGGTGATGGGCATTGAGGATGGCACCTGTTGGGATGAGCACTGGGTGCTGTATGGAAACCAATTTGACAATAAATTATATTTAGTATAAAAAATAAAAAATAAAAATAAATAAAAATGGTGCTGGGGCACCTGGGTGGCTCAGTCAGTTAGGCATCCGACTTTGGCTCAGGTCATGAACTCGCGGTTTGTGAGTTCGAGCCCCACGTCAGGCTCTGTGCTGACAGATTGGAACCTGGAGCCTACTTTGGATTCTGTGTCTCCTTCTCTCTCTGCCCCTCCCCTGCTCATGCTCTGTCTGTCTCTGTCTCTCAAAAATCAATAAACGTTAAAAAAATTTTTTACATTAAAAATGGCGCTGCTACTTAGCTTTTCATGTGGCCGTCTTACCTCTCTCATCAACTATAAACTAACTGAAGGACACACGTAAGCCTTGCACTTGTGTGTGTGCTTCGAGGTGCATGAGAGCTGCCTTATGAATCTGTTGAGCAACGCATTCAGTGACAATGACTCTCCACTCACTCCACTGAAAAGCAGCAATGACAATCTTTCAGGTAGTGACACCAGAATTACAAGCCCAACATCACTGGATCTGAGGCATCACATTCCCTAAAGAACTCTGACTCTAAGAGGTAACCATGGAACCACAGAGATGCTGCCCCGGGCAGACAGTGGGGGGAGGGCTGCAATACACAAATACTTGATTATAGAATTTTAAACATCGCTGGGAAAAGAGAGCTGGTATCTTGGAAAGCAAGAGCTGAACAGATGCTGGGAAATACTCTCTTCTGACCCTTCACCGTACCTAGTTGGTAAACTGAAATCTCTAATGTTAAATTCGATGCATAAAGTGACATGGCTTTTGTTAGGCAAATAACACTGGATGCCAGTCTTTATGTCTCCAGTTCGTTCTCCTTCCTTAGACCAGGGCTCCTCAGCCTTGCACCTGCTAACACTGGTGGCTGCATGACTCTGTGGGGTGGGGTGTCCTTTGCAGCATAGGGTAATGGGCAACATCCCTGGTCTCCGCCCACCACATGCAGGTGACACCTACCTCCTTCAAGTGTGACAACGAAAAATGCCAAATGTCCCCTAAGAGGCAAAATTGCCAGTGGTTGACAATGATTGCCTTAGACCTATTTTGATAGTCAACAAATGTCTCTAAATTAGATCATATGTGTCTCAGTACTGCTAAGTTTCCAAAAACTAAAGGCTTTACCAAGTGAGCACTGTCTTCTTAGAGCTAAGTAATGCCATTTTCACTTCCTTTGAAAAACATTCCTTCTTTCTTTTTCAGCACTACTTGTATAAAGCTTTTATATCATCCTTTTGCTTCCTCAAGAATAAATGGGTCTCACATTCTTTACTCTTTTCCTCATTGAATCAGTCAGAATCTCCATACAGACAGAGTAATTAGAGAACGATCATCCTCACTGAATCAGTCAGAATCTCCATACAGACAGAGTAATTAGAGAACGATCGCCTTGCAATGGGTCTATTTATAGAAGTGTGGATGCAGAGTAGTGGTTCTCCGCAGGGAGCTGGTCTGTCCCCCAGGGGAAAGTTGGAGATGTCTTGGAGACATCTTCGGTTGCCAAATCCGAGGGCATGTGGGCGGCAGGGGTGTGTAGAGGCCAGGCTAAACCTTTTATGATGCACGGAACAACTTTCAACACATGCAAAAAGAATGATCCGAGGTCAGTAGCATCCGTACTGCTTGAACCTCTAGGCATAGGTGGGCAAAGGGAAGGAGTCATGGCTGACACCAGAATGGTCGAGATGGTGTGGACTCAGCCATCAGGGCAAGAGCGATGGCATTTGGTAGAGGGCTCAGCCAACACAAGATACCTGGAAGGACGTCAGCCAAGGGAACTGGTAGACTGAGTTTCCTCTTCTCCCTGAATCCACAGTCCAGCTGGAGCTCTCCACTGGCCAAACCCACCAGGAAGCCAGACGTGCGTCAGCCTGGTTGATGGCATCCGTACAGATCAGCCTCCCAGGGGCAGAGGGCAGAGCAGGGATGAGGAAGAACACAAGGAGAGAGGCAAGCGCAAGCCCTTCATACCCTAAAGGTTCTAAAGGTTCAGTCACCTCTTTACTGCGTGAGTCTATTTCACTTCTCATTCGTTGACGTCCGCCTTCTCCATTCACTACTCTGGGCTTATCATGGCCAACGCATGTCCAGACTCCTCGGAAGACTCTGTCCCCACCCCTTCCTCACCCCACCTCCTTCATAGCACTCCTTCAAGCAGCTGACGACATTTTCCTGGCAATTGTGCTTGAGGTTCACGCAGGAGCCAAGGCTAACAGTCATGAAGGTGATAACCTGGATATTCATACCAAATGCTCCGGCGGTCTTTCTGGGCAAGAGTAATGGGTCAGAAGTGACAAGGCCTGAGCGGCAGTCACGGCTCTGAAATTTGCTGGCATCGGAGTCTCTGATGCGTCCTGCCTCAGTGAGCAGGACTTCCCTAACTCTGAGCTCTACTCGGTGGTAAACTCAGGATGATAAATACCAGTGGTGATGATTACCCAACGACCTTTGCGCTGCAATCAGCCCAGACGCTGTAACACAGGAAACAGCGCCCCGTAATTGCTATTTTCAGGGTGAGCATGAGCAAGTGAGGTCCGTGAATTTTCTTAAATACAGAAGCACAGTAATGATAGTTATTTTTAGTAGACTCAGACCCAAAGTTTCAGATTCCATGGGGTAACGTGAAACTGTTTTCGTCAATAGTATTGGCCATTTTCCCTCTGATTACACTGAACTGACAATTTCCCCCTCTGATTTCCTGAAGGCAGTTGTTCCTTGTGATCAGATTGAAGTGTTTTCTTCCCAACAATCCTTTCTGCTCTCTACCTTAAGACGTTTTATCCCTAAAGGCTGCTAATTGTAACCTTTCCATTATCCTTCGCTTGTCCCATTCTCCAGGACCCCGTTCGGAGAGCTCAGTGTGAGACATTTTACCATCCAATGGCTCTGGGAGTGAGAGGTTCCTTCTGCAAAGATAAGCCAGTTTGGAAATGCCTGCTGCTCACCATTACCATTGCGTATCCAGAAAGTACACAGATGTAGAGTCAGCTGCTGGGT
Organism: Prionailurus viverrinus; assembly: GCF_022837055.1. Taxonomy (NCBI): domain Eukaryota; kingdom Metazoa; phylum Chordata; class Mammalia; order Carnivora; family Felidae; genus Prionailurus; species Prionailurus viverrinus. The sequence continues at coordinate 1,002,346 of NC_062579.1, forward strand.
GGCCCCCTTAGCTTTCTACCATAAGACAGGAGATAACTGACATCAGCAGGGACAACTTCCCCATTACTTAGTGAGAAACTTAGTGAGGGACAGTGACTTGTGCAAGCCAGAAACCATATGAAGACAAAGAAAAGAGATAAAGACATGATTATGGATCAAATCCCCCATGGCCACATTGAAAACTGCCTTGAGTTTAGAGACATGGTGAATTCTAAATATGTTCCAGGCAGAAACTCTAAGGAAGGATGGTTCTCATCACTGTTAACTGCTGGCAGAGTTAAGACACACTGTTGGATGCAGGGGGGAAACTGACCCACTGGGTGGGCATGGCTGGAATGCCAAATTGAGGCCAGCGGTGAAGGCTGAAAAAGGTTTGGGAATTCCCGGGGAAGGGGCCTCAAGGTGCACGGGGTCTGACAGTGTAAATCAGGGGGAGAGCAGAGTAGGGCAACCTCAGTCCAATTCTAGATGGGGAAAAAAAAAAAAAAAAAAAAAAAAAAACTCAAGAAACAGAGAGCCTGTTCCCAAAGAGTTTGATCACTGCATGTAGAAATTTCTTTATCCGTTCATCAGTTGATGAGATGTAACTGACATATAATTTCACATATAACATTGTGTAAGTTTAACACAACAATGCGTTGATTGGATACCTTTATACAGATGGTATAAAGGACTTAGGATCGTTTGACCTAATGATGCTTCAAGTTTACCATGGTGCAAAAGCGACACACAATCAGTAGAAACCATACCTCTGATTTTGAATTTTGATCTTTCCCCCAGGCTACTGATATGGGGTACAATACTCTCTTGTGATGCTGGACAGCAAAGGGGAGCCACACAATCACAAGTCCAAAACCAATACATTTACAACCATTCTGTTCCCACACATCCATCTGGAAGTCACTTTCCATACAGTAGTCCATAAATTACATGAGATATTCAACAGTCTAGTATAAAGCAGTCTGTGTGTGAGATGATTTTGCCCAACTATGGGCTAAGACAACTGTGCTGAGCATGTTTAATGCAGGCCTATCATGTTCCTTCCACAGGGTAGGTGTATTAAATGCATTTTCAACGTCGTGACATTTTCCACCTATGATGGGTTTCACTGGGACGTAACGCCAATGTAAGTAGAGGAAGATCTGTCTGGTACGAAATGATGACCATGAATGAAACTGCAATCCTTCTAAAAGACTTAAACCTGAGACCTGAAAGTATAAAGCTCCTTGAAGAAAACACAAGGGGGAACCCCCCTCGACATTGGTGTTGGCAGTGATTTCCGAGATATGACAGCAAAACCAGAAGCAAGAAAAGCAAAGATAAAGACGTGGGACTACATCCAACTATGAAGCTTCTTCACAGCAAAAGAAGCAGTCAGCAAAATAAAAAGTCAGCCTTTGGAATGAGAGAAAATATTTGCAAATCCTATATCTGATAAGGGGGTTAACACCCAAACTGTGCCCAGAAATCACAACACAACTGAATAGAAAAAAAATCCGATTAAAAAATGGGCAGAGGACCTAAATCGACATTTTTTTCCAAAGATGACGTCCAGATGGGGCAACAGCTACATGAGAAAGTGCCTGACAACACTCATCATCAGGGAAATGAAAATCAAAACCACCGCGAAATAACCATCTATAATTTTATATAAATCATTCCAAATCATTTTCTCTGCATACACGTGCAAAGAGAGTTTACAAATTTTGCTCCAAACACTCCCTTTTCTTCCTAATATCGTAACACCTTTCCACGTCAATAAATCATTTCTATATCCTAATTCATGACACGAATTCATAAAAGTCATTTTGCCCACCTACTATGGTTGGGCATAAATTATTTCCTATATTTGTTTTCTGCAAGTGACTTCAGCTGATGTCCTAAAGCCTGCATGTTTTAGACGGACTGAATAATTTCTGAAGGTTGAATTTCTAGAAATGGAATTATTGGGTCAAAGGGATCAATATGTTTATGGATTGCTTCAATTATTAGTGACTCACTCCTTTTATCCCTGGAATAACTATACACTGTTATGTACATGATTGGAATACAAATCTAGCATTTATCTGTATGAGATACCACACATTTAATATGCACTGCATTTTGGATCTATAAAGTTTACCTACTTATAAACAACAACACTGCGAGAAACTCTACAATTTTCATAAAGGAAACATTGTTTAAAGTATTTAAAATTTGCAAGAGCTTTCTTTAGCAAAGACCTTCCCAGTCCAAATTTTATCATAATCTAGGCAATTTAATAGCAATCTTTTTACAGAGGGATCAATAGCTTATTGAGACAGTGATATAATAATTCCCTTACATAGAAGATAGATTTTTCTTTTTTTAAATTTTTTTTATTCTACACCTTTGTTAAATTTATTTTGAGAGAGAGAGACAGCATGTGTGGAGGGGCAGAGAGAGAGGGAAAGAGAGAGAATCCAAAGCAGGCTCCACACTGTCAGCCTACTGACCAACGTGGGGCTCGAAGTCATGAGTCATGAGATCATGACCTGAGTCAAAATCAAGAGTCAGATGCTTAACTGACTAAGCCACCCAGGCGCCCGCCCAAAAATTGATTTTTCTAATTTTCAAAAAATCATTCTTTTCTATATGACACAGTCCAACCCTGCATCAGAAACTTTCTTGAAAATGGTTGGTCTACAAAATATTAGTTATCTCTGTTTACCTAAGTTATCCCCAAATTATTCCGAGTTTGAATCTTTTCACAGATGAAGGTATTCTATATGTGCAGTATGTGACTCTACCGTGTTCAAGAAAAAAAAAAAAGTTTCAAAGAGCAATGCTTGTGCCTCGTTCCAAATTCTCTCATCTGGGAGCCTAAATATCTTCATAGCAGTGTTCATTTTATCTCCCGACAGTGATACCCAAATGGTATATATAAGGGATATAAGTGAAGGGTTGTAAAATATTTGTCAAAAGTTTTCCTCCAACGGTGTATAACTGACCCTTGACCAGCATGGATTTGAACTGTAGGGGTCCATTTATGTGCACATGTGTTTCAACAGTCCAGTCCTATAAAGGCATTTTCCCTCCAATTAATCCATTTTGTTACCTCTAGCTCACTCTATTGGAAGAATACAGTATTTAATACATAGCATATACAAACCATGTGTTAATCAAGTGTTTATGTTATGGGGTAAGGCTTCTGGTCCACAGTAGGTTATTACTGGTGAAGTTTTGGGGGGCTGCAAAGGTTATACGCATAACGTCAAAGACTGATGGGGCCTGTGCCCGTGACCCCCACCTTGTTCAAGAGTCAAGTGTATGGGGCACCTGGGTGGCACAGTCGGTTAAGAGTCCGACTTCAGCCAGATCTAACCCTAACCCTGGAGCCTGTTTCGGATTCTGTGTCTCCCTCTCTCTCTGCCCCTCTCCCGTTCATGCTCTGTCTCTCTCTGTCCCAAAAATAAATAAACGTTGAAAAAAAAATTTTTTTAAAGAGTCAAGTGTAGCTGTAAATAGGGACACAAATAAGGTTGGAAACATACAGACCATAGGGCACTCTAGGGTAAATCAACTCAAGGAGGCTGAAAAGAAAGAGGGACAGGGTTTTTCATGGGCCTGCTTTTGTGATTAACGCCCGTATCCTGCATACAGAGCTGTGGCCCTAAAACCCGAGACAATGACAGAACAGGTTCCCTCGGGGACATATTTCATTTCCTTTTCAGGGCACAGTGGGCGGAAGACGTCTGTGTTTTGACAGAGACTCTCTCTTCCTCTCTCACCTTGTGCAGCGTCATGCAGGTTTTATTTTTAGCAGACTCACGACTGTTTTGGTGCCTCTTTGAATACATTCCAGTTGTCTGCAATGGCCCAGCAGGAACGACGGTCGCCACTTAGGTAAGTGTATCAGCCTACACTGAATATGTACTGCATTTCGGATCCACAAAGCTTACCAAGTTGTGACAAAAGTAGGGCAGAGAACCCTGGAAATGGATGGCCCCTCGTTTCCTGGACCGGCCTTATTTTCAGAGACCAAACAGGCATTTAAATCTGCACATGCATCTAAATATGCGCATGCATCTAAATATGCACACGTTGGGGCACCAGGGTGGCGCAGTCGGTTAAGCGTCCGACTTCAGCCAGGTCACGATCTCGCGGTCCGTGAGTTCGAGCCCCGCGTCAGGCTCTGGGCTGATGGCTCGGAGCCTGGAGCCTGCTTCCGATGCTGTGTCTCCCTCTCTCTCTGCCCCTCCCCCGTTCATGCTCTGTCTCTCTCTGTCCCAAAAATAAATAAACATTGAAAAAAAAATGAGCTTTAGAATTTAAAAAAAAAAAAAAAAATCTTAGGGGCACCGGGGTGGCTCAGTCAGTTGAGCCTCCAACTTCGGCTCAGGTCACGATCTCGCGAGATCTCACGTGATCTCGCGTGAGTTTGAACCCCGCGTGGGCTCTGGGCTGATGGCTCAGAGCCTGGAGCCTGTTTCCCATTCTGTGTCTCCCTCTCTCTCTGCCCCTCCCCCGTTCACGCTCTGTCTCTCTCTGTCCCAAAAATAAATAAACGTTAAAAAAAAAAAATAAATAGATATGCACACGTATCTCACGCACACCTTGTGATGACGCACAAAGGGTCCACACTCACACAATGCCTAACGGGAAATAGGAATTGGCCGTCTACTGTGATGTCCCCTGGACACACAGGGCAGTGCCCTCATTTGTCCACAATTTACCAGTGATGTTTCTCTCGTTGTAATAAAATGTAATTATACATTCAGAAATTGCAAACGTACAACTCAATACACAGAGCCTCATGTCACGAGTCCCATTAATGTTTACTTCCTATCTGTAGCAACATAAGCTCCCAGCAGTGTTTTTTCATAAATGGTACATTCAAATGAATCTCCTTCAGCTATTTTCGGGCAAGATGGAGAATCAGCCTTTGTATTTCTCAAGCACCATTCCTAAGCGGTCGGCTCTGAAGGGCTGTTTTCAATGGCAGCTTATTTTCCCAGAGATATTTTTCTAAAATCTGCCTCCATGTGTCCAACTCGTAAAGACATGGTTTGTTTTCAGTCATTAAAAAAAAAAAAGGCAGACTTGTTACATATCCTGCTACCATTTTGCTTCAATTTTTTGTTATGTCTCCTCAGTGAGCTGTATTCCGCTCTATAGTAAATTGCAGAAAAATTTAGGTGTAATTTCTTTTGAATCAGTGGCTGAATGTGTCCCCTTCCTCTAAGTTTGTGGCCCCCCAGTCAGTTTAAATTTTTTTTTTCAACGTTTATTTATTTTTGGGACAGAGAGAGACAGAGCATGAACGGGGGAGGGGCAGAGACAGAAGGAGACACAGAATCGGAAACAGGCTCCAGGCTCTGAGCCATCAGCCCAGAGCCCGACGCGGGGCTCGAACTCCCGGACCGCGAGATCGTGACCTGGCTGAAGTCGGACGCTTAACCGACTGTGCCACCCAGGCGCTCCCCCCCCCCCCCAATCAGTTTAAAGAGCTGTTTCAATCACTTCTGGTCATATGTGTCTGACGTTTAGGGAAAGGACAGAAGAGGAATGGATGGGACGGACAGAGGACTCTGTAATTATAAGAAAATATAATTACCTGCACCACACATCTGACCCCTGGTAATACTCTGTCTCCCACTCTCTTGTCCACATGCCTCCAGTCTTAGCTACTGGATACATTTCAAGACCTCTGAAAGCAGAAACTGTCTCTTGTATATTTTGCTAGCCCCACCTTGCAACAAAAGAGACAATTAGGGTTTCCCAAGAATCCCAAGAACCCTCTGTGCTGATGGCACAGAGCCTGATGCTGGGATCGAACTCTTGAACCGTGAGGTCATGAACTGAGCCGAAATTCAGAGTCGGATGCTCAACCGACTGAGCCACCCAGGCAGCCCCAACCCATCTTAACTTGAAACCAAAGCATTGCTGTGTCTCTCACAGATATTCATTCCTCTGAATCACCTAACTGATGCTTTTTCCCGGCTTCTCCTATAAACGCACATACTGTTAGATTCCCCCATTGTATTCATCCCAAGAAACTGAACCAATAGGATATGTATGTATCCTTTGTATACATCCTTTATATTATGTCTATTTTTTATACTTATACATGTATCCTTTCTCTATATATCATTTACATATACATATTTATATATATCCTTTATATATGTTCCTCGCAGGTATACATATCTTTTGTGTGTGTGTATATATATGTATCCTTTACAGACGTTTACTCTCTGTGTTTCCATATCTCCTGTATAGATATTTACCCTCTGTGTTTCCATATCTCCTGTATAGATATCTACCCCTGTGTTTTCATATCTCCTTTATACACATACATAAGAAAGATACATAGTAGCAAGCATTGAGTCATGATCATACAGGCTGAGAAATCCCTCAATCTGCTCCCTGCAACCTGGAGACCCAAGACAGGTGGTCGCGGAATGCAGCATGAGTCTGGAGACCCGAGAACCAGCAGAACCAATGATATAAGGTGAAGTCTGAGGGCAGGTGAAGACCCACATCCCAGCTTAACCAGTCAGACCAAAAAGGGCAAATTCTCCTGTTCTCCACTCTTTTGTTCTATTCCGACCATCAACTGATGGAGTGAGGCCCACCCACACTGGAAAGGATCATCTGCTTCACTCAGTGGACCCTTTCAAAGGCTAATCTCATCTGGCAACCCCCTCACAGATACACCCAGAAATAAGGTTTAGCCAAATATCTGGATACTGTGTGATCCAGTTAAGTGGGCCAGTACAATGAAGCATCACACCCATGCAGGTACGCTTTCACCCAGTCACCAATATAGCCATGCATTTCCCTGGTTCGCACACACACAGAACTCTCCTGGATAACTGGATCCGCAAGCATGGGACCCAAGTCTTGCCTGTGGAACCCACATCATGACATGGAGGTTATGCTGAGCCTGACTGGTATAGAGTCTGTGTCCTGCCTCTCCAAACCACTCACACTCTTCCTTTTTCCTTTCCTTCTTCTCTCACATCTCTAGGTTTCTTTGCAACTAAGACTAGTTAAAAAGAACCAATTCAAAAATCAAGATGTAAAAAAAACCAAAAAAACAAAAAAAAAAACCAAAAAAACACACAAAAAAAAACAAAACCAGGCAAAAAACAAAAACAAAACAAAACAACATTTAAAAAATACTGGTTTGGGGCATCTGGGTGGCTCAGTCAGTTAAGTGTCCAACTTCAGCTCAGGTCATGCTCTCATGGTTCATGAGTTTGAGCCCCACATTAGGCTCTGGGCTGATGGCTCAGAGCCTGGAGCCTGCCTCGGATTCTGGGTCTCCCTTTCTCTTTGCCCCTCCCCCACTCATGCTCTGTCTGTCTGTCTCTCTCTCAAAAATAAATAAACATTTAAAAAATTTTTAAAATACTGATTTGCTTCTTTAATTTATCAAGTTTACTTAGAGGATCAGATTCAGCAAGTTTCCCTTAGCTCTTCACCCTTTGTTCTTTTATTACTGCCTCCTTACTACATGGAATGCAGATGCGATGCCTGGAAGCGCAGCAGCCATTATGTGACCATAAGGCCAATAGCCATATGGTACAGATGGCAGAGATACAAGACATTAAGGCTTTGGCTACTGATGGCATTCAGGGCTGCTAAACAAAGCATGCAGATACATAACTTTGTTCACTAACGCAACTGGCATTTTCATTTGACTTTGACATGTTAATCAAACTCTGGTATACTTTGAAGAAACCATAATGTGTGAGTTCGCCAATGGTTGGCATTCGTCATATCCACTGCTTTCATTTGATGCTCACTGAAAAAATTTGTAAAACAAACTTGCAATTCATAAAAGCATAATTTTTATATCTGTATAGAGTTTTTCCAGGAAAATGAAAGAAAAAATATTCAAGATCCACAAAAAAATTTTTTTTAACAATTTGTTCTTTTTTATGTTTATAGAAAACATGCATGAAGGGGCGCCTGGGTGGCTCAGTCGGTTAAGTGTCCGACTTCAGCTCAGGTAACAATTGTGCGGTCCGTGAGTTCGAGCCCCGCGTCGGGCTCTGGGCTGATGGCTCAGAGCCTGGAGCCTGCTTCCGATTCTGTGTCTCCCTCTCTCTCTGCCCCTCCCCCATTCATGCTCTGTCTCTGTCTGTCTCAAAAATAAATAAACATTAAAAAAAATTTTTTTAACATTTATTCATTTTTAAGAGTGAGAGAGGGGCGCCTGGGTGGCTCAGTTGGTTAAGCATCTGACTTCAGCTCAGGTCACCATCTCGCGGTCCATGAGTTCGAGCCCCGCGTCGGGCTCTGGGCTGATGGCTCGGAGCGTGGAGCCTGCTTCCGATTCTGTGTCTCCCTCTCTCTCTGCCCCTCCCCCGATCATGCTGTGTCTCTCTCTGTCTCAAAAATAAATAAACGCTAAAAAAAAAAATTAAAAAAAAAAATAAAAGAAAACATGCATGAAAATACCTTAAAGCACACGCAGGGGGGCAAACAAAAATGTCAGAATGTTTTTTTTTTCTTCTTCTTACATTTACAGCACTTTGACTTTGATTTTAAATAAAGAACTTCCTGCATCTTGCTGACAAATTAGCAAGCTTGAAAACATCAAGTTGGCAAAGAGAGACACACACACAAAACAAGGGCCATCCCTGAAAAAATTTTCTAAAAACAAAGTAGGGATGATACACAACAAAACAAGCCTGTGGATTTCTGACTTGTAATTTGTAAGCATTCGGAATTAACATGTTGTGGCTTCAGACTTCAGGGGGTAAAGCCTCTGCAAATAACATTTAAGAGGTTGGTTCAGTGTGAATTCCCACCAAATAGATCTTTGACCTGGGTCTTAATGGATGGTATTAGGGTTGCACTTTTAAGAGTCACCTGACCTGTGGTTTTGTGACCACTGCATGTTTTGCCAAAATCACACCAAGCAAGGAAAAACCTGGGAGAACGGGGTGGTGACAGGAGATTTGGATGCCATGGGGCGGCGGGGGGTGGGGAAGGGAGACAGCCAAATAGAACTCCTCCCACTTGGGTCAGCACATGCATTCACAAGGAATCATCACTAACGATAAAGACCACAGCCCTTTGGCTAACATTTTGAGCCGTCTCATCTCTAACGAGCTTCAGAGCTAAACCTTCCCCCCATAACACTTTCTTGCTTTTTAACAAGCCTTCAAAAAAAAAAAAAAAGACATTAACTGTGGATGATGGCAGAGATATCAGCTCTTATCACTCTGCTCTTGACTTGTCTTTGATTAAGCACAGTCCCTCACACAGCTCTTTGCAGACAGGCAGTCAATAAATGCATATTGAATCAGGGCATCTCACCAGCTAAAATAAAAGAGTACTAGAAATAGTGTGATCCCTTCATCTACAATAAAAGCACCCGGGCCTCTGGTGACATTGGCATTTGTAAGCCAGAGTCGCAGAAACCAATTCCGATTCCCTCCAACTCAATGGACATTCACTGAGTCCCACGCGGAGGAAGCTGAAATTCACGGCAGCCTGAAATGCAAATCTTTTATCTTGAGCTTTTCTTTGAAAAGCTGAAACTCACACAACCGATATGCCATCCTAACCTTCAAAAAAATCTCCTTCCCCTGCACCCTAATCCTGCCAATGGAAGTAGGGAGTCTTAATGGAAAGATGCATTTCTCATTGAAATTCAGAAGCCAAGGGATGCTTCTCTTGAATTCTGTTGCATTGCTACCCATGTGGTGTTCACTTAGTGCCTGCATTAATTCTGCTGCATAGAATTACAAGAGAAGAACTTCCAAATCCAAATGAAAATTTAGAAGAGAAGGCTCGTGAAACCGGAGACTTCGTTCTGTGTCTCTTGAATCTGAAACATCTTCAGCTTAAACTAACCCCGGTACCAACTCTGGGGCTCTCTGTGGGTCACCCAGTGGTCTTGTCCTACACACATCTCCGTCCTTCCCTCCTCTGGCCATACCCTTTCTTTTCCAAATACCAGTACTGCCTCTTTTTTAAATGCTTATTTATTTTTTTGAGAGAGAGAAAGAGAGAGAGAGCTCACACACACGTGTGGGAAGGGCAGAGACAGAGCGAGACACAGAATGGGAAGCAGGCTCCAGGCTCTGAGCATGTCAGCACAGAGCCTGACGTGGGGCTCGAACCCATGAACTGTGAGATCGTGACCCGAGCTGAAGTCAGACACTTAACGGACTGAGCCATCCAGGTGCCCCACGTAGTGTCTCTTATGCCAGATATCCCACCCTGGACCACTTCTTCCTGTTTTTCTTACTGGTCTCCCTTGCACCCACACCTTAGAATTATGCTCTCCAAACAGAACCTCCCAGCCACTAACGCTGCCGTTTTCCAAGATTCCTCACAGACTCCTTGAGCTCTTTACCCCCCCATCTCATACTCTGACTTTGTCGTCAACCATTATAATGTCCTGTACATACATCCTTCACTCACTCGTCTCCTCCTCATCACCTCCTTGAGGTCCTTCATCAAAGCAAACACTTAAATCCCGTTAATCGCCATCACCCTCTCCATGTTTATTCACCTATTCCATGTGTGAACATACCCAGCTGGATGTGGCTAAAAAAAAAAAAAAAAAAAAAAAAAAAAGTCTTCCACGCAGGCAGCTAAGCAGATTGCATTTCTCTACACCTTTGTTTTTGTTGTTGTTTTTTTAACCACTCTCCTCAATGACTCCTTTTCTTCTTTTTAAGTGTATGTACTTTGAGGGAGAGAGAGAGAGAGAGAGAGAGAGAGAGAGAGAGAGAGAGAGAGCAAAACAGGGAGGGGCAAAGAGAGAGAAAGAGAGAGAGAGACAAGCCCAAGGAGGCTTCTCAGTGTCAGCACAGAGACCAACCTGCGGCTTGAACTCATGAACTGTGGGATCATGACCTGAGCCAACACCAAGAGTTGGACACTTAACCGACTGAGTCACCCAGGCGCCCCATCCAATGACTCTTCCTTAGTGGCTCCTTCAATTTCTACCCCGGTCCTCACCTGTGTTCTGAGTTCACAGGATTGCTCCCTACTCAGCTGAGGCAAGTGGAAAGTTCAGGAAGAGGGTGCACATGGGTTCCCAGCGCTTCTCCCTGCCTCTGCTCCAGCAAAGTCCCCTCTGTCTCCTGCAGTATCTCATTCTGTCTACGGGACCCACTCCCCATTCCCACCAGCAGACCGATGGGCTATCCCTTCTCTCAGGATAAACAAAATGCACAAACCCTCCCTTGAGCCTTCTCCCACTCCCGACTGTTCTTGATCCCTAAGCACAGAATTCCTTGGAAGAACGGTCTACGATGGTTCTACCATTTTGTCTTGGATCCTCGCCAGGGGCACGTCACCACCACCACTCAAAGTCACCAGTGATCTCTGTGCTGTGAGGCCAACGGTCATTTCTCACACCTCCTGATGGAAGGTGGAGGAACCTCGGTAAGGCATCCTCCAGGTGGACTGAAGAAATGAAGGAAGCCGCTCAGCATGGTTTCCACAGAGTTTCACCCAGGGTAAGGTACTGTTGGGGGGGGAATGAGCAGGGCAGACTATCCAGGAGATGTGCAAACACCGCCCCCCCTCATCCTTCCTCCCCCCCATTCTGTGCCTTGTCTGGATCTTCATCCCCAGTTTTTATGGAGGGAGGTCACAGGGTCGTGATTTAAAGGGGGCCATCCGTGCACCGCAGGCTGTCTATTAGCTGTCTAACCTGACACTTTCTGTGCACCAGTCGCCTCTACTATTTACCTAAATTGGGGTTTTCTCTTGCACCTCTTTGGGGAAGATCAGAACAAGCCTCCCCACACCCAGGTCAGGCAATTCATGATCCCACACAAGGCCTGGAGTGCAAGCCCTGAGGGAGGTCATTGCATGGGCAGGAAACAGGGTGGAGAGCCCAAGGGGGACTCAGTGTGGTCAGCACTCCTACACCCCCCTAACTTAACCTCTCAAAGGCATTTGACACCATTGACTGAGTTTCCTCCTTGAAACAGCTTCTTTGTTCTCTCCCTCTTTGCCTCCTGGATTTCTGCACGGTCCTCCGTCTGCTTTCTTGGTTCCTCCTGTCCCTCTTATGTCCTATCCGTCTCTGCACTCAATCCTTGTGGCTCCTCTGTCTACAGTTACTCCTAATTGACTCACTGAGCCTCACGCTTTTGAATACCACTGTATAGTAATGACTGTCAAATTTTTATGTCCGTGGACCTTTCCCCTGAAGCCCAGAAATATAGGATCATTCCTCTATGACGTCTTCATTTGGATATCTGATGGCCAAGTCAAAGCACATCCAAAACCAAGATCGTGTTCTCACCCACAAACCAGCAACTCCTTCAGCCTTCTGGTAGCTCAGACCCAAACCTGCCTGTTACCCTCCAGTCCCCACCTTCCTCCTCCAGCCCTCATCTGGTCTGCTAGGAAATATACCAAGATGTATCTAGAATCGCACAAGTGTTCCCCAACGCCCTAACACCATTATCTCAGCCTTGGATTGATGCACGCATCTCCTGTGTGGTCTCCCTGCTGCCTCCTTTGCATCAACTGCCCGCTCGCCCACCCCACCAGCACACTGAAACGTTAGGACCCCTCATCCACCGTCTCAGCCAACACCTTCCGCATCTGGCTCCGTGTCTACTCAAGCTCAAAGCCACAGGCTGTATGGTGACTCTCCACACTCCATGCTCTCTGGTCCTTCGTGACTTATTGGACGTGTACCTTGCTGCCCACACATTCTCTTTAGTGCTTCCAGGTCCTTTCCCCTTAGCTGGCCCCCAAACTCACTCCATCTCCTTAGAGTCATCCCATCTGCTCCTGCAGCTTCCGAAGCTGCTCTCACCCCAGCAACCTTGTGACTTACGCTTTCACTTCCTTCAGGCCCCTGCAAACTCCCCATCTCAGGAATTCCTCCCTGACGCCCTGCCTAACGTTTTCACCAGAGCCCTGATGCTTACTATTCCCTGTTTATTTGTCTCCTTTGAAATCACATCTCCATCTGACATACTGTATATTTAATTTTTTTAATGTTTTATTTATTTTTGAGAGAGAGAGAGAGAGAGAGCAAGCTGGAGAGGGGCAGAGAGGAGGAGACAAAGAATCCGACGCAGACTCCAGGCTCTGAGCTGCCAGCAAAAGCCTGACGCGGGGCTCGAACCTACAAACCGCGAGATCATAACCTGAACTGAAGTCGGGCACCCAACCGATGGAGCCACCCAGGCGCCCCCAACATACTGAATATTTTAGGGATCTGTCATGTCTATGAGCTGTCTTCTACATTAGCACGTGACCCTCACAATGGCATGGATCTCTACCTGTTTTGCTGATGACCGTACCCCCTGTGCCAAGGAATTGTGCGAAAACCATGTGTTGTGTGGATGCCGACTAGAAAGAGCTGGAAGAAATCACGGCAGTGGCATATGAGGAACAGAACTTGAATGTCCAGAGAGCACTGTCTGCATAATTGGCATTTTAGACCTACTTGCATTTTTCTAAAAAAAAAAAAAACTGTGCTCTAGTGATTTGTAAGTATTTGGGCATTAGAAGCATTTGCCCCAGTGACTAGGGTTTGGTTACGCACTCCTCAGGTGCCAGAATGTTCCAGGAAAGAGAAGCTGTGATGTGTTGGAGACCAGATGGTAAATATTACAATGCTCAAGTAGAAACATGATATACAACATGTCTTGGAAACACAGTAAACAAACAAAACACCCTCTTCTACCTGTATTTTATATTCTGCTTGTAAGGGACAAATTTCTGCCACTGATTACAATTAAAATATTTTTTTTTCCATAAAAAGAAACCAAGCTGGTGCTGTAGATTCAGTATTAAAACAACGTGACCCAAATGCTTAGTTGTAAGTATGCTGGTAGCCACGTGATTCTGTTTCCTTATCTTTCTCTCCTTGTTTGGATTTTTCTCGTTCTCCCTTCTGTTTGGATTTTTCGACCCTTCTAACCCTGTTTGAGCAACGGGCAAATTGTGGCACCTCAGCCGGCCATGTGTCTGCCAACAACTGGGGTCACAGGGAGCGAGGATGCAGGGGACACACTACTGAACTGTCCCAGTTTGGGGCTTCTGGGTACGTTCCTTGTGGCTCACCAGTCCCTTTCCCAAGACGATGTTATGTTTTACGATGGAGGAGATGCTCTTTAGAGACCCTGGCCAGATGAACCCCTCAAACAAATTCTGTGCCTGTGTCTGCCTCTCAGCCTTCTGCTAACAGACAGGAGTGCACTATGGAATTAGCATCTAAAAATATAACTGAATAAACACACAATAGAAAACACAAAGGCAGCAAGAATTATGGGCACACTCAAACGGGAAGAGCAAAACTTAAATTGCAGGTCTGAAAAACGAGATCTTTTCTTGGAAGACTCTGTTCTGTTCTTTTTTTTTTTTTTCCTTTTTCTTTTTAATGATTCTAATTCCACGAAAATGGAATGTAAGACAAAGCCTTTGAAAGGGAACAGGGAGGCAGGTCAGCACTAATTCGGTTTAATTAATGCCATCCTGTTCTTTAATCTACAAACAATTATTGCAAATGCAAGATACTATACCTGCCCTTCCTTAACTGCTCTCTGTACTTTGACAAAACCATTTTATCACCCATTGGTTGCTACCAAGAAAGGAACTCTGAATTATCACAATGGCATGTCTGTACTTCATGCAGAATGACCTCGTTTGGCCAAATCTTGAGGAGATAGAGAGTCTGTCTGTTGGCCTGGCTTGCCTAGGGCAACTTGAAGAAGACCTCGCCAACCTGAAGTTCCCGTTGTGACGGCTGACGCTTGTACCCGGGACCGTGAGTTTGTCCGGGTGCTTAGAATCCTATTGGATCTGTGATCTGATTCAGATCAACTCGGTTCATCTTGTTATGTGGCTATCTCTGGACTGGAACAGTCCTCCTCAAGCTTTCCAATTTAGGTGCGCTGACTATATAGCAGGCAGGACCACTTGGGATGTGTAACAACAACATGTGAGTTCTCTTTAGCATCATACATTTTATTTTTAACACTCCACCCCATAAGTAAATTTATCACTCCATCCCATAAGAATGTCCCAATATTGGATGTAATATAAAATTAAAAGTATAAATAACTCAGAAAAAAATTGGGCACATCCAAAAAAATGTGTTAAAAATCACTTCCAGGGGCGCCTGGGTGGCTCCGTCGGTTAAGCGTCCGACTTCAGCCAGGTCACGATCTCGCGGTCCGTGAGTTCGAGCCCCGCGTCGGGCTCTGGGCTGATGGCTCGGAGCCTGGAGCCTGTTTCCGATTCTGTGTCTCCCTCTCTCTCTGCCCCTCCCCCGTTCATGCTCTGTCTCTTTCTGTCCCAAAAATAAAAAAAAAAAAAAAAAAAAAAAAAAAAAAAAAAAAAAAAAAAAAAAAAAATCACTTCCATACAATTGATACTTGCCCAGAAATCTGTTATAAATTACTTGCCACTTCCCATACTTGATAATGTGAAGAACTAAACCATAGTTATGCTATAACTTTGTAAACTCCAGCTCACTCTTTCATACCCTCCAGATATGTGGACCCCAGTTTGAAAGCACGATGCTAGAGAAACATTAGCATCACTTACCTATTTATTCCTCACCACTGGTATCAATCTTATATTCCACAGACCAGAAACTAGAGGCCAACATATTACACACGAATGACTTTGGACTAAGGGTGCCATATTTAGTAACCAAAAACATGGGACACTCGGTTAAATTTGAGTATCAGATAAACAACAGATCATTCTTTTCAGTGTGTGTTCCATATTTACATGAAATTCAACTTTAAATGGCTGTCTTATATTTCATCTAGCAGCCCTATTTTGTACTGGTGTACCAAAACGATCGTATTTTGCCAAAACGCAGTGTTCCTTTGCCTGTTCCCACCCTCCGCCCTTCACCAACCTTCCTTTCTGTGATGTGAATATATATCTTCTCATATGATGGAGCTGGGGGGCTCAGAATGCTCTTGTTACAGACCAGTGCCTTCTATCCCAGGCCATTGTTAAAAACAGAACTTTGTTTTCAAAGTGTGTACAGAGGAACTAACGAAGGTGTTAGTTCACCTTCATTTGCACCATTTGCACCACAAAAGGCACAGGATAAAGACAAGAAAGTTCCAGATCTGCCACAGGGCACAGATGACCACAGAACAGCTGTGACTCTAAATGAGACAAAGACAAGGAGGGTGGGTTCACTTGACCAGGAGAAATGGAAACCAGGAGACTGGGGGCTGTTCTCTCGAACTTTCCTTTAGGGCAAGGTCTCAGCTGAAGACCTTGCTTTTCTCTTTTTTCTCCTGGAACTTCAGTGCGATGCTCAGCTCCAGCGCCATCTTGTGACCTGAGGATGGGAGTCACGTTCTAAACTCAATGGTAGCTCCCCAGATGCCCTGTGGTGCTCTTGCATAAAGTCAAAACCAGTGGATTGGTCCAGAGCCTTCTGCCAGGGCTGGGGGTCATTGCCTGCTGATTCTAATGCCTGTAGACTGACCATAGTGACTCTGGGGTTTCTGATGGATGGTGGTCCTGCCCAAAGACACAGAGAGGTTCTTAACAAGAACCAAGTTTCCAACTTCATTTGTTTTGTTTCAGACGTGTTGAGCTTCAAAACACACCGAAAAATCAACAAAGGGGCAGTTGGATAAACAGATCCTGAGCTCAGGAGATAGTGTCATGAGCGTAATGTCTAAGAAGAACACAAAGAGATTGGATTAAATCCTGTCTCTGCTGCATCCTGGATGTTGACCTTGGGCAAGTTCCTTAATCTCCATATGCCTCTGTTTCCTCATCTGTTGAAAGGGAGTAAGAACAGTAAGACCTACCTCATAGGGACATTACGAGGAGTAGGTATGGTGAGATTCTGGTGTGAACACTTTGTAAGTGTTCCCTCTTATTACTCTCTGCTGTAAATCATCGACAGGTGTTTCTCCATGATACTGTGGGGTTGAGTAGAGTAGCTTGGGGAGACGCTAGCAGAGATACAGCAAGAGAGAGTGCAGGACAAAGACCTGCTCATCTCCAACAGACAAATGTGGCAGAGGAGAATGAAACTGGAAAAAGTGACAGGGAGGGACCTGTCAGTAAGGAAGAACAAGACAAGACAGTACAGTGATCTCCCATGGGGAAGTGGCCAAGGGGCCATGTTGGTGAGAAGTCCCATAAGAACAAAGCCTTAAAAAAAAAAAAAAAAAACCCAGATCTGTTGCAATCGATGCTATGGAATCTTTGGAGTCCTTGTGACCACTGTTTGGGGGGCGAGGATGAAAGGGCCAGAAGCCAGGCTGATACTGGCCTGGGAAGGAATAGGGATTAGCACACGGAGACAGAAAGTACAGGCCACTATCTTGAGAGGCTTGCTCCTGAAAGGAGACAGAAAAACTAAGGACGTGAACATTTGAGATCGTGTTCTATTTAAAAGCAAAGATGTCTAACGCAAAGGGAATAATTAGGTAGATTTGTTATACACCACAGGATGGAAGTGTATGCGGCCGATAAAGTAACGGCTTTTGCTATTTCTGTTTCTGTTTCTAATTGCTACTGAGCAAGTCAGCGTAAATCAGAACATTTAAGAGAGGCAGTTCTTTTGTGCGGAGACCTTGCGATGGTAAGAAGGTCTGCAGGAGATGCCGGATTCCACGGACCTCTGGTGCAGTGGACAGGACCCAGCCTGCACCCCGAGGACTCACCCCAAGATAAACAAGATAAATCATTTGCCTCTACAGTTCTTTCCTACCCTTCCTGGTGCCTCTGCTATGGCGAGAAGGCTACAAGATCACTTTTGCTTTATAAAAACAACAACAACAACAACAACAACAGCTTGAGTGTTTAAAATGCAAGCTTGTCCAAGGGACACCTGGGTGGCTCAATGGGTTAAGCAGCTGACTCTTGATCTAGGATTAGGTCATGATCTCACGGTTCACGAGTTGGAACCCTGAGTGTGCGCTCTCTCTCTCTCTCTGAAAATAAATAAAGTTAAAAAATAATAAAATGCTAGCTCCAAGATATTTAACTCTCATGAAGGTTCACTCCCAGAAGCTTTTAAATTAGTAAAAATTAACTTGTCACTTATGTCTGTTAACACGTTATGTAAGAAGCTTCTCCTTGGGGTGCCTGGGTGGCGCAGTCGGTTAAGCGTCCGACTTCAGCCAGGTCACGATCTCGCGGTCCGTGAGTTCGAGCCCCGCGTCGGGCTCTGGGCTGATGGCTCAGAGCCTGGAGCCTGTTTCTGATTCTGTGTCTCCCTCTCTCTCTGCCCCTCCCCCGTTCATGCTCTGTCTCTCTCTGTCCCAAAAATAAATAAACGTTGAAAAAAAAAAATTAAAAAAAAAATGTGTGTGTGTGTGTGTGTGTGTGTGTGTGTGTGTGTGTGGCCATGCCATTTATAAGAACTTCTTAAAGCAAACTTCCCAAACCGTGCCTCCCTTCCTTCTTTGGCTTATAGTCCCAGAACAGAGCCTTCCAGGCAGGCTGGGGACTTCAAAGTGGACAGGTGCAGGCATGCTTACCTGGGCGCCCTCATGCCTCACAATGCAGAGGCTGACAGGTGATAGATGGCCCTTGCCACCAGGACTTTCTTCTGTGATTCCACATGGGAGGCGCAAGTCTCTGCAGTTCCTAATGGTGCAGGTTGACACGCACAGATTTTTCTCTTTTCTGTCACCTTCCAGAACAGGCACATCTCCTCCGTTGTCCTCGGGAACCCCCATCCTTTTATCCTTGCAGAGTTAAGCATTTGTTCCCAGGGAAGGATTAAAGCACAGATCAAATCTCACACAAATGGAGCAAGCTACCCGTTTCAGGTCAAGGTTCACATGAATTAGGTCAATTTAAGAACCACCTTCACAGAGCAACTTTCTTTCTCTTTTTCTTTCCTTTTTTTTTTTTTTTCAATACCAATTCTGCCAAACCTAAGAAGTACAAAGGTGAACAGGAAACCTTTTTGCAAATGTCACATTTTACTTTCAAATTCCTAAGCACAATTGTCCATTATGTCCCAGAAAATTGGTAATAACTAAAAAAAAAAAAGAAAAAAAAGCAGATAATGGATAAGTACTGTGGCAGACCAATTATAATGTATGCTTAAAATTATCTTTTTGCAAACTTGTTCTCAGCTCTTTGGTTCTTTTGATTTATGAGAACCGTGACTTTTTATCTCTAGGTATCATCCCTCATTTTAAGAGATTTGGTGAAATCTTTTACACTGAAGAAAATGGAGGGAAACCAATTTCTTGTCCCCCAAAATGAGACAGATTCTTTTTTTTAAATTCATCTCTAGTTTATTATGCTATCGAGCTTTAAGAAAACTTCTACTTGTTTCTTTATGTCCAGATATCTGACATACAGAATATGGATATTTCATATCACTAACTGGTGCATAGCAAAATGTAATTTAAGAGAACAGTTTTCAGTAACTGTTTTGTAGAATGAACTTCGCACCTGGGAGTCATAAGTTGGGCAAAGTTTTAAAAATCCTTCGGCAGTTGGAAACGAAAAATAGCAAGATAGAGCAATTATGTTGAGAAACTTTTTTTTTTTTTTAGCCTCCAGAGACTCACATCTATTAAAAAAAAAATTGTCGGGGCGCCTGGGTGGCACAGTCGGTTGAGCCTCCGACTTCAGCCAGGTCACGATCTCACGGTCCGGGAGTTCGAGCCCCACGTCAGGCTCTGGGCTGATGGCTCAGAGCCTGGAGCCTGTTTCCGATTCTGTGTCTCCCTCTCTCTCTGCCCCTCCCCCGTTCATGCTCTGTCTCTCTCTGTCCCAAAAATAAAAATAAAACGTTGAAAAAAAAAATTGTCTTCTTAAAGTGTGATTATAACTCTGTCCTTTTGAAGTCTGGTAGTGAGAACAAAATGTGCCTAATTTTTGTTTATTCTTTATTCTATCTGGATTGGACATGATTTATCACAGGTGTACCTGCAAATCATTTTGTAGCTTTTCCTCCTCATGAAATTTCGCGGTGCCCAGAATTTGCAAAGAAGACTTCTTCCCCAAGACTCATGGCTTCTTCAGTGTTGTCTCTTTTCTTTCTTTAGTTGTGGAGTTTCTTTGCTCAGTCCTCAAGTCAATTTCTGGGGTATTTGGGATGATTTGATGGTTATCTAGTTGTGTCTTAGGATGAGAGGAGTCTAGGTTCCTCCTACTGCACCACCACCTTCCTCCTGTTGCTCAAGATGAGATAGACTTTTATCCTTATTGACAGTCTTGCCAAAGTATGGGGGAAAATGTGTTACTGTGATAGGTTTCCTTAGAGGTGTCCCAGAAGCCACAGCATTGGAGAAAATAACTTTACATTTTGAATTTAAAATCCGTATTTTAGTATGAATTTCTCGACACCTGACGACATATTTATTGTTACCACTGATAGACGCTATTCCATGAAAAGAACTCAAGAATTATAGGCAGCTATGTCGGAGTTGCATAAAGATCTTTAAAAAACACAAAGATTTGCATACAATTTTTTCTATATTTGGCATTGTTGATATTGGATTAGTTCTTCCTTCTGCTGTGTTCACTGAAATCAAGGGATAAAAGCCATTCTGGGATAGTGTGACAAAACTGAGCTGGAAGCTTGAGCCTCTCCTTTCCTCTAAAATAAAGGGTCTTTTAAGCTTTTGGTTTTTTTTTTTTTTTCAGGGCTCAGCTTGATTCATGGTTTATAGCAAGGGTTGGCACATTACAGCCCATGAACCAAATCCAGCCCTCAGCCTGGTTTTATAAATAAAGTTTTATTGGCACATACACATCCACTGGCTTAGATATTGTCTACGGCTGTTTTCACATTACAAGGACAGAGTTATTATGAAAATTATAGGTGTTGATGAGAATCAGCCAGGTCAGGCCAAAGTGCCATATTTACCATAACTGAACTACAGGAAAGAAAGAAGAAACTGTTTATCAGCCAAGATGTGGGGACAACCACCAGCCCTAGTTTCCTAAAACTTTGAACTTGCAATCTTTCTTGTATATAATCTAAGGCCCAGCAGAGATTATTTTATGGGTAGAGGGGGTGGAGGGAAATGGTCTGCTAGTCCTAAGTGAGCAGACTTGAAGAACTCTATTGGAAATGATCAATCACTTTTTAAATTTTGTTTTCCTCCAGTGTCTGGCATTCAGCCTCATATGACAGGGAACAGTTTCCTCTTGGGTTGTTGGGAGGGTTCTTTCAGAGAAAGCATCCCTGCCTCAATTTCTCCTTCCACAAAGTGGGGGGACAAGAGGTCCCACTCTTTTCGATTCTTTTTCTCACTTGGCTGCCCTCCTGAAGAAAGCCAGTCTGTCCCTGTCACCTATGCCCATTGCCCCCAAGCAGTCTGTACCAGGCCCCAGCAAAGAAGCTCTTGGCCAGACTCTCCTAGACTCGGGGGCCAATTCTCCTTTCCATGAAAGAAGGTCTTTCTTTTCCATTAGGGGAAGCTATCCAAGTTTAAGTATGGGATTGAAGGGAAGGAAGGCTGTGCAAGTTGCTTTCGTCCCTACTCAAGATCTCCTCTAGGCTATGCTCTAAGAATGGCGTTCATGACTGGTGTGGTCTGCTAGGGCTCCCTGTTGGGGTCTGGGGTGAATGGCAATAAAGAATACTCACATTCCAGATACTGTGTTCTGTGCTTGCATTTTGTGGGGAGAAACTGAGGAGAAAGTTTAGCGTCCTTGGATATGTAGGGGAGGAAAAAAATTTCCTCTACCCTCTTAGGTTATAGTAATGAGGCCCACAAATTACACTGCTAAAAGATAGATTAATAGTAAAGAGAGTTTATTTGTGCACATAGAGTCCTTCATAGAAAAGAAGACCCTGGCAGACTAAGGAGCTTATATGCCATTTTAACAAAGGGCAATACATTGTAGGTAAGTGACAAGAAAAGGCAAAGGGAGGGGCACCTGGGTGGCTCAGTCAGTTAGGGGTCCGACTTTTGGTTTCAGCTCAGGTCATGAACTCATGGTTTTGTGAGTCCAAGCCCCACGTCAGGCTCTGTGCTTGGAGCACAGAGCCTGGTTCAGATTCTCTCCATCACTCTTTCTCTGCCCTTTCCCCACTTGTATTGTCTTTGTCTCTCTAAAAATAAATAAATAAACTTTAAAAAGAAAACATGAAAAGGCAAAAGTGTCTAGGGTCCTAGGGTAGTAAATTGTAGGAAGGTAAATAACATGGAGAGAAATGAATAGAAGATAAGGATTATTTTAGTAAGGTTTGTTTGTCGATCTTCTGTCTCCAACGATCAAGGTGGTTCTCCTCCTGGTACAGGAGCAGGGAAAGTGAAATACCTTTAGGAAGGTAAATGTATGCCCTGCTTTTGGGCAGACAGTGGGGGGACACAGAGCTCTTTCTACATTTGGTGCTTCTTAATTGCCTTCAGTTCAAAATAATCCTTCTGTCAAAGTGGCATATTTCGGGATGACATACTCTGATCCCCCCCGGCTATCCTAAGGATGCATGGTGCTCCCTAAAAAACTGAGGTCCACCCAGAATCTCAGAATGTGACCTTATTTGGAAGAAAGGTCTTTGCAGATGTAATTAGGGATCTGGAGATGAAACAGTTCTGAATTTAGAGTGGGCCCCAAATCCTTTTAAGAAGAGAGCACACAGAGAGATGCACAGGGAAGAGGGCCACATAGAGAGGGAGGCAGAGAAGGGAGGGATGCTGTCATGGACCAAAGAGCGAAGGACGGCAGCACTGGAAGCTGGAAGGGGCAAGGCAGGCATAGTTGTTAGGGCCTCCAGAGGGTGCACACCCCTGCTGACACCTTGGGCTTTTGGATTTTTGGCTTCCTGACCTATCAGAGAATAAATTTGTCATTGTAAGCCACCAGTTTGTAACACTTCATTCCAGCAGCCAAAGGAAACTACAGCTGACCCATGAACAACACGTGTCGGAACATCACCGATCCATTCGTGTGCAATTTTTTCAAAACCCGTGGTTTTGAAAATCCATTTTCTCTTCCTAGTGATTTTCTTAATCAGATTTTTCTTTCCTCTACATTACTTGTTTCTAGGAATATAGTATGTAATACATATATAAACTATGTGTTAGTTGACTGTGTATGCAGTTGCTAAGGCTTCTGGTCAAGAGTAGGCTAGTAGTTTTGGGGGAGTCCAAAGTTTATGTGGATTTTCAACTGTGTGTGGGGTTGGCTCCCTGAAACCTCCACGTTGTTCAAGGCTTGATTGTCATACACATAAACAAACATCTCATCAACACCCTTTAGTAGTTACATGCTCACGATTCTCTCTGTGTACTGCAAAGCCCCTACACGGTACCTTACTATCATGACCATTATGTGCTATTTTTTGAATCCTTGAACTCTTAACATAGGCTGGGTGCTATGCGGGGCTTTTTACTGCACGTACAATTCAAGACTTTCATATATGTTTCCACAGTGTGCTACCACCTACACATCTCCAGAGTCTTAATCACCAGCACTTCTAAAATATTAAATAGAATAATAGAACATTTCTTCCTTTGGCAATTACCATTTCAGCAATTACTTTAATATATAAAATATTTTAAAAGTTTCTTTCATCTCAGCAGAAAGTCTTTCTACCCAGGGAACTGTGACTCAAAGATGTATTTCAGCCTTAGGCAAAATCGTTTCATTCATTATCCCAGATTTTTGTTATTTGGGTTTTCGTTGTTGTGGTTTACAGACTTGGGATTAAAAGGAAATTTTACACAAAGACTTTATCCAGTGTAAGGAGCTGAGAAAGCAGGCAACACTTCCCCTAAGTACTAGGCATTCAGAGAGATGGGTGGGGAATAAAACCTTGACATTCTGAAAAACCATGTTTCTTTAGTGCCAGAAATATTCAATGGGTACCTGTTATCTCCACTCACAAGATCTAAAACTCAAATGTAGGATGTTGGCATTTCACCAGTAAAGATAAACTGCCTTTCAGTATGAGTCTTAAGCTCTCTTAAATGGTACCACATTTTCAACACTTCACAAAGCATCAAACACACTGACACTTGAGGCAAACATGAATATTTTATTCTCCCTCAATAAAATAGTTAAACACATCCATTCTCTGCCATTCAAGGTTTTATGACCTAAGGCCATGGCTGCGCAATTCAGAAAGAACAGAGCTGAGAAAAAAGAAGAGGAAAGAAAAAAGTCCAAAGCTACAAGTGCTATCCAGAAAGTTTTACTTCTCTCCAATGATTATCTTGATTCCACAGAGACACAGAACCTACCACATCTGGGGCAAAAAGCAGCCACTCAGAGAATTCTGGATTTTGGTTCTGTAACTGATGTGATCCTCTCATGGTGATCCTTTTGTGACTCTTCTGAAACCTGTCTCCACTGTTTCTTACCACCATTGACTATCACCCCATTCTGCTGGTGCCACCTTCTCTCCATCCCGAGCATGTAACATTAGGTGATCTGAAGAGTCTGGGGAAATTAGCGTCCATCCGTGGAATTGCCACTACCTCTAGAATTGAGAGGAAATGATGCTCATCGTGCCCACTCAAACGTCAGACACGCTCTGTTGAAGCAGGAAAGCAGCTGGCAGCACTCGCCTTCCAGGTCTAGGTCAGAATGGGGGCTTCTGCTCTTCAAAGCAAGAATGTGGCCCAGGTACACACATCTTTGCCTGTATTCAGCTGGCCACCCTTCTCTGTGCACACAAGTGATGGATCATGGGGGGACTCCTGGCACTTCCCAAGAGCTGTTTGGATGCATCCAAGACTGAGATGCACACAGGTGTATAAGGATATGTGTCCAAGGGCTTCACTGTCCAAAGGCATCTAGGTGTGATTACCATACTGTAACCCAATCGGAGTGCATGGAAAAAAAAGTATATCTAAGATGTACACACAATAGAATATTTGGGATGATTTCACATTATTTTAAAAATACTCTATGTGTGCTGACACTATATTGTATGTGCTTACTAAAGGGTCTGGTAGAACATAGACGCAATGGAGACATTACCCCCACAAGGGAGAAATTTGGAGGAAGAACCTGCAAGAAAGCTGGGAATGAGGAGATTGGGCTTTCCAATTTACATCTGTACTTCTGTATTTTTTCCTTTTTTTTTTTTTTTGGTCTTTACAAACAAATATTTTAGCATTTTTCTTTATAGTCTTTAAAATGGAATGTGTTTGTATTTTTACCTGTTTTGAACTAGAACAACTAAGAAACAATGATTTTAAAAAAGTGAGGAAAAACAGATGGAAGAAGGAAATCTGAATGGTCGAAAGAACACAAGAATGCTAGAGAAAAGTCCATTAACGAAGATGCAAATTAAAAATAAAGTTAAAATCTATGAAGATTCATTGACAACAATGTAAGTACCCAATGACGTCAGACAGATGGGACAAAGTGTGTGATTTTCACAAATAAAGTCATGTCTGGCCAGTAACAATGATACCAAAGAATATTAGGAATTTGTACAGAAAGACGAGAATAATATATAAAATGTTTTTAATTCACAAAGTGGTTTTATTTAAGGATCCCATGTTGTGGAAGAACATTCTCCAGGTCTTGCTATAGTGAAGGGAATATGGAAGGCTGTACTATAAAATGTAAACATCGGTCATTCCTGGGGTAGGGTCGTTGTCGATCTTCATTGCATTCCTTATGCTTATAGATACTTTGTAGCTTTAGAATGAACATGTACTAATTTGATACTCTCACAAATAGGAGGGACATTAAGAATTGCATGTAGAGTCTTGGTCTAAAGTCAGCAAACACAGATGGCACATTTAAGGGTGGAGTGGCTACAGATGGGGACGGACACATACATGGATTGTCATCACATTTTATCACTGAAGCTATCAATCCAAGTGGTAACTACATAAAATGGGCTTTTAAAAATATTAAGTCATTTTAATTGAATGTAACCATGGTGAATATTGTGGCCCCTACTGTTCTTAATTGACCATGGTTGAAGTTACAGAGAAATGCTGAGATGTGGGCAATTCTATTTGTCCTTTACACAGAATGAGCCTCTTCCCACAGTATCCTCTTCTGGGCTTCCCAGCAATATAAGCTTTCACATCCAGTCTTTTAAAAGGAAAAGGAGGAAAACTGAATATCGCACACGATTCCTTGCCGTCCATACTGCCATGATTGGAGACTGTAAATAAAACAAACGAAGAGGTCCCAGACAGAGCAAAGTCCTTTCTCCTAGCACACAAAAGGACTATTTTTGTATTCAGGAGAGAAATCACCTAAAAAAAAAAAATGATCCTTTGGTTCTGACAGCTATTTGCAAGCTTTAGAAAAGGGGAGGAAAGGATTGCCTTTCTCAATCAGTGTTTGAATAAGGGTTCTTATGTTAAACTGACATCTTGGTCTTGGGGTGAAACTCCTCTGAGGCTTTCAGAAAACAAAGAGGGCAGGAGTTAGGAAATCTACTTTTTCAACCCCAGGGTCAGACTCTCAAGTACCAACTCTGGTCTCCTTTGCTCTCTTCTCCCCTCACTGGTAGGGTCAGATGAGATGTCACATGGTATATTTTGGAGCAGAGCTTCTGAAACATTAATGTGCACACAAATCCACTAGGGGTCTTGTTAAAATTATAGATTCTGATTCCGTAGGTCTTGGCGGGAAGGGACCTGAGATACTACATTTTCTACAAGCTCCCAGGTGAACCAAGGCTGCCCGAACCGTGCTTGAATGCAAAGGTTTTTGACAGCACTAGAGGAAACAATAACATTTTCTTGCGTATGAGAATTTTCCGTAATTTGCATGTCATTATGGCCAACTTTTGCAATGTTTCTGGGTATTACTCATTTTTTATCCAAGGGTGTAGACTGGATAATTACAACAGAATGAAATGTCCCTGAAATGGATCAAACAGTAAAGAAAGAGATGTTGCAGGGTGTTGGAATCTAGTAGGTCTGTTACCGGAGCATACCGTATACTTCCATGGAAATTGAACCAACTAGATGGCATCACGCCCTGCTAGCAGGCAAGACAAAAACACGATTTAAGAACACAGACACTCTAGACAACTTTGTGGTGGTGACAGAGGCAGGTACTATTGGTGTTTCCTACGCCAACCCTCTTCATTGCATGGAAGTAAAAAACTGTGACATGTTAAGTCAACCTACGACACCACTATGGAACAGGAATGTAAAACCAAGGACCATTCATTCTAGATCACTGCACTGTATCAACAACCTAGAACGGAGCCCCTTATTTGAGTCATCCAATACAAATGGCATGCAGAATTTGTCCCATTCACCAATGTCCACGGGAAATCCAGCCACACAAAGAGTTTTCGTGAATCTGTTTTGCAGATTTCATCGAAGATTTCATAAGTGAGATGAAGAGGGATAGACTTCATACATTTCACAGCTTATAATCTTCCAGATCTTTGTTACCTTGCATGCCTTTTTTTTTTTTTTTTTTAATTTTTTTTTTAACGTTTATTTATTTTTGAGACACAGAGAGACAGAGCATGAACGGGGGAAGGGCAGAGAGAGAGGGAGACACAGAATCGGAAGCAGGCTCCAGGCTCTGAGCCATCAGCCCAGAGCCTGACGCGGGGCTCGAACTCACGGGCTGTGAGATCGTGACCTGAGCCGAAGTCGGACGCCCAGCCAACTGAGCCACCCAGGCGCCCCCCTTGCATGCCTTTTAAAGATTCCCATCTCCTATTCTCCCTCCATATCTCTCTCCTTCTTTGATGACCTTCATCTTCCTCAATGCAGCAAGGCCATATGGCATTAAACCTATATGTGCTATCAAACTCCATGTTCCACAAAACCAAAGGGTGTTGATCTCCTTTAAGTGGCTACTTAGAAACCATGTATTGCTTCTCTTAGATGCTCATATGATGTTTAATTCTATGTGTCAACTTGACCAGTCTGAGGGATGTCCAGATAGCTGGTAAAACACTACTTTTGGTGTGTCTGTGAGGGTGTTTCTGTAAGAGATTAACATTTGAATCAGTAGCCTGAGTAAAGAAGATCTACCTTCACCAAACACGGGAGGGCCTCATCCAACCCATTGGGGACTTGAATGGAACAGAAAGGCAGAGGAAGGACAAATTCTCTTTCTTTGTTCTTGAGCTGGCATGTCCATTTTCTCCTGTTCTCAGATACTGGAACCCCAGATTAGTTTATTTGGCAGTAAATTTCTTTGTATAGCCAGTACTAAATCAGGAATAATTTTTCTTAATTTTGTCTTGTTTAGTATTTTTTAGTAAACTTTTTTAAATTTTGGAATAATTTTAGTTTTACAGAAAAGTTATAAAGATAGCATGGAGATTTCCCTTACAACATTTACCCAGTTTCCCCTAATATTCACATCTTACATGACCATGGCCTGCTTGTCTAAACTATGCAACCAACTTTGGAACATTACTATTAACTGTATTTACAGACTTTACGAGGATGTTCCCAGTGTTTCCAATTGTGAGATATTTCTGTTTCAGGATCCCATCCAGGATACTACATTGTATTTACTTATTATACCTCCTAGTTTCCTCTGTACCATGACAATTTCTGAGAATTCCCTTGCTTTTTGTGACCTTCACAGATATTTTCTAGATTGTCTCTCAATCTGGGTTTGTCTGATGCCTTCTAATGATTAAACTACAGAGATAGGGGTTTTGGGGAAGAAGTCCTCAGAGGGAAGGTGTCCTTCCCATCACATCCTATCAGGGGTCCATGATTTCCATATGACTCAACACTGAAGATGTTAACCATGGTCATCTATTAAAGATAGTATCTGTTGAGTTTCTCCACTGTTAATCATTTCTTGAGTTGTGTGACCATGGGATTTTTTTTTAATGTATCAATTTTCAAAATACCTCAGGTTATATTTATTTCTTATTTTTATTGAGTTCCTTTTCTCCATGTTCAGTTATTTCTAATTCAATTTCATCTCTGTTGCCTTCCTCCAGAAAAAAAATTCTTAAATACCATATTTCTCATAGAACTCTCCTGCTTAAACCTGGAGGCTATTCTTGGTTGGGATAAAAGGAAACCCATATTGTGAGCATCTCCAAGGTGCGAAGGAAAGTAATAAATATTTTATATACATTTCCTACTTACATTTCACAAGAGCTCTCTAAATTAAATATTAACAGACCGTTTTTTTTCAAATGAAGAAACTAATTTTCCCAAGGCCATAGTTAAGGACAGTAAGTAATAAAACAGGAGAGAACCCGGATTCCCTACCCAGAGGTTCAAGATCACCCACAAATTTCTCAAATATGACTTTCACTCTACTGCATGGGCCCACTCCCACTCACCCTCCCAAAAAGAGAGGTCTGCGCCCTGCACCATAAGCACTCCCTAAATATCACTGCCTTCACCATTCACTCCTGCTGCACCCTTTCTCCAAGTGACCTTCCCAAAATCGCTCATTGTCTAAGCCCAGCTGAAGCTCTTCTCCTCCTGGAAGCTCCTCCTCATGACCATCATGCCTACAACACCTTCCCCCTCATGTTGAGTGTGCTGCTTCTAGCATTCTCTAGCACTAGAGATGGTCTTCATTCCCTTGCACCCAGCTTGTTAAACAGGGTTAGCCCGTCCTTGCACCATGCCATGGAGAGTATAAAAGTTCCAGCCCTGATTAACAGTGCCTGCACTAGGAAACCCCCAGGGAAGGTCTTTGGTCTCTTAGCTGGAGCCATACATTTTGTCCGTCTCACTACATCCCACCTCTTTGCATTAACCCACCCCTGTGGTCTTCCCTTGTATTTAGCTACATGCCCATGCCAAAGTTACCCAACCACCAAAGTACAGAGAGCAGTCCTCAAGACTGTCATCACTTCTGATGCAATTTTGCAAGCTATGGGGAGTTTCCCTAGACCCTTGTCAGGTTCAGTAATTCCACAGAAGGATTCCTAGATATCAGAGAAAGCTGTTTTGCTCACAGTTACGGTTTACTACAGCTAAAGGGTACACACGGAAATTGGCAAAGGGAAAAGGCATGTGGAGATGCATGTGAGAAAATTACAAATGCAGAGCTTCTAGGTACTCTGTCCCTGTGGAGACATGGACAGTGTTACAATCCAGCACTGATGGGTGAAAATATACATGGAAAACTGCCAAGGAACACCCCCTTGAGACTTGGGTGTCCAGAGTTTTTATGGGGGCTCCATCATGTAAGAAGGACTGACCATGCGGCCGACCTCAGTCCCAACACACTCAGGAAGACAAGCTGATATCGCATGACCCAAAGCCTCCACCCTCTGTCACTTTGTGAGGTTTTCTGGCATGGCCAGAAGCCCCACCCTAAATCACAATGTTACACAATCCAGTGACCCCAAGGCCCCAGGCAAAGACACCTCTCTCACAGGACATTCCAAGGGCTTAGAGGTCACCTCCAGAAGGTAAGGGGCAAAGGCCAGATCTCTTTTTGAACACGACTAGATTCTAGATGACACAGTCGGTGTGTCTTACCCTCTTGAGGACCTTACACCCTTTTCTAACACTTAGCTCTGCGTGTGTTTCTCATCATAACCAGAACAGGTGCGTATACACAGATACTCAGACATTGACAATGATGTTTCCAGAGCGCTAGGTTCACGGTTGATTTTTTTTGTCTGTTTGTTTCTCATGTATACTTTTCTACTATATCCAAAGTTTCTACAAAAACGCTTGCCTCTATAACTAGGATGGGAAAACAGATTTTAATGAGGCTTTTTTTTCACATGTTGCCTATCCAGTTTTGTTCACTATGAACTACAAGATTTGTCCACTTACTAACCATTGATATAAAATAGTATTTGGAGGACTATACGCTCTTTTTGTTCCTCTGAATTATGTAAAAAATCACTAAAAAGGATATGTTAAGAATAATGTAAACTCAGGCACCTGGGTGGTTGAGCATCCGACTCTGGATTTCGGCTCAGATCAGGATCCCAGGGTCATGGGATCGGGCCCCACATCAGGCTTCATACTGACAGTGTGGAGCCTGCTTGGGATTTTCTCTCTCCCCTCCCCCCCCCCCCCACTTGCTCTCTCTCTCTCTCTCAAAATAAAAAAATTAACTTTTAAAAAATTAAAAAAGAATAATCCAAACCCTACTTGCTAACTAGAATGAGGTATGTTTGCAAGTATAATAATGTAAATACATACCTAAACAGCGTCAGCATATACAAGGCACATGTATATGTAAAAATAACTATATGCAGATGTTGATATAGAGACATGTGTGGATTGTGTCACTCAAGAATATATTAGAAGCTTCAGCTAGTGTCATATGGGAATACACTCCTATTTGTCTATCAAAATTTCCTCTCTGCTCATTCAATGGTGCTATTTCTTGGTACGGCATGTACCATCAATGGAGACGATAGAACCCCTAAAGGACCAAGGTTGAATCTTAGGGGTAAAAAAAGTCGTAGTGTTTTTATGTATAAAGCACAAATAGGCACGTAGTACAAAACCAGAGGCACCGTGTAACTAAGGCATTAAACTTTCATGGGAGGGAGACGGCACAATTAGAAAAGAAAAAGTCCAAAGAAATGAAAGCAACCCCTCTGTGAAGGCATACCTTTCTCAGTCTTAACTGAGAACTCCATACTTTGACACTAGCATTTTCTGAAGTGACTTCAACTGTAAACACAACAACACTGAATGGAGGTCGTGGTGCCTCCTCCCCCCCAAGTGTGAAGCTCACCAAAACTTCCTTGTAACTATCTCTACGTTTGCAAGAAACCAGCACCATCTCTACCACAAGGGAAGTGCTACAGAATCATGTCATGAATAAAGCAACCACCTGAGCACCAAAGCTTAACAATAAAAATAACACAATTATTGAACATTTACAATGGAGCCAAGAATGGTTCTGCTAATCTCCTTGGTCCCGACAGCAACCCGATGAAGGGGACACTGTGATTACCATTCTCTTTTTATAAACAAGAAAAGTGACACACAGAGAGTTTAAGTTGAGTTTCCAAGGCGACCCAATTAGTAAGTGAGAGACCCAAGGACAGACCCAGGAGCCGAAGGCTTGTTCCCCTTCTCTGTATCAACACAACATCATTATTCCTGAGAGCGATCCGGCACTTGGAAGAAATACTCTTTATGCTAAGAAAGAATAAACATACCCTTCATAAATAATACAAAAACAAGCAACAGCTTCTGCAGAGTGGAAACACACTGCCAAGGAGCCTGGAGTATGCTGGCAATTAATAAAACATTTTAAAATATAGTCTGTAATTTGAATACAATAAGGAAAATCAATTAATGATTCTGAAAGAGGGAGCAAGTAGAAACAATTATTATAATTTTGCATGTACTGAGAACTCATAAAAGTCCTGCTGTCGAGCTCAAAAAATCCATTCTCTGTGCTGTGAGGTGGCATTTTAACCACTGGTAGAGATGTCAGTCTACATCACTGGACCACTGTTTTAATTTGGTAGGGTATGCCTCTGCGAGGTCTCTTTCTAAAAAGTCAAACAAGGGGGTGCCTGGGTGGCTCAGTCGGTTAAGCGCCCGACCATCGGTTTCGGCTCAGGTCATGATCTCATGGTTCATGATCTCACGATTCGTGAGTTCGAGCCCTACGTCGGGCTCTGTGTTGGCAGCCCAGATCCAACTTGAGATTCTCCCTCTCCCTCTCTCTGCCCCTGCCTCACTTGCATGCACTCCCCCAAAAATATTTTTAAAAGTCATATAAAAGAACAAACGTGTTCTTGTCAGATAAAATAACACAATGTTCTCACTAATTCCATAAACCGTGTTTGATGCCAATGCTATACTCCTATGTATGACAGAGCGTTCACACACAATAAATTCCAGGCACAAACAGCTGCAGGTATTAATGTCACATAGTTCTGTCTAGTTTTCATCAAATCTTTGCTATACAATTCCAGAAGGTCCTGTGTTTAGATTAGATTCTATTATTTCTGCCACCCGAACTCCTCTTCGACATAACATAGTCACTTTGGAAAGCTCGTATTTTGTTAAACGTGTCTCTGACCAAATGTCTAAATAATCGCAGTCTCTCAAAGATGAAAACCTATGCTGTGAAATGCCCCTAGTGGGAACGTTTCTTTCAATTGTCCCCGGTCTGTTGCAAAGGATTGTTTTGGTTTTATGTTTAAGTTTTTTCTGTTCCTTACACAGCCCATAGTTAGAGTTCTGGAAATTAGCCTTTAGATGATGATTGTGGGTCTCCTTCCACATTTTCTAAAAGCTACATCTCTAGCCCCACTCTGTGTGAGTAAATCTACAGCTTCAGCTATGACTGATAAGCAATGATTTCTAGTCAACGTTAATTCTAACAATAGATGTTTTGACTACAACGTAGAGCTATAGAGCTGGTGACAAGCATTGCTTAATTTACTCCCCAAAGAACAGAAGGTATTGGCACAGACTTACCAGAGGTGGTGCTTTAGAGTAGGTAAGCTGCAGCTACAAATGGACCCAACGTGGTGGCTCAGACGTGGTCACTCTCATGCACAGTGTAGGGCTTGTGCCATGGGGCAGTGGAAGTCTCTGGTCCACACAGTCATTCGGGGATCCAAGCTGTCATGCTTCTGTTGTCTTCAGCCCACATCTTGCAGGGTTCCTCTGGGCATCAGCGTTACAGTCAGCTGGAAGGAAGTGCAAAGGGGTGGATCCTGTGACAGACATCCACAGTCACACCTGGTACATTCACTTCTGCTCACTTCTGGGGGGACCTGGTCACCTGGGGACATCTACCCATTAGGAGACTGGAAATGGGCAGAGCTGGGCATACGGAAGAAGGGGTGGGCAGTCTCTTCCACAGCTAAGAAGGAGCCTGAATAGGACTGAACCAAGTTCTTCTGACCCAAATGCTGAACCTTCTCTCTATCCACCGCTGCTTGAATGCCATGACTTAATCAAAGTATCATTGAATCAACGGGACTGCTTCCTCACTGCAAATATCTTTTTGAGAGGGGATATAGCCATCGCTGTTCGGGCCAACACTCTACCTGCCCATGTTTTCCTCCAGGAGGAAATGGGCTTTTCATCTCTTGAGAGCATGATTGACCCAAAGGGCTAATACTTTCAGTGCAAATCTAAGCTATGGGACATGCAGACGGAATGAGCCATGGCAAGAGTATAAGGGTAGGGGGTAGCTGCTGCATATTTGGTTCTGCCCAGAATCCTGGATTCTATAGGTACTTGTAAGGAGGTACCTATTGGGATCCATCCTCTAATAGTGGGTGGCCCCTGGTGGTCATGAGAGTCTTGCAGAAATAAAGGCATTTGTCCAAGAAGAAAACGTTTGTCTGCATAAGAACTCATACATGAATGTTCACAGCAGCACTGTTTATAATAGCCAAAACATGGAAAAATCCCAAATGTCCACCACGTGATGAACGGATCATCAAAATGTGTTCTACTCATATAGCAGAACATTATCTGGCCATAAAAAAAAAAAAAAACAATGAAATTCTGACACATGCTACATGTGGCTGAACCTCAAAGACATCACACACAGTGAAAGAAGCCAGACACAAAAGGTCACGTTGTAGAGTCCATTTACGTCAGATGTCCAGAGAAGCCAAACCTATCGAAAGAAAGCAGACTGGTGACTGCCACGTGCTGGCAGAGGGCGGAATGGGGAGTGGCTGCTGATGGTTATGGGGTTTTCTTTCGGAATGGAAATGTTCTAAAATTGTGGTAATGCACAAGCCTGAATCTGTTGAAAAAGTTGTGGAATTTAGGTCGGTGAACTGAATGGCATGTGAGTTCCATCTCAAGGAAGCTGCTATTAAGAAAAGAAATCCTTTCTAAGGGGTGTGCAGTGAGCTTGTTCCAATGGGTCAAGGAAGAGGCCTCCAGGGCTCCTTCCTGGAGACTCCAGAGTGCGTCATGATTCCCAGAGCCACATGACCAAGAAAAGCTGTAGAGACAATACCCATGGCACCAACCCATGAAACGGGATTCCACAAGACATTCTTTGCGTTCACAGTCATCTTCCTTTTTTATATGCTGAGTGCATGGAGCCTGAGCGGCCAGTAGGCTGAGCGTTGAAACTAATGTTTCCCCCAAGACTCTTCCACACGGTTTCACCCAGGACAATGCTGAAATCTACCGGAACCCCGTGATCCTGGAAAATGGGGAAGGTTAAGAAATTGCCCCACCCTCTCTGTTCTGGAAAGCCGCTGACTGGGAAGAACCACCCTCCCTCACATGAGCTAGATAAGTTCACAGACGCCTGCTTGTTCACCACGAGCCAGACACACACTCTTCAGATTCCCATTCTTTGCCTCGTCAATGGTTCACTGAATGGCTTGTTCCCACTCATCCACTGCAACAAAAATCTTTGTTAAGCAAACTTTAGTTCAGCTTCTCTCCTTCTCCCAAGGCCCTGAATTTTCTACTGAGATTGTTTTTATTTGGCATGCTCAGCCTGAGACAGAACAGCTTCTCCTGAGGTCAGGCTGGCTCAGGGGGAAACCAAGTTCTGGTCTACCGTTGGATTGTGCCACCTTTCATTACATTTCCCATGCCCATATCCTTGTAGAGTTGTGGGTTATGACAGTCATGACTACTCTTCTCTATAAGAGAAAACCCCCTTTTGGGGCACCTGGGTGGCTCAGTGGGTTGAGTGTCTGACTTCGGCTCAGGTCATGATCTCACTGTCACTGAGTTCGAGCCCTGCGTCGGGCTCTGTGCTGACAGCTCGGAGCCTGGAGCCTGCTTCGGATTCTGTGTCTCCCTCTCTCTCTGGCCCTTCCCCATGCTCTGTCTCTCTCTGTTTCTGTCTCTCTCTTTCTCTCAAAAATAAACATTAAAAATCTTTTTAAATCCCCTTTTGCCTAACTGTCCTTGCTGACCTTGTAGACAGACAGAGCATTCTCTCAAGCTCCACGGACCCTATGTCCCTAGTGGCTTTCCCCACACTTCCAATAATCCTTTGGAATAAAACTCTCTCCTGACTAAGTCTGCGTTTGGTTTCTGTTTCTTTGTTTTTATTTGTTTTGTGTTTTGACACCCAAACACACATGGGGCTCTCAGGACCTAACTGACAAGTGGTTCCTGGCAACACCATCCTGAGTTTCTATGCTGGCCTACTCTCCTCAACGCTGATGGAGTTGATTTTTCAAGACATCTCTTTGCTTCATCTGTGGAGCTCCTTTCATCCTCTGTTTTCTTCTAACGAGCTGAATTTACCACCAGTAATCAGATCCTCAGAACACAGCACTCCTTGGAGAAGCTGTTGGACTTGCTACTTTTGGAAGAAGGTAAAAGGACTTTTTTTGGTGATGATGCAGCCGACAGTCTATAAAGAGAACTATGACTTTCTTAACACAGTGGGTTACAAAGGATACACCTTGAAGTCTCACATGCCCGCTGAGCAATGCTTGGGCGAGGTATACAGGGAGCCATGTCCCATCTGGACTGGCTGGGTTCTGCTCTTGACACCTTCTTCTCTTTCTCCAGCTGATCTGTGCCCAGAACCCTCCTGTTTTACTGAGTTAGTATCTATTTGGAATTTTTTCTTGAAGTGCTGGCTGTTCATCAGTGCATTTCTAGCTAGGTTTTTCCACCCCACAGCGACAAGGATGATGGCCGTAAGTCCTACGTAATGTGCACACCAGTGTTCCTCCAGGGTAGTCATTTGGGTTGATGGTTTCAATCCCTTTCTGTCCTATGTTTTGTGGGCTGTTCCAAGGAAAGAAGCAGGTTTGACAGCCGTCACTTCAGTCTCCGGAAAATTTGACTCTATGTGAAGGAGGAACTGAATGTTTGGGGACTCTTTGCCAAGGTTCATCATCTGTCCCATTTTCCTACAAACAAACACAATTGTTCCAACCAGGCAGAAATAAGTGGCTCACGTTAGTGTGCCTATTCTGGTACTTTATCAAGAACTGTATTCTAGGAAGTGAATGGTGGACCTACACCTATATTATAGGCATTGAAGGGCTTTATTTACAAACAAGAGTGCTTTAGACAAAGTCTTTTGCATAATATACATAGCAAGTGATTATTCTCTAGTGACCATAATACTCCTAGTCAAAAGCTCTTTCAATTGACATGGCATTCACGTACATCTTATTTTCTGGAAAGTGTATTGGAAACTGCATGAGAAAGGCCCATTTTATGTGCATTTGGGAGAACTAAGCTATTGAACAAAGAGGAAAACCAAATTCTTACTGAAAGACCCCAGTCTCTACTTTGGGGAAGTTTGATAACTCAGTTTGAGAACTGGGTCTTGGGCTCCTTGGTGTTTGGAACGAGGCACAGATCAAGCAGACGGGCATAAAACATTGAAAAAGATACGGTCCATTCTCCCTAGACATTTATTTTCCAGTTTTATGAATATTCCAGTTAAGAATTCTCAACTACCATGCCAGAGGATGACACATTTCTAAGTCTTTCCCCCCATCCCTTCCTAATATAACCCAAATTTAGCACCTCGACCAACAAAATGATGATATCTACTTGGACCCAGACAGCGGTCCAAAGAATGGAAAGCTCAATAACTTTGTCCTCTGTGTGATATCTGCTTGATTATTTTAAAAAACAGAAGTCAATGACTGTTTTTGCACTAAATAGACAGAATCCAAGGCTCTCTTTTTGATTTAAGGCTCTTTGGGGTCACCGAAGTGTCATTTGGAAAATTGCTTCCTGACGCATAATATTATGGTAATGATCCCCTAAAGCCTGGCATAAAGGCTCTGCCACGAGAGCTAACAATTTATTTTCTTCCAAGTATTGTTTTAAAACAAGAGGCAGCTGGGGTCAAGAGAGAGGCTCTGGGTTATAACAGGCTTAATGCAACCCTTGGAATTTTTTTTACATGCTTGAGAGGAGAAAGATTGTTCATAAATACTCATTTAGAGAAATGGTTCAAGAGACACAGAAAAGATACATTTCTCTTACATCTGAGCACACGATCATAACCTAATACCAATATAAATATGGGAAGAGAGGAAGGTGCTAGAATTTGGGAGATAAGATTAGAAGCCAGGAGACCTAGATTTAAACCCTAGTCTTGTATCTCGTTGATTATATCCATTTGGTTTACAAATCAAGCTTTTTGAGTCCAGCCATATCATACAGAGCTGAACTACTTACCTCCAAGTTAGGGGTGAAGATTAAACAGGATATTGTGAGCAAAAGCTAAGAAACCATTTTTTAGCAGATGTCCATAGTCTATGTAGATAGTCTATGTACATAGTATAAACTCAATACCTATACTGATCACTGCTATTTTTAATGTTATAGAGGAGTTATACACAAAAGAATTACTTACACAGGGCCAGGTACCACATCCCTTCCATATTTGAGATAGGTGGTGTGAGGAAATTTATTTTGGACTAGGCTATGATGCCCAGTTGTTTGGCTAAACACTAGTCTTCATGTTGCTGCGAACATATGTTTTAGATGTGAGTACATTTAAGTTGGTAGACTGAGTAAAACAGATTACCCTCCATAATGTGGATGGGTGGGGAGTGGTTGGGGGTTGGGGATGGGTCTTATTTAATCATTTGAAGGACTCAGGAGCAAAGACTGAAGTTTCCCAAAGAAGAAGCAATTCCTTTTCAAGACTGCAACATAGAATCCCTGCTGAATTTCCAGCCTTCTGGTCGGCCCTGCAGATTTGGGGGCTTGCCAGCCTGTACAATCACATGAGCCAATTCCTTAAAATAATTCAACAGTGAGAGAAAGAGAGACAGAGATAACAATACAGCTATTTACAGAGACAGAGACAGATGTGTCTAGATAGATGATAAATAGATATACCTAATAGAATTATAATTATCTATTGTATAGATAAAGACCTATTGGATATACCTATGTATCTGTCTATTTACAGAGATCTCTCTTTCTATAAATAAAGAGATCTATAGATGGATAGGTATATATACCTATGTATGTATATATCTGTATCTGTGTCTATATCTATGTCTATATCTATCTGTATCTACCTGTATCTGTATCTGTATCTCTAAGTCTATATCTGTATCTCTATCTGTATCTCTATCTCTATCTCTCTCTAGGGATATCCTATTGGTTCTGTTTCTCTAGAGAACCCAATTTAGGTGGGAAGAACCAGAAGTAAACACACAATGTGAATGCTCTGTGATGGGTCTCACCACGGCCTCAGGTGCTATGAGCATGTATAGCATGAGGACCACTTAATGCTGTCTTTGAAGGATGGATTGGATGGAGCTGCCCAAAATAAGGGTTGAAAATGAGAACAACCTTTAATGGGGAGACACAAGGGGAGGAGCCCCGAAGGACACAGCTGGAGATCAGCCAGAGGATGAAGAAGATAAATAAGACAGGGGACATGCGAGGCCAAGAAAGACAAAGAGGAAAGCTTTCCCAAGAGAAGGGTTCATCCAAAGGGAATTGTACAGAAAGTGTAAGTCAGAGAGAGGACTCAGTGCAGTGGGGATTTCAGGCAGGTGTTAGTATGGCATAAAGACGAGACGCAGGGTGTGGCTGTGGAGGTGGCTGGAGAGGAATGAACAGCAGATCTTAAAGTGAGAAGACCGAGAATTTGATGAGTGCTACTCCCCTAAAGGGCTCAAGGTACACATCAATGGCTGTCCCTGGGAGAGCACTGTAGGGCAGTGGTGGCCCCAGGGAAAAACCAAGCAATAGAAGAAGGGTTGAGAAAGTGGAGGTGTTTGTTCATTGTGGTACACATGTCCCAGAAGGAGAAGAGCAGTTAGAGGCTGGTCAGGAGCCTGGGCGCTAGGGACCCAGGCTTTGAGAGATGCAGTTGTGATGACCAGATGGGCTCATCTCCCAGGAAGGAAGGGACGTGGGAGCCCTAGTCCATGGTCTCAGCCTGCACTGCACAGTGGAATCACCCAGGAATCTTTACAAATACTGCTGCCGCGGTCCCACCCCAGAAACACTGTTGTTACTAACCAGGGGTACAGCCTCAAGATAAGAATGTTGAGAAAAGCTGTCCGTGTCATGCTGATGTACAGTAAGGGGTAAGAACTATCCAAGTTCAATGACAGGTTATGAGAACTGTGCTTCCCAGAACTCTCACACTTACAGAGAATAGCTATTTCCCTGTACTGGGGAGT
Organism: Prionailurus viverrinus; assembly: GCF_022837055.1. Classification (NCBI taxonomy): domain Eukaryota; kingdom Metazoa; phylum Chordata; class Mammalia; order Carnivora; family Felidae; genus Prionailurus; species Prionailurus viverrinus. The sequence goes on from NC_062579.1 coordinate 1,042,220, forward strand.
ATCAGGAGGATCTCCAGGTGTTTGTGAAGATGTTATCATGGCCTGAGATCATTGTAATTCTGCATGTGTTCTCACCTGACATCCGTGGATGAATAAACTCTGCATTCTTGGTGGGGTCCTTTGAGGTCTGGGTTGCTTTACCCTGGAACCAAGGAAAAGCTCTAGTTTCAAGAAAAGTGGCATGCAAACTCTTAGACAGAGGGTCCTTCTTCTGAGTTCCCTGGGAAAATCTCACTTTACATATTTGGGGGATTCCAGACTTTCTGGAAGGGACCATTCACAGTCCCTGAGGTAGCCATTATTATCTCGGTTTGAAAGATGAGGAAACTGGGAGCGCCTGGGTGGCTCAGTTGGTCTGACTCTTGGTTTTGGCTCAGGTCATGATCTCATGGTTCATGAGTTGAAGCCCCACACTGGACTCTGTGCGGGATTCTCTCCCTCCCTCTCTCTCTGCCCCTCCCCTCCCTCAAAATAAACAAATAAACTTTTAGAAAAAAAAGGATGAAGAAACCAAGAAATAGAGAGGAAAAACAAATTGGCCCTGCGTTACCCATCTAGTAGGTTCAACAGTATGTTAGTTACATATTGCTAAATGGATCACTGGAGGCCAAGCAAGACTGACCCCACAGAAAGCCAAGACTGCAGTTTTTCGCCAAAACCAAGGATATGGGCATTGATTCAATAATCCAGTCTGAAATTTGGCTTCTGTAGGAGACAAAATAAGAGAGAGGCTTCACTGATATTGGAAGCATGAGTTTCGCCTGGATGTCCCATGTGACCATACGGGAGCAGAGCATGAAGGAGAAACCTCACCATGAAGATCCCCACACGTATGAGGAGCTGACTTCTCTAACTCCTCCACAACACAGCTCCAATGTGGAGCTTAAAACGTGGTTTTAACATTCAGAGGCAGGCAGGTATGAATCTCCTGACCATAGCTTGGAGTCTATGATCTTGAGATCAATGGTGCTTCAAACCCATCCTCTGCGGAAAGAAGATTGATTTATCCGTCAACCCTTAAGTCTGGGGCTGGATGGCTTAATATGGGGCTGTGTCTAAGGTGTGGAGGGTAAGTGGTGATCAGATTCCGTCTCTTTTATGCCTTGTATGTCCAATAGACTACCCTTCGTCGTCACCAAAATTCTGCTCACATATCACAGTGTTGGCCGACGTCGTTGGCTCATGGCCAGGATTTACTGAGATGAGCAACTCCCCCAAATATACGGACTATCTTTCTTAAACCCACTGTGGGGCTCCAATAGACAGCTGTGTTCCTAAAGCATCTGTGACGAGAAGGCCTTGGAGTCCAGGTGAGCAGAGCCGGTACGAATGGCTGGAACAGCACGCAAAGGGTGAGATGTAGGATTATAAACCATGCTGCTCACACAAATTTCCCCCAAAGACATCTGGTCTTGAAATGGATGTGTGCATTGCATCTCATTGTCTGCAGACAGCAGGACAGCCTGGTGATCCATATCCGCCAAGCCCACATGTGTCATTGTCTCTCAGCAGCTGCATCACGGCTGACACTCTCTTGGTCACCGCCACCAAGGAGGGTATGAAGAAACATCCCCGTGGGAGGTCCATCCTAGCAGTGAAGTCCGGCTTCACCTGCTCTTTGGAATAGATCTCTTTGCAAAACCTCATTAGCCTCTAAATCCTAGTGCAACTGTGGGACACAATCTATTGTGTCTGATAACATTGAAGGGTAATCATGCCTCTAAACACAGAGTACTCTCCTCTGTTTAAGCAAATCTGAATGAAAAAAATATACTTATTTTAAAGTTCTCTTCCAAACACCTGTAGCTCTTATCAATAGATTTGTGACTTAACACAGCAATGAAGCTGCCATTTTCTAAAATGAGGTATTGGAAGGTATGATGCCATTTAAAACTAAAAGTTTATACAATAATTACGCTGTGTTGTGAAATAGTGTAAAATGCATGAAGGTAGGTGCAAAAGACCTCTGGAAATACATATTCCCTTTTGGCAGAAAAAATAATTTTGAGGACACCTTTTGGTGGGAAGTGGGCCAAAAGATGCACAGACACTGGCCTCCAGCAAACTTCAGAGAAGAAATGATACATCTGGGGTGGGATATGGTAGCATGCCGAATAGACTGGACTTCCATTTGGCCACATGTGTTGGGCCTCTTTGCATGCGTCTTCTAAAATGAAATTGCCCGGGGTGCCTGGGTGGCTCAGTTGGTTCAGTGTCTGATGCGGGCTCAGGTCATGATCTCACAGTTCGTGGGTTCAAGCCCCATGCCAGCTGTCTGTGCTGACAGCTCAGAGCCTGGAGCCTGCTTCAGATTCTGTGTCGCCCTCTCTCTCCGCCCCTCCCCTACTCTTGCTGTGTCTCTGTGTCTCTCTCTCCCAAAAATAAATGCTAAAAAAAATAAAAAATAACAAACGACTTCCTATTAAAAAAATAAATAAATACAAATAAAATGAATTTGCCCACGAGAACAATTATTTGTCTTTTCCAAGAAGGAAATAACCAGCACTTGCCGTGTGGCTCCAATCTCAGATTTTTTAAGATCGAATTTAGACGCTAAGTTAACAAGCCAAACTTTTTAGCCATAAAGTTAGACTAGAGGAAAAGAGAGAAAACTTTTAGGATGAACGGGGTCAATACATGTCAGAGAAACTTCTAGATTCGTCCCCTACAAGGGTCAAGGTCACATCACTGACAAGATGGTGGTCCAAGTTAATGGCATGGCTTGGTGAATCCATTTATGTAGGCTACAATTGAAGCCTCTGAAGCTGTGCACAGCAGCTCCTGGTATAATCCTGGGCATAAATACCCTCAAGGAGACTTGAGAATAGTCCTTTTGAAAGAAGGTTAAACATCATTCTCTCAGCTACTTCCTTATAGAATTCTGAATCCGGGTTTCATTAAAAGAAGAATGTGGCAACAAAGGGACATCCTACTACTGCTTATTTAGAGATTTCAACCCTACATTACATCCCTGGGATGAAAATGAAAGCTTCTCATGTACCTAACCTACCATTCTAGGAGCCAAAATATCAAGGTGAAAAGCATCCCCTCTGATTGTCTGAGCATGGAATACAAACAAAATAATTACTGACTCAAAAGGCATTTCAAACATGGAACCATGCAAAATAGGGAAGATTCTGTTTGTAAATTCCAATCACTACTTAGAAAGACTTTAAGGAGTCATATCCTAGGCAACAGAAATGTGCTCCGTAAAAGAAATCTTCCCACAGGCTTTTCTATATTTGACAAAGTTAAGCTTACATTTAAACAAATGAGTTTCTTACCTCTCTACTGAGTGGTTCTCCAGCAAACCAGCTTTCTGTTCTCCAAGTCACTCCATGAATGGGCAGAAAGAACTGGATCCCATTGTGGGGACCACAGGCCACCTCTCATCTAAGAGGGGTAGAAACTTTCATATCAAGATGCAGATGCAGATGCTCAGGCATCAGCTGCCATTATCTTATAGGGGAGAGCTTTGTGGAAAACATCCTTGTCCCACGAATAGGAAAGTGGCATCAGTGACCAAGAATCAATGGTACATACAGTCATGGAATTGGCTCCCCATAAAAAAGACCATTTCTATGTTGATACATATCTTTTCTGGTTTAAAGAATAATCAGGGGGATAAATCTGAGACATTGGACTATGTTTACTGCAGTCATGAGATAAATTATTATTTTCTTCCATTACAGTTTGAATTTATGATTTTGGACACTTCAGTCATTAAGGCAAGGTATATAAACCTAATTGCAAACTCTCAGGACCATCGAAACAAGAACATTCCAGGGATTGCCACCTGAGACCTTTGCTTGGGGGTCCGTGTGCCGCTGCTCCTGAGTCAGTCATTTGATAAACCAAAGGCAGGGAGAAAGAGTCTCTACTAACTGATGCTACAATGCTGAGGCCCTCATCGTCCCAGGCCATGAAAACCTGCAGCATGGCAAAGAACGTCAACATGATGAAAACATCATGGCATCCAGGATGAGAATATGAATGTGGGACCACCATTTTGCAATATGGTGACCATGGATGTGGGAGAAAGATGTCAAAGTACTTCTGGACGCCTGTTTGGGTTCCAGGGCTGGCAACCTCCTGTCGTAGCAAAATGAGTTCTCCATGTGTTCCAGCCCCACAAGCCTGGTGAACAGTGCCTCAAGGACATGCAACATTCCAACAAACCCCACGGCCGTGGGATCAGGAAACTTTTAGTGTGACAGAAATTTACTATAACCTCCATCTACCTTCTTCATTTTTCAAGTCCAATTCTGCAGAGTGCACTGCAGCCCTAGTATATGATGAAATGCTACATCCTAGAGGTCTTTTGCACGTCAACGGTTTCTTTGAGGGAGACCAAGCTGGTTTTGATGCTGAATTCCATCTTCAGGGGGCAACACCATGCAAAGTTCTTTCTGAAAGAAAAGACAGAAGAACATGAATCAACAACGGAAACATGGATTTGTTTTTCCCTGTGTCATTAACATTTTGGAATAAATAAAATAGCCACTAGTTTATTTTAGTCTTAACTTACTTTTAATAAATTTTTATCATAGTCCAGATTTAAATCACCATTAACAGATGAGAAAACAGCATTAATTGACTCAATTTAGGTCCGATGTTGGTAAGGATGTTTAAACAAAGACAGATTATGAATGACAATAATTCTCTTACATTAAATCACATGACATGATTCTCTTAGATTCAAACAACAACAATAACAACAAAGAAGATATAACAAACCAAAAGAAGAAAAAAAAAAAAAAAAACTTTCCAGAATCAATTCTGGACCATCTTAGCCAAAGAATATTTTTATGGATTGTGATGATCAGTCATGACAGTACTAAGAAGTCACCAAGAGCATAAGGTAAGAATTTTGGTACAGAAGAAAATGTGAACTGTATTTCACAATCTTGGTTTCCTGTCTCTTGAGAGAACTGTGTGCACTTTGCATTACCAAGTCCATTCACCAACCTCATGAACTCTGAACTTTAGATGTCCAGGCTTAGACCTCAGAACAATGCTAAATAGGACTTGTTAAAGATCTGGAGAAGCTCAAAACAGACACGTTCATGGTCACATATGATGGAACAAGCAGAAGATAAGCAATCATTAGATAAGACATAAAACCTCCAGAATCATGGCTGTGATTTGCTTCTAGATTAATATTCTATCATCGAATATTTAGTGTTAAATAATGTAATAATGTATAAAATATAATGTTATAATAATTTGTGTCATGTTATCTGACAGTGCACTATATGCATGTTATCTTCCAAATGATGTCTCCTTGCAGCTAAACCAGTAGGCATTTGATAGAATAAATCAATATACTATAATTAAAATATTTCAACATAAACACAATGTAGGATCAGTAGGAAGTACCTTCTCTTATTTTGCTTAGTTCTTTTCCTTTTTAATATAATTTATAGTCAAGTTGACTAACATACGGTGTGTAAAGCGTGCTCTTGGTTTTTGGGGGTAGATTCCCGTGGTTCACTGCTCACATATGACACCCAGTGCCCATCCCAACAAGTGCCCTCCTCAGTGCCCATCACCCATTTTCCCCTCTCCCCCATCCCCCATCAACCCTCAGATTATTCTTTGTATTCAAGAGTTTCTTACGGTTTGCCTCCCTCCCTCCCCAATTGTAGTGTTCTAGATGTTGGGTAAGTTTGTTCCCCCAAATCCCTGTAGATAAAAAATAAACATGAAGTAAGCTGCTACCACTTTGGAAACAGACAGAGGCATACAACTATAATGGGAGTCATGTTATAGGTACAAAAGGCATATTTAAGGAATGGAATACAAGGGGGAATATACATTAATAAAAAACAATGTCACCAAATTCATCATGGATGAGATACTTCTTTGCTTAAAAACTTGATTGTGTACTGGGGCACCTAGGTGGCTCAATTGGCTAAGTGTCCAACTCTTGATTTTGACTCAAGTCATGATTGCAATCTCATGGTTGGGAGACTGAGCCTCACTTGGGTTCCAAGCTGGACGTGGAGACTGCTTAAGATTCTTTCTCTCCTTCTCCCTCTGCCCTTCCGTGCTTGTGCTCGCTCGCTTGCTCTCTCAAAAAAATAAAATAAATTAAAATAAATTGATTGTATAGCTGGATCCTGCATGAGAAGCCAGAATATAATTGTTTGACATGCATTTTAAAGTTTATTTATTTATTTTGAGAGAGAGAGAGGGCACATGCGAAAAGGGGAAGGGCAGAGAGAGAGAGAAAGAGAGAGAGAGAGAGAGAGAGAGAGAGAGAGAGAGAGAGAGAGAGAAAGAATCCTAAGCAAGTTCCAGGCTGGCAGCGCAGAGCCTGATGCGGGGCTTGATCTCAGGATCTGTGAAATCAGGACCTGAGCCCAGACCAAGAGTTGGACGCTTAACCGACTGAGCCAGACAGGCGTCCCTTTTTAACATGTGTTTTCAAATGCACATATTCTATGAACCGTTTTACTGGAATATGAAGCAAAGCATCAAGTCTCCTGCTTTGATATCCCTTCTAGAGACAGATCACAGCATTTCCTGGTTCCTGATGCAAACCAGGAGTTACAGACCGATCAGGACTAACTAAAGGTCCAGGCAGTTTTGACTGGTCCTGACCAATGGCCTTAGGGTGAAAGGCACTCTCTAACATTGGCATCAGTTATATTTAATGCTTCATTTATTTTTATCTTATTATTTTTCAATGTATGTTTACAATTTCCTTATAAAAGTCTTTGCACTAGTTTTATTCTATTCATTACTAATTCCTTGTATTTGTGTGCCTTTGTGAGAGGTATTTTCTAAAAATGTTATGTTCTAATTATTGCCATTATACTGATAAATAAGTGATGGTGAATATTTATGTTGTATCCTGCAACCTTGGTAAAACCTCATTGGTTTGAACAATTTATCTAACTATTCTTTGAGGTTTGAAGTTTTCTAGGTAGAAAATGAATAAGCTCTGAAGAATAACAGCTCCTTCCTTTATAAACTTCAAAGATTTTGATTTTTTTCTTGTTTTATTGAGCTGGACTTCAGTACCTCCAATAAAAAAGCTGAAAGGAGGTGGTAATAAAAAGCATCCTTATTCCTGATCTTAAACAAAAATACATTTACCTTTTCACTATTAATTTTATTTCAAGTCAGTTTTGTTTTATTTTTTTTAAATTTTTTTTTCAACGTTTATTTATTTTTGGGAGAGAGACAGAGCATGAACGGGGAAGGGGCAGAGAGAGAGGGAGACACAGAATCGGAAACAGGCTCCAGGCTCTGAGCCATCAGCCCAGAGCCCGACGCGGGGCTCGAACTCACGGACCGCGAGATTGTGACCTGGCTGAAGTCGGACGCCCAACCGACTGCGCCACCCAGGCACCCCAAGTCAGTTTTGTTTTAAATGATGTTTATCGGGGTAGGAAAGTTGCTTTCTGTCCCTAATTGGTAAGGACGTCCTTGAAAAAGAAAAAGTCAGGAATATTGACTTTATCAACTGCTTTTTCTCAATCTATCAAAATGATTATATAGGTTTTTATCTGGTGATTAATAGATTGGTCTTTCTAATATTAATTCAGCATTGTATTTCTCAGATAACCCCAATTATTCCATGTAATTATTATTCTGTATACATTGCTAGATTATTTTATTATTATTTTAAGATGTTTGTTCTTAGATTTAATAAAATTTATTCTCCTTGGATAACCTGGTTATTAAAGTTAGGTAGCCTCATAAAATGAGTTGAGAGAAGTTCCTTATTTTTCTGGTTTTTGGAAGAGTTGTATTGGTTTGGAATTATTTGTTGATAGCTTGCGAGAATCAACGTATAAAATCATGTGGTTACAGGTCTTTCAGTTTTTAAATTTTTTTTTTAATATTTATTGTTTTGAGAGAGACAGAGAGACAGAGACAGAGGTAGAGTGTGAGTGGCGGAGGGGCAGAGAGTGAGGGAGACACAGAATACGAAGCAGGCTCTAAGCTCTGAACTGTCAGCACAAAGGGCGAGATCATGACCTGAGCCGAAGTCCACGCTTAACCGACGGAGCCACCCAGGCGCCGCTCAGTTTTAAAAATTTATCTGTTTCTTGGGGCCCCTGGCTGAGTTGGTAGAGTGTGTGGCTCTTGATCTTGGGGTCATGAGTTCGAGCCCCATGTCAGGTGTAGAGATTGCTTAAATAAATAAACTTTAAAAATAAATAAATAAATAAATTGGGGTGCCTGGGTGGCTCGGTTGGTTGAGCATCCAACTTCAGCTCAGGTCATGATCTCGTGGTTCACAAGTCTGAGCTGCGCATTGGGCTCTGTGCTGACCACTCAGAGCACGAAGGCTGCTTCGGATTCTGTGTCTCCTTCTTTCTCTGCCCTCCCTAGCTCATACTCTGTCTCTCTCTCTCTCTTTCTCAAAAATAAGTGAAACATTGAAAAAAATTTTGAAAAATAAATAAATAAATAAATACAATTTATGTTTCTTCTTGAGTCAGTTATAACTTTCTAGGATTTTGAAAATTTACATTTTTTAATTGGTGTGAAATTAACACTATCATTTTATTATTTTCTTGATCGTGGCAGTTTCTATCCTTTTTCTTTGTTTATTCTAATAGTATATTTCTTTCTCATATTCTCTTTCTGTCCTTCCTAATCAATCTTGCCAGAGGTTTTCCAGTCTTACTATTTTATTCTTTCTGCTTCGGCGAAGTTTAATCTGTTGTTCTTTTTCTAATGCCCTATGCTACATGTTCAACTCATTGGTGTCCGTCTTATTGTCTCTTCTAACATCAACACTTAAGATTTTAAATTTCCCTTTAGATACTACTCTATAGTATCTCCCCTTTTTAAAGTATATAGTATTATTGTTGCTTATCTATATCTTCTGTTCCATTATGATCTCTTTTTGACCCATCAATTTTTTAAAACATGTGCTTTAAAAATCTAAAATATGGAGGTTTTCTACTTAACTCTTTATTCTTCATTTCTAACTTAATGCATTATGGAGAATGTGACTCATATGATACAAGCCTGATGAGATTTATTGACCACCTGCTTTATGAACTAAGCATTCAATTTTCATAAACATTCCATGTATTACCTTGAGAGAATGTATTTTTCCTTTGTTGCCTGTACATTCACATGTTAACATGAAATGTATTTTTTTTTCATTATATTTTCTGTTTAAAAATTTTCCACCTTGTAGGAAAGTTACTGAATTATAGAGCAATGTTCGAAAATTAATTCAAATATGTTTATAGAGTGCTAAGCACATGCTTATGTATGCCTATATACTACGTGTTAAGAATACAGTGACGAAAGAGAACGACATAGTGTATGTTCCCATGGACCTACCATAGTGTCTAGAGGGGAAAAGGGATAAATACTCACATGGTTACTTACTGTTGTGTTAAATGCCACAAAGGGAAAGCACAGTGTGCAATGAGGAAGGTTCTGTCTGAGATAAAGTACTCTAGCTACAGCATGTGGGGCATCATTAACTGTACTCAGAAGTCTGCATACAGAATATAGAAAAGTCACCCAAGTATGTGAATCATCAAGAATGGAAGGGGAGAAGATATATGCAAATGACATATCTGATAAAGGGTTAGTATTTAAAATCTATAAAGAACTTATCAAACTCAACACCTAACAAACAAATAATCCAGTGAAGAAATAGGCAGAAGACACAAATAGACAATTTTCCCAAGAAGACATCCAGATGGCCAACAGACACATAAAGATGCCAACATCACTCATCATCAGGGAATTACAAATCAAAACCACAATGAGATATCTCTTCACACCTGTCAGAATGGCTAAAATCAACAACCCGGGAAACAACAGATGTTGGCAAGGATATGCAGAAATGGGGAACACTCTTGCACTGTTGGTGGGAATGCAAATTGGTGAAGCCACTCTGGAGAACAGGATGGAGATTCCTCAAAAAATCAAAAATAGATTTTTTTGACCCAGGAATTGCACTACTAGGTATTTATCCAAAAGACACAAAAATGAGAATTTGAAGGGGCACATGTACCCCAATGTTTATAGCAGTGTTATGGACAATAGCCAAATTGTGGAAAGAGCTCAAATATTCACTGACTAATGAATAGATAATAAGATATGATGTGTGTATATACACAATGGAATATTACTTGGAGGTCAAGAAGAATGAAATCCTGACATTTGCAAAATGTGGATGGAACTAGAGTGCATTATGCTAAGTGAAATAAGTCAGTCAGAGAAAGACAAACATATGATTTTACTCATGTAGAATTTAAGAAACACAACAGGTGAACATGGGAAGCAAAGGGAAAACAAGATAAAAACAGAGAGGGAGGCAAACCATAAGAGACTCTTAAATACAGAGAACAAACTGAGGATTGCTGGAGGGGTGTTGGGTATGGGCATGGACTAAATGGGTGATGGGCTTAAGAAGGCACTTGTTGGGATGAGCACTGGGTATTATATGTAAGTGATGAATCACTGGGCTCTACTCCTGAAACCAATACTACACTATATGTTAACTAATATGAATTGAAAAAAAAAAAGGAAGGTTCAATGGTTCAAGTACAGGTCTGTCTCCCTACCCTATCCCTCTTTCATTCTCATTCCCCTCCCTATCTCCACTAGGTCCTCGTGTCTTTTCTTTCTTGCTTTCTTGCTTGCTTTCTTTCATCTTTCTTCCACTCATTCATGTGTCTACTTTTTGGTTCCTCACTACCACAGATGTCTGTCTCTGGAAGCATATTATTGGGTGCTTAGGACAAAACTGCACAACTCTGTGGGTATTATCTGCTCAGTAGAGTTTCTAATGACACACCCAATAAATTAATTTTTCCTGTCCAAAAGTTACATGGTTTATCAAATTTTGTTGTTAATTGGAAAGGTGCATATGTAAATATCAAGGAATATTTTTAAGAAGTTACCATGCTTTGTATTATCCTAACAAATGCAATCACCTAAAGTGAGGGTTCCTTTCATCATGTTCAACAGATAATTTATATTGTAATTGTGTGAAGTTAGAGAAGTTTTTCTTTTTTTTTTTTTTTTTTTTTTTTTTTTAAATTTTTTTTTTTCAACGTTTATTTATTTTTGGGACAGAGAGAGACAGAGCATGAACAGGGGAGGGGCAGAGAGAGAAGGAGACACAGAATCGGAAACAGGCTCCAGGCTCTGAGCCATCAGCCCAGAGCCCGATGCGGGGCTCGAACTCACAGACCGCGAGATCGTGACCTGGCTGAAGTCGGACGCTTAACCGACTGCGCCACCCAGGCGCCCCTAGAGAAGTTTTTCTTGTTGTTGTTGTTAGGTGGATTACACTGAAGACTCATATTGCCCTGACAGTCAATTAAAATGTCTGGTTATTTTTATTATACATTTATTGAGTCTTATCTCCTCAAGTTGTTACTTGAGAGGCTGACATATCTGACCGCGTACTTTGCTGATATCAGTCTCCATCTTGTTAGATTCATTTCATCAATCCAGCACAGCAATAGCCCTGGCTTATTTTGGTCTCAAGTGTATCACTCAATCCATTAGCTAATCATCTCAGCTTCCCCTACTTTGTAACCCTGATCAGCAGACTATCCATTTCTTCATCCAAGTCATTAACTAAAATGTCCATGGGAGAGGACCAATGAGCAAACGAGAGAGAGACCAAGAGAAACAATCCTCCAGTTGGACATCCCTCCCTTAATCTTTAATTTCAAAAGTTTAACCTGATCTTATTTGTATTTTCATCCAGTTCTCAAAACTATGATTAAAAAACTTTGTCAAAATTTTGCTCAAATGAAGATACTATCCTTCAAGCCTACTACGTTTCTTGAGTTTATCAATCCAGTAAAATGATTTTAGTCTGGCATGATTTCTTCATAATGAGCCCACCCTGACTCATGGTGACCTCCACTTTCTAATTTAAGTGCTCACCAACCAGCCTTTAAAATAGTCCATTTCCAAATTATCCTTAGGGATGACATTAAGCTCATGTTCTCTCAGAGCTAAACACTTTGTTGGTGATCTCATGTGAGTTCTAATCATCAAATCCAGTGTCTTCCGCTATCCCTGCTAGACCTCCTCATGGCATTTGACATTGTCAAACACCCCACATTTCTTGCTCACACATTTGTGCAATTCATCTTCTTCTTGGTCTTTTAAAAATCAGAACATTTGGTCACTTCCAATTTCCTGGATGGAAATCTCTGCTCCTTATAAATGACTTCTCAACATTGCCAGTGATAATCATTCCACACAACTGGTGAGCTCTTTCATGAATTTGAGAAGCAAAATTTGAAAGTTAGAACGCCTTTCTCCACAACGTGTTTCCCCTTCTAATCTCCTCGCAGTCTTGAGATTTTAATGTTTTTCTAAATGTTAGTTTCACAATTACCTGTGTGCAAGTTACTCTCAAGGACAGAGCAGAGGAAGCAATATAAAAGTCCAAGATATAGTCTGTCTTGCTATGAAAGAATTAGTCAATGGTTCTTATCATTGCTTAGGTGACAAAACAGAATTTAAAGTTCTCTCTGTGGAACACCCTGATATTATGAAAGACCATAATTATTGGTAGCTCTCTTCATCTTTTGGCTGGTTTGGCCAGCCACAATCACCCCATTCTGGGGTTTTCTGCAAATAACTGCTTGTTTGGTTTTGTCTGATTTGAGGAGATTAGTAGTCAAAAAATCAGACAAGGAAGAGGATGTGAAACAATTATGGAAAATAATTATGGAAAACAGAGAAAAATAAAAATAAAAACGAATTATGGGAGGAAATATTTAAAGTTAAGACTAATTTGTTATTGCAGTTAATTGTGGTGAGTTGTGAAAAGACCACAGCCATCACATAATTTTAGAAGCAAGGATCCAAGGGAAATTTGGTGTTGCAGAGGGCAACTACTAAGGTTGTTGTCAAGAAGCTGTGAAGGTTCCCCCAAAATGTCCATTACTTGAGTACAAGCAGTTCCTTGAGCAGAGCTAATTCCTACCTATTGTTCTCCCTTGGGATTTGGTAGCCTTTTTGAGGGAACAAGTCAGTAAAAAACAGGTATTTGTTTCTTAAACTCCTCCATCTGTACTTCATAAAAGGATTAAAGACAGTGTTAAGTTTGCCTAAAGAGACAAATGTCTGGAGAAGGTGGATAGATGTGAAGTACTCCAGAGTAAAGGAGAAGTAGTTAGATGCCATAGGATGGAGACATTTCTTTTTACTTCCCAAGTTTATTATAGCCTATATATTTCCTCTTACTGATGATTTCTCAAGCTGTTAAACAACAAAATAATATATATCCTTCTCTCCAGGACTATCATTAAATTGGCAAACAGAAATTACTGTTTACACTATAGTGTGGCTTTGGGTAAAATAAAGTGAGAGGAACATTGGCAGACAGAAAGGACAGTGGCAGCCATAAAGAATTCATGAGAACTGTAACTACCTGGGCTCTGTGGGAGAAAGATTTAGAGCATAGTTTTCAGTCAACCCTGAGAAGTACCTGTGAAGACCTCGTATTTTTTAGCTAGACTATTCCATAGAACACTAAGTGAGGTCTTCTCTCCCTCTTCTAGCTACACAGTTGAACTCAAAAGCTCTTCTGATATCTTTCATAGTTTTAAATGCTTTACTTAATTATTTAATTCTCTTTTTTTAATGTAACTCTACACCTAATGTGGGGCTGAAACTCGTGACCCCAAGATCAAGACTTGCATGCTCTACCAACTGAGCCAGCCAGGTGCCCTGGGCTTAAGACTTCTTAACGCTTTTCTTAAAAATTTCTGCAAAGACTTTATATTCCTGGATTGGTTCTGTGCCCATCCTCTCATATTTGGCCCATGTTCTGAGTTCACTCAGATGGCTTCTTTGTGATGATCACAATCTCTGTTGAAATGTCAGCTTTCCTGTATCCATTAGGATTATTTGCCATTGCACGGTCATGTTTTTCTTTTGGAAAATTGCCTGTCCAGTCTCTGTTCTTGCTCCACATGTAAATGAACGTCTTATTTTTGATTTTCATGCTACACATTTTTAAATGTTTATTTATTTTTGAGAGAGAGAAAGAGAGAGAGGGAGGGAGGGAGGGAGGGCAGGGAGAGGGTGACATAGAATCCAAAGCAGTTTCCAGGCTCTGAGCTGTCTGCACAGAGCCTGACACAGGGCTCAAACTCACAAACTGCGAGATCATGACCTGAACAGAAATCGGATGCTTCACCAACTGAGCCACCTGGTGCCCCCGCATTTTTTAAAAAGAAAGCTACCTGTCTCTCTGAAACTGATAATTCCCTACAAAACGCCAACAAGTGCATGGAAGGTTTTAGATTCCTCCCTGGTTTATGTGACCCTCCTTGCCATTTCTTGTCAAATCTCCTCTTCCATATTTTAATTTTTTTTCTATAGTATTTTCCCATTGTGTTTCAGAGTACCGTTATATACAACTTAGACACTCTATGCCTGTTTTTGTGGCCTCCAAGCATGTTTGCCCATCAGTACTGTGCATTATAATGTAGCCTTACTCACAGTTGGTAGGGGGCCTCCTCATCTCAAAACCCGTCGTTTTTGTGGGAGTGAGTCGTGAAAACCTCACCCATTTTTCTCAGCATGATCAGCAGAACAGAGTTGCTACCATCTTTAAACTCTGTTCTGTCACGCTACGCTTGTAACCACCTGGCGACCACACAATTCCTTGACTAATCGTGTGCCCCCTGCTTCTTTTCTGCATCCTGACTCGGCATCCCTGATTTGCTTTTTTCCAACAAAGTTTTGCCTTTTGGGCTTTGCCACCCACCCTGAAGAACATATTGGAGGTGTCTCCCCTCCTCTGGCATCCCCCTTGACACTGATCAAGTTTTACTTAAATTAGGAGACTTTCTTCATACATCGTGGTTCATCACTGGTGTGTTTCTTCACTTCATCAAACATGAAATTGAACTTTAACACTGTCCTTCTCTTTGTTGTTTTCCATTGCTTTGGTCAGGACAGCAGAGATATCTGTAGCTAAGATTACCAGTGAGAAATTTGTTATTTCTGTTTGTTTCTAAAATTGTGAAATATAAAACAAATACAATATGCTAATCACCTCCACTGTAATTGCCTTACAATTACATATGGGTCCCTTACATGTTTTTAATGTTTTTGCTTTTGGGTCCGTATCTCCTACGAGACTGCTAATTCCGTGAGCGTTGACTCACACAGCACATGTTGGTTGGTTGTTGAGATGAATTGACCTAATTAGAGAAACGATTTCATATTCTTCTCATTTCATACAAGGATATAATAGGCCTTGGGGTGGGAGGAGCAACACAAATTTGATCACACTTGTTTTCACATATTAAGACTGACAATATTCAGATGGTTGACATCACTCAACGTGGCTTTTTTTCCCCTCAGTTTTCAAGTTCTACTTCAAATGCAGTCTTTATGAATGTAAAAAAGTGCATGTGTCCTGATGAATGCAGCTTTCCAAGGTTCTGGGAAGGACTCTGGATTTCCTTTGTTTCAATTCTCATGGAACCATTTCTTTTTTTTTTTTTTTAATATCTTTAATGTTTATTTTTGAGAGAGACAGAGACAGATTATAAGTGGGGGAGGGGCAGAGAGAGAGGGAGACACAGAATCCAAAGCAGGTTCCAGGCTCTGAGCTGTCAGGGCTTGAATGCATAGACTTGAACTCACGAACCGTGAGATCATGACCTGAGCTGAAGTCGGACACTTAACCGACTGAGCCACCCAGGTGCCTGTCATGGGACGATTTCTTTGCTGCCCTCTTCTCTGTGTTCACAAACCCAGAGACACCTGCTTGGCAACAAACAGACTCAGCCTGTTGTATCTTGCTTCCTATTTCTGGCATTCTTTTATGTCCTCCTGTGGATAAGTAATGCCAGGGAATTTTGAAATGGGAAGTACTCTTAGGATCTAACTCCAGCTCCCTTACTTTCCAGACTGAGGACCTGAGACCAGGATCCAGAGAGGCACACACAATTTGTCAGCTAGTGAGCAGGAGAGCTAATTTTCCTGAGATCAAGTTTCATGTTCTTTCCATGGCCTTTATTTTGAACTTGAGCATCAGGTGAGTAGACAAGTACACACAGTGCAACAGCAATTATGTCCCTGGAAACACAAAGCATCACCTTCAAGCTCAACAACTTGGCAGCTACTTAAACTTCAGTTTTTGCTCCAAGTAAAAATAAAATATAATGGGTCTCATTAGCATAAATGTGACATTTAGGTACATCCAGGGCACATAGACACTTTATGTTTCTGGGTGATGAACATCTTTTTGCTTTCAAATAGATGTCCTTTGTTTATGTTTATCACGGTCTCAAATTCCTCTCTTCTCAGATGATGGTATAAACGGAATATTTCTGCCACTCCTTTTTCCTATTTTAAATGATTCTTTAAAATGTATGAAATACATGGTGAAAATAATGGGCAATGGCAGGTTATCTAAGCAGCCGATTTAGGCAGTCACAAACAAGATACTAACCTGCATGACAGGCAAGAAAAAATTCTTTTTTTTTTAAACCATACTACTCAAAGCCATCCACAGTCTCTTTTTTCCCCCAATTTTTTAAATGTTCGTTTGTGGTTGAGAAAGAGAGACACACAGGGCAAGCAGGGAAGGGGCAGAAAGAGAGGGAGACACAGAATCCGAAGCAGGCTCCAGGCTCTGAGCTGTCAGCACAGAGCCTGACGTGGGGCTCAAACTCACAGACTGCGAGATCATGACCTGAGCTGAAGTTGGCCACTCAACCAACTGAGCCACCCAGGCACCCCAAGAGAAACATCTTAAAGGCAGAACAAAACTCAAGTGGAAGAGACTGATTGGAGGATCAACACAACAATCTGCACAACCTGAACCACAGAATTCAGCAGGTATGCAGCGCAGAGAGGTGAATTTGGGGAGCGAGAAGCTGCAGAGGGTAGAGAGCCACTTTTGTGGGCAGAGAGAGGATGGAGACTGCGGTGGGGAGAGAATACGGGAAAAGCACCCCTCCCCAAAAGCAGCTGGAGAGAAAGTGGAAAATTGGAAACAGCCACAGGAACTAAACTAAAAAGGGAGAAAGGAGAGAGGAGAGGGTTTAAATTCCATTAAGACTGTAAACAAGGTGAGCGCAAAGGCTGCAACTCCGCAGCTTGATACCTGGCAGTGCTCTGGTGGGAAGGACGAATCCCCAGGAACAGAGTGGGGTCCAGGAGGTTCTTGGGCCACACGGGAAAAAGCGGTTCCACTGCCAGAAGGACATTTGGTGGAGACTGTTGAAGCCACCTGGACCCAGCAGACCCCAGAAAATGGCCACATTCGCTGGTGCTGGGGCAAGGTTGTTGACGGTGAAGCCTGGTGCCAGATGTGAGTTGTGATTTCCCATAATCCCTGAAACTCTGCTGCTACACCGTCCCGGGAACTTTTTGTGGGGTGGGCTGGCATTGGGCCATAGTCTCGGGGCACCAGCAGCAGCAGGGTCCAGCAAGCATTCCTGGGTGCAGACGACATTCGGCCATTGCTCATTCGGCCAGTGCTCGGTGAGACCCTCCCGCAGAGGGGCGGAATGGGTCAAAGCCACAGTCCTTCATAAGTAAGGGGCCAGGAAAACAACCACATCTGAGACAAAACTCAGGAGAGAGGTACTCCCTGGGGCTTGGTCACAGAGAGTGCAAAAGCAGGCAGTGGACAGAAGCTGAAGACAGAGGACAGTACACGAATGCTGACCCGGGAGAAGAGACTAGGTAGCTGGGTGGCACCATTTTCACCACTCTCGTGCATGTGCAGATACACTGAGGAGAGCCTCAACAATCCACCCCAGTAGGCTAGCAGTGCCATCTAGTGGAGAACAGAGCGGTTACACTGAGTCCCGCCCAACTGGGCCACCTTTGCTCTCAAGACCACAAGTCTCACTGCCGGCTTAGTTTATGGAGAATACAGCGGTACATAGACAGACCTCTAGGGGAAAACAAAGTAATTTCAGTCTTACTTCAATCTGTTAGCAGGTTCATCTATTCAATTTTCTTTCTTTTTTTTTCTTTTATACTTCTATTCTTTTTTTTGAATACAGGAAGAGAAAAAATTAATTTTTATTTTCAATTTTTATTAAAAATATTTTTCTTTAATTTGTATTACTATATTTTTTACTTTTGTGTAAATTTTTTCAAATTCTCTTTTACTTCCATCATTTTACTTTAGTCTACTTCAGTGTATTCATCTTTTCAAATTGTCAAACAATTTGAAAAACAATTTGAATACTTGCCATCCTACTAAAGAATGAATGGGAAACCAATAAGTTAAAGAGGAAATTAAAAAGTATATGGAAGTCAATGAAAATGGTAGCACCACAACCCCAAACCTCTGGGATGGAGTAAAGGTGGTCATAAGAGGAAAGTATATAGCAATCCAGGCCTTCCTAAAGAAGGAAGAAAGATCTCAGATACACAACATAATCTTACGCCTTAAGGAGCTGGAAAAAGAACAGCAAATAAAACCCAAAACCAGCATAAGACACGAAATAAAAACATTAGAGCAGAAACTAATGCTATCAAAACCAAAAAAACAAAACAAAAACAAAAACAAAAACAAAAAAAACCACTAGAACAGATCAATGAAACCAGAAGCTGGTTCTTTGAAAGAATTAACAAAATTGATAAACCACTAGCCAGTTTGATCAAAAAGAAAAAGGAAAGGACCCAAATAAATCAAATCAAGAATGAAAGAGGAGAGGTCACAACCAACACAAAAGAAAAACAGGAAGACAATATTATGAGCAATTATATGCCAATAAAATGGACAATCTGGAAGAAATGGACAAATTCCTAGAAACATATACGCTACCAAAACTGAAGCAGGAAGAAATAGAAAATTTGAACAGACCCATAACCAGTAAGGAAATCGAATTAGTAACCAAAAATCTATCAAAAACAAGAGTCCAGGGCCAGATGGCTTTCCAGGGGAATTCTACTAAACATTTAAGGAAGAGTTAACACCTATTCTTTTGAAGCTGTTCCAAAACAAAGAAATGGAAGGAAAACTTGCAGCAACCTCTTTATATGAAGCCAGTATTACCTTGATTTGAAAACCAGACAGAGACCCCACTAAAAAAGGAGAACTATAGACCAATTTCCCTGATGAACATGGACGCAAAAATCTTCAACAAGATATTAGCCAACGAGATCAAACAATACATTAAAAAAATTATGCACCACGACCAAGTGGGATTTCTACCTGGGATGCAGGGCTGGTTCAATATCCGCAAAACAATTACTGTAATTCATCACATCGATAAAAGAAAGCACAAGAACCACATAATCCTCTCAATAGACACAGAGAAAGCATTTGACAAAATACAGCATCCTTTCTTGATAAAAACCCTCAAGAAAGTAGGGATAGAAGGAGCATACCTTGAGATCATAAAAGCCATATATGAAAGACCCAATTTGGGGTGCCTGGGTGGCGCAGTCGGTTGAGCGTCCAACTTCAGCCAGGTCACGATCTCGCGGTCCGGGAGTTCGAGCCCCGCGTCAGGCTCTGGGCTGATGGCTCGGAGCCTGGAGCCTGTTTCCGATTCTGTGTCTCCCTCTCTCTCTGCCCCTCCCCGGTTCATGCTCTGTCTCTCTCTGTCCCAAAAATAAATAAATGTTGAAAAAAAAATTTTGAAAGACCCAACAATTATATCATCCTCAATGTGGAAAAACTGAGAGCTTTCCCCCAAAGATCAGGGAGAAGACAGGGATGTCCACTCTCATCACTGTTATTCAACATAGTATTGGAAGTCTTAGCCTCAGCAATCAGACAACACAAAGAAATAAAAGGCATCCAAATCTGCCAGGAGGAGGTCAAACTTTCACTCTTGCAGATGACATGATCTTCTATATGAAAAACCCTAAAGATTCCACCAAAAGCTGCTAGAATTGATTCATGAATTCACCAAAGTTGCAGGATATAAAATCAACGCACAGAAATCAGTTGCATTCCTATACACCAACAATGAAGTGACAGAAAGAGAAATCAAGGAATTGATCCCATTTCCAGTTGCACAAGAAAACCATAAAATACCTAGGAATAAATGTAACCATAGAGGTGAAAAATCTATACACTGAAAGCTATAGAAAGCTTATGAATGAAACTGAAGAAGACACAAAAAAATGGAAAAAGATTCCATGCTCCTGGATAGGAGGAACAAATATTGTGAAAATGTCAATCCTACCCAAAGCAATCTACATATTCAATACAATCCCTATCAAAATAACACCAGCATTCTTCACAGACCTAGAACAAATAATCCTAAAATTTATGGAAACAGAAAAGACCCCAAATAGCCAAAGCAATCTTGCAAAAGAAAACCAAAGCAGGAGGCATCACTATCCCAGACTTCAAGCTATACTACAAAGCTGTAACCATCAAGACAGTATGGTACCAGCACAAGAACAGACACTCAGATCAATGGAACAGAATAGAGAACCCAGAAATGGACCCACAAATGTATGGCCAGCTAATCTTTGACAAAGCAGGAAAGAATATCCAATGGAATAAAGATAGTCTCTTCAGCAAGTGGTGCTGGGAACACTGGACACCGACATGCAGAAGAATGAACCTGGACCACTTTCTTACCCCATACACAAAAATAAACTCAAAATGAATGAAAGACCTAAACGGAAGACAGGAAGCCATCAAAATCCTCGAGGGGAAAGCAGGCAAAAACCTCTTTGATCTCGCCCGCAGCAACTTTTTACTCAACACGTCTCTGGAGGCAAAGGAAACAAAAGCAAAAATGAACTACTGGGACCTCATCAAAATAAAATAAAATAAAATAAGATAAAATAAGATAAAATAAAATTAAATTATTAAATTAAATTAAAAAAAAAAAGCTTCTGCACAGCAAAGGAAACCATCAGCAAAACTAAAAGGCAACTGACAGAATGGGAGAAGATATTTGCAAATGACATATCAGATAAAGGGTTAGTATCCAAAATCCATAAGGAACTTATCAAACTCAACACCCAAAAAACAAATACTCCAGTGAAGAAATGGGCCAAATACATGAATAGACACTTCTCCAAAGAAGACATCCAGATGGCCAACCAACACATGAAAAAATACTCAACATCACTCATCATCAGGGAAATACAAATCAAAACCACAATGAGATACCACCTTACACCTGTCAGAATGGCTAACATTAACAACTCAGGCGATAACAGGTGTTGGCGAGGATGTGGAGAAAGAGGATCTCTTTTGCATTGTTGGTGGGAATGCAAACTGGTGCAGCCACTGTGGAAAACAGTATGGAGGTTCCTCAAAAAACTAAAAATAGAACTACCCTACGACCCAGTAACTGCACTACTAGGCACTTATCCATGGGATACAGGTGTGCTGTTTCAAAGGGACACGTGCACCCCCATGTTAATAGTAGCACTATCAACAATAGGCAAAGTATAGAAAGAGCCCAAATGTCCATCGATGGATGAATGGACAAAGAAGATGTGGTATATATGGAGTATTACTCAGCAATCAAAAAGAATGAAATCTTGCCATTGGCAACTATGTGGATGGAACTGGAGGGTATTATGTGAAGTGAAATGAGTCAGTCAGAGAAAGACAAAAATCATGTGACTTCACTCACACGAGGACTTTAAGAGACAAAACAGATGAACATAAGGGAAGGGAAACAAAAATAATATAAAAACAAGGAGGGGGAAGAAACAGAAGAGACTCATAAATATGGAGAACAAACTCAGGGTTACTGGAGGGGTTGTGGGAGGGGGGATGGGCTAAATGGGTACAGGGCACTAAGGAATCTACTCCTGAAATCACTGTTGCAGTATATGCTAACTAACTTGGATGTGAATTTTAAAAAATAAAATTAAAAAATAGAAAATAAAATTATCAGCAGAGTTCAAAAACAATAAAAATATCTGACTCCCCTCCTAGAAAGAAAAATAAAAGGAAAAGACATGACCCTTATTCTCGAAGTGCCCTCAGACCACTGGGAGAGATGAGCAAAGGAACAGATGTGTTCCATGTATGGATGGCAAACCGAATGCACTGAGAACCCATACGGGAGCAGTGGGTTCAATCTGGGACTGGAGAGGAACTCCGGAAAAAGCGAGTCATTGAAGGGGTTCAGGATTTAGACCCCTGCCAATGCATTTCTCAGGAGGAAGAAAGCATAAATATGGAAAATAACATGAGCATGTGTGTCTATGTGTGAGTTTAGGATGTGGGTTGGTAGGAGAGCTCCCTTCGTTGGCAATTAGCAGATTTTAAGGTGCAAGGTTGGGTGGGGAAGGACGTGCAGGTGAAAAGATGAGCAGAGACGAGGACATTGAAATCTTCCTTTCCCTGCCTTGTCCCGGGGAAATGGGGAGACTCACTAGGGTTTTCTCCAACTCTGAATACAACCACCACCAAAGACTGGCTGCTTCTCTTACATCGACTGGCTGAACGATCTCTATTTAATTTATGACTTCTATTTTTCTCCTCCTGCTATGGATACTTAATTATTTTTTTTAAGTAAAACTGCCACTGAGAAATTGTACACTTGACTTTGAAATCAGAATTTGGCTCCACTGGTTTGCATGATGTGACTTTGGGGAAATGACACCTAATGCCTCTATTTTCTCAAAAATAAAGTGGAGATCATAACAGCCTGGCTCGTAGAGTAAATGAAGTCATCTATGCCCAGACATAACAGATGATCGATAAATGGAAGCTTATTTCTATTCCCAAGTGAATGATAAACTGATGTTGTACAGCAGGGCTCAGGAAGCTTTCTCCATAAAGGGTCAGACAGCAAATATATTCAGCTTTGGGGTCCATATGGTCTTTATTTCAACTAATGGACTCTGCATCTGTACCAGGAACACACCTGTGGACAAAACATCCTGACTGGGCATGATGGTGTTCCAATAAAATGTCATTTACAAACACAGGCGGTGGGCTACATTTGGCCTGTGGGTTTAGGTTGCTGAGCCCCATCTAGAACATTTTCCATGGGTCATGATACCTAATCTATGTTATTAAGCTGCTCATCTTAGTTTCTGTCACGTAGAGAACTGACCAATCCAACCACCCTGAAAGGGGAGTATTAACTGTCTTTCCTTTTGCAAAGAAAGCCCAGTGATGTTAAGAAATGCACTGAAATTGATGTGATCAATACTAGGTGGAAAATGAAAGCCCGTATCTTTTTTTTAATATAATTTATTGTCAAATTGGCTAACATACAACGTGTACAGTGTGCTCTTGGTTTTGGGGGTAGATTCCCGTGGTTCATCGCTTACATACAGCACCCAGTGCTCATCCCAACAAGTGCCCTCCGCAATGCCCACCACCACTTGCCCCTCTCCCCCCCGCCCCATTAACCCTCAGTTTGTTCTCTGTATTTAAGAATCTCTTGTGGTTTAACTCCCTCCCTCTCTGTTTGTAACTATTTTCCCTTTCCCTTCCCCCCACGGTCTTCTGTTAAGTTTCTCAAGATCCACCTATGAGTGAAAACATATGATAGCTGTCTTTCTCTGACTGACATTTCATGTAGCATAATCTCCTCCAGTTCCATCCACGTTGCTGCAAATGGCAAGATTTCATTCTTTCTCATTGTCAAGTAGTATTTCATTATATATATAAACCACATCTTCTTTATCCATTCATCAGTTGATGGACATTTAGGCTCTTTCCATAATTTGGCTATTGTTGAAAGTGCTGCTATAAACATTGGGGTGCATGTGCCCCTAGGCATCAGCACTCCTGTATCCCTTGGGTCAATTCCTAGCAGTGCTACTGCTGGGTCATAGGGTAGGTCTATTTTTAATTTTTTGAGGAACCTCCACACTGTTTTCCAGAGCCTAAAGCCCGTATCTTTCACATCTATGATCCACAGATGGTTTCCTGCCAGTGTGTCCTTCCTAACGTGATGGCTAATGTTCCTTGATGATGCTGATGTTCTTTAGGGAAATAGATGTCCATTCTTCTTGTGGCTCTGATAATTCTAATCAACTATGCTTCCTCTGCTGCCTCCAACCGTGCGAGATCTTGCATTTTTCTTTGCAGACTCTTTTAATGCCTGCCTCCTGGGCCTCCTTTCTGCTGCTCTGTCTGAATCCATCATATCCTACCTGGATGACAGTCACACATTTTAGGCTCTTTGTTGGTGATTTCCAGTGTTTCAAGTTTCCCACATAAGTAGTTACTGCCCCAGAGCAGCCTTCCCACCCCTTAATTTTACTTTGGTTGGGGAACAGATGAGACAGGGGTCTTTGCAGCTGGAGGAGAGGGTTGTGTGCAAACTTTCTGATTCATAGGGGCTCAATAGGGCATCTCTGCCTCAGGTCTGAGACTGGAAATGAAATTCTGCTTTCAGAACATTCAGATTCAGAAGAAAATACGATGTGAACCCAATTTATTTTCTTCTGACACCTCTAAATCTATATTTCATATTTGCTAGTCTTTATCACCCGCTAGGGCCGGCGGCTGTCCAGGATGCACGTTTCTGTAGAAGCCCAAGAGAGGACTCTAAATTCAGAGCCAAATGTAACCACAGAAATAGCAAAAAGTGCAAAGAAAGGTCAGACCAGAGCCCTCGGCAACTTCCTGAGTTTTCTACTTCATGGTCATATTATGCCTTTAAAATGCTTTCAAGGGCGTCCCTTCTTCAGGACACAATTTATTAGATCTTACAAAAGTACAGGGACAAGTGTGTCTGTCCTCTAGGGACTTAAGGGGCAGTTGTGATTCCCTAGGGATTTTTCCTGTCATGGATTTGTAGCCAGTGGGAGTAGACACTGGGCACCTGGGCTGTCCGGGCTTGGAGATAAGTGGACAGACAAGCCGAGGACAGCTCGTAGGTGGGGGGCTGGGTCATGGCTCCAGGAAGGAGGACACTCTGAGAATATTTATGGGGCAGGAGGCTGCCTTCGGAGTGGCCAGCCTGGGGAGGACTTTCTGAAGGCGTCTGGCAAACCTAAAAGCACTCTTTAGTGATAGAATATGGAAAGATACCAAGCACACTAATTTTTAAAAAAAAATACTGGCCCTATCATAGCCAGAAGTGATGATACGTAGAGATGATACAATGGCCAGAAAGGCACTGATTTCTGGACTCTGTGGATTCAGTGGGCCGGTTGTTATTAAACCACCCAATTTTTGTTCAAGATTATGCCTGCAAAGCAGAGCCCCCGGGTGAGCACATTGTGTGAAACCCAATTAGTCTTCAGATAGAATTCTGATCCCTGAGGCGGGGATTGTCTCCTGGGTTCACAGGCAGCATTCCGTTGGTCAAACCCTGGGTTTCCTGGGGCCAAAAATCATTCGGGTGTTTTTTAAGCCTGCGGTGATACAATTTAATTAACGTAGTGGGAGGGCAGTGGATATCTCTGGGCATGTCTCTAGTTGACTCTGATTCAAGGAATCTTTTAAGATTTACTTATTTATAGGAATTTAGAGAATGATGGGAAGACAGTCGACTGAAATTTAACCCCACTGACACTCCTTAACACCTTCGCCATTTAATTTTTCCGTGTGGCACAGCTCGTGGCCTGTATGCTTTAATTTTCTTTTTTTTTTTTTTTTACATTTTTTAAATTAAGAGCTTTGTTGAGATCTAATTCACATACCATACAGTTTAATGGCTTTTGGTGTATACACAGAGCTATGCAAGCATCGCCACAACCGGTTTGAGAACAATGCAGTCGCCCCCCAAAGAAAGCCTGCACCCTGCGGCCATCACCCTCTACTCCTCAATGCATCTACACCTGCAGCCCTAGGCGGCCATGGAGGTAATATCTGTCTCTGTGCACTTGCTTACTCTGGACATTTCAAGCAAGTACAGTCATAAAGTTTGTGTTCTTCAACTCTGTATGATGTTTTCAAAGTTTGTCCATGGTTTTGCATGTATTAGTCCTTCATTTCTTATTAGGGCTGAATAATGTTCCATTATATGGACAGACCATAATTTCTTTATCCATTCAGGGATCGACAGACATTTGGGTTGTTTCCACCTTTTGGCTATTGCGAATTAGTTGCTGTGAATGTCCACGTACAAGTTTCTCTCTGTGTGTGTTTCATTTCTTTCTCCTTGTCTGCTCCCCCACTATAAGAGAGGGTCCCCTAGGAGGGCCTGGCCTTTGGGTTACGTTGTTTATTCTGCCTGGCTCATGGATGGTACTCATCAAGTCCTTGGAGAATGAACAAATGAGTGGGAAAATGTAGCCTGATGACTTGGGTCTTACCCTTGGCTTTTTTTTTTTTTAAACTCTAGGATTTGAGAAAAGGCAAAAATGTTGCTTGACTGGTTTTCACAAAACCAGTGTTGCTGGACTGGAAGAGATAATTTCTTCATTTTTTTTACATTTATTTATTTATTTTGAGAGAGAATATTCAGTTTTTTACACTTATTTATTCATTTTGAGAGAGAGAGAGAGAGCATGAACAAGGGAGGGGCAGAGAGAGAGAGAGAGAGAGAATCCCACTGTCAGCACAGAGCTGGATGGGGGGCTCGAACCCATCAACTGTGAGATCATGACCTGAGCTTGAAATCAAGGGTTGGATGCTTAACCGACTGAGCCACCCAGACACCTCTGGAATAGATGCTTTCTAAGGTGGCTCAAAGACATAAAATTTATAAAGAGATAGGGTTGGGGTAGTTGTTCCTTAGAACATGGGGAAGAATGGACTCTGTATGTAGTAGAGTTGGGCATTCATAAGTGAACAGAGAGGCTGCATAATTATTTCTGGCTCGCAGAACAGGAGGTATTTTCAGGGCAGACCCTCTGGTGAAACTGTGTATTTGTCTATACTGACAATTGCACTCAAAATGCTATTTCTGCTAGGATTGTAGGAAGAGGAGAATAACCAGAGGAATAAGAAGTTATTAGTGGTTAAGCAATGGTAATAAGGGTGTAGAGAAGGTTTTATTGACCCCATGCCAATTTTAAAACACTAGTGTTTTTTTTAAAGCTCTTTAAATGAGAAAAGTGATACGTAAAGAGTGTAGAGAAATAACAGCAAGGGACACCACATACCACTGATGACTTAGCTTCAACCATTCTCAAGTGCTGGCCCGTCTTCTTTCAATCACACCTCCACGTATGCTCTCCCCTCTCACTCCTGGGTTATGTTGAGGCAATTCCCAGACATCCTGCCATCTTAGTCACCCACACTTGAACTATACGTGGGATTCTGGTGAAGATTAGAATTTGGTTTATGTTGAATCTCACCTTTAATCCAATGCAACAAAAGTCACATGAGGTTATTCTAGTTTTTGAATATGACAAGTATCTCCGACTGTTTAAAAAGGGTGTATGGACCTGAAAAACAAATAACCCAGTGAAATGGGCAGAAAACATGAATAGACACTTCTCTAAAGAAGACATCCGGATGGCCAACAGGCACATGAAAAGATGCTCAACGTCGCTCCTCATCAGGGAAATACAAATCAAAACCACACTCAGATATAACCTCACGCCAGTCAGAGTGGCCATAATGAACAAATCAGGAGACTATAGATGCTGGCGAGGATGTGGAGAAACGGGAACCCTCTTGCACTGTCGGTGGGAATG
Organism: Prionailurus viverrinus; assembly: GCF_022837055.1. Classification (NCBI taxonomy): domain Eukaryota; kingdom Metazoa; phylum Chordata; class Mammalia; order Carnivora; family Felidae; genus Prionailurus; species Prionailurus viverrinus. Next base: position 1,069,712 of record NC_062579.1, read on the forward strand.
CAAATTGGTGCAGCCGCTCTGGAAAACAGTGTGGAGGTTCCTCAAAAAATTAAAAATAGACCTACCCTATGACCCAGCAGTAGCACTGCTAGGAATTTACCCAAGGGATACAGGAGTACTGATGCATAGGTGCACTTGTACTCCAATGTTTATAGCAGCACTCTCAACAATAGCCAAATTATGGAAAGAGCCTAAATGTCCATCAACTGACGAATGGATAAAGAAATTGTGGTTTATATACACAATGGAGTACTACGTGGCAATGAGAAAGAATGAAATACGGCCCTTTGTAGCAACGTGGATGGAACTGGAGAGTGTGATGCTAAGTGAAATAAGCCATACAGAGAAAGACAGATACCATACGGTTTCACTCTTATGTGGATCTTGAGAAACTTAACAGAAACCCATGGGGGAGGGGAAGGAAAAAAAAAAGAGGTTAGAGTGGGAGAGAGCCATAAGAGACTCTTAAAAACTGAGAACAAAGTGAGGGTTGATGGGGGGTGGGAGGGACGGGGAGGGTGGGTGATGGGTATTGAGGAGGGCACCTTTTGGGATGAGCACTGGGTGTTGTATGGAAACCAATATGACAATAAATTTCATATATTGAAAAAAAAGTGAATGGATACATACATATATACAGGCATACACACACACACACACACACACACACACACACACACACACACGCTGGAATATTACTTGGTGATCAAAAAGGATAAAATCTTGCCATTTGCAATAACATGGATACAACTAGAGTGTTTTATGCTAAATGAAGTAAGTCAGCCACAAAAAGACAAATACTATATGATTTCACTCATATGTGGAATTTAAACAGATGAACATAGGGGAAGGGGGAGGGGAAGGGAAAGAAAGTAACAACTCAGAGGGAGGCAAACCACAAGAGACTCTTAAGTACAGAGAACAAACTGAGGGTTGATGCAGGGGAAGTGGAGGGGGGATGAGTAGATGGGTGATGGGCATTAAGGAGGGTACTTGGGATGACTACTGGGTGTTGTATGTAAGTGATGAATCATTAAATTCTACTCGTGAAACTCACACTACACTATATGTTAACTACCTTGGATATAAATTAAAAAAAAAAAAAGAAATGAAACGCCAACCACTTGAAATCCAACTCCAAGCCTAAGAAAAAATAATTTTTTTAAAGTGCATAAGTTAATACGAGAGAAAACTCTAGGTACGTCTGAATGCAGACACCCAAAGCAATCACCAAGATTCTCTCTTTACATTTCCCATTTATGCTTTTCTCTTCATTGACATAATTCATAGGCAGACTTTCCTCAGGTGCCACTAAAGACGTTAATAGCAGCACTAGGCATGCATCAAATGAATAAGGATCTCAAAGAATAAGAGTCTCACTCAAAATAGGTTTAATAAATTCTACAGAAGAATAAAACCAATGAAATACAGTTTTTATGCCCTTGTGGTCCTGGTCCCTAATGCTTTTAGGGTTCTGAAAAGCAAAGGGAGCAACTTTTTCTCTTTATATGGCATTCTTTTACATTTCTCTGCCCGAGGCAAAGGGCAGACATCCAGTGGATGTTTTGAAAGGGGGATAGGAGTGTAGGCGGGGAAGAGAGGACTTATAAGGAGGCTGAAGACTTCAGGAAGATTTCAAAAATATCCACACTGTTAACAGAGATCATCTCCAGATGGTCAAGTTATTGCTGGCTTACTGTTTTGCATGACATCCTAGCTTTTTATCATGAGAATGAATGACTGGAGTAATAAAAAAAAATAATAATAAACAAGTAGATATAATGTAGTTTGCATGTGTCTCTTCTCACATAGATTGAGATTGCAGACCACAGGAACTCAGTGCCCTGTTTGTGTCTCAGCCTGCTGCTTCATGCCCCAAAGACACCCTGAAAACAGTGGTTGGATTCCACGGGGTGAGCCAACATTGCATCCTGGACTTCCACCCGTGCAAAACTGGAAAACTATAATAACGATACATAATCCCTGTGTGTGGCTGTGCTTTTGAGCAACCCCACTTACCGATAATTCTAAGAGCAAAGATGACCGAAATGAGGCGTTCTCATATTTCCCCTGCAGACATAAATATGCTGTGTGTTAAGTGTAAGTAATAAGGAGCTATTCCTTGTCTATTGAGTGCATATGTACCAGACTATAATTCTGAACGAAGCTCTGGATAGAGGCATTACAAGTGGGACTGTCCCCCTTTTAAGATGAGGAAAGCACAAAAGATTAAGCAATCTGTCTGCAAAGAAGTACGTGATGGGGTTTTATTACTAGATTGTCAGCTGTTTTAAGTCTGTCCAAATATATTTTTTTCCTTAGATTTCTGCAGGCTCCTTTAAGGCATAACAAGTCACAATTATTTATGCACCCTGGAGGAATTCTCCAGCAGGGAAGCACTTGTGTTGCTGTAAATAGTTTTTTAATCCTATGCTCTCTATCCTCGTCCCTTAGTAAAGGTTTAGTGGAATGCCGTAGGTTTGTGACTTCAGAAGAGCGATGGCCTCCTGCTCGCCCTGCTGTCTCAGTCCTCAGTCTCTGCATTCTGCACTCTGTGCGGGCAGACGTCCCCGCTGGGTCCTCCTGGGGTTCCTGCCTGTTCTCATCTGGCCCATCTCTGTGTTCACCAAAGCACAGGTGCTCTGGGAGGCTTCCCCCGACCCTGTAACAGCCTCCTAGTGTGGCTGTGACCAATCCCGGCAGTAATGCAGTAATTATGGCTGATCTTTTTTGCTCTCTTGGTTGGGAACTTTTCTAGAAGATAAGGGTGGAACAGCATGTTTACACAAAAATGAATGAATGAATGAATGAATGAATGAATGCTGTGCATATTCTTGTACTGTTTCTTGCATTTTCCCCACTGGTTGGAACTGGGCTCAACTAACTTTGTCGGATGGCAACAGCTAACCCCAAGTTTTATTTGCAGGCGGTGTTCTGGCATGCCCATGGAGATAAAGTCATTACACTCAAGATTTACAGCTTCTTTTCTGCATGAAGTGTTATGACTTTTTCACCACTTCACTTAGACTTGCTAGAAATTGGTCTCCAGGGAGTCGAGTTAAGGGATTCATAGCTAGGGAAACTGTCTGGACTGGTTTTCCAGGGAGCATATTGGTTTATCTCTGCAGTCCTGCTAATTATGAAAGATGCCTCTCACTCTCTACTTGTCCTGATTTTGATGACAGATTACAGTCACTCTACAAATATTAATATTTTCAACAACAAATATATCCATTTGCTTGGGTGGAAAAGGAAAGGCGTATATACCAGCTGAGTATCTGTAACAATCCTAACTTCGCACATGTGTTACTTCCTCAAAGCTTAGAACAATCACGGTGTTTCCTGAGAAAGTTACGAACAAGAAGAAAATTACTACCGGTTTCAAGAAGTGACGGATGGGGACGCCTGGGTGGCGCAGTCGGTTAAGCATCTGACTTCAGCCAGGTCACGATCTCGCGGTCCGTGAGTTTGAGCCCCGCGTCGGGCTCTGGGCTGATGGCTCAGAGCCTGGAGCCTGCTTCCGATTCTGTGTCTCCCTCTCTCTCTGCCCCTCCCCGGTTCATGCTCTGTCTCTCTCTGTCCCCAAAATAAATAAACATTGAAAAAAAAATGAGCTTTAGAATTAAAAAAAAAAAAAAAAATCTTAGGGGCACCGGGGTGGCTCAGTCAGTTGAGCCTCCAACTTCGGCTCAGGTCACGATCTCGCGAGATCTCGCGTGATCTCGCGTGAGTTTGAACCCCGCGTGGGCTCTGTGCTGATGGCTCAGAGCCTGGAGCCTGTTTCCGATTCTGTGTCTCCCTCTCTCTCTGCCCCTCCCCCGTTCATGCTCTGTCTCTCTCTGTCCCAAAAATAAATAAACGTTGAAAAAAAAAATTAAAAAAAAAAAAAAAAAAAAGAAGTGACGGATGTTCAAGCCAGCCTCAGAGATCAGTATTTCCATTTACGTACTTTGTGTTGAAGGACTGAGTTTCTCTGCTGTATTCCCCTCTTCCTGGGCAAAGAGTGCCACAAAGGCAATTCAGTCTCACTGACAAATGGTGGCAGAACTCTTAGACGTCGCCAGGGGTACACAACATGTTAGCCTTGAACGGGGTCTAATTGCACAGCACAGAAGGTCTGGGCTGAATGCCGAATCACCACATGCTCCAATGGAGAGGCAAGAGTGGAGGAGAGGCAGTCGTGGCATTTAGAAAGACAACACCTCGGCAACCTATCCAAATCAGCAACTCACATCTCGTTTTCAAGCCAGGACTAGACATTGCAAAGGCAGGGGATAGAGGAAGACTGAACCGATTTCCTTGAAAAAAAAAAAAGAGCAGTGGAACAAAACGTGAGAGAAAAAGACAGTGCTCAATAATTCTGAAAGTCACTTTTTCAAATACCAAAACAATAGCGTGATAAATATTTACTATGAGCCAGATCTATCAAGTTGGAGCCAGACTGAGAAGAGTGCTTTTCACATCTGAACAATTACTAAATACACACTAATATGAAACTGTTCATCTGTCCGTAACATTGAACTCCTTTTTCACAACTGCCTACACAACGTGCAGAACTCACCATCACATGAAGATCATAAATAAAGGTTTGCCTTTCCTTTTTTAAAAAACTATTTTTTAATGTTTCTTTTTGAGAGAGAGAGAAAGAGAGAGAGAGAGAGACAGAGCGTGAGCAGGGGCAGGAGAGGGGCAGAGAGAGAGGGAGAGACACAGAACTCCAAGTGGGCTCCAGGCTTTGAGTTGTCAGCACAGAGCCCATGTGTGGCTTCAACCCACGAACCGCGAGACCATGAGCCGAGCTGAAGTCGGACGCTCAACCGACTGAGCCACCCAGGTGCCCCACCTTCCCTTCCCTTTGCTCAACCGACTGAGCCACCCAGGTGCCCCACCTTCCCTCCCCTCCCCTCCCCTCCCCTCCCCTCCCCTCCCTTTTCTTTTCTTTTCTTTTCTTTTCTTTTCTTTTCTTTTCTTTTCTTTTCTTCTTTTCTTTGGGAGACCATACATTTATCTCTGGTCTCCTGACACAGCAAACACTGCACACTAAAAGGAAACGTAATAAAATTTGAAAAATAGTGATTTTATATTTAGAGGATACGCAGATCTTCTGCTATGTGTGTGGGAAACGGAATTATTGCTAGAAACGTTATTTAAAGATTAGGGCATGGAAGTAGTATTAAGAGGTCATTAAGTCCTTTCTGCAGAAAGGAACTTATCTCGACTCATTCAAAGAGCTTCATGCCCCTTTGAGGGCCTTCTGCAAAATGGAAATGGCTCAGCGAAAGACCGTCTGTGGCCCAGAGCTGAACGAATGCAAAATCTCCTATGTGCTGGAGACAATTCCAGTATCTTCCCTGACATTGTGGTAAAAAGAAAAAAAAAAAAAAAGGAGAAGAGCTGTCAAATTACTCAATGTGGGTACGTCTTATGGATGTCACTGTGTGAGGTACAAAGTGGCTACCAAGAACATCAAGACTCTAGTCCCCATGAACTTTACCCACGGTCTTGCTGGGGCAGGTGCGTGGACCAGGGCTAAGTAATAATACACATGCTTCGGCATCAAGTGCTGCGATCAAAAGCTAAATGGAATGTGATGGCCACTCGGAGAAGGCTGTGTTCGGGTCAACTGTTTGCAAAAAGGACTATTTCATGGAGGGGGTAACATCTGAACTAGGCCTTTAGGAGTTGGTAGGATTTTAAAAGGAAAAACACTGAAGGGAGAAACCAGCTCAGAATGGGCACAGGCACAGAAGGGAGGAAATCTTATTTTTTAATAGTGGTAGAATACACATACAGTGAGAGGTGCTATCTGAACTATTTTGAAGTCTACAATACAGAAATGCCAAGTTCATTCGCACTGCTGCCCAGCTCTCACTACCATCCATCTGCAGAACTTTCTTCATCCTGCAAAACTACAATTCTGTACTCATTAACATCAACTCCCTATTCCCACTCCTCCAGCTCCCGAAACCACCCCTTCGCTTTCTGTCTCTATAAATTTGACTACTTCAAGTACCTCCTATACACTACTTTTTTTTTTTTTTACTAGCTTCTTTCACTTAGTGTAATGTCTTCAAGGTTCATCAATGTTGTAGCAGGTGTCAGAATTTCCTTCCATTTTAGGGCTGAATAATACTCTATTGAGTGTATACGTTGCGTTTTGCTTATCCACTTGCCCACTGATGGATGCTCACACTGCTTCCCCCTGTGGGTTATGGTGAAAAACTCTCTCTGCTCTGAACATGAACGTGCAACTATCTCTTTAAAGACTTTGCTTTCGATTCTTTTGAGTATAAACCCATAAGTGCAACTGCTGAATCACGTATGGTAATTATATGTTAACTTTTTGAGGGCCAAATTGTCTTCCATAGTATATGCACCATCATACGTTCCCACCGATAGCGTATAAAGGTTCCAATCTCTCCACATCCCTGGTGACACTTGTTAGTTTCTGGTTGTGTTCATTTGCTTGTTTTCATTTGTTGCCCATAACAGCTAACCTAACTGGTGTGAGTTGGTATCTCTCTGGTGGTTTTGATTTGTATTTCACTAATGCTTAGTGATGTTGAGCATCTTTCCATGTGCTTGCTAGTCGTTTGTGCATTTTCTTTGTAGAAATGTATATTCAAGACCTTTTAATTGAACTGTTCACTCTTTTGTTGTTGAGTTAGGGAAGCTTGGAATACTAGTGATGCTTCAGGAAGGCTGGGTTGTTGACCTCACGAAGAGCCACATCAGGCATTAAATCTGAGAATGTGAGTCCGATTCTGATCATGGCCCAGATGGGTTTGAATGGCTTGTCCAACATAGAGTGTGGGTTTCATCTGAAGCCAGGTAGGGTCTGAGGGCATGAGCACATCCTGGGTGCTCTCTAACTCAGGAATTTCTGTCTAACAGCCGTGCAAATTCTGTACAGGTATCAGACGCAGGAGCAGGCTGAGAGCTGGTGCCTTCCACGGTGGAAAGGGGATGCTAATATGCCACGGGTCACCCTCGAGGAGCAGACCAGCAGAGAGGTAGAAACCTGTCAAGACAGAAGACTCCACGTTCCGACGTTTCAGATCCCAGCTCTGTTACATAATGGCGTGCCTCAGTTTCCCCACAGTGCCACTGTGAGGGTTAAAAGAGCTAACACGTGGAAAACGCAACACTGCAGACACACGGAGTACTGGGCTGGCTCAGCTTTTAGGACTGAAGCCATGTGCTGGGGTCAACACCTAGGGTTGTGAAGGTCAAAAGCTACTTGGCCACTTCCTTTTCCTTCCTTACTTATCTTCCCATGATGAGGCATCTCTGAAGATACGGCCTTTACTACCCATCCCCCAGGACTTTCTGGCAGATCCAGACGCAGGAACACAACAAGGGGTGGCTTAGCTTGTACTGTGCCCCGTGCTTCCCTCGCAGGCATATCATGTGGCACGGTCCAACGCCTCATGCCAGCTTTGCAACTGACTTTGACACAGACTTCAGGATTAGTCTGTTAATCTCCCTCCCGGATTAAACGAAGGTCATTACAGAGCTACCCAACGTAAAAGGATTGTGAGGATCTTTAGCATTCATTAATGATTATCTTCTTCTTGGAAGCCCCAAGAAGACCATCTAAATGCCAGAGTCTAATAGGTACACAAGGGATATATTATGTGTGATGAAGTTTTCACGCTAACTGCAAAGATCATTTAAGTGTGTGACTGTTACCTGCACTAAATGTACATCATTCCAACGTCAGGTAAGACAGGAAATCCTTGGTTTAGACGTGACTCACTTCCTCAGCATTATATTCAAAAGAGAATGATGTACATTTAGCGCAGGTAACAGTCACACACTTATATGATCTTTGCAAGACTGCAAACCCTCAGGAATAGGGGGCCCCTCGTCTGTGGTCAATACCAGGTACCTACTCTACACATGCAGTCCCTTCTGTCTCTACACCTCAGGCGGCTGGCATTAAAAGCAATTTTCAATTTCTCATTGTTCAGTGCAGGTAGGAAAACGCTTACCTAAACCACTTTATTTATAACGTTCTTGCAAATTCTGTGCTCAAAGTAATGACAAGGGACATCAACGTAAGCATCACTGAAATGTGGTTCTGTCTTCACCATAATCCATGCTTTGAAACAAAATGAAATAAACCCATGCCTTAAAAGGAGTCAAAAAATAAATTATGCCTAAGGAGAACCCTGCATTCAAAGGTTTTTGCCCAAATAGTGTGACATTTTTGGTCATGAAATATTGAAGATAGCACTTGGGGGAGTGAGCATAAATAATTAAGAACAAATAAAGTGTTTGAAATTTGTTGGGGGGTTTGCAAAGCAGCCTAATACCAGTCATGTCAAGGAAAAAAATCATTATTTAGCTATTTACATTTTTTAACGTGTGGGTCCATGAAGTTGTTGACAGGTAGAAGCAGAAATAGGAATTATGGGGTGCCTGGGTGGCTCAGTCGGTTAAGCATCCAACTTTGGCTCAGGTGATGATCTCAGGGTTTGTGGGTTCGAGCCCAGTGTCAGGCTCTGTGCTGACAGCTCAGAGCCAGGAGCTTGCTTCAGATTCTGTGTCTCCCTCCCTCTCTGCCCCTCCCCTGTTCACGCTCTGTCTCTCTCCATCCTTCAAAAATAAATACATTTAAGAAAAATTTTTAAAGACAATTGGGTTTTTGAAAATAAGGATACGGAGCTTTTATAAAATCATATCTGCTCTAATAAAGAAAAATAGGAAACTGTATTACATGTGAAACAACTTGAGAAAAATTCAGAGCCAAGGATAATACTTAGATTAGTCCAACGGTATCTGACACAGGCAGAAATAAAAATACTGTATTATGTAAATGTTCGGCATCAAGTGTTTCTGGAGCTGGCAGGGGAAGGACTTTTGTGAGTGAAAGGAGATTGGGAACATCCTTCCCGTGACTCAAAAGAATACAGTGTCATGATCATAACTCATGAAGGACATGAGATAATTTTTGAGAATTTGAGGAAAGCAAGGAAGGAATGCAATGCAGGATGGGGAGATACTTAGGATGTTGAAGAAATGTTCTTATTCTCTCTGCAAAAAAGCAAAGCAAAGAGAGTTTGAAGAAAACGTGCCTCACCCACCAGTTAAAGGAAAGCCCTATGTAGGCAGTATTACTTTCACAGTCCACAATAGACCAATTAAGGGGCGCCTGGGTGGCTCAGTCGGTTGAGTGCCCAACTTCAGCTCAGGTCATGATTTCGCGGTTCATGGGTTCAAGCCCCACATCAGGCTCTGTGCTGATAGCTCAGAGCCTGGAGCCTGCTTCGGATTCTGTGTCTCCCTCTCTCTCTGCCCCCCAATTCTCCTTAAAAATAAATAAACATAAAAAAATTAGAATAGACCAATTAACTCCGTGGCCATGCAGACAGATAGAAAGACTGTATGAAATAGACTCTAAAAAAAAAATGATTCTAGCCAGTGACTGTGTGATGAAGAACCAAAGTGAGCATATAATTAACTCTGTCCTTAGGAATATCACTTGTATGGTGACACAACCCACCTTGGGGGGGGACTCACATGTGAGCAAGGTCCAACATTTTTGACATTTATTTTGGGGGTGGGTGAGAACAATATCCAAGGTTTTGTTTTGTTTTTTTAAGACAAGAATATGTTCTAGATGTGTAGAATTCAAGCTAAAAGAATTTTGGCCCATGGATGCCCCAAGGTCAAATTTTAACATGTCTTTCTTTGTATGGAGGCTCAAGTATTTGGAGTAATGAAATTAAGAATCATGTTGAATTTTGTCCTTCCCTTGCCCCCTCCCCTGGGTCCACAATCACAGGTGAGGAAAAAGGCAAATATGAATTGTTTCCAGCAATGTTTCCCCTGGAACAATCACTGAAGACATCTTGGTGAAGATCAATGGGCATTTTTAGAGCAATCAGAAAACTACTCAAGATGCCTGCACTCCAATGCAGGAGAAGACTCACCCAATTCTGGCTCATGTGATACCCTTTACGTGTCCTGGACGGTCATCCCACACAAATCTCCTGTCCCCAAAAGCCCACATTCTCCATTTCTTCATCCACTCTTTCTAGAAGCTGAACACCAAGGCTCTCCACCATCTTGTCCACATGCCATGCTGAGGATGCCGCTGCCTAGCTACAGACCCCCCCAGTGTGGATTCTGCCCCAGGAAGTTTGAATTGAAGGGCAAATCGTTACGTTCAGTCACAGTGAAATTCCCAAAATGAACCACTGCTCTGTCAACAATGTGTGGAGTCTCATACCGTCAGAGAAAAAAAATAGCTGTTATGCACTTGGAAGCAGACGTCCTTAAGTCTTCATCCATAAGATGCTGGTAGAAACTAAGAGTGAAAGCTTTGCAGCCATTTCTCAAACCTAGGAGCCCTACACCGAGAACGACTCTTGTTCATGATACAGAGGCTACATCCCACACATGAAGACTGACGTAATGCTGTGTGGGGAGACCCGGACATGAGGCGTTTTCTAAATCTCTCCATGCTGGACGTGCAACCAAGTCTGACGCCCCCTGCTCTCCAGAAACATGGCCTCCTCAGTTTCCTCGCACCCTTGCATAGAAGTAGGTTGACGGACTGCCAACCACCCCTCTGTCTCATTCAAGAAAGCACACCCCAATCCAAGAGGGTGAGTGCTATTACAGAGAACCCAGCAGTGCAACTGTTTTCAACCAAGCCAGTGCCAAACCTTAGCAACTGAACCCTGGCTATGAAGACTTCTCATTAGAAACCTCTAGGGTGATCATGGCCTAGTTGAAAAGCCCTTTGCGGGGGCGCCTGGGTGGCTCAGTCGGTTGAGCGTCCGACTTTGGCTCAGCTCGTGATCTCACAGTCCGTGAGTTCAAGCCCCGTATCGGGCTCTGTGCTGATGGCTCAGAGCCTGGAACCTGCTTCAGATTCTGTGTCTCCCTCTCTCTCTGACCCTCCCCCGTTCATGCTCTGTCTCTCTCTGTCTCAAAAATAAACATTAAAAAAATAATAACATAACATAACATAAAAAAATAAAAAGCCCTTTGGGTTTGGTTGTTAACATGCTTATTATTTAACATGGTTGTACAGTCATTGAGCGTATTTCTCCCTCTTGTTTGTGAGAATGCCGCTGGAGACCAAGCCAAATGCCGGTAGACGCTGAGGACATCCTCACAATGGTGAGACATACTGCCTGGTTTTCTTCCAAAATCTTTACTCTCCTCTGGTTTCATTGCATGTGACACAACAGAATCTTCTGTTGATGAGACCCCGAGCATCAGTTAGGAAGTAGGCTGCTTGGTTTTTAGATTTTGTTTCAGAGATTCAAAATGTTGTTGGGGGATGGATGATGAGAAAGAGCTTTGCGGCCGTTGTGTCTGGTGTACGAAATACTCAACGGCTATTGTCCAGTGACATTACTATTGCCTTTGGACAAAAAGTGCCTACTGACTTTATTGTCTATTTTCAAGATGTAATTTTCAAGATGTATGTCTGGCGCTCTCCCTCATCCTTCTTCTCTTCCTTCCTTCCTTCCTTCCCTCCCTCCTTCCTTTAGTTAACTATCACAGGTGATAGCTAAGCCATTCCTTTCTCTAGTAATGAATACTTTCACCCACAGACATCATCACTCTCCGTCTATCGGTAGGAGACTTTCTATCACATCAAGATGTGGAAATGCGTGAGGGTGACGGAGGAGACGTATGGGGGCCATGGGACAGTGGGCAGGTTTACCCGCGAACTCTTCTGCTGGACTGGCTCGCTGCCTTTCCTTCCTCAGTGTCTGTCTGTGGCTTCCTTCCAAAAAAACAGGTTTTCTCTAATCCCGTCTAGAGTGGTTTTTCTGATCCTCTGAGGACTCAGAAACTACATGCCAGATTTCGAAAGAAAGCATGTAGGGACCTACCTTCTGGGAACGATATCCATAGGAACGACTTGATTGCTATGGTTTGACGTGTGACTCAGTGGCTTATAGGAAGGAGGCTAACACTAGCACTCGAATACAGACATCTCCATTCAGCTAATTTGGGTTTTGGAAAAGAATATTGAAACAGCTAGCATACTCTACCAGCTAGGGAGTAGAAGTGTGTGGGGATGATTTATGCAATAAAATATCCACATCAAAGCATTTATTTATTTCACAAAGTTGTATGATATAACACAGTCTAGAGTATAAATTGAGTGATTCCCCTCTATTTCTGATACTACCTCTAATTCTTCTCTGTCCCTCTGGGCAAAACCACTTAAACCTTTTATCTTGGTTTCCTTTGTGGGGAAATGGGGATAATAGACACCCCTGAGCCATTTCAGAGTAATGTTACGACGCCAGCCTATGTGATTATATGAGAAAGAAGCTTTGAGCTTCTAGCAGTTAGCTGCTCCATAAATATTATTAGCAAGCTCTGGAGATTTTATCTCTGGAAACTGACAAGTATTTCTCTTCTAAAACCTCCTATCTTTAGCCTCTGGACACATGTTCCTGATAGCTCTGTCTTTGACAGAGATCGACTTCGCTCCATGAGAATCACCGGGGTTCTGGGCGCAGATTGGCGTCTGAGCATCGCAGGAGAGGGACGCCGCCTCGTGGAGCCTGAGGTAGACAAGCTGCTGGTCCCAGCATGAGGCTCCAGCTGGCGGGAAGGAGTGACCCAGAAAGGAGGTCCTTCTGGGGAGGTGACCACCAACCTGGAGGGGCCCACCGGGGAGGGAGCACAGAGAAAGTGTGCCACGTTGTAGCAGCAAATGTTCTGTGTTGAAGGGAACAGATGGGAGCAATTCAGCCCTGAACACATGATGGAGCTTTCTTGTCGATTCCCACCCACAAGTGGGTTACCTCTAGACGTAGAGATACTGCCCCAGAAGCCCTGCTCCTAACGTGTCTTCAACATAATGTCCTCTGTTCATCTCAAAGATATTTTCTTTTACATTGAAAGTGTTATCCATTCAGCGACGTGACCAAAGATTATTTGTGAAGGTAGAAATGCCTAGAGGGACAGATTGAGAGAGGAGAGAGAGAGAGAGAAGAAGAATGATGGGGAGGACGAGGAGGGGGAGGAAGGGGAGAGAGAGACAGACAGAGAGGGAGAGAGAGAGACATTCTTCCTTTATGAGTAGCGTTCACTCTTAATTTCTCTCCTCATTTTTGTAAATTGGGACTGAATTATCAAGAGGTCATAAATTAAATGATTAATGCCATTAAGTCCTTAAAGATTAAAATAAAGGTAGAATTCATAAGAAGTATTATTGATTAATTTTCAAGATGTATGTAGGCACAGGGAAGGAAAAATATGACAGTAAATTATCTGAGCTGATGATATCAAAATCTTCCTTTGCTCATGAGAACTGGTTTAGCCAATTACATAGATATTCAGAGGTCCTGTAAAATGCTGAGATTGGGGATTATTTTTCAAACTACAGAATGTAGTGTTTGTTTTTTTTCTAAGTTCTACTCCTTGATAGTGGGATCCAGTCAATGCAATATAAATTTCAGAGGAATAAGCCAACAACCAGAAATGAAATAAAAGGAAAATAATTAGGATAGCAAGCATGTGGTGGTTTTTTGTTTTGTTTGTTTTTGCTATTGTTTTGCAGCAAAGGTGGTAATTTGGTAACAGTAACTTGGGAGTTTTTTTCCACGGGAATAACCGGTTTCCTCAGTTTTGTGGTGAATTGCCAGCGAGCTAAGCTGCTTAAAACATAGTGCTGGCTGTGGTCTCTTCCAGGATATTTAAGCTCTAATCTACACCCACAAGTAGCCATTTCATGAATGTCTGGCCACAACAGGAACCAGGAATTTGGAAATTGGAAAGCAGGAGTGAATCCATTCGCATCTACTGGTGTCAGTTCAAAGCATCTCTTTGGGTAATGATGGGTTAGCATTATAATCTTTGGTGTGCAGCAGACTCAGAGAATCTTAAAATTTAGAAGGATTTTTAAATACATCAAATGCTATCTCTCAACCAGCACCATTGCCTCCGCAAAGGTGCAGCTCCTATTTAAAGTCAAGGATTTTTTTTTTCAGTAACCCTGCTGTATCCAAAAGTTGTGTTCAGTGCTAGAAATACAAAGATGAGTAAGACATCTGACCTTAAGAGTCTGACAAGCTAGCCAAAATACAGATATCTCATCTAGAACATTCTAGAAACAGGATGGAGCACAAAGGAGAAGCATTGAAAGCAACCTTGAGGCATTTAAGCCAATCTGGAGGATCCAGGAAGGCTAGAATATGTCCACGAAAGCAAAGTCAGGATTCAATATATTCTAACATCCCACAGATAATTAACATCATTTTTTCTTTTCTTTTTTTTTTTTTTGACGTTTATTTTAGAGAGAGAGAGTGTGAGCAGGGGAGGGGTAGAGAAAGGGGGAGACACAGAATCTGAAGCAGGCTCCTGGTTCCGAGCTGTTGGCACAGAGCCCGACGAGGGGCTCAAACTCGTGAACTGTGAGACCATGACCCGAGCTGAAGTCAGACGCTCAGGTGACTGGCGCCCCAACGACATTTTTAAACGTGTTTTCTTTATTTAAAAAAAATTTTTTTTTAATTAACATCTATTCATTTTTGAGAGACGGCACAAGCGGGGGTGAGGCAGAGAGATCAGCACACACAGAGAATCCAAAGCAGCTCCAGGCTGCGAGCCGTCAGCACAGAGCCCCATGTGGGGCTAGAACTCAGGAACCGTGAGGTCACGAGCCGAGCTGAAGTCAGACGCTTAACCGCCTAAGCTACCCAGGCACCGCAAACAGGTTTTATAATATTAAGTTAAAATCTGTCTCGGTAGGAGGCATATCAGCTGTTCTCACTTCTGTCCTCTGGGGTACCATACGGTATATCTAAGTCATCCCTTGTCTCCTTAGTACGCAGAAGGCAGCAAGTAGGTCAAGTGCTCCAAACTGTGACCTGGAATTGACATCATCGTCATTGCTCTACAGTGTTGACTCCCAAGGGAAGTGCATACCTGACTTTTAGAACTCTCCACCCTGAGGATGCTCATTTAATTCCCAAGCCCACCACCAGGAGCCTCTCTTACCCACAAGCCCATCATAGACATTTGGTGGCTGGGGACAGGAAAAGGGACGGGGTTCCAAAGACACATAGGTGGACAACAGGCACATGAAAAGATGCTCAACGTTGCTGCTCATCAGCGAAATGCAAACCAAAACCGTAACAAGGTACCACCTCACACCTGTGAGAGTGACACTGCCCAAGAAAACAAGAGATGACAGGTGTTGGTGAGGATGTGGAGAAACAGGAATCCACAGGCACTGCTGCTGGGAACACAAACGGGTGCAGCCAACACTGTCCATACTGTGCACGACAGTACGAAGTTCCCTCAAGAAGTTAAAAAGCAGAACTACTGTATAATCCATCAATTCAACTACTGGGTATATTTCTACAGGAAATGAAAACACGGTATCGGAGAGAGATATCTGCATCTGATATTGACTGTGGCATTATTCACAGTAGTCAAGATATGGAAACAACCGAAATGTCTGTCTACAAATGGATGGATAAAGATGTGCCCCCCCCCCCACACACACACACGAGCACGCGCACAGGCGGGAATATTATTCAGCCATAAGAAAGAACGAAATCCTGCCTTTTGTGACAACACGGATGGACCTCCAGGGCTTTATGCTAAGCGGAGTAAGTCAGACAGAAAAAGACAAATCCTGTGTGATCTCACTCATATTGGGACTCTAAAAAAACTCAAAGTCACGGAAAGGGAGAACAGAATGGTTACCAGGGCCCAGGAGGGCAAGGGTGAAATGGGGGAGAACTTGGTCAAAGCATACAAAGTGTCAATTATAAGATGGATGTATCCAGGGATATAACGTACAGTGTAGCGACTTTGGTAAATGATACTATTGTATACTTGAAAGTTGCTAAGACAGTTGATCTTGAATGTTCTCATCACAAACAAGAAATGGTAATTATGTGACTAGATGAAGCGGGTGGTCATTTTCCAATAGATAAGTATATCAAACCGTCACCTTGCATATCTTCAATTCACACAACGTTATGTCAGTTATATCTCAATAAAGCTGGGAAAAATAAACAGATGGAGGCACACAACGTAAAAGCTCTTCTCTTTTCTTGTCCGCTTACCACCCCCCACCCCCTACCTCATTTCAATAATCAGGGCAACATGGGTTGGATTCCAATATGACAGCTTTGCTGAACTTCACAATCAATACAGCATTACAGAGCCTGATTGTAGAGCCTCATCGGTGCCCTGCTCCCACACTTGGTTGGCTAACCCAGCTCCTGGAACAAGGTTTTCACGACTGGGGATGGAGTGGTTCTCAAGGGTCTTTCCAGCACCTGCAGTGGTGCGGCTCTGGTCCCACTCAGCATCACCTCTCACTTTGAGCTGCCAGACCCCTTCATCGATGCGCTATCTTCTGTGCTGGCCCCACAGGCACTATGCTCTCTAACAGAAGTCACGTGGTTTTGCTCTCCTGCCCCTAAGCTTCCGTTATTTCCTACTTCAAAGATTGCAACATCAGACGTTCTCATCTTCTATTATTTTGGATGCACTGTTATTTTTCAAGTTTCCAGGAAGGCATTCTACCTGCAGTATACGGTAATAGAATGCGCCACTGTTGAGAAACTCTGTTTCAGTAGGAGTGAAGGAACAACCAGTAACTCAAGGGGCCTGCTTGGAGGGCTGTTAAGAGAGTAACACGGGCATGTCATTCAACCCACTGCCAAGGCTCCCCGGGATATTGTGGCCAAACCCCCTTCTTAGGTGTGCATACCCCAGTGCACTGGGCACAACGGGGCTCGGCATGTCAGGTCTGTGTCCCGGGTATGTTGGTTGTTTCAGGTTGCCCGCTGTTAAAACCGCCTTTGCTGATGGGATGGCAGGAAAGGAGAACAGACTTCACTTTACCTGCACTGCAAATGCTCAAAAGGCAAGTGTTTATTTTGTCTTGGCAGCCGAGATTTCTCGGCGTTCTTCCTAAAATTGGATGTTATCGATGAGCTATTTGATACATGCCTGGCCTCACACACACCAAAGGCTGATGAACTCTCAGGGTACAAATCCACCCAGTTTTCCCCCAAAAAAGAAAAGGAACAGAAGTCAATGTGGAACATTCATTTCTACCTTGTGACCGTCACTTATTATTTACTTTTATTTATTATTTTTTAAAGTTTATTTTTGAGACACCGAGAGAGACATAGTGTAAGTGGGGGACAGGCAGAGAGAGGGGGGGGACACAGAATCCAAAGCAGGCTCCAGGCTCTGAGCTGTCAGCACAGAGCCCGACGCAGGGCTTGAACTCATGAAACATGAGATCCTGACCTGAGCTGAAGTCAGATGCTTAACCGACTGGGTCACCCAGGTGCCCCATGACCATCACTTCTTAAATGTCTATAATTATAAATGAGAAAAATAAGATATATTTGTACTTTTGCTTATAATCCCAAATGCCTCTGTGTGAGCACATTTTTGGTGTATTGAGGCTGAAAGTCTTTTAGGTATTACAAATCAAAGATAATGTTCAGAAACTGAAAGGATACAATCCTAGTATCTGAGGACTAGAGAAACTAGGATACAATCCTAGTATCTGAGGACTGGAGAAAACCAAGCACTGCAGAATAACCAAAGAAAACAAAAATTCACCCTTTACAGACTAGGCCACGTGTGTTCATTTCTTCACCGGAAATCGGGTTCATGAACCACAGAGCGCAAGAGGAGTGTGGTTGTCTTTCACCTTGAGGTATATTTATTTAAAAAAGACAAAAAGGGAGATTCATGCTAACTTATAAGGTACCACATTGCTTCTCCCTCCCTTACTTACCAAGAAGGATGATGGGTCTATCTGGTCATTTTCTGGGGAGTGGGGAGGGCGCTGTTATGCTTATCGGGATAATGAATTCAGATGTAATACGAAAAACTCTTGAATGATGGGGTGGATTTAAATATTTAGAGACACAGGAATTATTTTTTTTGGGGGGGGAAGGAATACCCAAAGTAGGATGGCAAGAAGAAAGCTAGAGTGGGGGCGGGGAGAGAGAGAGAGGGAGAGAGAGGGAGAGAGAGAGGGAGTTTGGGGGAAGGCGGAAGATGCGTCTGAGCACATCTGGTTGTTGGATATGGTAGAGAAATATTGACAAGACATGGTGGAGGAATATAAGCTTCAGTGGTTCTGCTGTGAGCCTGCTGGATAGACTTTGCAGAAAACATAAACAATTTTTCAGACTTCTCTGGATGTCACAGATGGTTTCCATTGTCATGGGATGCCTAGCTGAGATGGGAAATGAGGCTGCCCAGCTTTACATTAAAGGAGCCTGATGGTTCATCAGCCTTTCTTTTTTTATTAAAAAAATTTTTTTTAATGTTTATTTATTTTTGAGACAGAGAGAGACAGAGCATGAACGGGGGAGGGTCAGAGAGAGAGGGAGACACAGAATCTGAAGCAGGCTCCAGGCTCCGAGCTGTCAGCACAGAGCCCGACGAGGGGCTCGAACTCACGGACTGCGAGATCATGACCTGAGCCGAAGTTGGACGCTTAACCGACTGAGCCACCCAGGCACTCCAGCCTTTTCTTTTTTTAAAAAAAAATTCTTAATCCTTGTTTATATTTGAGAGAGAAAGAGACAGTGTGCGAGTGGGGGAGGGGCAGAGAGAGGCAGAGACAGAATCCGAAGCAGGCTCCAGGCCTCTGAGCTGTCAGCACAGAGCCCAGTGCAGGGCTCGAACCCACGAGCTGCGAGATCGCGACCTGAGCCGAAGTCAGACACTAAACCCACTGGGCCACCCAGGCACCCCCACATCAGCCTTTTCAAACGTTTGACACAGAGTTTGCATCAGCTAAGCCCTCAGGAGTTCCCTTTGGAAGCTGAGTATCTATCAATCCTAAGTCCCAGGGGTACTCAGCACCTCACGTTCCCCGTTGTCTCCCATTTGAGATGTTCGACTGCCTCAAAGCTCCGCATGGTCACGGATATGAGAGATGAAGACTATCTCGTAGGGTTTCAGCCTCGTGGTAGGGCCAGTTTAAGGGTGACAACAGGCCTGTGACACATGCACAGGTAGCACTACCTTTCTGAAGGCCCAAGGGGACTTCTTCATTCTCCCTACCATTTTATCCACAGTAAACTGCTCCTTGTCACCAGGGAACAGTTCCTTAACCGAGACAATATTAAGGACACGCTGTGATAAAAGGCACAAAGAGCTGTGCTGTTGACCCCCTGGGCAGAACGGGCCCTTGTGCTGATCAGAAGGCTTGCCATCACCTTCATGGCTGGTGAAGTCTACCCCAGGTGCCAGCCAATGTAGCAAAGTGAGTGCGTAACCCCAGTGCCTACAATCCAGCCCAGAGCTGGAGAGCCCCCACATCCCTGTGTATCGGGGATGTGGAATCACGCCGCCAGCTGGGACTGGCCTGGGAAAAGCGGCCTGGAGCCATCTGGAGCAGAAGCCCGATGGTGTGAGAAACCACACAGCCACCCACATGATGGGTCTAGGGAGGATGCCAAGGATGGGCCGGCCTTCCTGGCTATTTTCCTGGCCTTCCACATCTCTAGAAAGGTCACAGGGTTCCAGCTGCAAATGGTGTTCTCACATAAGTGCCCTTTTAGTATAAAAGTAACACACTACCTTTGATTTCAAAGGCAGCTGCATGACAATGTTATTTTCCCTGTTACTGGTACAAACTCCTATGGAAGTAAAGTCAACCCAATTGGCCACCAATCCCAGTTGGGTTGGGATCTAAACGCTAAGCAAACTAGAAATAATTAGACAAAAGGCCTCGTGCCATAGACTGGAAACCCTGAAGAATGAGAAACAAAGGTAGTGCCCCCCAATACTTTTAAGCCCCCTGTACTCCCTCCCTATCACACTGCCATCCCCCTCACTTAACAGTGTTGGGGACTCTGTCTTGTATACAACTGCCATGACCCACTGGTAAACCAGTGTGTAAAGCAAACATTTTGGGGGGCTGGAAATTTGCTTAAAATTACACATATCCAATCTTTTATGGGTGTGGCTCTGAGGGACCGGTTTAACTATGTCTTTTTTAAAAAATTTTTTTAATGCTTATTCATTTTTGAGAGAGATAGAGACAGAGTGTGAGCGGGGGAGGGGCACAGAGAAAGGGACACACAGAATCCAAAGCAGGCTCTAGGCTTCATGCTGTCAGCACAGAGCCTGATGCAGGGATAGAACCCACAAACTGCAAGATCGTGACCTGAGCTGAAGTCAGACGTTTATCCTACTTAGCCATGCAGGTGCCCCTTTACGATTTATTATTATGGACATCAATTTTATACTGAGATTATCAAAATTATAGCTATAGGTGCAGATGTGCATATTGGCATTGAGGGCGGAGCTAGCAACAGCTAGCGTTTCACAGAAACGCTGCGTGCACAAAATGCCTGTGACGCTTCCCTTTTTGATACCTGCAAAGTCCTAGAAGCCAGTGAAGAGGAGGCTGCTGCCCAATTTTCAGGGAGATATCATACGGCTGATTTCATGTAAAATTAATCGCAGAATTAAGGACTGCAAGATGATCTGCCCGAAGGGCTTTCTCATGCACCTGCAAAATCGTGCTCTACCCTGTCTTAGCATCCTTTGGTTTACCCTCATCATTCAAAACCCACATCCCCTACATCATTAACAAACTGGACTGTGGGCACTTTCTCATCAACTCCTATACATTCTTCTACTTTCCTTCTGTTGGTACTGTGATAAAGGGACCCCTCCTCCGCTACTGTTTGATGAATCTAGGCTAAATTATGTTTGGAAGGGCATGCCTCAAAGTCTACAAATGTCCTTTTCTTTTCTTTTTTTATTTAAAGTTTTTTTTTAATGTTTATTCATTTTTGAGAGAGAGTATAAGTGGGTTAGGGGCAGGGAGAGAGGAACTCTACAAATGTTGTATCCATACCTAGGCAAGTCCTGAGTGCAAAGGTGACACAGGACATGATTATTACAGAGCTCTCCCTATGTTTCTGAGACATATGAGATGTCTGTTATTCTATTTCCTCTTCTTTTAAATGAGGTACCTGTTTCTGGGGGATTAAATTGTTTCTATTTAAATAGAAATTGTTTCTGGGGGATTAAATAGGAGCAATGGGAGAATTTCCACTTCTACCCAAGAAACAATGACAAGTATGGGATTAACTCTCCCATCTAAAGCCTCCAGAAAAAAACAAAAAACAAAATATATATGAAAGAGTGGCTTTCATGAACCTGGATATCAGATAGTGATGGATAGAGAATCCTGAAAGACAGAAACAAACAAGATGAGTGCTAGGATTGCTGAAGCTCACTGCTTTAAAAGAATTTCTAGGATGCAGTGCAGAGAGGGAAAACAGGTAGAGCTCGATCAAATCTCTGAGTGGAGGAGAGGGGCCTGAAAATCCAGGGAGACCAAGGTGGCTAGAGTCAGTGGGAGAGAGTCCCAGAAAGGAGGGAGCTGTACACAAAGAGAGTGCCCCAAAAATCCTCAGAGAGTCCCCTGAAAGTCTTAACAGACTTCTGATCAGTGCATATGTGTGGGAAAACTCCACGAGGCCAAGGAAAGAATCACCAGAAATAATTGAAGGGAATAGTGCTTGGGCTCACACAGGGCTGGAAAGAGTGAGTGTTTCTACCAGCCAGAGGCACTGGGTGCAGTACTCAGAAAGGTCTTGCTTTAGCAGTGAGGAATAATCAAACCTAGATGAAGCATTGCTCTTGACCTTCCTAAGAAATCTAAAAGCAAGACCCAAAAGTTGCAAATTATTCTAAGTAACCTAATGGAAAATAATATAGGTCAAGAATATTTACAGGAATACAAAAATATCTGGAATCCAAAAAAGTTAAAAACACAATGTCTAGCATCCAATCAAGAATTTCTAGGCATGCAAAGAGTCAGGAAAAAATGACACACGATTTAAAAAAAAATCATTTGTGGGGCGTCTGGGTGGCTCAGTCGGTTAGGCTTCCAACTTCAGCTCAGCTCATGATCCCACAGTCTGTGAGTTCGAGCCCTACTTCGGGCTCTGTGCTGACAGCTCAGAGACTGGAGCCTGCTTCAGATTCTGTGTCCCCCTCTCTGCCTCTCGCCTGCTTACACTCTGTCTCCCTCTCAAAAATAAATAAACATTAAAAAAATTGTCTTTAAATCACTTGAAACTGAGCCCTAACGGATGCAGAGGTTAGATCATGCTTTTGGGTCTCAAACATTCTGCCCTATATCTTCTTCTCAAAGTGCTCTGGTTTTAGGTTTCACATATAGGTCTATGGTCCACTTTGAGTTCATATTAGTGTGTATACTTGTTTGTATGTATTGTTTGCAGACATGGATCAAGTTCATTTATTTTTCATAAGGATACCCAATTATTCTAGTATCATCTACTGAAAAGACTTCAGTGAACTGGTTTTGCGTCTCTGCCGAAATCAACTGCCCACATATATGTAAGTCTTTTCTGTTTTCTTGATCTAATTATCTATCTTAATGCCAATACGACAATCTCTTGATCACTGCAACTTTATAATACATCTTGAAATCTGGTAGTGTTAGTTTGCCAACTTTGCTTTTGGTTTTTCAAAGTGGTTTGGCTATTCCAGGTCTTTTTAATCTCCCTGTGAGTTTAGAATCAGCTGGATAACTTTTAGGGGGAAAAAAAGGCCAAAATCTTAATGATTTTGACTGGGATTGTGTTGAATCTATAGATCAATTTGAGAGGACTGGCATGTTAACAATATTGAGTCTTCCAACCTATGGACAATATATACGTCTTCATTTCTTTCATTCTTTTATTTCTGTCAAAAATGTTTACACTTTTCAGTGTACAGGTTTTACACATCTTTTCTCTGGAGACTTCATATTTTTGATACTACTGTAAAATGCTTTGATTTTTAATGTAGGGGTGCCTGGGTGGCTTGGTCGATTAAGCATCTGACCTCGGCTAAGGTCACGATCTCATAGTTCGTGAATTCGAGCCCCACACTGGGCTCTCTGCTGTCAGCACAGAGGCTAGTTAAGATCCTCTGTCTCCCTCTCCCTCTGAACCTCCCCCTCACAAATCAATAAACATTAAAAATTTTTTATTGTTCCTTGCTAATATATGTTGTTGATTTTTTTGTATAAAGACCTCTGCTAAACTCATTTAATAGTTCTAGTGGCTATTTGTACATTCCATCAGATTTTTGATAACGTCTCTATGCATAAAGTCAGTTCTATTTCTTCCTTTCTAACTAGGTGCCTTTTATTTATTTTTATTTTTTATTCCACTGGCTCAAATCTGTATTACAACGTTGTACAGAAGTGGTGAAAACAGATACTTCTGTTTTGTTGTTGAACTTAAGGGGGAAGTATTCAGTCTGACCATTAACATGATATTAGCTTTAAGTTTTTAGAAGATGCCCTTTATCAGACTAAGAAACGTCTTTTCTATTCCTAATTTGCTGCAGGGTTTTAATCGGTACTGGATGTAGGGTTCTAAAAAATTCTTTTCTACAGCTACTGAGAAGGTCTTTTTTTCTCTTTGTAGTTTGGTAATATCGTGGATTACACTGATTGGTTTTCAAAAGTTTGAAAACAGTATTATATTGTAGCCTACTTCTGTGACATAAACTAGCCTGCTCCAGCTGTGTGTGAATTATTAAGTAATGACAATATCCTGTTCTCTTCTACAGTGGCTCACATGATTGCATTATAGTCCTTCACTGCTGGGTGGCAGTGGAATCTGAGCAATTGCGTCAGAAGCAATTGAACACCACAGAGTTAATTTGCCCAGGTATACGGGGCTCCCTTCCATGCCTGTGTGATTCCAGTTTGTGTACTAGGGTGTCATTCATTGGGATGATTTCTCCAGAGCCTGCTCAAGGGAGGAAAGCACTGCTCACTGCT
Organism: Prionailurus viverrinus; assembly: GCF_022837055.1. Classification (NCBI taxonomy): domain Eukaryota; kingdom Metazoa; phylum Chordata; class Mammalia; order Carnivora; family Felidae; genus Prionailurus; species Prionailurus viverrinus. The sequence continues at coordinate 1,093,518 of NC_062579.1, forward strand.
GAGTGGACTGTTATAATCGTCCCTCGTATTGGTTTTTGGTGGTTGTTTTTTTTTTCCCCTTGTCAGCCTGATCAGCCTGCGTGAGCTTGTCCTCTTCTGTGCGTGTGTATTCAGGGCTCACTTACTCCCCGGTCTATGCACTCGGTCAGCTGCTACCTTTGTCTTGCTTTGCTCTATACAGGACTGCTACTCATTGGAACATCCATGTCCCAAAATTCCACTTACAACTGAAGTCGTTTCTAAGCAAGCCTTCTCTCTACAGTTTTCACGTACCCTTCAATGATTATAAAGACACTCCAAGGTTCTGCCATGATTCTGAGCTTGATGTATAAAATTCAGACGTAAGAAAAGTGACTGTGGAAGGTAGCAAAGGGTTACCATCGTAGGTGCGTAGTGGAAACTCCCTGCTGCGAAGCCTTGAACACATCACTTCATCCATCTGGGCCGACGTTCCTAATCCGTAACTCCTTGGTGGATGAGGTGTTTTGCACTTGGGATGAACACTCAGCTTTCAAAGGTCTTCCAACTTCAAAATGCCCTATTCTAACAAAGAGCTGCATCTCTAAACCTCAAGGGGAGACCAGCTTGTCATTTCAGCCTTCCCCTTATTTAGAAAGGTAAGTTGTGCTAATTCTCCAGTGCACAGCACTTACATCAATTCATCGTAGCAAGACCAATAGGCATAATGTGATAAATACACTATGTCGACTTTGAAAATTGATTCAGTGCTTTTGACTCTAAAAACTTCAGATTTCTTAAGTAAGCAAACAGATACTTTGGCTTAATTGTTGCACATCATCAGATAGCAGTGTGCATGGTGGGGGCCGTGTCATTGAGCTACATGTGAAAGGGACGATGGGGTAGGCACAGGTCACTGAGCAGAGGTATCTGCTGGAGTTCGAACTCAGAGTGTGTCAGCTTCCGCCACAGTCTTCATGGTCTCAGAAAACAGACTGCTTATTCTTATATTGAATTGGGGATCTATATTATATAAACTCTCTAGACTATAAGTGTGTATTTTTTTCTGTCCACCTAGACCTTCCCATGGCTCCAATAGCTAGACCTTCCAAAGGCTCCACCAGCCGGCCTAGGCCATCCTAGCCCCCACATCAATCATGACAGCATAGTGAAAGGGAAAACTCGGTAGGCACAGTGTCCCGTGTTTATAGGAAAAGGTGGTAAGTCCTGGTGGAAAGCAGAGCCATGAGTGGAGGCCCACAGAGTCATGGCACCCCTTCCCTGATCTGCCAGGGTCCTGGAATGGCAAACAGATGACAGAAGTAGCACCATCCCCTCATCCTTTGTTTCACTTGCGTATCACTAACTGATTATTCAATTCTTCCCCCAAAGCTTGGCCTCAAATCCTTCTAAAACAGTATGTCACAAATCCAGTCACACCATGATGTTTTGGGAAATGAACACAACACACATTAAGTTCACTTTCCTCGGTCTTGTCCAAGGTGCTGAGGTTTTGCATGGCACCCATTCCTTCCACATTTCTTCACTGCGTTCATTTCTTATTGTGGGTGATGTATCGTCCCACTCTCACTATGGGAAACATCTGGAAGGGTCCACAGACATTTTTGGTCTTCCCAACTGGGGATGGGTACAACTGGTCTCTTCTGGGTAGAGGCCACAGATCCTGTTCAACATCCCAACATCTGTAGGACAGTCCCCCACCCCACCCCACAACAAAGAATGACCTTGGGGGCGCCTGGGAGGCTCAGTCATTTGAGCGCTGGCTCTTGATTTTGACTCAGGTCATGATCCCAGGGTCATGGATTCGAGCCCCGTGTCAGACTCCACACTGAGCATGGAGCCTGCTTGAGATTCTCTCTCTCCCTGTCTCTCCCTCTGCCCCTCTACCCCACTCACACGCACTTTCTGTCTCTAACAAAGAACAGTCTCATCCAAATGTCAATAACGCCCAGGTTGGGAAACCCCAGTGTGCTGACCTGACATGGAAACCTGAGATTCACTCTCCTCTGGGATTGAGCTCTGATCCACAAGTCTCTCTACACAACTGGGATTTCGATACCTAAATCTTTTCCAGCCTCTCCTCAGAAAACGTGATTATCCTGCCAACGTTCACCCGCTGGAGACCGACTTCATGTTTTTATTGGTTTTCTGCAAAACCCTTCCTGCATTCCCTCAGGTATCCATCTTGCCCCAACCAGGCATCAGACTGACACACGGCATTTGGGACACACAGATTCTCATGCCAGAACCGTCCCAGCAGACCTGCTGCAGTGCGTCCTCCCCTGCCAGCCCTGCCTTCTCAGCCTTGGTTCCTAGCAGGTCTCCCACCTGACCTCGCATCACTGGGGATGCAACCGTGGCCAGGAGCCAACATCTAACAATGCCAGTTTCAAAAATCCTCTCAAACGCTGCCTGCCATCATTGAATAAACCTCTGCTGCAGAAACAACCATACACGCAGGTGTCATCTAATATTTGTGCTGATTTCTCTGGGCCTATCCTAAGAGAACGTTTTCACGCTTCATTTGCAAAGCGGGAGGACGATACGTATCTTTTGAAGGAGGAGGATGTATAGCTCACTTTTTATCCAAGGTGAAATCCATAAATGTGTGTTACTGACAAAAGACACCTCAACAGAGACAAAAAGATTCAAATTGTTGGCAAGGCACCATATGTAATTGTAAAAAAAAAAAAAAAATCTGGCTTTTTTACCCTCTTGTCAAATTGCTCTGACTGATCACAACAATGACAGGTTTCAAGTTACCCAGGAGCAAGACAATTAGGTCAGGACAGGGGATACTGGAACAGCTAGTCTGTGTACAGATGCAAAGGGGAAGGTATGGGTCAGGCCAGGAAGACAGGAAGAATGATACCAGGGAAATACACTCTGCTGGAGAAAAATGGCAACAGACAGTTAATAGTGCCTAGTTCTATGGTCACAGGACCTACATGGCACTCAGCTGCTGCCAGCCACCAAATGAAATGGGCAAGAAGGGACACGTAAACTTCCAGACTTGCCACGACTGAAGCAATTCCATACGCATCTGTATTAGTCCGTCCAGGCTGCCATAACAAACTACCATAGACTGAGTGGCCATAGTCCTGGAGGCTGGAAGTCTAAGATCCAGGTGTGAGCAGTGTTGGTTTCTCCTGAGACCTCTTTCCTTGCAGGGCAGATGCTGTCTTCTCCCTGTGTCCTCATATGGTCATCCCTCTCTGTGTCCTAATCTTCTCTTCTTATAAGGATTAGATTAGAGGCCACCCTAGTAACCTCATTGTACCTTAATCGCCAGTTTAAAGACCGTGTCTCGGGGCGCCTGGGTGGCGCAGTCGGTTGAGCGTCCGACTTCAGCCAGGTCACGATCTCGCGGTCTGTGAGTTCGAGCCCCGCGTCGGGCTCTGGGCTGATGATGGCTCAGAGCCTGGAGCCTGTTTCTGATTCTGTGTCTCCCTCTCTCTCTGCCCCTCACCCATTCATGCCCTGTCTCTCTCTGTCCCAAAAATAAATAAACGTTGAAAAAAAAATTTAAAAATAAATAAATAAATAAATAAAGACCGTGTCTCCAAATACAGTCCCATTCTGAGGGGGTAGAGGTTCAACATATGAACTTTGTGGGGGGGGGGACATAATTTGGACCATATCAACAAGGGGACACCTGAAGAATGATGAATGGAAAAGACACAAAATAAGCAGTGGGAAACTTCTAGGAATATGGGTGCCTCCCAGGCACGCCAAAGTAGGGTGGGGAACTGAATCTATCTGTGCCTCTGAAAGTCTGTGGGACTGTTTGGCAGCTAGAGCTCAGATCTCAATGACTTTTCTGCCCATTACTAATGAAAGGTGCTACCCCCAATACATGAAGCTGTCAACTACCCTTCCATCTGTTTTCTCCTAGCTCCTAGGAAATGAGCGATGTGACTCCAAGCAAGAAACATGGTGCTGCCCATGCAGGACTTGTGAGTAAGAATGGGAGCAACCGAAGGTCACATGGGTACATGTCATGGGTGGGTGGGACTAGAAGAGGGAAACCGGATGGGGCTGTGGACTGTGGGGACAGTAGGGAGAAGCACTGGCCGTTCGCCATAGCCTGAACACATGCAATTTCTACACAGCACAGAAAATGTTTCCGGTTCGTTTCTATTTGCTATGTGGCTCTAGACAAACCTTGTTGGAATTTCTCATGAAAAGCTGTTCTTTTTCCCAACAATGTTACAGAACAATCGTTTTTCATACAGTTATTACTCTTAATTGAGTATCTTTGAGTCGGGTGTGGAGTTAACAGCCTCCAGACGGGTAAGCAACAGAACCTATCTTCCACAAAGTTAAAACAAGTAACTGTTCTTCTAAAATGACCTTGATAGGAGACCTGGGAAGATGGTGGGGTAGGAGGACGCTGGGCTCACCGTTTCCTGCTGATCGCCTAGATTCTACCCACATCTGCCTAAATAAACCAGAAAACCTCCAGAAGACTAGCAGAATGCACTCTCCAGAGCCAAGCGTAGACAATAGGCCCATGGAAGAGGGTAGGAAGGGCAGAGAGGTGATGCATGCCACTCAGACTGGCGGGAGGGAGCCGGGGCGGTGGAGTGGCAGCCCGCCTGGCCAGGCAGAGCCCCGGAGTCTGGCTTGCAAAAGCGGAGGGGCCGGACGGACTGTGTTCTGACAGCTGGCGGGACTTAACATATGGAATGTTATAAGTCAACAGCTCTGCTCGGAGAGCGGGAGGGCGAGAAGACAACGGGAGGGACAGTTGCTGAGCCCCGGAGGGCAGGGCTCAGCTCAGCGGGGAACAAAGGTGCTCGCCAGAGCCATATCCCTCTCCCATCCACTAGCCAAAATCCCAAAGGGAACCAGTTCCCTTCATGGAACCTGCTTACACCGCGCAAACACCCAACGCTGTGCTTCTGTGGATCCATCCCTCCGACAGGTCTGCTTGCCTCCCTCCCAGTGCCGCAGGGCCCCTCCCGCAGGGAACCACCAACGGCAAAGCAAGCTAAGCCTGCCCCTCCTGCCCCCATGCACCTTGCGGATCCACCCTGGCTAATACACCAGATCCCATCGAAGCAGCACCACAAGCCTGGCAGGGTGCAAGTAGCCCAGACATGGGCCACTCCAATCCACAGTGAGTCCTGGCCCTGGGAGAGGGCAAGAGAAGGTACACACCAGTCTGACGGTGGCCCCAGCGGTGGGCTGGGGACAGACATCGGGTCTGACTGTGGCCCCGCCCACCAACAGAAGTTACTCCAGACAGCACGGGGGAAGTGCCCTGCAGTTCCACGCCACCCCAGGGACTATCCAAAATGACGAAACGGAAGAATTCTCCTCAAAAGAAATTCCAGGAAGTAGCAACAGCTAACGAATTGATCAGAAACAATTTAAGCAACATAACTGAACAAGAATTTAGAAAAATAGTCGTAAAATTAATCGCTGGGTTTGAAAAAAGCATACAGGACAGCAGAGAATCTATTGCTACAGAGATCAAGTGACTAAGGAATAGTGAAGAGGAGCCAAAAAACCCTATAAATGAGGTGCAAAATAAAATGGAGGCGACCACAGCTCAGATTGAAGAGGCAGAGGAGAGAATAAGTGAATTAGAAGGTAAAATTATGGGAGAGGAGCCAAGATGGTGGAACAGCATGGAAGGTTTTTGCATGTCTCACGTCCATGAAATACAGCCAGACCAACACTAAACCATCCCACACACCTCGAAAACCGATTGGAAGATTAACACAACAATCTGCACAACCTGAACCACAGAATTCAGCAGGTATGTGACGTGGAGAAGTGAACTTGGGGAGCAAGGAGGCGCAGGAAGGGAGGTGCTTTTGTGAGTGGAGAGAGGAGGCAGGTGGGGGTGAGGTGAACAATACAGGAAAAGCACCCCTCCCCCCCCCAAAAGTACCTGGAGAGAAAGTGGAAAATTGGAAACAGCCACAGGGACTAAACTAAAAAGGGAGAAAGGAGAGGGTTTAAATTCCATTAAGACTGTAAACAAGGAGAGCACAAAGGCTGCAACTCCGCAGCTCGATACCTGGCGGTGCTCTGGTGGGAAAGGTGAATCCCCAGGAACAGCATGGGGTCCGGGAGGTTCTCAGGCCACACGGGGAAAAGCGGTTCCACTGCTGGAAGGACATTTGGTAGAGACTGTTGAAGCCACCTGGTCCCAGCAGACCCCGGAAGACAGCCACATTCGCTGGTGCTGGAACCAGGTTGTTAAGGGTAAAGCCCGGTGCCAGATGTGTGTTGGGATTTTCCATCATCCTTGAAACGCTGAGGCTACACTGTCTCGCGATTTTTTGTGGGGGGCGGGCTGGGACCTGGCCGCAGTCTCGGGGCACCGGCAACAGCAGGGTCCAGCGGGCATTCCTGGGTGCAGCAGATAATTGGCCATTGCTCATTCGGCCACTGCTCAGTGAGACCCTCCAGCAAAGGGGCGGAACGGGTCAAAGCTGCAGTCCCTCGGAAGTAGGGGGCCCGGGAAAACGGCAGCATCTGAGGCAAAACTCGGGAGAGGTACCGCCTGGGGCCTGGTCATGGAGAGTGGAGACGCGGGGAGTGGACAGAGCTGAAGACGGAGGACCGGTGCGTGACTGCTGATCCGGGAGAACAGACTGGGTGGCGCCATTTTTCACCGCTCCCGCGCATGCACATGTGCCCCTACAAGCCCCGCAACATCCACCCCAGGAGCCTAGCGGCGCCATCTAGTGGAGAGCGGAGCTGTTACACCGAGCCCTGCCCAACTGGGCCAACTTCGCTCTCAAGAACACAAGTCTCACAGCCGGCTTAGTTTATGGACTATAAGGCGCTACATAGACTGACTTCTAGGGGAAAATGAAGTAATTTCAGTCCTACTTCAACCTGTTAACAGGTTCATCTATCCAATGTTGTCTTTTCCTTCTCTTTTACGTTTCTTTTTCTTGAATACAGAGAGAGAAAATTTTCATGTTTATTTACAACTTTTATTAAAAATATTTTTCTTTAATTTTTATTACTGTATTTTTTAGTTTTGTGTACATTTTTTAAAATTCTATTTTACTTCCATCATTTTATTTTACTCTATTACAGTGTATTCACTTTTTCAAATTTTGAAATGATTTCCTTTTCTTTTTTCTTTTCTTTTCCTTTTCTTAAATACAGAAAAAGAAAAAAATCATTTTGATTTTTCATTTTATTAAAAATATTTTTCTTTAATTTTTTTAAAATGTATTTGTTACTTTTGTGTATATTTTTTCAAATTTTATTTTACTTCCATCATCTCCTTTTAGTCTACTTCAGTGTATTCACTTTTTTCAAATTCACAAACGATGTCCTTCCCCCCCCCCCACCTTTTTATCTCTGTGAAACCACTTTCAATACCCAGACCAAACCACACCTAGGATCTAGCATCATTTATTTGATTTTTGTGCATGTCTGTGTGTTTAATTTTTTAATTTTAATTTTTTAATTTTAATTTTTTAATTTTAATTTTTTAATTTTAATTTTTACTTTCAATTTTTCTACCTCATTAATTCCTCTTCTCCCTTCAAAATGACAAAACAAAGGAATTCACCCCAAAAGAAAGAGCACAAAGAAACGAAAACCAGGGATTAAACCAACACAGATACAAGCAAGATGTCTGAAAGAGAATTTAGAATCAAGATAATAAGACTATTAGCAGGAGTCGAAAATAGATTAGAATCCCTTTCTGAAGAGATAAAAGAAGTAAAAAATACCCGAATGAAATTAAAAATGCTATAACTGAGCTACAATCACAGATAGATGCAGTGGCGGCAAGGATGGATGAGGCAGAACACAGAATCAGTGATACAGAGGACAAACTTACAGAGAAAAATGAAGCTGAAAAAAATGAGGGAGATTAAGGCAAAAGAGCACGATTTAAGAATTAGAGAAACCAGTAACTCATTGAAAAGGGACAACATCAGAGTCATATGGGTCCCAGAAGAGGAAGAGAGAAAAGGGGGTAGAAGGGTTATGTGAGCAAATCATAGGGGAAAACTTTCCTAACCTGGGGAAACACACAGACATCAAAATCCAGGAAACACAGAGGACCCCCATTAGATTAAACAAAAACCGACCCTCAACAGGCATATCATAGTCAAATCCACAAAATACTCAGGCAAGGAGAGAATCATGAAACCGGCAAGGGAAAAAAAACGCCCTAAACTACAGGGGAAGACAGATCAGTCTTGCAGCAGACCTATCCACAGAAACTTGGCAGGCCAGAAAGGAGTGGAAGGATATATTCGGTGTGCTGAATCAGAAAAATATGCAGCCAAGAATTCTTAATCCATCAAGGCTGTCATTCAAAACAGAAGGAGAGATAAAAGTTTCCCAGACAAACAAAAAAAAAGGAGTTTGTGACCATTAAACCACTCCTGAAAGAAATTTTAAGGGGGAATCTCTCAGGGGAGAAAAACATGTGTGTGTATATACATATACATACATACATACATATGTATATATATACACACACATATAGATACATACATATATTTATATATATATACACACACATATATACATACACATATATATTTATATATATACACATATATTATATATATATACACATATCTATGTATATATATACATACATACATATGTATGTATATATATACCAAAAGCAACAAAGATTAGAAAGGACCAGAACACCACCAGAAACTCCAACTCTATAAGCATCATAATGGCAATAAATTCGTATCTTTCAGTACTCACTCTAAACGTCAATGGACTCAATGCTCCAATCAAAAGACATAGGGTAACAGAATGTTTAAGAAAACAAGATCCATCTAGATACTGTTTACAAGAGAACCAGTTTAGACCTAAAGACACCTTCAGATTGAAAATAAGGGGATGGAGAACCATCTATCATGCTAATGGTCAACAAAAGAAAGCTGGAGTAGCCATACTTATATCAGACAATCTAGACTTTAAGATAAAGACTGTATCAAGAGATGCAGAAGGGCATTATATCATATTCAAGGGGTCTATCCACAAAGAAAACCTAACAATGGTAAACATTTATGCGCCAAATGTGAGAGCACTCAAATATATAATTCAATTAATCACAAACACAAACTGATTGATAGTAATAGCATAATAGTAGGAGACTTCAACACCCCACTCACAGCAATGGACAGATCATCTAATAAAAAAATCAATAAGGAATCAATGGCTTTGAATGACACACAGGACCAGACGAACTTAACAGATATATTCAGAACATTTCATCCTAAAGCAGCAGAATATACATTCTTCTCCAGTGCACATGGGACATTCTCCAGGATAGACCATATACTGGGACACAAATCAGCCCTAAGGAAGTACAAAAAGATCGAGATCATACCGTGCGTATTTCCAGACCACAATGCTATGAAACTCGAAATCAACCACAAGAAAATTTTGGGAAGGTAACAAATACTTGGAGACTAAAGAAATCCTGTGAAAGAATGAAATGGGCTAACCAACAAGTTAAAGAGGAAATTAAAAAGTATATGGAAGCCAATTTAAATGATAACACCACAACCCAAAAATTCTGGGACACAGCAAAGGCGGTCATAAGAGGAAGGTATATAGCAATCCAGGCCTTCCTAAAGAAGGAAAAGAGATCTCAGATACACAACCTAACCTTACGCCTTATGGAGCTGGAAAAAGAACAGCAAATAAAACCCCAAACCAGCAGAAGACAGGAAATAACAAAGATTAGAGCAGAAACTAATGCTATCCAAACCAAAAAAAACACTAGAACAGATCAATGAAACCAGAAGCTGGTTCTTTGAAAGAATTAACAAAATTGATAAACCACTAGCCAGTTTGATCAAAAAGAAAAAGGAAAGGACCCAAATAAATCAAATCAAGAATGAGAGAGGAGAAATCACAACCAACACAGCAGAAATAACAAAACAAAACAATAATAAGACAGTATTATGTGCAATTATATGCCAATAAAATGGGCAATCTGGAAGAAATGGACAAATTCCTAGAAACATATACACTACCAAAACTGAAACAGGAAGAAATAGAAAATTTGAACAGACCCATAACCAGTAAGGAAATCGAATTACTAATCAAAAATCTGCCAAAAAACAAGAGTCCAGGGCCAGATGGATTTCCAGGGGAATTGTACCAAACATTTAAGGAAGAGTTAACACCTATTCTCTTGAAACTGTTCCAAAAAAATAGAAATGGAAGGAAAACTTCCAAACTCTTTCTATGAAGCCAGCATTATCTTGATTCCAAAACCAGAAGGAGACCTCACTAAAAAGAGAACTATAGACCAATTTCCCTGATGAACATGGATGCAAAAATCTTCAACAAGATATTAGCCAACCAGATCCAACAATACATTAAAAAAATTACTCATCACGACGAAGTGGGATTTCTACCTGGGATGCAGGGCTGGTTCAATATCCACAAAACAATTACTGTGATTATCACATCAATAAAATAAAGCACAAGAACCATATGATCCTCTCAATAGACGTAGAGAAAGCATTTGACAAAATACAGCATCCTTTCTTGATAAAAACCATGAAGAAAGTAGGGATAGAAGGAGCATACCTCTAGATCATAAAAGCCATATATGAATGACCCAACACTAATATCATCATCCATGGGGAAAAACTGACAGCTTTCCCCCTAAGGTCAGGAACAAGACAAGGATGTACACTCTCACCACTGTTATTCAACATAGTATTGGATGTCTTAGACTCTGCAATCAGACAACACAAAGAAATAAAAGGCATCCAGATCTGCCAGGAGGAGGTCAAACTTTCACTCTTTGCAGGTGACATGATCTTCTATATGGAAAACCCTAAAGATCCTACCAAAAAACTGCTAGAATTGATTCATGAATTCACTAAAGTTGCAAGATATAAAATCAATGCACAGAAATCAGTTGCATTCCTATACACCAACAATGAAGTGACAGAAAGAGGAATCAAGGAATCGATCCCATTTCCAGTTGCACAAAAAAACCATAAAATACCTAGGAATAAATCTAACCAAAGAGGTGAAAAATCTATACGCTGAAAACTATAGAAAGCTTATGAAAGAAATTGAAGAAAACACAAAAAAATGGAAAAAGATCCCATGCTCCTGGATAGGAAGAACAAATACTGTGAAAATGTCGATACTACCCAAAGCAATCTACATATTCAATGAAATCCCTATCAAAGTAACACCAGCATTCTTCACAGAGCTAGAACAAATAATCCTAAAATTTGTATGGAACCAGAAAAGACCCTGAATAGCCAAAGCAATCTTGCAAAAGAAAACCAAAGCAGGAGGCATCACTATCCCAGACTTCAAGCTATACTACAAAGCTGTAACCATCAAGACAGTATGGTACTGGCACAAGAACAGACACTTAGATCAATGCAACAGAATAGAGAACCCAGAAATGGACCCACAAACATACGGCTAACTTATCTTTGACAAAGCAGGAAAGAATATCCAATGGAATAAAGACAGTGTCTTCAGCAAGTGGTGCTGGGAAAACTGGACAGAGACATGCAGAATAATGAACCTGGACCACTTTCTTACCCCATACACAAAAATAAACTCAAAATGGATGAAAGACCTAAATGTAAGACACGAAGCCATCAAAATCCTTGAGGGGAAAGCAGGCAAAAACCTCTTTGATCTTGGCCGCAGAAACTTCTTACTCAACACATCTCCGGAGGCAAGGGAAACAAAAGCAAAAATGAACTACTGGGACCTCATCAAAATAAAAAGCTTCTGCACAATGAAGGAAACAATCAGCAAAACTAAAAGACAACTGACAGAATGGGAGAAGATATTTGCAGATGACATATCAGATGAAGGGTTAGTACCCAAAATCTATAAAGAACTTATCAAACTCAACACCCAAAAAACAAATGATCCAGTGAAGAAATGGGCAAAAGACATGAATAGACACTTCCCCAAAGAAGACATCCAGATGGCCAACCGACACATGAAAAAATGCTCCATATCACTCATCATCAGGGAAATACAAATCAAAACCACAATGAGATACCACCTCACACCTGTCAGAATGGCTAACATTAACAACTCAGGCGACAACAGGTGTTGGCGAGGATGTGGAGAAAGAGGATCTCTTTTGCATTGTTGGTGGGAATGCAAGCTGTTGCAGCCACAATGGAAAATAGTATGGAGGTTTCTCAAAAAACTAAAATTAGAACTACCCTACAATCCAGCAATTGCACTACTAGGCATTGATCCACAGGATACAGGTGTGCTGTTTCAAAGGGCACATGCACCCCCATGTTAATAGCAGCACTATAGACAATAGCCAAAGTATGGAAAGAGCCCAAATGTCCATCAACTGATGAATGGATAAAGAAGATGTGGTATATGTATACAATGGAGTATTCCTCGGCAATCAAAAAGAATAAAATCTTGCCATTTGCAACTAGGTGGGCGGAACCGGAGGGTATTATGCGAAGTGAAATTAGTCAGAGAAAGACAAAAATCATATGACTTCACTCATATGAGGACTTTAAGACACAAAACAGATGAACATAAGGGAAGGGAAACAAAAATAATAAAAACAGGGAGGGGGACAAAACAGAAGAGGCTCATAAATAAGGAGAACAAACTCAGGGTTACTGGAGGGGTTGTGGGAGGTGGGATTGGCTAAATGGGCAAGGGGCACTAAGGAATCTACTCCTGAAATCACTGTTGCACTATATGCTAACTCATTTGGATATAAATTTTAAAAAATAAAAAATAAAATTAAAAAAAGATAAAATTATGGAAAAAGAGGAAGCTGTTAAAATGAGAGATAAAAAAAATTCAGGAGTATGAGGGGAGAATTAGAGAACTAAGTGATGCAATGAAGCAGAACAATATTCGTATCACCAGAATTCCAGAAGAAGCAGAGAGAGAGAAAGGGGCTGAAGGTGTACTTGAACAAATCATAGCTGAGAACTTCTCTGATCTGGGGAAGGATAAAGGCATTGAAACCCAAGAGGCATAGAGAACGTCCTTCAGATGTAACTTGAATGGATCTTCTGCAGGACATATCATAGTGAAACTGGCAAAACACTAGGATGAAGAGAAGATTCTGAAAGCAGCCAGGGATAAACGCACTCCAACATATAAAGGGAGACCCATAAGACTAGTGGCAGACTTATCTACTGAAATTTGGCAGGCCAGAAAGGAATGGCAGGAAATCTTCAATTTGATGAACAGAAAAACTATGCAGCTGAGAATCCTTTATCCAGCAAGTCTGTCATTCATAATAGAAGAAAAAATAAAGGTCTTCCCAAACACACAAAAACTGAAGGAATTCATCACCACTAAACCAGCCCCAGAAGAGATCCTAAGGGGGATTCTGTGCATTAAATGTTGCAAGGACCACAAAGTACTAGAGACATCACTACAAGCATGAAACCTACAGACATCACAATGACTCTAAACCCATATCTTTCTATAATAACACTGAATGTAAACGGACTAAATGCTCCAACCAAAAGACATAGGTATCAGAATGGATAAAAAAAAAAACAAAACAAAACAAGACCCATCTATTTGCTGTCTACAAGAGACTCATTTTAGACCTGAGGACACCTTCAGATTGAAAGTGACAACTATCTATCATGCTACTAGAACTCAAAAGAATGCTGGAGTAGCCATACTTAGACAAACTATACTTTAAATTAAAGGCTGTAATAAGAGATGAAGAAGGGCATTACATAATAATTACAGGGTCTATCTATCATGAAGAGCTAACAATTATAAATGCCTATGTACCGAATATGGGAGCCCCCAAATATATAAAACAATCAGAAACATGAGCAACCTTATTGCTAAGAATGTGGTAATTGCAGGGGACTTTAATAGTCCACTTACATCCATGGATAGATCATCTAGACACAGGATCAATAAAGAAACAAGGGCCCTAAATGAGACATTGGATCAGACGGACTGACAGATATATTTAGAACTCTGCATCCTAAAGCAACAGAGTATACTTTCTTCTCGAGTACACATGGAATATTCTCCAAGATAGATCACATACTGGGTCACAAAACAGCCCTTCATAAGTATAAAAGAATTGAGATCATACCATGCACACTTTCAGACCACAATGCTATGAAGCTTGAAATCACCACAGGAAAAAGTCTGGAAAACCTCCAAAAGCATGGAGGTTAAAGAACACCCTACTAAATAATGAATGGGTCAACCAGGCAATTAGAGAAGAAATTTTAAAATATATGGAAACAAATGAAAATGAAAATACAACAATCTAAACACTTTGGGATGCAGCAAAGGCAGTCCTGAGAGGAAAATATGTTGCAATCCAGGACTATCTCAAGAAACAAGAAAAATCCCAAATACACAATCTAACAGCACAGCTAAAGGAAATAGAAACAGAACAGCAAAGACACCCCAAACCCAGCAGAAGAAGAGAAATAATGAAGATCAGAGCAGAAAAAAACAATATAGAATCTAAAAAAACAGTAGAGCAGATCAATGAAACCAAGAGTTGCTTTTGAAAAAATTAACTAAATCGATAAACCTGTAGCCAGGCTTCTCAAAAAGAAAAGGGAGATGACCCAAATAGCTAAAATCATGAATGAAAATGGAATTATTACAACCAATCCCTCAGAAATACAGCAATTATCAGGGACTATTATGAAAAATTATATGCCAACTAACTGGACAACCTGGAAGAAATGAACAAATTCCTAAGCACCCACACACTTCCAAAACTCAAACAGGAAGAAATAGAAAACTTGAACAGACCCATAACCAGCAAAGAAATTGAGTCAGTTATCAAAAATCTCCCAACAAGTAAGAGTCCAGGACCAGATGGCTTCCATGGGGAATTCTACCTGACATTTAAAGCAGAGATAATACCTATCCTTTTCAAGCTGTTCCAAAAAAATTGAAAGGGAAGGAAAACTTCCAGACTCATTCTATGAAGCCAGCATTACTTTGATTCCCAAACCAGACAGAGACCCAGCAAAAAAAGAGAACTACAGGGCAATATCCCTGATGAATATGGATGCAAAAATTCTCAACAAGATATGAGCAAATAGAATTCAACAGCATATAAAAAGAATTATTCACCATGATCAAGAGGGATTCATTCCCAGGCTGCAGGGCTGGTTCAACATTCGCAAGTCAATGTGATACATCACATTAATAAAAGAAAAGATAAGAACAATATGATCCTATCAAACGATGTGGAAAAAGCATTTGACAAAATTCAGCATCCTTTCTTAACAAAACCCCCCAAGAAAGCTGGGATAGAAGGAACATACTTACACATCATGAAAGCCATTTATGAAAAGCCCACAACTGAGAGCTTTCGCCCTGAGATCAGGAACACGACAGGGATGTCCACTCTCACTGCTGTTGTTTAACATAGTGTTGGAAGTTCTGGCATCAGCAATCAGACAACAAAAGGAAATCAAAGGCATCGGAATTGGAAAGATGAAGTCAAGCTTTCACTTTTTGCAGATGACATGATATTATACATGGAAAGCCCGACAGACTCCACCAAAAGTCCGCTAGAACTGAAACATGAATTCAGCAACGCTGCAGGATACAAAATTAATGTACAGAAATCAGTTGCATTCTTATATACTAATAATGAAGCAACAGAAAGACAAATAAAGAAACTGATCACATTCACAATTGCCCCAAGAAGCATAAAATACCTAGGAATAAACCTAACCAAAGATGTCAAAGATCTCTATGCTGAAAACTATAGAAAGCTTATGAAGGAAATTGAAGAAGATACAAAGAAATGGAAAAACATTCCATGCTCATGGGTTGGAAGAATAAATATTGTTAATACGTCAAGACTACCCAAAGCAATCTACACATTCAATGCAATCCCAATCAAAATTACACCAGCATTCTTCTCAAAGGAAGAGCAAGCAATCCTAAAATTTGTATGGAACCACAAAAGACCCTGAATAGCCAAAGTAATATTGAAGAAGAAGACCAAAGCGAGAGGCATCACAATCCCAGACTTTGGCCTCTACTACAAAGCTGAAATCATTAAGACAGCATGGTATTGGCACAAAAACAGACACATAGACCAATGAAATAGAATAGAAAACCCAGAATTAGACCCACAAAAGTATGGCCAACTAATCTTTGACAAAGCAGGAAAGAATATCCAATAGAAAAAAGACAGTCTCGGGGCGCCTGGGTGGCGCAGTCGGTTAAGCGTCCGACTTCAGCCAGGTCACGATCTCGCGGTCCATGAGTTCGAGCCCCGCGTCAGGCTCTGGGCTGATGGCTCAGAGCCTGGAGCCTGTTTCCGATTCTGTGTCTCCCTCTCTCTCTGCCCCTCCCCCGTTCATGCTCTCTCTCTCTCTCTGTCCCAAAAATAAATAAAAGTTGAAAAAAAATTTAAAAAAAAGAAAAAAAGACAGTCTCTTTAACAAATGGTGCTGGGAAAACTGGACAGCAACACACAGAAGAATGAAACTAGACCACTTTCTTACACCACTCACAAAAATAAACTCAAAATGGATAAAGGACCTGAATGTGAGACAGGAAACCATCAAAACCCTAGAGGAGAAAGCAGGAAAAAACCTCTCTGACCTCAGCCACAGCAATTTCTTACTTGACACATCTCCAAAGGCAAGGGAATTAAAAGCAAAAATGAACTATTGGGACCTCATGAAAATAAAAAGCTTCTGCACTGCAAAGGAAACAATCAACAAAACTAAAAGGAAACTGACGGAATGGGAAAAGATATTTGCAACTGGCATATCGGACAAAGGGCTAGTATCCAAAATCTATAATTAACTCACCAAACTCCACTCCCAAAAAAACAAATAATCCAGTGAAGAAATGGGCAGAAAACATGAATAGACACTTCTCTAAAGATATCCAGATGGACAAAGGCACATGAAAAGATGCTCAATATCACTCCTTATCAGGGAAATACAAATCAAAACCACACTGAGATACCACCTCACGCCAGTCAGAGTGGCTAACATGAAATATCAGGAGACTATAGATGCTGGCAACGATGTGGAGAAATGGGAACCCTCTTGTACTGTTAGTGGGAATGCAAACTGGTGCAGCCGCTCTGGAAAACTGTGGAGGTTCCTCAAAAAATTAAAAATAGATATACCCTACGACCCAGCCGTAGCACTGCTAGGAATTTACCCAAGGGATACAGGAGTGCTGATGCATAGGGGCACACGTACCCTAATGTTTTTAGCAGCACTTTCAACAGTAGCCAAATTATGGAAAGAGCCTAAATGTCCATCAACTGATGAATGGATAAAGAAATTGTGGTTTATATACACAATGGAATACTACATGGCAATGGGAAAGAATGAAATATGGCCCTTTGTAGCAACGTGGATGGAACTGGAGAGTGTGATGCTAAGTGAAATAAGTCATACAGAGAAAGACAGATACCATATGTTTTCACTCTCTGTGGATCATGAGAAACTTTACAGAAGACCATGGGGGAGGGAAGGAAAGAAAAAAGTTAGAGAGGGAGAGAGCCAAATCATAAGAGACTCTTAAAAACTGAGAATAAACTGAGGGTTGTTGGGGGGTGGGAGGGAGGGGAAAGTGGGGTGATGGGCATTGAGGAGAGCGCCTGTTGGGATGAGCACTGGATGTTGTATGGAAACCAATTTGACAATAAATTTCATAAAATAAATAAAATAAAATGAGCTTGATAGGATCAACGTCGGTATGCATTCAACATCATGTGCTGTAATGGCTTGAGCATAATTGGACTGGAATTGGCTATTCACTGCCAAGCAATCTTTATACCTCTTTTGGGGATGCTCATTTATCCTGTGACCTCTTCACTCTCTGTTCTCATTTGGTCTCCCTCTTGCTTCCTCTGGCTGCAGAAGGGTAAGTATAGCTAGCTGATTGCCCCCAGACATCCCAGCCTTCCAGCTGCAGTTAGCCGCGCCAGGGGAGGCTGGCGTCTGGTCATCAATGGGTTTTGATCTGTAACATGAGCAAGGCCTCCAGTGTAGCTGGTCAGGTGCCTGCTACCTCACTGTTCATGAGAGGTATGGTGGCCAACCCAGTGCAATCAGTATAAATCTGATGTTCCATACTCCACTCCAAAAAAGTTATGTTGCACTGGGCTGCCCCCTCAGGACAAGGACTACAGTGACCATGACATCAAGTCAGTCTGCTGTGTATCCTTCGTGGGGGGAGAGCAGGAGATGGAAACTGCCTAGTCAATATCCTCTTTCCCATCTCCCCCTCCTGCTTGTGATCAGAACCCCAATTGTTCAAAGCTTCCTCATTCCCACAAGTAGTTCATGAGACTCAACGGTGACTGGATTCATCTCAAGCTCCTGGGGAGTATCCTGGAGACTGAAGGCCAATCTGTGCACAACCCTAGAACTACAGCTGTATTCCAGGCACAGAGGGTCGCGTGTCTTAACTTCGGCCGATCAGACTGATGAAAAGACCTAACGCTGGGGACCAGGGAAATAGTGTGCTCTCATGACGCCATCTGAAAGCCATGAGAACACAACCTTCAGGGGAAGTCAAAGCTGTGAGGGCACAGCACAAACAGGAAGATCCTGCACTTGGAGGGCAGTATTGAGCAACTAAAACAACCAAGCAGGAAGCCAGCCCCACTTCTGATCTCTCTCTTCCTTCAATAGTATGTGTCAGTATCATTGAACTATCCCAGCCAATATGAGTGGTGATATCGAGCTGGTTGGCAACATGAAAACATTTTCCAGATTCACCTGTATAATATTTCTTTTGCACAAAAAGTTTGAATTTCTGTATGAAGATTTTTCAGTAGAATCCTAAGAGGAGGTCATTGTCATGCAACTGTGAAGACATACATTTCTTAGAGATTTGGGTCTAAATACTGTTCGTATGGCTATGTGGCTATTTCCTATAGTTTCAGTTTATGCAAATAAACTAATTTATATACATGTACACACATATGCAAAACTGTAAAAATTATAGTACCGGTCCATGCTCCCCCTTAACCCTTGATTTTAGTCTTAAAGATCAAATTTTTGGACCCAGGGCTGTTAAACAGAAAATGAAACAGCTCATGTCCAATGGGCTGACACCATTCTGCAGCTCATGAAAACCTGCAACGCCCAGCTGGGTTCTTCATTTTTTTTTTTTTAATTACCAGTTCTAATTCTCTATTATCATAGAGGGGTATTTTAATTTTATTATGGAATATATCCTTTTACTGATTAGGGAATTATTAGATATCAAAAAGTAATGATTTCTTGATTGATCTGAATAGGTTATGTTTATCAGCACAAGTATTTTCAATTCAAGAAGGATAATATCTTTGTTCCTCTCACATTTGAAAGTTTGAATTAAGGGATATAAACTTCCTTAAGACAATGTAAATTCACAGTTGAAAACCACTTAAATAAATATCACAATTGAATATATTGAAAATAAAAGACCGAATATTAATGCACATAAAATATAGTTTATAAAAATTTTCAACATACCATCATGGTTTGATTGCCATCAAACATCATTGGCCTATATATTTTCCCCCTTCTTCAGATAAAAACTTATGCATACATGAACTACTGTTTGTAATAAAAATGGCAAAAAAAAAAAGTAAGCTCCTTTCAAGCAAGGGTTTTATGAACAGATAACTCTAGAATAAATGAATGAAAAATGTGTTTGAAAATGCACACAACGCATGTGTCAAATGAGGCTGGCATTAAATATAAATATATCAATATTCATACATATGGCTTAAAAGCAAGTGCTTTAACGCTAAATGTTAGAAAAATCAAGTGACCCCATTTTAAGGTAACATATGATTCCTGATGTTCTCAGTCTTTAATCCTAATGTTTATTTTGTTTTAAAAAACTTCAGAACCTTAAAAGCAGACTGCTAAGTGAAACAAGTCAATCTGAAAAAGCTACACACTATACCATCCCAACTCTATGACACTGTGAAAAATGCAAAAGTATAAAGACAACAAACAAACAACAAACAAACAAAAACTATGGTTACCAGGGGTTAAGTGGGAGAGATGGATGAATAGATGGGACACTGGATTTCTAGGGAATTCTAGAATATTCTGTATGATACTAAAATGGTAGATACATTCATCAAAATCCACAGAACATATAATACCAACAATGAGCCCTTATGTAAACCATGGGCTTAGTTAATGGTATCCTAAAAACTATTGCCACACAGATTGTAACATATGCACCAAAATCACACAAGATGTTAATAATAGGGAAAACTGGGAGAGTTGACATATATGAGGCTTTATGTACTTTGAGTTAAGTTTTCCATAAACCGAAAGCCTCTAGAATATTATAAAATCCATTAACACTACATAATCATAAAAGAAACAATTCAACAATAACATACATCAATTGTAAATATTTATATGTCCAGCATGGGAGTACCCAAATACATAAAGCAGCTATCAACAAACAAAAAGGAAGAAATTGATAGTAATACAGTAATAGTGGGAGACTTTAACAGACCACTAACATCAATGAATAGATCATACAAACATAAAATCAACAAGAAACAATGGCTTTGAATGACATGTTGTATCAGATGGACCTAACAGATATATTCAAAACATTCCATTCAAAAATAGTGGAACACGCATTCTTTTCAAGTGCACATGGAACATTCTCTGGAATAGCTCACATATTAAGTCATAAAACAGGTCTCAAATATTTTGAAAATATTGAAGTCATATCATGCATCTTTTCAAAAACAATGCTATGAAACTACAAATCAACCACAAGAAAAAAATCTGCAAAGAACACAAGTACATGAAAGTTAAATGTTTTCATGCTACTAAACAATGAATGGGTCAACCAAGAAATCAAAGAGGAAATTAAAAAATACATGGATACAAATGAAAAACAAAACAAAACAACAACGATCCAAAATCTTTGGGATACAGCAAAAGCTGTTCTAAGAGGAAAGATTATAGCAATACAGGTCTGCCTCAAGAAGGGGGAAAAGAAAAAAACAAATCTGAAATAAACCACCTAACCTTACATATAAAGGAGCTAGATAAAAGGAGAAAAAACAAAGCCCCAAAATAACAGAAGGAAATAATAAACATTAGAGTAGAAATAAATGAAATAGAAACTAGAAAAGCAATAGAACAGATAAATAAGGGGTGCCTGGGTGGCTCAGTCGGTTAAGCATCCCACTTCGGCTCAGGTCAAGATCTCGCAGTTTATTGGTAGCCTGGAGCCTGCTTCGGATTCTGTGTCTCATTCTCTCTCTGCCCCTCCCCCACTCGTGCTCTGTCTCTCTGTGTCTCTCAACACTAAATAAAAAATGTAAAAAAAAATTTTTTTAAAAGAACAGATAAATGAAACCTGGAGCCAGTTATTTGAAAAGATGAGCAAAATTGATAAGCCTTTCGCAAGACTCATTGAAAGGGAGAGAGAATGCAAACAAAATCAGAAATGAAAGAAAAGAAATAAAAACCAACACCACAAAAATACAGATGATTATGAGAGTATTAGGAACAATTATATTTCAAATTTTGAAATGCCTAGAAGAAAGGGATAAATTCCTAAAAACATATAGCATCCAAAAGCTGAATCACGAAGAAACAGAAAATTTGAACAGACTGATTATCAGCAATAAAACTGAAACAGTCATTTAAAAACTCCTAGGAAAAAGAAGCCCAAGACCAGATGGCTTCACACGTGAATTCTACCAAACATTTAAAAAATAATTAATACAGGGGTGCCTGGGTGGCTCAGTTGGTTAAGCGTCCAACTTTGGCTCAGGTCATGACTTCACGGTCTGTGAGTTTGAGCCCCACGTGGAGTTATATGCAGACAGCTCCGAGACTGGAGCCTGCTTCAGATTCTGTTTTTCCCTCTCTCTCTGCCCCTCCCCCACTCACACTTTGTCTCTCTTGCTCTCAAAAATAAACATTAAAAACATTTTTAGGGGTGCCTGGGTGGCTCGGTCGGTTAAGCGTCCGACTTCGGCTCAGGTCATGATCTCACTGCCCGTGAGTTCGAGCCCCGCGTCAGGCTCTGTGCAGACCGCTCAGAGCCTGGAGCCTGTTTCAGATTCTGTGTCTCCCTCTCTGTCTGCCCCTCCCCCGTTCATGCTCTGTCTCTCTCTGTCCCCAAAATAAATAAACGTTGAAAAAAACATTAAAAAAAAAACATTTTTAAAAATTAAAAATAGTCATTTTTTTCACACTTTTCTAAAAACTAGAAGAGGAAGAAAAGTTTCCAAATTCGTTCTATGAGACCATCATTACCCTGATACTAAAACCAGATAAAGACACTACAGGAAAAGAAAACTATAGGCCAATAGCGGTAAACATAGATGCAAAAATCCTGAACAAAATATAAGTAACCAAAATCCAAAAGTACATTAAAAAAGAATAATTCAGCATGAGAAAATGGGATTTATTCCCAGGATACAAGTTTGTTTCAATACTCACAAATCAATCAATGTGATAACACTCCATCAAGAAGAGTAGATGAAAACTATATGACATTTCAAGAGATGGAGAAAAAGCATTTGACAAAACACAAATCCATTAACGACAAAAACCCTCCAGAAAGTAGATTTAGAGGGAATATGCCTCAACATAATAACTGCCATATATGAAGAACACATAGCTAATATCATCATCATTGATGAAAAACTGAGAGCTTTTCTCCCAAGATTAGGAACAAAACAAGGATGTCCACTCTCACCAGTGTTATTTAACATAGTACTGGACATCACAGCCTCAGCAATTACACAAGGAAAAGAAAGAAAATGCATCTATACTGGTAAGGAAGAAGTAAAACTGTCACTATTTGCACATGACATGATACTTTATATAGAAAACCCTGAAGACTCCATCAAAAAGCTACTAGATGGAGAAATAAATTCAGTAAAGGCACAGGGTACAAAATCAATATCCAGAAATCTGTTGCATTTCCATACACTAATAATGAAGCAACAGCAAGAGAAATAAGGAAATTGTTAAAATGTCCATACTTCCCAAAGTAATCTACAGATTTAGTGCAATCCCTCTCCAAACACCAACGGCATTTTCCACAGAACTAGAAAAAATAATCCTAAAATTTGTATGGAACCACAAAAGACCCCAAATAGCCACAATGATCTTGGGAAAGAAAAGCAAACCTGGAGGTATCACATCTCAGATATATTGCAAAGCTATTCTAATCCAAACAGTATGGTAGTGGCACAAAAACAGACATATAGATCAATGGAAGTCCAGAAATATATGCATGATTATATGGTCAATTAATCTACAACAAAGGGATCAACAATGGGAAAAAGATAGTCTCCTCAACCAAAGATGCTGGCAAAAGCAGACAGGTACATGCAAAACAATGAAACTAGACCACTTTCTCACACAAGGCACAAAAATAAACTTGAAATTGATTAAGGAACTAAATGTGAGACCTCAAAATGTAAGAATCCCAGGAGAGAGTACAGGCAGTAATTTCTCAGATATTGGCTGTAGCAACATTTTTCTAGATATGTCTCCTGAGGCAAGGAAAACAAAAGCAAAAACAAACTACTGGGACTACATCAAAATAAAAGGATTTTGGGATGCCTGGGTGGCTCAGTTGGTTAAGCGTCCGACTTTGGCTCAGGTCATGATCTCGTGGTTCCTGAGTTCGAGCTCTGTGTCGGGCTCTGTGCTGACAGCTCAGAGCCTGGAGCCTGCTTCAGATTCTGTGTGTCCCTCTCTCTCTGCCCCTCCTCCACTCACACTCTGTCTCTCGCTCTCTCTATCAAAAATAAACATTAAAAGGCTTTTTGCACAGCAAAACAAACAAAAAAAAAGAAGGAAAACAAAAAATAAAACACAAAAGAACAAACTAAAGAATGACCTAGTGAATGGAAGAAGATATTTGCAAATGATCTACCTATACAATAAGGGGGGGGTACACAAAATATATAAAGAACTTACACCGGGGAACAACAACAACAACAAAACCCCACAAATAATCCAAATAAAAATGATTGGGGAAAAAAATGGGCAGAAGCCATGAACTGATATTTCTCCAAAGAAGAAATACAGTTGGCCAACAGACGCATGAAAAGATGCTCAACATCATTAATCATCAAGAAATACAAATCAAAACCACAATGATATATTACATCATACCTGTGTGAATGGCCAAAATCAACAACATAAGAAACAGTAAATGTTGGTGAAGATGTGGAGAAAAAGGACCCATCTTTCACTATAGGTGGAAATGAAAATTGGTGAAGCTACTGTGGAAAACAGTATGGAGATTCCTCAAAAAAAATTAAAAGCCATATGATCCAGAAATTCCACTACTGGGTATTTACCCAAAGAATACAAAAACACTAATTTGGAAAGATACATGCACCTCTATATTTATTGCAGCATTATTTCCAACAGCCAATATATGGAAGCAAAGGAAAGAGTCCACTCACAGATGTATGGATAAAGAAAATGTGGTGTATGTATGTATATACAATGCTAAGTAAAATAAATCAGTCCAAGAAAGACAAATACCATATGATTTCATTCATATGAGGAATTTAAGAAACAAAACAAAGGAACGAAAAAACAAGAAATAAAAAACCAGACTCTTAGCTATAGAGAACACACTGGTGGCTACCAGAGGGGAGGTGGGTGGGCGATGGGTGAAATGGGCAATTGGGATTAAGGAGTGTGCTTGTCATGATAAGCACAAAATAATGTACAGAATTGTTGAATCACTGTACTGCACACCTGAAACTAATATAACACTGTATGTTAACTATACTAAATTATTTTAATTAAACAAATATAAAGTCCACGAATTAAAAAAATTCCTCAGCCCTTTTTGGCCTTTCTACCCATCATGCTGTGTCCCTTCAGCAGCAATGAACTAAGGCTCAGAAACGCTAATTCCCATTTACAGATGACACTTCGATCATTGTGCCGTAGATACCCTAGGGCTTTTCCAAGAGAGCTTATGACACTTGGCCAGACGTTAAACTTCGGTTCAGAAGGCAACATGAAGAGCCGAGTTAAAATGATGGGGTTTCCAGAACTGTCTAAGCAAATTAATCTTATTAACAATTGGATTTTACCCATTAGCAGTCGAAAACCGTTCACCGGTTCTTCCTTGCCAACCAAGTCAGGTCCAAACTCTGTGGCCAAAAGCATATGGTGATGTTTCTGTATTAGGATGAAACCTACTGAAACTTTCTACAGAATATGTATTTGCTCAAGAATGGATAACGTACTTTACCGTTCTTATTTTGAGGGAATACACATACTCTCCAAAAACTGGTTTTACTGGCATCATTAGTCTTTATGCAATTATTTCTATAAAGTAAGTACGGCATATATTTGGTGGGAATTACTAGGTTTTCCTTTAAATTTTGGAGAGAACATTAGTCTTTTAGTTCTCCTGGTGGTTACCTGAATCCACTTAAATATGCTTATATTTCTTTTGCTTGATGTGAGTTTAAAAAAAAAATGTCTATCAAAAGCCTGGAATTAAAAATGAGAAAAATCAGCATTTCACCTTTAGGATATCTTGTTTTCACTTCCTTTTTAAAAAAGATTTTATTCTAAGCAACCTCTACACCCAACGTGGGGCTCGAACTCACAACCCCGAGATCAGGATTCACACACTCCACCAACTGAGCCACCGGAGTGCCCCATCTTGGTTTCACTTCCAAGTGCATTTGCTGGAATGCTTTTTTTTAAGTTAGTTGCACCATTCTTGGTATATTGTCATGATTGCTGGAATTCCTTTTCGCCTCCATGACCGTAATTCCCAGAGGCATCACCATGGTTGTATACTTAAACCTATCCTTTAACTTTTCAGTGAATCCTGTGCACTGCTGCTCTGGGTTGGTGGGGATTCGACCTCTCTCTGCCAGTTTTCATCATAAACATACATCCCCTGAATTGTATGTTTGCACATAGTACTACCCTTTTAAATTTCTGGGCAGTTTTGACTACATTTTTGGAACACATAGGCTTTCTTTGAAGAATTTTTATATATTGTTCCACTGTCTTCTAGTACTTTGTGTCTCACAGACAAATCTTACATTCCTAGATTGTTTTTCCCCTGAATTTCCACAGAGTTCTTTACAAAACTTAAAATACCATTAACTTACTAGAATATTTGTTAATTGACCTACAGAAGCACAGCTTTGGGCTTCACTGTGCTACTTTTTGGTCTGCAAATTCAAATTTCTCTGTATTCTGGAAATTTTACCTTGAATCATACATTTGGGTATGTTTTTATGTCCCATTCACTGCTTAATCTTGGCACGGCACCAGTTTTACTGATGGCCTCATCTCTCCTCTCTGTCTCTCAATCTCTTTCTGTCTCTGTCTCTCTCATACTTACTTTTCATTGTCATTTATTTCTGAGGCTCTGCCCCCTTACTTTTCATTCCCATGTAATGTATTATCAGTTTTTCCTTAACGCCGTATCTCTCTTCCTTAAATTCTCATTTCAGAGAAGAAAGATTTTTTTTTTCACCAATTTGATTTGGTGTACAGGGGTCTGTTCCCATTTTTGGCTGCTGGGGAGTATGTCTTCACTGATCTTAGGCTGTTCTGTTTTTCCTTACAGAATCTTTTTCAAGACCCATGGCTAGCTACCACCTTTTCAAGCAGTATTGTGTCTCATGTTAGAAGGAGGAGATGTCTATCTGGACGGAGGTACGTGAGCAAAATCTGGGGGAGTAGGCAGAAGGAGCGAAAGCAATGGGCAGCTTAAGTTCCAGGCTGTGCCTTGGAGGGTTTTCTTAACTGCACCTGCACCATGGCTCAGCCTTTTCCGGCCTGAAAGCAAGTTATCTGGGCTCATGCCGAATGTTTGCAAGTGGGCATTGCATCTTGAGCTTATCTGCACTACAGATTAGTGATTGCATGAGTATGGGATACCTGTCGGTTTCTCCTCCCTTTGCCAAACACAGTCTGCTCTGGGTAAAGACTGCCTTCAGGCTTTTTTTGTTAATGACTACCCCCACCTCCTGTCCTGTGCCATGACAGAAACATGATGTAAGGAGGCTTCCCAAAGCAGCCTATGGACATTGACCTGACTCGTGTAAGCAAGGAATCATTGCTTTTCCTTTCAACGGGTGCTGCCCACTTTGGAGAACTCTGAGTTGCGCAGAAAAAAGGTGTCTTCTCTTGGTGTCGTCTGTCGTTGTCAAGAAATGTCTCATGCACTTAGCCATCTTTCTGCACCTACTGTGATCTAGGAATCTAGGAGATCCTCTAGCGGATCTCTAGTTTCATCAGTGATAACATTTCTTTGTTTTTTAGTCTCTGGGATGCCTTGGGTTGGTTTCATAAAAGAAACGGGACAGGCATATGTGTATACGACCGTTTAGAATTGAAAGAGTAATTCTTTTCTTTGAATCCAGTCGTCTTTTTTCCTCCCCAATGAATTCAATACCAGAGAGAGAAGACTTGAAGACAATATCCAACAATGTAAGTCCACACCGTCATGGGTGTAGGCATAGAACACTCTAAGAGAGTAACGATGCATTTCTTGATGCTACTGGAGATAGTCTGTGAAAAATATTGTTAGTGAGGACGAAGAGCTCCAGCAATAAACCTGATGGAGAATTTCACCTCCGTAAGAAGGATGGTCTATATGGAGCATTTCACCTCCGTAAGAAGGATGGTCTACATGGAGCATTTCACCTCCGTAAGAAGGATGGTCTACATGGAGCATTTCACCTCCGTAAGAAGGATGGTCTACATGGAGCATTTCACCTCCGTAAGAAGGATGGTCTATATGGAGCATTTCACCTCCGTAAGAAGGATGGTCTACATGGAGCATTTCACCTCCGTAAGAAGGATGGTCTACATGGAGCATTTCACTTCCGTAAGAAGGATGGTCTATATGGAGCATTTCACCTCCGTAAGAAGGATGGTCTATATGGAGCATTTCACCTCCGTAAGAAGGATGGTCTATATGGAGCATTTCACCTCCGTAAGAAGGATGGTCTATATGGAGCATTTCACCTCCGTAAGAAGGATGGTCTATATGGAGCATTTCACCTCCGTAAGAAGGATGGTCTATATGGAGCATTTCACCTCCGTAAGAAGGATGGTCCATATGGAGAATTTCACCTCCGTAAGAAGGATGGTATAAAAGCCACAGTAATTTTTTTTCTTTAATTCAAAACAATTAGATTGCCTATGTAGATAGCCACATTCAATTTTTTTCTAAGCCCTTTTGATCAAAATGTACCAAAGGATACATATTTCCCCATTTTTTACCTTAATTTCTATTTTTTCCATTTCCTCCTGATTTTGCCCACAGAGTGCATTTGGAGCTCGAAGTGCTGTTGTCCAACAAGTCTGCTGGCCCAGAGTTAAAATGAGGTGAAGTGCGATTTTGGAAAGGGGAGTTAAAGGTATTTAAAGTTACTGCTTATAACAGTCGCTTACTTCAAAAAACTAAAAGGTTTAAAAGGAAGGGAGGGTTCTTCCCACTACTATTGCCCAATAGGTAGGGAGAATAATCACAACTGAGAAATAAACCAACATAATTGTCAAAATTCATACCATTATGGTTGGGTGGAAATTAATGTTATTTAGTAACTTCATATTGTAATGGATTTATACTGAAGTAAAAAAAAAAAAGTGACTTGAGGGGAAATAATCATACACTTAAAGGAGAAGTAAATCCTATGTTTAACTTAGCGCTCCATATCCCAGTGGGAGGAACACTGTTCTTTCCTTTGCTTGTTCCTCTTTTCTAATGCAGGAAGGTTTTCTCTTTTCTTTCTTTCTTTTTTTTTTTTAAGGATGGCAACTTGTGTCAGTCATCACCAAGGTTTATTTTAATTTTTTTTTTTTCAACGTTTATTTATTTTTGGGACAGAGAGAGACAGAGCATGAACGGGGGAGGGGCAGAGAGAGAGGGAGACACAGAATCGGAAACAGGCTCCAGGCTCTGAGCCATCAGCCCAGAGCCCGACGCGGGGCTCGAACTCACGGACCGTGAGATCGTGACCTGGCTGAAGTCGGACACTTAACCGACTGCGCCACCCAGGCGCCCCAAGGTTTATTTTAGAATTAATCTGATATTTATGAGCTTATCTTATAACAACACTTTCTTAAAAAAATGGCTAATGATGCCAGCCTGGAAATGACTACCAAATGGCAAGTGCAAAGACTTTATATCTATAGGTGCTGCTGGGGGTAACTGTTCCTTTGGAGGTATAATGTTGACATTCTTCTGGGAAATTCTGACTCTGCTAAGTGAAGAAAATGGCACAGAATGATGCCTCTTTTTCTATAGTCTCTCCAAGCCACCATTTGGTTTGGGGTATGATTAGGAAGACCAGCCATTCCAATCTTTTTTTTTTTTTTTAAAGAATTTAACATTTATTCATTTCTGAGAGAGACACAGAGTGTGAATGGCGGAGGGGCAGAGAGAGAGGGAGACACAGAATCCAAAGCAGGTCCCAGGCTCCAAGCTGTCAGCACAGAGCCCGATGCAAAGCTCGAACTCGTGAACCGCGAGATAACAACCTGAGCTGAAGTCATATGCTGAACCGACGGAGCCCCCGAGGCGCCCCTTTTCCTTGGTTTTACAGGCACCTAGGTGTGTGCGTGTGTGTATGTGTGTGCAATCTTAAGAGGTGTATATAGATTTCCTTCTGTCAGTGTACCACCTCTGAACCCCACAGGTAAGGGCAGGGCTTGAGGCCCAGCAAAGAACATCACACAGCCATCTCCCATTTGCATACTTTGTCCAAACAAGGCTGAACATTCAGCACAGAGGAAATTTCATGGCCATGAATGCCTGGGCTCTGTGTCACAACCCCACCTGTGGGCATTGGTCTGGAGACAAGATTTGTTCTGTTTTGTTTTATGAACTAGGGTTGCACACCAAGCCCCATCTGTACTTTCCAGGAAAACTGGTCCAGCGTGGATCACCCTCATTTGCAGAGTCTGAGCTGTAGGCATCCTTGCCACCCCAGAGCTTGGCGCCTGCCCTAGGAAGTGGTTTAGGACAGGATGCCCTGGCACGATCTAAGCCCACCATTGAGAAGAACCAGCTGAATTGAAAGTGTGCTGCCACAGGGCTAGACGCAAAAGAATACACTGCCTTGGGAAGCATCTCCATAAAAAGGCTGTTACAACAACAAAAGATCACGGCACTCACTTTCCCCGACAGTTGAGGGCATGCACTTCTCAGAACCTGATCTTGCTGTGTTTGTGCTGGCCATGGTGAGAGCTTTGCTGAGTTTTCAAAGAACAGAGCAGGCTCTGAGTATTCCAGGAAAAAAACAAACAAAGAAAACACCAAGTGCTTGAAGAAACAAGACCAGGCATGCAGTACTAGACTATAAAGAACGTTACTGGGTTCCTCCGATATTTAAGAAAGGCTCCTTGCAGCTCAGAGGAAAGTTTCCTAACTGCAGGCCCCAATGGGCACACTGGCCTCCTGCACAAAATAATCAAATCATAGCAGATAGCACTAAGGAGACTGTGGATGCCCATGGTTGTCCCTTTCCTGTGACCCTGCTCCCCTTTGTAGCCCCCCTCCTCCCTCCTTTCCCATCTGGACTCCTCCTACCCTCAACCTCTCCAGCGTCCTGTGAAGTACCCACTCAAGTCTATCTCCTCTGCTCCCAAGCGTCCTATTCAAAAGCCCTTCACTACTTACCCTCCTGCATCAAAATCTTATTCCCTCTTGTGAGCAGTTCTCAGCTAAAAACGAGGAGGGAGCAGTCTCATCAAGGAGGTTAAGAGGGCAGTCACGTTCTCACGGGTGTTTGCAAGGGGATTAAGGGACATGTTTGTAGCTGTCAGCATGGAATTTTGTGCAGAGCAGCAGAGAGCAGGAATGAGCTCCCTCCGGTGCAGGAAGTGAGATTTGGAGGGCGGCAAGAATTTGGGGGGCACTTGAATCCTGCAAGCACAGGTGTGCTTCCTTGCTGAAGTGGTAAACAAACATCTCTTCTGATGAGTGGCATCTAAAAAACTAGGGAGGGTGGCGATGGGAAAGTATTTTAGTTAGCGAGCTATGTTGGATTTGTGGGATTAAATGGATTTGGCGGGGGAGGGAATGCCAATGTGATTCATGGGGAGGTCCTTCCTTTCTGCCTCACCTCTACCAGACCAGCCTCCTGACTCCTTCCCTTTCTCCTGGAGGCCTCATTTCTTGAAAGTTGGCAACTCTGTGCACCTCCGATGGGATAAAGTTAAGGAGCCTGTGTGGCACGCTTCACCGTCTGGGGCTGAGAAGCTCTGGTGTTTCTGCTCTCAGGCGTTTATTCCACATCAAACCTCAACAAAGACTAAGCACTGCCTCCTGGGTCCTTCTCACCCCGTAGTGACAGCCCCATTTCTTTGCTCCCTGATTAGCAAAACTTCTCAAGAGCCTTCTCCATTCCTGGGTCTGCTTCGCTTTACCCTTGTGCCATCTGCTCCTGACCCCCACCAGTCCCCTGAGCTGATGTGTTCCGGGACAGATAAGCAAGCCCCACGTCCGTTCTCCATCCAGATGTCTTGGTATCTTAGCAGCACTGGAAGGGTGACCTTCGCTTTCATGAAATGCTCCTCATGCTTCCCCGACATGTCCCCAACAATTCCCTTCTACTGGTTTCGTGGAACACCTTCTCATCTGTTAAGACCCAGGTTCTCAAAGCTACACATTTTCCTCGGAGCTGAGGATTGGCGTATCTTGCCAAACTACAAAATCACAAGGTCAAAAGAAACATAATACGAACCATGAAGTGATTTCAGCTCCTTCTTCCCACCACCGTCACCTTTGTTGGTTCTTCTCACCAACATCACGTGTTGCTAAGTAGGCTAATGATATTTAAAAAGTGCACATTTTTTACAGTAGAAAATGGACTGACTCCACTGATTCATTGGGCACACTCTAAATACTCTGTGGAGATCCTCACCGATCATTTGTCCAAATTACATAACTGGTTGGAAAGACAGGACGACGCTTTTATACGTGCTGACTGGACAGACACATGACTGTTGGTAAAAAGTGCCAAAGACAATGGCATTTGTGGGATTTGGTCACACAGCAAACTTCTCCCAAGACCTTCTGTTCTGATGGCTTCTTGTTTTTAAATTTGTTTTCTAATTTTTTCTTTTTTTTTTCAACGTTTATTTATTTTTGGGACAGAGAGAGACAGAGCTTGAACGGGGGAGGGGCAGAGAGAGAGGGAGACACAGAATCGGAAACAGGCTCCAGGCTCCGAGCCATCAGCCCAGAGCCTGACGCGGGGCTCGAACTCCCGGACCGCGAGATCGTGACCTGGCTGAAGTCGGACGCTTAACCGACTGCACCACCCAGGCGCCCCTAGTTTTATTTTCTTGAGAGACAGAGCGAGAGAGCAAGAATCCCAAGTAGGCTTAACACGAGGAGCCTGGTGTGGGGCTCAAACTCACGAATCTGAGAAATCATGACTTAAGCTGAAATCAAGAGTGGGACACTTAACCGACGGAGCCACCCAGGATTTTTTTTTTACTTTTTCCCTCTGATGGTTACAAAAAAATGCTGCTGTGAACACTTGTGTACAAAAAAATTTGTCCACACAAATTTTTGCGTGGACATATGTTATTATGAATTCCTGGGTTGTATGGTCCATGCATGTTTTAGTTTTTGAGAAAACAGCCAGGCTTTGAGGGACTTCTGATTTCACCTTAAATGCCACTTGTACAGTGAGGCCCCCTCCTTGACCCTGTAAGCCCCCCAATTAAATGAGGTGCCCACTGCTGTTCTTAGATTCTGTTCTTGCACTTTGCAGTGTTTATGACAATTTACAGTGGCACCTTTCGGTGTGATTCCTTCCTGTGTCTCCCGTAGTAAATTACATGTCGCATGGAGGAATCTGGGCCATATCCATGCAGTCTACATCGCCGGGAAATGAAACAGGGGGAATTGGGTGGCACTTGTTTTCCCCTTGAACTGTCGGAATACGTTTTGACCTATTCCTTCAAGGAGCTCCTGGCCAGGGAAAGTCGGATGAGTGTTCACAGCTAACGTGAAGGAGGAGACAGCATATGGGTCTGCAGGCACTGTCACAGGACTCGATCTGCCTGTCTCTGTGATCGGCACCGGGACCCTGGGAACAATGTAGGTCATGCACTCAAGGCTGACTTCTATCATCTTAGTAGCAACTGTTCCCTGGATGTGGTGAGGTGATGGTAGGACGGGCCGTTTGCAGATCATGGTTTGGAGGAAATAAATCAAGGTAGAGAAATAGAGCTGACATTGGAAATACTTTAAGGGAGGGGAGTGATGGGTGAAAAGCCTCAGATCTTATACCTTGAGAGGTATTAAAAACACCCTCCCTAGGAGTAACCACATGGCATTCTTGAGGAACTTTGAGCCTAGGGATAGGATGACTTCCAAGAGCTACCGTGTGCCTAGAAACACCCATGGATGATTACTGACACCACTCCAGTCTTGAATTGGCTAATGACTTGCTTACAGACAAGACTGTGCATCAGTAAGAACATCAGCAGAGGACAAACAGCTCATCACACAGGCCTGATAAGTACTTGCAAAGAAAGGGCACTCAGGAATGCCATTTTACAGTGTTTTCTGAAGGTACGTTGAGAATACCAAAGTCCAGAGTAATGAGGGAGTTGTCTCATGCATAGACAAGCGGAAGCATCCCAAGACTTTAATATTTTCCCAATTAAATTGGCATCTCAAACTTGTTTAGAGACAGTATTTTTCGTGGTAAAAATTGCTAGTACAGCTAAGGCAGGTATGTGTTCAGTCCTGCCTGCTTTACACGGTGTGCGTAGATAGATACTCAATGTAGCCCGTATGGGCTGCGTCTACACCAGTGACAATGGAACATCAAATATCGTTTTAACTCGACCAAGAAAATGTATTTCTTTCCCTGTGGTTATAGGTAATTATGTAGGGAACAGCGATGTTTTTGGAGCGTGAAGGGAGTATAACTTATAACCCTGCTCCTCAGTCCCACTGCTTCATAATGGAGTGGCCTTTGAGTTACGTAACCTAATTGCACATCATTTTCTCTGCATTTTCTTGGAGGTAAGAGAGGGGAAGCTGGGAGTACTCTCAGCCACTACGTGCAGCAGACAGAAACAAAGCAAAAGGCGAGGACATACGTTCATAAATAAAAAGTGCCTACCTCACGATGGCACTCAACAAATGTTAGACGACCTACTTTATGCAGAAATGTAGTGTTTTGCAATTTTCAAGTGATCTGCGTATGTGAATACTTTATCCTAATTAAAACTGTTTTCCGTGAGTTTTTCATACTTCAGCAACTATCTGTGTCTTTGCCTTTGTTCTCAAGGGAAGTGCTTTTCTACAAGAGGCAAGTGAGTCTTGGGTTTGGCTTCAGAGAAGACACACAGCATGTACCCACAGAGCACAGGAGAAGGAAAGGTCCCCTCCAGGGACACGACTCTGCTGGAGCTCTGTGCTAGGACTTCTGTGGATCCCCAGGTTCTTGGCCCTCCTGGTTCTCTGGATTTCTGGTTTACCTGATTCTGGGTGGCTGACTCCTTCAGGCTGGTTCTCACTGTGCCTGGCTTCGGGGCTAAGTTAGAATTCTAATCCCTTCTAGCTGTGTGTGCTGGGACTCCAAGCCATCCCAGAGGCCACGCCGACACTAGTTTCTCACCCATCCTGCCAGCTCACTCATCTCCCCAGTCCCCCAGCCCTCTCAGTGGTGGCACAGCCCAGGCCTGTACACAATTCACGGCTACATGCACGGCCAAGAGTTCACCCTTTTCTCTTCGGGTGTGTGGAAGGGACCCCAAGAGGTAAGCCTGGGCGTGCTGGAAGAGATGATGACCGAGTGGCTTAGTGATACATTAAGCAGGCCAGAGACTCAGGGGATCTACAGAGTTCACATGGATCAAAGCAAACCATTCCTCAGATGACCAAAGACCACGAACAAAATCTTAGCAGCAGCTGGAGAAAAGGGACAGACTGCTTACACACGTAGGACCAATAACTGGTAATTTAATCAAAATGATGGAAGCCATAGAACAGGAAACTGTATCTTTAAAGAGTAAGAGGAAATTCATTTCAAACCACAATTCAACATCCAGTGAAGCCAGCCTTAAAAAGTGGTGAGATGGGCATGTTTAGACAAACAACCGAGATAATCTGTCATCATCAAATCCATCTATGTGAACACTCAATAGCACTGTTGACTGAGATTTCTGGAACAATGATACAAGTTTACTGATTAGTTGGTTTCCATTTTTGTTGTAGAATTTTACACGGAATGTCTGTTTTACCACCTAGTACCCACCTAACATAGCAAAGATAGCTCTTTAATTTAGTTAAATATGTATCCATAATTTATTCAGACTTTGAGTATCAAATGCATACCCACTCTTTCCTAGAATGGATTTTGAAAATAAGCCATTTTAAGTGACTTTGTGTTATATATGACACAAACTCATCCCTTTATTCAGGTTTTTTTGTAAGTACATATATTTGATGGCATGTTTCCCAATGCCTCATGCTTGTTAGGAGACTAGAGACATTAGAATATTTAAATAGTCGTTTATAATTTGTATACCCTAGAGAAATATATTACCAAGATCATGGCAACTAGTTGCAAATACTTCGATGTAAAATATTCATTTCGCATGTGATGTGGGAGAAATGCACATAGAATTTGGTAATTGTGGGTTTCAGTCAACAAAAAGCAATGCTTTGATACAATGCCTTAATATAATGGGACAGTTTCAGTCTCCAAAACCACCTTGTGTGAGGCACCTGCTGTTCTGTGGAGAACCAGGAAGACAGAGGTGACTGTTTAGTCCTTTCACCACCACTCGGGTCAAAAGATGCACAGAACAAATTAGCTGATTCGAGGGGCAATCAAATCACATGAGGAGGCACCATGATGTGGGTGCAACTCACACATTTCTACCTCACCGCGTACGCACTTGATAAATACCCTCTGATGCAGTGTCTCTTGGTTGTACGTGTCCTGTGATGTCCTCCAAGTAGCTCGTAAATAATCTCTCTTGAGTTAACTTAATCCGGATGAGTGTTTCTGATGAAAAGTTACAATAGTGATCACATCCTGTGGCTAAGGAAGGACATACAAGTGCTATGTGCACAACATACTATTAAAGAGACTCACGGGAAACCAGAATATTGTGAGCTGTCCTGAAGATCTATCTGGTCTTCCATCACCAGATATCATCTGTCAATCAAATCTCTTTAATCCACGGGAACTACTAGAGTTCTGTGTTTGTTATTCCCATCCCACGTGTGACATCAGTCACTTCTTCAGCCCAATGCCCTAGAGCGTACGTTACCCCCATGTCACGGGCAAGGAATCAGAGGTGGGGGTGACAACTTTTTAGTGGTGGAGCTGAGATCTGATTTGAACTCTAACTGGAAATCCTTTGCCAAACCACACTTCATCTTCTCTTTACAAACTATGGCAATAATGATGCTGCTGCTGCTGATAATAATGATTGATAATAACTGTAAAGACCGCTAGGGATAAACTTAGGTCAGCACGCCTTCATATAAGGCCAAAGAGGTTCTGGACTTCATCCTGTGGAATAAGGGAGTGTACACAACATTAAGTAGAGGAATGGATACACATTTTTTTTTTTATTATAAAACTCGTTCCAAGTGCAAATTTATTTTTAAACATTGGTAACACCATTGGAAGCATGGGAAATTCAGCGTCAAAGTATTATACTCAAAGAAACAGGAACCTCAGTGGTCAAGCACTGAACACTGTTGCACAGCAGAAACGATCCGTGTGTCTTTTTTTTTTTTTTTTTAACGTTTATTTACTTTTGAGACAGAGAGACACAGAGCATGAGGAGGGGAGGAGCAGAGAGAGAGGGAGACACAGAATCTGAAGCAGGCGCCAGGCTCTGAGCTGTCAGCACAAAATCCCGATGCGGGGCTCAAACTCATGAATGGTGAGGTCATGACCTGAGCCGAGGTTAGACGCTCAACCGACTGTGTGTCTTGATAAGACAATTCTCTCCAGTGTAAAGCAGGTCTCTACTAGACCTCCTCTCTTGTCTACAGGTCACTGAACTCTGAGCGCTAATTGGTAGAACTCTAAGACACAGTGATTAGTAAGACCTTCCAAATGTTACATATGTTTCACAGATGGGGAACTAAGAACAGACCGACAGCGTCACCTCTCAGGGACGTCATCACTACCAAATGCTTCCGAAAAGGTACAGTGGATGGGCAAACACTAGCTGCCCGTGAGGGCAACCCTGTGTAGTCCCCTGATCCCTGCATGTCCCTAATAGAGCACACTTTAGTGCACTAAGAAAGCATGATGATCCTTGAAACTTTCTCGGCAGGAGTCACTATGGTCTCCATTGTGTTTAATTATACCTCTGCGAGACGGATGGGTGGTTAGTGTGATCCCATCACTAAAAGGCACTGAAGCCATCCGCATGATGCAGGACAATAAGCAAGAACGGGTGTGCCTTGGCCAACCACCAGCACTTTCCTTTGTACAAAAAAGTAAGAGTGTCACCACCATCTTGGTTAGAAGAATAAAAGTAACAGCGACGTATCTGATATCAAATTTGCCCCAGGGGAAAGTGCACAGGGATCTACAAATACGTCACTGAGAGAAGCACGAAAGCTCTTTGTGTTATTGATGCAAAATGGCTTAAGAATTAGAAAACACACCAGGGCGCCTGGGTGGCTCAGTAGGTTGAGAGTCCAACTTCAGCTCAGGTCAAGATCTCACAGTGTGCGAGTTTGAGCCCCACATCAGGCTCTGTGCTGAGAGCTCAGAGCCTGGAGCCTGCTTCAGATTCTGTGTCTCCCTCTCTCTCTGCCCCTCCCCTGCTCATGCTCTGTCTCTGTCTCAGAAATAAATAAACATTAAAAAATTTTTTTTTAAAGTATTATAAAACACACATATTTTGGAAGGAGATCCCAAACCCAACAAGTGACCATTTCACAGACAGCCTCTGTTGCAGGCAAAGACAGCGATGTGTCCTTATAATACATGAATGTCATTTTATGGTGTGAGTACTGTTTGGCTTTAAAAAAAAAAAAGAAAAAAGGTCAAAGAGTGACACGTATGTTTTATGTTTGTTAGAGGATATATGTTTTTAAAAAGGTTGAAATGAAACTCCCATAGGAATGTAATGTCAAACCAGCGTCAAAGACTTTATTCAACTTGATTAACTGGCGAGGGATCCGGTAAGATGTTACAAGCAGCTTGAGGGAGAATTCAGAGAGCGGATCCATACACTGGCGATCATGAATGCTGAAACGAATCTCTGAATGGATACAAAACTGGTCAACAACCGGAGGCAAAGCACGAACAGATGTATCATGACATACATCACCAGCATTTTTCCACCATTTGCACTTGGAAATTTGCTCAACGACCATGTGTGACACACCAGCAGGCCAGATGCACCCTGGGATTGCGTTCTTCTCGCATATTCCAGTGCCTTTCTCAATTTTCCCACCACAAAACATCAAGTAAATCTATTAAAAGGAGCTCACTGCCGAAGTAGAATTATTCCAAAAATGTGCTAATAAGGCTCTCGGTCGTGGTAAGCATGCACTCTGAATTCAAGTTATATGTGCATCGAAGACTGTGCTAGAAAGAATACATGTTTTTAGACTCGGGGGATGATTTTTTTATTTTTATTTTTTTGAGGTAGAAAGGACATCCTCCGATGTGGACGTGCACGTAGACGTAGTAAGATGTGGGCTTCAGGTATGCTCACACTGAAAAGAAACTCAGGATGTCACGGTTCAGAGGTGGTGTCTGAGTAGAGGTGCACAGAGAGGTTCTGAGGGCACAGAAGGACCGTGAATGCTGCTGATAACGAGGATGATTTCTCAGGGCTCATCCGTGACATGGCTTTTCCACTCAGATTGCAGAACAAATGCGATTACCATCTCACGTTTATCAGCTCCTGTGGCACATTACGACCAATACTTAAGAAAGAAAATAGCATAGGAAACATATAAATATATATGTACGTACATATATACATATATATATATATACGTAACCATGTACATATATGTACACATATTTTACATTTTCCAGCCAGGATTTAGAAAAAGTAAAAGAAGGGCTCCTGGGTGGCTCATTCAGTTGAATCTGTAACCCTTGATTTCAGCTCGGGTTGTGGGATCGAGCCCTGCATAGGGCTCTGTGCTGAGTGTGGACCCTGCTTATGGTTTTCTCCCTCTCTCTAAAACAAAACAAAACAAAACAAAATAAAAACACAAAAACTAAAAAGGCAGGCAGAAATGAACACACATATAATTTCATTTTGTGGTGGACACGTTAGTATTTGCATACACACGGGCGTATGTAAACACATACCTATAAACGCCCATGTATTTGTCCATACGCACACATATACATACATGCACAGGTGCTCACAAGCATGTGTACGTCTGTCCATTTGCCGTGTGTGACTGCTACAGGATTCCTCAAACACCGAGACACTGTGTGTTCATTCACGCGCTCTACGACTATGCACGTGAGCGTTTCGGGTCTGCGCTGCGGGCCGTCTCTGCTTTGCCGTGTCTCAGCTGTGACGCCGCGGTTTGTCAGCACCGGCCAGAGGAGGCCAAGCCCACGTGGGATGGGAAGCCACACATAACGGGCTGGGAGGACCGCTGGCTCACGGGGTGATTGCCTGGGTGCCAGCGGCCACGGCGGGCCGCTCACTCGTAGCGCGGCAAACCAAAGAGCTCGGGCTGGAAATCCTGCAGGGAATCCAGCACCAGCGTGGCCTTGGACGTCAAATGGCGCTGCAGATTTCGGTCTGGAACCATGACCACCTGCATGCCGGCTGCAAGGGCCGCGTCCACGCCGTTGGGAGCGTCTTCAAAGACGAGGCACTGTAGGGTGAGGAAGAAAAACAGGGTTGAGACGGCCTTTTTCCTAACCAGGCGCTTAGACTGGGTTTTCAAGGTATTTATTATTGACATGCCCGGTCGGCTGTGTCACCGTGCGGACCAAGACGGAAACGAGGTGCAGGCTTTCCAGTCTGGCACGGTGGGTGAGGCCGGCATGCCCGTTCGCAAGCGTGGTCCTGTGGGGCTTCGCACAGCTGCTACTTTGGAGGGGACAGGTTTCCGTACCGAAATGTGGCTCAGCGGGACGGGAAAGAGGGAGGCTGGGTGTCAAACTTTGTTTTATTGGCATCCCAGGAAGCTGTTCCTTCAACAGTTGAACATTCAGAGCAGGAGAGTAAATCGTGCGGGCACATGAGACACGCTTTTTAAATGCAAGCGCACTTCACGGCTGGTGGTGTGTTAGGCTGTGCACTTTGGGAACTGAATGGTTACAGCGCTGGTGTGAAACGCTGAGCCTGTACTGGGCTGAGGCGTGCGACAAAAGTTTCTCGGCTCCAAAGCTGCGTGCCGCCACGTGTGATCTCTCCTTCAGGTCACCGTGCAAACCCACCTCATCATCGGGGTGACTGCCACCCCGTCAGGCACCCACGGTTTTTTTTAATGTTTATTTCTGAGAGACACAGACACAGAGCACGAGTAGGGGAGGAACAGAGAGGGACACACAGAATTGGAAGCAGGCTCCAGGCTCCGAGCCGTCAGCACAGAGCCCGATGCGGGGCTCGAACTCACGAACCGAGATATCGCGACCTGAGGTGAAGTCGGTCATTTAACCGACTGAGCCACCCAGGCGCCCCAAGATGCCTACATTTAAAATTGGGTGTCCGTGCACAGTGCTTATCAGGCAGCTCCTAGACATCCCATCATGTGACCAGCACCACGGGATGGCTCCCATCAGGAGTCTCTCCAAATGAGACGTCTCACATCCATGCAACGGTCGATCGGCCAGTCATCCTACATCACTGTCTGCACAGGGGAGACACGCATCTAGAAAGTTCCCTGGGGACCTGGAAACAGCTTCATGAATTCTCTCTTGGTAACGTTCTATTCTTGCAGGGGCCAGACTTCTGGAGACAGGGCTCTGGTCACAGCTGCGAGATGCTCTCCCCGTGTCCCCCGCTGTGTCCTTTGCTGACTCACAAGTGCCAGCACGTGCCAAGGTCACACCTATCCACCCACCCGGCCCGTGTTGTCCTGCCTTCATCACGAGAACCTTGTCCCCAGCGGGTAGTCGCAGCTCACTGCGCTGGTGACCCGGGGGCTCCCGGACATCAGCGTCAGTGCCATGAACTACGAGTTCTGCACCCTCTCATGCCTGTAGGTCGCTGGAAAACACACGCCCACACTCCCTCACTGACACACATGTACACACTCATATGCTCACAGAAACTCGCAGAGACATATACATGCACACTCATGTACACCATCACAGCACTCAGATATGCAAACCCACGCTCACAGAGATGCATGCATGCATGCACACTCAAACTCGCAAACACACACGTGCACACACAGATACTTGCACACACAGAAACCCACAGATACACACGCACACTCACCAACACTCATGCGTGCACACGCGCGCGCGCACACACACGCATGCACTCAAACTCGCAAACACACACGTGCACACGCAGATACTTGCACACACAGAAACCCACAGATACACACGCACACTCACCAACACTCATGCGCGCACACACACACACACACACACACACACACACACACTCCTTTGGTCTTTCCTGTAGCACTGTTCCATAGCAAGTATACTTTCCCACCCCCCTCCTTCCTTTCCAGCTGGGCTGAGATCTCCTCGGCCCCCTCCCCCAGGGGCAGAAGCCAGGCCTGAATGAGCTCCTGGGCATCAGAATGACCCCCCGGCTTCAGCAGAGGGCCACCTTCAGGGACTAAGCTGGTATACCCCGGAGACGGGGCTTCGAGCAGTAGAAACCAGACACACTGGACAAACAGGACACTTAGCTCCTCTGCCTTCCTTCCGAGAACTTAACAAGGCCTCCGGCTTTTCTTCAAGTTCCCTGCTTCTGCTGTTGAGTCAATGGTCTCCATTAGACGGGAGGGAGAGTGGGCTGACAACAGGCAGGCTTGTCTTTTTAGCTCTCTGCCTCAGACTTCTCGCTGGTGACAGTTCCGTCCCTGCCTTTTTACAGTTACGACATCACTGCATTCTAAATGTCCTCGACTGCTTTACGTGGGGTCAGGGATGGGCACCGAAATGTCCAGTGGCCTCGTGTTTTTCAACTATGCCCTGTGTCCTCCGAGAATTTGGGAGCTTTGTGCAGTCCAGCTGTGAAATGTCGGCTGGAAGAGAGGAAGAGGTTTTGGTGATCCCTTGGGGTAGCCGTGCCTGGCGAAAGTCACAAAAGCGGCGTCTACTCTGCATCTGGGAGGCTCATTGCTGAGGGGAGACCCAGAAACCGCGGCACCTGCCGAACAGGGCTCCACGCCTCTGTCCCCCACCCAGAACGCCGTCGAGCACCCACGCCTGAGAGCTCCTTTGCAGACGCCGCTGTGTGCGTCCCGGGAAATACAAGGAGGGGGCACGCGTGACGAGGAAAGGCATCCCAGGTGCTCTCAGCACGGGGGCAGGGAAAGTTCCTGAGGATCCTCCCTCTCAGCCTGGTGTTCCCTCAGTGGGAGGACACTCAGCAGGAAAGGCGGGCTAGTGCGGGAGCAAGCCGCGTGTGGGGCAGGAGACAGCTCCGTGCCTGCAAGTCAACCAGAGGGGCCGGGGGCACACGGGGGGCTCGGTCGCTTACCCCCCCCCCCCCCCCCCCACCAGCTCTTCATTTCAGCTCAGGTCAGGATGTCACGGTTCATGAGATTGAGCCTGCAATGGCCTTTGTCCTGACAGTGTGGAGCCTGCTTAGGGCTCGCTCTCTCTCTCTCTCTCTCTGCCCCACCCCTGCTCATGCTCTCTCTCAAAGTAAAAATAAACCTAAAATTTTTTTTTAAAAAAATCAGAGCGGCCATGCAGGACAGGTTAACAGACAGGTCAACATGACCGGTTTCACCGCCAGCCACGTGTGGGCCTGGATTGTTGCAATGCCATCGTTCCTGGACTTGTACGTTTTCCTGTTTCTTCGCAGGGGCAGAACTACAAAGCACAAGCACCACTATATTTCGAAGCGCTTAGAAAAGCGTCTCAAAAGCTTTTTGTGTCCCTTGTACTGCCTGTGTCTTGACTCCTAAGATCTCATGTATTTCCATGGACGCGTGGGAGGAAAGAGCCCAGCGTGTAAACACCTAGGCATTTTATGAATACTCATAGTATATCCAGAAATAAATCTCTGAAATTTGCCTGAACTGACTCTATTAATCATCACTCGAAGAACGCAAAAGCATCGAAAGATGGATGCTGAAACGAAACAAAACCAGAAACGCAAAGCTCAGATCCTGCTCAAATAAAAGCAGGAAGAATGTTTTTTATTCAAATACACAAACGCCTCCGTGTGGTTTCTACCTGTCCCACCCAGCTCACTGAAAGTTTCACTCCACCGACCTTTACCTCTTTCTTTCTTTTAAGTCCTTCTGGGTTCCTTGAGCCCCGACCTACCCCTTCCCACCCTGCGCTGACTCATTACACTGCGCCGTAAACTCACTCACACCCACCTGTAAAACGTGAATTGTGTTACTTGCACTTAGCTGCGTGCGGGAAGGAGGGCTGGGGCACCAGAGACCTTTGAACCTGTTCTGCCGTGTTCTCTTTCTCTCCCACGAAATTCACATGGACATGTGTGTGGGTATGTGTGTTTTAGTGCATGTGAATTCACGTAGCGATTTTTGGTAGCACAGCACAAGAGGTGGGATCTCCAGAACATGCTCCCATGACTTCAAGGAAGCTTCCGGGCAGCAGTAATAGCCTTCTCTCTCCTGTGGGGACAGGACCAGGACTGCACCTGGCCGTGACGGGGTGGGGTTGGAGGACAGGCACCTGCTCGGGGTGCCGTGGCAAACAGGGAGCATCTATCTGATGAACAACCTGCTAAATTAGGGGAGATGTGGACGTGTC
The DNA here is from genome assembly GCF_022837055.1 of Prionailurus viverrinus. NCBI lineage: Eukaryota > Metazoa > Chordata > Mammalia > Carnivora > Felidae > Prionailurus > Prionailurus viverrinus. Next base: position 1,137,355 of record NC_062579.1, read on the forward strand.
CCTGCCCAGGACGTAAATGAACAAAGGGACCAAAGAGTGTCCAAGCTGGAGGACAGCGGGTGACCCAGCCCGGTCCTTGTCACCGGGAAGGTATCAGAGCCACGGGAAGTTCACATGTAAGCTGAAGGTCAAACGGGCATGCACGTGACAGAATTGAAGAAGAGTCCCAGCCTCCATAATCCAACAACATTCTTTCCACTTTACAAGCTGAAGCCTAAAATGTATCTGAATTCCATCTGCGGAAGAGGAGACGAGCTTAATTAAACTGTAGCCTGAAGGGTTTAATTTAGAAAGAATGACATTTCCAACTATCTGGGAGGTGAGGCATTTTGGGGGCTGACCGCCCAGAGGGGGAGATGTGTAAGCTGAGCAGCACCCTGTCGGGGGACATCTGTGTGTGTCTTCACCCAGCCTGGTCACCGGCACCAGCGGGGGCGTCACAAGGCCCTTGCCCTTTATTCTTTCAAAGACAAGCACCATATAACCAAGACTGGCCGTTTTGTAAAGAACGAGTTGGGCGGAACAGACTCTGTGTGTCTGATGTCTCCTCACCAGCTCAGGTCAGCGGAGCCAGGGAAAGGGTGGCAATGGCCCCAGAGGGACGGGACCTCCTCACTTGGTGGGCGGGGTCAGCCTTCAACCCTGCACCTGTGCTCCCTCAGGACACAAGTGTCCAGACCAGCTGGAGATGTCGTTTGGTGACTAAAGCTGTCTGTTCGGCAATTAACAGTGTCCATTTGAGGCTGCACGATGCTCTGCAACTAGCGAACTTCCCCACATGTGACTACATCGTCTCTGGGGAACAGAGTGTCTCCCTTTGTTGGTGAACCAAAATCTGATACCAAGTCACTTCAGGTTCACTTCTAAGACTCTCAGAGACAATCCGGGATCATCTGTGTGCACATTTTAAGTACTCCCATGGGCGCATCCATGGTCATTCACCATTTAAAAGCCAGGCATGATCTGAATCTAATCCCTAAAGGCAATGTTCCGCTAAACCGCTATTTTTATGTTGAAACTTCCACTGTATGACTTTTTGTAGATTTTATTCTGTACGTTAATTTTGTAACATCGAGCTCAGTTCTTACATTGTGAGACACTGAAACTTGAAGAAGGCCTTAAACTTTATTTGTGACGCGTTCTCAGTCAGCGGGGCTCCCAGCTAAGGTTTGCTTTATTTATCTCCATGTTCTTTGTCAGACAGTGAATTAGTATAAATAAGTACCACAGGATTGTGATGATGGATATGTATACACTTCGTTAGATGTTTACTTAAATAATAAACCTCTACATAATATTAAAATGATGGAAGTTCGCATGTGTTTTGTTATTAATTAGTACTTTTGTTTATATTATTTGTCTGTCCATCCATCTGCCTATCTTTCATCCAACCATGCATTCACTACTATCTTATTGTATCCATCCTTCCAACCACCAGCTGTCTGTCGACTATCTATCCATCATCCATCTATCTACTTAACTACCTATCCTATCTATCTATCTATCTATCTATCTATCTATCATCTATCCATCTGTCCACCCATGCACCTACCCATCTATCTTGTCTGTCTGTCTATCATCTATCCATCCACCCATCCCTATATCTATCAACCATCCATCATCCATCAGCTGTCTATCCATCATCTATCCATCATCCATCTATCTACTTAACTACCTATCCTATCTATCTATCTATCTATCTATCTATCTATCTATCTATCATCTATCCATCTGTCCACCCATGCACCTACCCATCTATCTTGTCTGTCTGTCTATCTGTCTATCTATCATCTATCCATCTGTCCACCCATGCACCTACCCATCTATCTTGTCTGTCTATCTATCTATCTATCTATCTATCTATCTATCTATCTATCATCTATCCATCTGTCCACCCATGCACCTACCCATCTATCTTGTCTGTCTCTCTGTCTATCTATCATCTATCCATCTGTCCACCCATGCACCTACCCATCTATCTTGTCTGTCTATCTATCTATCTATCTATCTATCTATCTATCTATCTATCATCTATCCATCTGTCCACCCATGCACCTACCCATCTATCTTGTCTGTCTGTCTATCTATCATCTATCCACCCATGCACCTACCCATCTATCTTGTCTGTCTGTCTATCTGTCTATCTATCATCTATCCATCTGTCCACCCATGCACCTACCCATCTATCTTGTCTATCTATCTGTCTATCTACTTATCATCTTACCCATCCATCCATCCGTATATCAACCATCCATCATCCATCAGCTGTCTACCCATCATCTATCCATCATCCATCTATCTACTTAACTACCTATCATGTCTATCAATCATCCATCCCTCTCTCTCTGGCTCTCTCTCTCTCTCTCTCTCTCTCTCTCTCTCTCTACCTATCTACCTACCTACCCGAACAGCCATTCCCCTCCCTGTAGGTGAAGCAGATTCTAGCTCTGGTGTGGTCCCTAGGAAACAGTGTCTGACTCAGATACATCTCACAAGTACTTTGACAAATACCTTGCATACTGCAGAGCTACTATCTTCTTCAATTAATTTTGGTCTGGAAATCAAAGAACAAAACCAGTACTCGCATAAACATATCCGTAGCCAAATCCTCTAGAGTCGTAAGGTACGTACATGAATGGACACCACCACTACATGGATTCCTTCACCTTTTGAGAAACCTTTAAAGAAATGTAGGCTGTAATAACGTGGTGGTCACAGGTACGTGTGGGAGGCTTCCTGAGAAATTCTCTCTCCTCTTATTCAGGAAAAGTACGTTGTAAGGCACTCAGGATCCGTTTTAGAGCGTACGCATGCAAATTAACTGTTAAGCAAAGGACTCTGAAATAGCTCAGAAACCTTTGTGTGATGTTCTTTTAATAACACAGATTCTGTGTCCACCAAATTTGTCAGGGACCACTGAAAAGTCCAGCAAAGCTGTCAAAGGGAGTTTTAAGGTTGATAAAAGAAGTCTTAGTAGTTTCTAGATCGTCAACAGAATCCTCTTTTGCCTTTTCCTACTTTATGCATACAAATAAATGTGCAAAATCACTCCGGTATTACTCGCCCCTTTGCACGATACTCAGGATACACAGGGGTGATCTGGGCCATTGTTGGTTTCACACGTTAAAAGCTAACCTCTTTGGACATCAGCCTCCTGAAGACGATGCATCGACGTAACGAGTATGCCTAAACATGTTGTACGTGGGCTTAGCTGACCTCCACCAAATTCACGGTGAACACTAATTCCCAGTTCATGACTGTGTTTGGAGACAGGGGGCTTAGGGGGGTTTTAAGGTTAAATGGGCCGTGGGGGCCCTAATCAGACAGGATTGGTGTGCTCATAAGAAGAGGAAGAGACATTGCTCTGCTCCCCACTCCCACGCTCAGAGGAAAAGGCACGTGAGGACGAAGAATCCTGGAGGATTCTTAGAGAAGCTTCTTAGAGAAGCAGGAAACCAAGTGTGGTTCTGTGATTACGCCTACAACTGTCGACCCCGTTAGCTCCCTGATCTTGAACTCCCAGCCGCCGGAACTGGAAGACACCACAAATGCCGTTGATCAAGCCGCCCAGTGTGTGGGGTTTGCTCGGGCAGCCCAAGCCGGCTGTCACAACACGGAGGAAGTACGTTGTGTTTCATTAGGAAAGAGAGTGAGTGAAAAGGTAAGGAGCCCTGGGACGCCCACCCTCCCTCCCCTGCCAGCTCAGGTGTGGGCTCCACCGAGCGTCCAGCACAAAAGGAGCCACAGGGCCCCACGGTTAGGTCACCAGAGAGCTGACCTGTCCCGTCCTTCCCCGTTCTTTAGAGAAGAGAATGCAAACGTCGTCTCAAAGCTGGCACACGGAGTAGGCAGTGCTGGGCACAGCCCAGAGGATGCTGTGGAGAAGGCGTCCCAGCCCCGAAGTCGGGTGGGGAACAGAGGGGTTCTGGCTCCATACGGGTCAGGAGAAACTCTCCGGAGTATAAAAGGCAAGCCCCACCTCTCCAAGGCTCTTCCTGGGGTCTGCAAATGGCATGTGGGGGAGTATTTCTTGCTAAGATTCCGAGGGGACCCAAATCCTGTTGACAGCTGTAGGCGTCATCACAGAACCACACTTGGGTGCTCTGCTTCTCTAAGACCGGACAGAGGACACTCAGCACCTGACACAGGCCTCCCGCCTCTGCCCGAGGCACTTGTAGGAGAACTCCTGGACCTTCCACGGGGTTTACCTTGCAGGTTTTGACCTTTTCAGCTTCTGAAGCTGTCTCTCCCCTGTAGTAACAGGTGGCAGTTAGGAGCTCAGACTCTCGCTCAGCCACGCGTCGCCCAGACTGAATTAGCAGTCGCATGCGCTAGAACCAGTCCTGTGAGTGCGACACCAGCCTTCTCCTGACCAGCAGCACCTCAGGACCTGGGGCGAGCACTAGCGGGTCAGCAACAGGACCCTGGAGGAATGAGGTATCTGAACCCCTAGACAACCATCGAGAACCAGAAGAGAAGGAGCCGTGGGAGAAAGCCCAAGCCCAAGGGGCTCGGAGTTGCTGTATTCCTGATGCCAATGTGATTTCGACACATACTTTTCAAAAAAATTTTTTTAACGTTTATTTATTTTTGAGAGAGAAAGAGAAAAAGAGACGGAGAGACAGAGCACAAGCAGGGAGGGGCACTGAGAGACGGAGACACAGAATCCGAAGCAGGCTCCAGTCTCCGAGCTGTCAGCACAGAGCCTGAAGTGGGCCTCGAACTCACAGACCGTGAAATCACGACCTGAGCTGAAGTCAGACGCTTAATCGACTGAGCCACCCAGGCGACCCCTAACACACCCGCATAGTCCCATCTGCATTGTATAAGTGGGAAAACTGAAATGAAGCATAGACACGGCGGAGGGCAGGATGGCCCCCAAAGGTGTCCATGCCTAACTGACGGGAACCTGGGACTGTGGCCCCTCAAATGGCAAAGGGGATCTGCAGACAGATTTCAGGTTCTGGACCTTAAGATAGGGCGGGTGTCCTGGGTGGAATGGGTGGGTCTGATCTAACCAGGTGTGTCCTAAAAAGCAGGACACTTTCTCTGGCTGGAGTCACAGAGATGCTGCGGACGCAGAGATTTCAAGTGTTAGAGGGTTCGATGCAGCCTCCTTGTAGGCTCTGACATGTGGGAGCCACCTGCAAGGACCAGATAAGGCCTGCAGGAGGTGAGGGCAGAGCCCCGTGGACAGGCAGCAGGGGAAAGGAGACCATGGTCCTGCCCTGAGGGGAAAAGGATTGTGTGTGCTCCCTGATGAGCGTGGGGCCACATCCTTCCTGGCTCCATATCTGAGTCCTGGGAGGGGGCGCCAAGCTATGCCGTGTCCAGAGGTGTGAGCAATGACCCCAAAGACTACAGGCGACTAGTCCTAGGTCAAGCCTCACAAGTCACAGGGAAGGGTTTGCAAGTATACTTAGCTAAGCGAAGACGTGTTCACCTAATCAGATAAATCACATATTCCTCCCCCCAAGTATCAAGGAACACTATGTGCTAATTAGGTGACAGCTTACACAAAGGAACCTGGCGAGAAATTCCCATCCCAATGGGCAATCTGGTTTATTTGGGCAACATTCACCCCCAGCTTCCTTGTGCCCTCACCTAGGGGACGATGCTCTGCTGTCAAAAACAAGGAGGTATTGCACATTCAACCCACTGATGGACAAGACACGTGATGGGGCTGCAGATGTCCAGAAGCAGGAGAGTGTTCCAGCATAACTAGTCCAAGGCCCCCTGCACCCCCCAGCACTGGGATCCTCTCATGGATAGTTTGCACAAAGCTGTTGCCACGCCTGGACTTAAGCGGGTGGATAGCTGTCCTTGTTGGCCTGGGATGGGGTTCCCAGGGCACAGGGATTCAGAGGTAAAAATGCCACAGCCCTCGGCCACTCAAGATGACCTACTCCCCTAGGTTTAAACACACAAAGTGACGGGGAGACATCCTAGTTTGCACAGCCTTAAAAGAAAAAGAAACAGGGGTGCCTGAGGGGCTCAGTCAGTTAAGTGTCTGACTTTAGCCCAGGTCATGATCTCACAGTTTGTGAGTTCGAGCCCCACGTCGGGCTCTGTGCTGACAGCTCAGAGCCTGCAGCCTGCTTCGGATTCTGTGTCTTGCTCTCAGTGTTTGTCCCCTGCTCACACTCTGTCTCTCTGTCTCAAAAATAAACATTAAAAAAAAAAAACAAACAACAAAAAAATCACCGTTGAATTTGTGAAAGGCCATCCTTGGAAACTGTTAGGGACTACTCACTCACTATTTATTTAACCCAGATTGTAACGAATCCAGTGTTTCTCAACCATGTCGTTTATTATCGCTCCCTAAGGAGCCTCACAGATATTTCTCCCTCCGAGACGTGCTAACGCAGAGAAGGCGAACATGGAATCCAGCAGGGACCAGAGAGGGACAGAGTGGCCAGGCTGACTGGTTTCCCCTTCACGCCGCAGTGGGGGAGGCGTGTGGGACAGGACAGGGAGTCAGAGCACTATCACAGTAGTGAGAAACACTGGAAAGGCAGGGGTTTAGGGAGGAATCTGCAGGACCACGATGGCTGTCATTGTTCCAGCACTGCTGCTCACGTCTGGAAGTGACTACTGCCCTCCCCATCCACACTACTGCTCATGTCTGGAAGTGACGGGTGCCCTCCCCGTCCACACTGCTGCTCACGACTAGAAGTGACTACTGCCCTCCCCATCCACACTACTGCTCATGCCTGGAAGTGACAGGTGCCCTCCCCGTCCACACTGCTGCTCACGACTAGAAGTGACTACTGCCCTCCCCATCCACACTACTGCTCATGTCTGGAAGTGACGGGTGCCCTCCCTGTCCACACTGCTGCTCACGACTAGAAGTGACTACTGCCCTCCCCATCCACACTACTGCTCATGCCTGGAAGTGACGGGTGCCCTCCCTGTCCACACTGCTGCTCACGACTAGAAGTGACTACTGCCCTCCCCATCCACACTACTGCTCATGCCTGGAAGTGACGGGTGCCCTCCCTGTCCACACTGCTGCTCACGACTAGAAGTGACTACTGCCCTCCCCATCCACACTACTGCTCATGCCTGGAAGTGACGGGTGCCCTCCCTGTCCACACTGCTGCTCACGACTAGAAGTGACTACTGCCCTCCCCATCCACACTACTGCTCATGCCTGGAAGTGACGGGTGCCCTCCCCGTCCACACTGCTGCTCACGACTAGAAGTGACTACTGCCCTCCCCATCCACACTACTGCTCATGCCTGGAAGTGACGGGTGCCCTCCCTGTCCACACTGCTGCTCACGACTAGAAGTGACTACTGCCCTCCCCATCCACACTACTGCTCATGCCTGGAAGTGACGGGTGCCCTCCCCGTCCACACTGCTGCTCACGACTAGAAGTGACTACTGCCCTCCCCGTCCACACTGCTGCTCACGTCTATAAGTGACTACTGCCCTCCCCGTCCACACTGCTGCTCACGTCTGGAAGTGACTACTGCCCTCCCCTTCCACACTACTGCTCATGCCTGGAAGTGACGGGTGCCCTCCCCGTCCACACTGCTGCTCACGACTAGAAGTGACTACTGCCCTCCCCGTCCACACTGCTGCTCATGCCTGGAAGTGACGGGTGCCCTCCCCGTCCACACTGCTGCTGATGTCTGGTAAGAATTACTTCTCTGCACAACTGCTTAGTTCGTTTTTCAGAAATGCCAGATACAATGCCGTCCTTTCAAACATCTGATCTCGTGTCCAATTTTCCCTAGGAGCGAGGTGGCTTTATGCAGACAGGCTAGCCTCCACGTGGTGTTACGGCTGGCTAATGAGAGCTATCATTCTCGGAAATTGCTGATACGTGAAGATCCCACAGCCTCACGCACAATCACACACAGAACGGAGGGACCCGCTAGGCAGCTGTGGTGGCACAACCACGTGATAGGTCTCAGTTGGGAAGGTCCCCCTCCAGTAATGTCGCAAATCACGGGAACAAAAGTCGCTCCGGGCATACCACTTTGCGGTTTACGCTGGGTTTGACATATGCGTCTGCGTGCGTGAATCTAAACACCGAGAAAAAAATCAGCTGCTTAGCGACGTGTTTCCCGGGAGTGACCTGCAACAACACTGCACAGAAACATCACACGTACACGGAGCGCGGAGCTCCTCCTGCGCGCACGGTCTCTCTAATTGCGAGGGACAATGGTGCTGCCATGACTTTTGTTTATCCAGTTCAGCCGATCGGACGGTGCCGGGCCAACACCAAGAGCAATTACTAACTACAGTTGACTCTGAAACGGAGACGAACACCCAGTTATACTCGATCGCGGCAGACATGTGCGTGGGACGCAACGTGGTATTCGCCGTCCAGGGAGATCACATGTCTCTGTCGTCCCATGAACCACACTGAATCCCAGGTAATTAGGGTTGTGAATCCTGCGTGGTGCTGTGAGAGACGTATTCTACACCCGTTTGGTAATGACAACTGCAAAAATCTACGAATGGCTGCCTCCGTCAGTCCAAAGTGAAGACAGAAACGCGCTCCTGTTTTTATTGAGAGGCGCTCCCACTGGGGGCAATGCCGTAGAAGGTCTGGAAAGAGGAGCGGGGCATGTGTGAGGTCCTTAGCATTGAGGACGTCACGGATGGGATGTCTGGACTCTATCTGCAGGACGGTGGGGCCAGGTGGGTGGAAAGGGGCTGGGAAGACGTGGGAGGGAAACAGTAGGTCCCATAAGGAGACGTGCTGGTGGGCTGGAGGGTAGGCAGACCTGAAGGTGAGACAGAGAAGGCAAAAATGTGGCTACGTGGGATCACAGTGCCTGATGTGGTGGTGTCAGAGGGCCATGGGGTGGTGGCCCGGGATGAAGACAGGATGAGGTCCGGGATGAAGGAGGGACGTGACAACCAGACACAGGACTACTCCCAAGTGAGGAGACCACAGGAGCTCACCAAGCAGAGGGCAGGGAGTGCGGCCAGCGAGATGCTGAGCATTCAGCGGAGGGAGGGAGGAAGTGAATGACAGCGAGGCGGCTGGAAAAGGAAAACAGGGACCCTGTGAGGGTCAGGAAAGTGCAGAACATGGTGCGGTGACTACAGTTACGTGGAACTGAGGACAAGTGAGTGTCAACGGCGGCGGGAAGATGCTTCTTCTGAATTCTCCTTATCTTTCTAAAAGCACAGGCTCCCTAAAGAATTCGACCCTCATCCATGGCCCCCCTGGGAGTTTTACAACCAGAGAAGGTTGACTCTTGCTGCTGAAGAGAAGTGAGCACAGGTCAGCACCTGGATAAGAAATCGCCTAAACATTATGACATTGCCACAAAGCTATCACGTCTTCTCCCCGTTCCAAGGGCCCATTTATTTTTCCCCGAGACTCATTTGTCCTCCTGAAAGTGTCCCTCTGTCTCCCTCGAACCCCTATTAAGATGGTATATAAGCCCTAGATTTTAGCTGCCTCCTTGAATCACATTTTTCTCTGAACTGCTGCCTCCATATGTGAATAAAAATCTGTCTTGTCTCTTACTAATGTCTCCTGTCAGTTTAATTTACAGGCACCCCGCACAGAACCTAAGGGAGTATAGGAAATGTGTTTCCTCCCCGACAGTGGAATTTGGAAAAGCAAGCAAGCTCCTCCGTGGAAACTCAGTAGGGGCACCAAGCACACATAGGTTCAGTGCAACAGAAGAAATAAAAGGATAGTAGCTGTGAAGGTAATATTCGAGATAGTTGAGATTTTTTTTTTTTTTTTTGAATGAAATAAGGGAGGGCCTGGTAAACCATGTTGCAGGAGGCATTAAATGATACTGACACCATTGTATGTGTGCTGAGTGGTTGTGGGTGACAGGAGGAGGCAGTGGTCTTGAGGCCGGGCCAGGGATGTTGGAGGCGGGCAGGTCCCGAAGGCCCCGGGAGGTGGCCAACGATGGCACAGAGACTCTTCTCACCCCCAGAAGGGGCTCCAGCACGGCTATGCCTCTCCCAGAGGGGCCGGGAGTGGAGACTGACTAAGGAACATCCTATCACCCAAAAGACAGAGCGCGTGGCAGAGGTCAACTGGCCACCAAATCAATTTTAAATTTGATGCCAAAAGCATACACTTGCTTCCCATCGTTTCGGGAGGTAAGTAAGTTTTTCACGCAGCAACATCCTGACAGCCCACGCCTGTCTCACGACTTTGGGGATGAAGACCACATACAGAAAAATGAGAGAGAGAGAGAGAGAGAGAGAGAGAGAGAGAGCAAGAGCGAGAGAGAGATTCTTACCGTTTAGGCGTATGAACGCTTAATGTGCAGAACCTTCTCGAAAACAAAACAAAATTAAAAAGGAATAAAAAAGGGGCACCTGGCTGGCTCAGCTGGTTAGGCACCCAACTCCGGCTCAGGTCACGATCTTGCGGTCTGTGGGTTCGGGCCCCGTGTCAGGCTCTGTGCTGACAGCTCAGAGCCTGCAGCCTGCAGTGTGCATCAGATTCTGCGTCTCCCTCTCTCTCCCTGCCCTTGCACTGCTCACGCTCTGTCTCTCTCTCTCCAAAATAAAATAAAACATTTTTAAACATTTTTAAAAAGAATTACAAAAAAAAACCCTGAAATTCAGCTTTTAACATAAACAAGACAACTAAAATATGCAAAGTACTGACTGGTCTGCTTCTTGGAATCGATCTTAGGATTCACATGAAATAAATGTCAAGCCCAGAAGTGACGTGTAAATGATGTGGTCGTTTTTATTTTGCCCCGCAGACGTGCATCTTAGCGGCTAGGGCTAGAAAGTCGAATGGAGAGCTCACACACGCAGAGGGCCTGGGGGCGACTCCCAGCTTGTCCCTCAACCTGCCTGGTGGTTGTGGAGCCTGCAGATGATCGAGCGCTGTGGACGCCGGGGCAGATGACCTCACATCACAGGGTCTCTGAGAGTACCCAGCACGCACCCGATGAGTACTCATTAGAGCGTTGAGGATGGGACACAGGGACTTTTTGGGGAAGGCACCACCTTGGCTAATTTTTAGCACAAAAGAATAACTCATACATAACTCAGAAATAATCATTTGAGAACTTGTGTAACTAACGTCAGCTCTGCTAGGCATTTTCTCCTAGTAAAACGGTAACTAACACTTTAGCCTAATTTCCTCCTTTTAGGCTGCTTGTTTTTCACTCCTTTCTATCCCTACCACTGTAGCTAATTAATTTGATGACACCCACAGCATAAAATGTTCCCGACTGCAACCGTGAATCTCTCTGGGGACTTAACAGTCATATGAAATGCCCCTGAACTTGGCAGGCTCACTAGACTTCTGCACCCACACTGCATCAAAGAGAAAGGAGCCGGACGCGTTCTAAGAACCTTCTCCTATTTCAATAACCCTCTTTTTTTTTTTTTAATTTTTTTTTTTCAACGTTTATTTATTCTTGGGACAGAGAGAGACAGAGCATGAACGGGGGAGGGGCAGAGAGAAAGGGAGACACAGAATCGGAAACAGGCTCCAGGCTCTGAGCCATCAGCCCAGAGCCTGACGCGGGGCTCGAACTCACGGACCGCGAGATCGTGACCTGGCTGAAGTCGGACGCCCAACCGACTGCGCCACCCAGGCGCCCCAATAACCCTCTTTGCAAGTGCTTCCTGCACGAGAAGAAAAAGCCAAGTACAATGTCTCCTCAACCAGGAGACGGATCAAATCTTGCTTTAGATTTACCATATGCACAACACCTGACGAAAAACCCGGAAAGCCTTGACTATATATATTTGCCTAAGAAACAGGACCAGAAAGGTTTCGTTTCCGCAAGACAAAGCCGTGCGTAAACAAGTGTGGATTAGCAACCAGGGTGATGCCTAGAACACTTTATGAAATAAATTATTGTAAAGACAGGCAAGTGCTCATTTTCCTTTGACAAGTTTAAAATCAATATTGTCGACGGGAAGGACACGGGGACGCACGGACAACACGGGAGCTGTGGGGCTGAGTGTTCAGTCGCAGCTGGGTGTTCCCTCTGCAAGTGGCCTCAAGCAAAGGGGTACGTGAGGGGCAGCGAGTGTCTTCTAATAAACTGGGTCCGCACACACGTGAAAACACACAGATAACTGTGTTTCAACGGACACCATGCCTGGTGGAAAAAGGACAGCTCTCCTGGGAAGAAGGTACCTGGACGCCCAGATACAAGAAGCACATGCAAAAAAGGTTCACCCCGGACCTGTCCCGCGGCCCTGGAATGGGGCTCAGGGGCGGGGCGCTCGTGGGTTCGTCCCTTGTCATGCAACTGCTGTTGAGTTAGCTTCATGGATGAGACTGAAATCAGCCCAGATCCATGTATCCTTGTGAATACGGTACCCAAATCGCTCAGTGATCCTTTATGTCTGTGATGTTACAAAAAACCTATGTTTGGTCTCATTCCCTGGCTCCTGGCACAGAGCTCCCCAAACGTTTGGAATTTCTTGAGCATCTGGAGCATCTTTTGTTTTCGTAATAAGCCCGTTTCAACCACACTGGGGTTTCTGCTAATCAAGTGACTACCTGGGTCCTTAGATGTGCCTGGGATGAGGGCAGGCTTCCAGAAAGACCAAGGTGCAGTTGGAGGAAAGAGAGCTTTTAGACCTGGCCCCAACCGCCAGGGGCAAAGATTTAATCACCAATGGCTAATGATTTAACCAATGATACCTAAGGCACGAAACCCATAGCAAGTCCCCTAAAACATGGGGTTCTTAGAGCTTCTGAGTTGAGGACCAGTCTGAGGTGCTGAGACAGGTGCCACTGGAGAGGGCGCACAGTCAGCTCTGAGGCCACCGCCTCTCCCTGTCGTTCTGGAATCTGCAAGGGTGCACAGTCAGCCCTGAGCCCTCCTCCTCTCAGACCCTCTCCTGGTCATTCTGGAATCTGCAAGGGAGCACAACCAGACCTGAGCCCGCCCTCAGACCCTCTCCTGGTCTTTCTGGAATCTGCAAGGGCGCACAGTCAGACCTGAGCCCGCCCTCTCTCAGACCCTCTCCTGGTCATTCTGGAATCTGCAAGGGCGCACAGTCAGACCTGAGCCCGCCCCCTCCCAGACCCTCTCCTGGTCGTTCTGGAATCTGCAAGGGCGCACAGTCAGCCCTGAGCCCTCCTCCTCTCAGACCCTCTCCCTGTGGTTCTGGAATCTGCAAGGGCGCACAGTCAGACCTGAGCCCGCCCCCTCCCAGACCCTCTCCCGGTCATTCTGGAATCTGCAAGGGCGCACAGTCAGCCCTGAGCCCTCCTCCTCTCAGAGCCTCTCCCTATGGTTCTGGAATCTGCAAGGGTGCACAGTCAGCCCTGAGCCCTCCTCCCCTCAGACCCTCTCCCTGTGGTTCTGGAATCTGCAAGGGCGCACAGTCAGACCTGAGCCCGCCCCCTCTCAAGAGCATCTCCCTCTTCCTCTGGAACCCGCGTAAGCCCCCACGGGGGCTAAGCTGTCCATCCTAACAGTAACAGTGCAGGGAGAAGTGAAGCAAAGCTGAACAAACACGACCCACTGGTTCTGAAGTCGGTTCTGATCTTCAAACATTTTGCTCCGTCTGCACTGTGGACCCCGCGTACCAAAGCGGTCCACACAGGGTGGAGACAGGGCACTGGAGCTCACACTCCACCAGTGCCCCCTTCCCGTAGAGAAAGAGAAGCCTGGAAACTCTGTGATAAAACCAAAGGTCACTATGAGCACAAACTCTGCAGTAACAAAACATCCCTTGAGAAGCATGTGGGGAGAACGGTGAGTTTTGAGGATTCACATTTGCCTTGCAATCAGCATCTGCCTTGAAGTCCACTCGCTGCAAATACGGACGTCGTCGGGCCACATCGTCACAGGGCCCCTTGGCTGCACGGTGCCCGTCTTGCAGCGTTATGGCGAACGTAAGCGCTCAAAGACAGCGTGCGCGAGTCCCAGACCACTGGCCTGGTGACGCGGGGGGCAGACGCTCCCCCACAACCTGCCGTGCTCTTCCCGCGCCCCTCTGCCCCGGCCCCTCCCCCGCCCTTGTCTCCGAGCACAAGGGCGTCCCCGCGTGGCCGCCCGACAGTGACCACAAGGCGCCAGAGTAGCGGCCAGAGCCCGCCTGGGCGACCCCCGTTTCTCCCCTCTACGGGGCTTACCTGGTGGGTGGGCGGAGCAGGGGAAAACCTCTTGGCACAGACTAGAAATATGTCGGGATGTGGCTTCCCGTTGCTCACTTCGGGGTCATCCCCCAACACGATGTGGTCAAACAAGCCGAAGAAGGCCTGGTGTCTGCCGGTCTTCATGTCAAACGATGCGCGGCTGGAGCTGGTGGCCACGGCCAGGGGCACGCCGTGCCGGCGCAGATGGCGAATCAGTCTCTCCACCCCTGGGGAGGAGGGCGGAAAGCCGTGAGAGAGGTGGGGGACACCGGGGCCAGAAGGCTCCCCGCGGACCCTGGGCTAGCTCCGCGACCTCGAGTCCCCGCCGCCTCTTCGCGGGAGGGAGCTCACGTGACACCGACTGGACGGGGCGGGTGCTTAGAGGCCCTGAGCACACCTCCTCAAAACAAAACTCAAGCACAGTTCAGGGCTTCCCGATAGCATTTCCCAGAGTAACACGGGCAATTTTAGCAGAAACAAACTCTGCTTCCGCTTTTGTGGAAACGTGGAAAGCAGGCGGGGTGAGCCCAGGGAGGTGTCCCTGCTTGGCGGCCCAGGTTCCGTTTCCTCTCCTTTCCTTTCGCGATGAATAGGCAATGGTTGCGCTGCTCGCGTGTTCTGCGAAAAGCCCCTATTCCACTGAAAGCAATTCAATCTCTGCTCACACTGCTGGGGAGGGGAAAGCAGGAAGGGCCTTGGAGCACAGGTCCCGCGCAAAGGCGGGAGCCGGTGGGAAGCTGCAGCAGCAGCCGGTGAGGAGCAGCGCAGACACCGGACTGTGCTTAACGCGGCTGAGCAAGACCAACAGCGCGGCACGCGAAAGCACGATTCGCCGCGCTAACTGCGAGGAGGACGGGGGTCGCGGAGGGAGATGCCACAGCGCACAGACATGGGAGGTGGAGGGAGACGCAACTGCGCACAGACACGTGAGGGGTTGCGGAGGGAGATGTCTCTGCGCACAAACACGTGGCAGGGGTCGCGGAGGGAGATGTCGCGCACAGACACAGGGCAGGGGACGCGAAGGGAGATGCCGCTGCCCACTAACACAGGGCAGGGGACGCGAAGGGAGATGCCGCTGCACACAGACACGGGAGACGCATACGGTGATGCCTCAGCGCACAGACACGTGGCAGGGGTCGCGGAGGGAGATACCGCTGCGCACAGACACGGAGCAGGGGTGGTGGACGGAGATGCCACTGCGCACAG
Organism: Prionailurus viverrinus; assembly: GCF_022837055.1. Lineage (NCBI taxonomy): Eukaryota > Metazoa > Chordata > Mammalia > Carnivora > Felidae > Prionailurus > Prionailurus viverrinus. The sequence continues at coordinate 1,152,626 of NC_062579.1, forward strand.
ACACAGGGCAGGGGACGCGAAGGGAGATCCCGCTGCGCACAGACACGGGGGACGCATACGGTGATGCCGCATACGGTGATGCCGCATACGGTGATGCCGCATACGGTGATGCCGCATACGGTGATGCCGCAGCGCACAGACACGTGGCAGGGGTTGCGGAGGGAAATGCCACAGCGGACAGACATGGGAGGTGGAGGGAGACGCAACTGCGCACAGACACGTGAGGGGTTGCGGAGGGAGATGTCTCTGCGCACAAACACGTGGCAGGGGTCGCGGAGGGAGATGTCGCTGCGCACAGACACAGGGCAGGGGACACGAAGGGAGATGCCGCTGCACATTAACACAGGGCAGGGGATGCGGCGGGAGATGCCGCTGCGCACAGACACGGGGGACGCATACGGTGATGCCGCAGGGCACAGACACGTGGCAGGGGTTGCGGAGTGAGATGTCGCAGCACACAGACACAGGGCGGGGGTCGTGGACGGAGATGCCACTGCGCACAGACACGGGACAGGGGACGCGTAGGGTGATACCACTGGACACAGACATGGGGAAGGGAATGCGCACGGTAACACCGCTGTGCACACATACAGGGAACATGTAGGGCCATATCGCCGTGCACACAGCCAGTGGACAAAGGGCGCGTATCAGAAACCTGTCAACCACAACAGTACCTTTCCGCCTTAAACCCATTTTGATTATGACAGTAACGTCTGAATCCACACACAGCACTAATCACCCACAATTTTTATTTCATTGTATTTTACCTTAATGTTTGTTTATTTTGAGGGAGCGCGCAAGTAGGGGAGGGGCAGAGAGCCAGGGAGAGAGAGAGTCCCACGCAGGCTCCGTGTCGTCAGTGCAGAGTCCGACATGGAGCTTGAACCCACAACCCAGGAGATCATGACCTGAGCTGAAATCAAGAGCCGGACACTTAACCCAAGGAGCCACCCGAGCACCCCTAACATAATATTTTTAAATTGTGTAATCATTACTATTTCGGTAACTGCATGAGGCCATGTTCCTACTTTCTTAGTCGCAACAGAAAAGATGGACACGGTTATTTTGTTCAAACACCTAAAACTGTTCACAAAAGCAACAAATAATGTCAAGTGCCTGACCCTTAAGAGAAACAGTTCTGAGATGTTCAAAGGAAGGTATGGGTCTTAACTCTGCGCGAGGACAATGTTAAAACTTTTTGAAAAAGAAAGCAAAATCCAGCACTCCACTGGATGTGACATTCATAATGTCTGACATCCAATCGAGATGGTACCATGCCTTGGAACGCATGGGTGGCTCAGTCAGCTGAGCGTCAGACTGCAGCTCAGGTCATGATCTTGCGGTTCATGAGTTGGAGACCCACATCAGGCTGGCTACTATCAGCCTGTCAGTGTAGAGCCCACTTCAGATCCTATGTCCCCCCCTCTCTGCCCCTGCCCTGCTTGTGCTCTCCACCCCCCCCCCCAAAAAAAAAAGTTACCATGCCTATACAAAAGCACACAAACACAGTGTATGGCCAGGAGAAAAAAAGCAATGAATAGAAATGGACAGAGAAATGGCTGAGATGAAGGAATTAGCAGATCATGACCTTATAGAAGGTGTATAAACATTATACATATGCCCAAGTTAGAACAGAAAAAAATAACACAAAAACAAAAGTGATATGCAGTTACATACTATCTGCAGAAAACTTAATTATATTCAGACAGGTTAAAAATAAATGGATTAAAAACCGTGTATTATGTAACTACTAATCAAAAAATTGGGTAGCTACATTAATAGCAAACAAGTGCACTTTAGAACAGTGAATGACGGTTCTCAGAGATAACTAGGGACATGTCATAATGACAAGTAGGTCAATTCATCAACAAGACAGAATTCCAAATGTATATATGCATCAAATAACAGAGCTTCAAAACACATAAGGCAAAAACTAATAGAACTGAATGGAGAAACAAACTCAAGTTCCAAATTCCTCTGTCAGTAACTGATGGAACAAATAGAAAGTAAGGATACAGCAGACTTCAAAAACATTATCAAGCAAACTTAACTGAATTGACATTTACATAACGCATCACCCAAGACAGCAGAATACAAATTATTTTCAAGGACATGTGGAACACTCAACAAGATAGAACATGAATCCATGAGCTATAAAAAATTCTAAAACATTTTTAAATGATTGAAATCAAACAAAATATGTTCTCTGACCATAAAAGAATTAAAATAGGCATTGATAACTGAAAGGTATATGGAAAATAAAAAAAACGGATATTAGATAACACATTTCTATGTAAGACATGAGTCAAAGATGAAGTCAAAAATGGAAATTAGACAATATTTTGTAGAGAACAAAAAGATAGCATGTTAAAATTCTGCGGATGTGGTAGGGGCACCTGGGTGGCGCAGTCGGTTAAGTGTCCGACTTCAGCTCAGGTCACGATCTCGCGGTCCGTGAGTTCGAGCCCCGCGTCGGGCTCTGGGCTGATGGCTCAGAGCCTGGAGCCTGTTTCTGATTCTGTGTTTCCCTCTCTCTCTGCCCCTCCCCCGTTCATGCTCTGTCTCTCTCTGTTCCAAAAATAAATAAACGTTGAAAAAAAAATTTTTTTAAAAATTCTGCGGATGTGGCTAAAACAGTGCTTAGAAAAAAACTTATGGCACTAGATGTTTGTATTACAGAAGAAGATTGTCTCAAATCAATCCTCTAAAAAACTGGAAGAATGAAGACCAATGATTAAAGCTTTTACCCCAAGAAAGTGAAGGAAAGGGCAAAGTCAAGTTAAACAAACAAACAAAAAAAAAAAAAAAGAGAGAGAGGCAATCAATGAAACAGCATAAAAGAGAATACAGATAGATAATCCCTTAAACCAAAAGCTGCATCTTAAAAAAGTTCAATGTAATTGGCCGATTGTTAGCCAAACTAATCAAGTAAAAAGAAGGAAGATCCAAATTTACCAGTTCCAGTAATCAGAGGACATCATCACAGATCCTTAAAGTCATTAAAAGTCTTAAAAAATACTATTATGAGCAACTTTGTGCCAATGCATTTAATAACTTAGATGAAATAGAAAGATTCTTTGAAAGATAAAAAGGTCACTCAAGAAGCCAGTAATAACCTGAACAGCCCAATTTGTAGTAGAGAATTCGTAGTTAAAAACCTTCCTGTATCTAGGATTGAATGGCCTCGTTGGTGAACTTACCAAACACTTGAGAAAGAAATAATACCAATTCTGAACAAACTTTTCAGAAAATAGGAGGGAACAGGTCCCAACTCATGTCATGAGACCAAAGTACTTCTCTGATACCAGAACGGACAATAGCCAGACAAGAAAAATACACATCCATACATCTCATGTTATAACACCTTCACACTTAAAAATGGTTTCAACCAGTGTTCAAGTCTTTTTTATAGTCAGTGTCTACGCAGTTAGAATACATTAGTTGAAAGTATAAAGATGCCTAAACACTCACCCAATTTGTAACAACTACTGATTAATATCATGGATTAAATCTATTAGCTAAATTTCAATTAAAAACCTTTACTTACCTGATGGATGGCACAAAAGAACGCTCATGATGAAAACATGGCCAATTACAAAACTTTGGATATAGTAATTGAAGGTGAGTATTGTTAATCTTAAAAATAAAACTGCCAGGGGCGCCTGGGTGGCTCAGTCATGATCTTGCCGCGCTTGAGTTCAAGCCCCACATCGGGCTCTGTGCTGACAGCTCGGAGCCTGGAGCCTGCCCCAGATTCTGTGTCTCCCTCTCTCTCTGCCCCTCCCCTGCTCGAACTCTGTCTCTCTCTCAAAAATAAATAAACATTAAAAAAAAATTTTTTTTAAATGAGCCACAGCACACTGAGCTCCTTGAAAGTGGCTGAGAAGAGGGTGAAGGGAAGAGACCACAGCCCTCCGGGTGGGACATCACACAAACATGTGTCCTCCTCCTGTTCAATGTTGTCACCTCTCAAACAGCAATGACGTGCTCTCCCTGTGCAACTGCTGTACAGGAGTGCACACGGGGAGACACGCACGTAAAATCAGTGGCGTGACAACTTGACAAGCCTTACAGGAAGTCCCCAAATAAATGCTGGCTACTGTCATCATCATCACCATCGCCTAAAGTCTGGGACACAGTCACTAAGAAAGAAAGAAATTCAAATCTCTCTGGGTATATAATTGGCTGACTCCTTAAAAAAACTTTTGTACCCTTTAACCACTGGATGCCAAGTTTCTCTTATTCAGTCACTGCCCCCGAGAAGTCAAAGACTAAAAATGTAAATGGAGTTCTGTCCTGCAGAGAAGCTGGTTAATTAAGTATATAAATGAAATCCAGCTAACAGCTTCTGGCCCATGGTGTGCTTAAGTCGGTTTAAGGGAAAGGCAGAAAGACAGATAACTATTGCTGCGAAGAATCAGCTCTCAAAGGATTAATCTACACAGGAAGAAGTAAGAAATGTGAATTATCAGCAGTCTTGATAGGAAGGACGCTTCCCTAAAACTTCATCCTAAAGACCCAAGATCGATGAGAGAAAACACGGATGCTGCCATTAAAATGGATTTGGAAAAGGAAAAATGTAGAAAAGATTGAGAGCTGACACGAGCTCTTTAAAGAATTTCTTTGGAATTCACTGAGATATACCCACGGACACCCTACTACCAGCTCTGGCCTTGCGCGAAGCACTTTACGCTAAACACAAACACCTCCAGTGAGAAGTTAACCACGTGGGGGAGACGAGACTCTACAAAAATGTGCACGCCATTAGGAACTGTGGAGTGGGCACTAAGTCTAGATTTGTCTAGAAGGACACCTAGGAAGATGATGGCATGTGCCACTGGGGCCAGGCCATATGGTCTGTTGATGAACGCCAGGTAGCTACCCATAAGCAAAGCAGACCCCAACCCTGTCCTGGGAACAGAGACACGGTGCAGGATTGTGCCCAGCCTAGACCTTCCACACATGTATTCTGTTGACAGGGCATGGCCCCTGCTCACCCCGACCCGCCCACGTGTGAAGGGCTCTCCCAGAAGGTGGCTTTCACAATCGCCTGGAAGGCAAGCAGGCTAACACCTTGATGTTACAGATTAAAGGGCTGGGATTGAGTATAGTGGCTTGACTGCTGGCCCCCAAAAAGATATATCCAAGTCCTAACCCCAGGTCCTGTGACCTTATTTGAAAACAAACGATCTTCGCAGAGATGATGAAGGATGTTGAGAATAAGATCATCCCGGATACATCCAGTAGCTACTGTTTTAGTCTGTTTGGGCTGCAACAACACGAGCCCAGACTGGGTGGTTATAAACACACATTTATTTCTCAGACTTCCAGAGGCTGGGCGTCAGGACACAGGAAGAAGCTAGACTGACTCCATAGCTGGTGAGGCCTTCTTGGCCCACAGATAATCAGCTTGTCACTGTGTCTTCTTCACAAGATAGAAGGAGTGACGTAGCTTTATGGGGTCTCTTTTATAAAGGCACTAATCCCATTGGTGAGGGTTCCACCCTCCCGACCTGACCACTTTGTGACAGCCCTACCTCCTAATACCTACATACTGGGGGACTGAGGAATGCAAACTATGAATTTTGTAGGGGGCACAAACATTCAGATCATAGCAACTGTGTCCCCGTAAGAGAAGAGGAGAGACAGGGACAAGGCTGTGTGTAGACACATGGAGGGATTGGAGGGACGCAGCCACAAGCCCATCAATGCCTGGAGTCCCCAGAAACAAGGAAGGATCCTCCCCTAAGCCTCAGGAGAGCGTATGGTCCCGCGAAGACCTGATTCTGGATTTCTCACAGTCTCCCGCGCTGTGGGAACACAAATTTCTGTTGTTGTAAGCCACCAAGTTGATGGTCATTTTCTACAGTACCTGCAGGAAGCTAATACACGGACCCAGGGTGGCACAGGCAGTGTAGGAGGCCAGAAACTGGGGACCTGACCCTGAAAAGAGGCGAAATTCACAATCGTGAAAGCGAAAAGATGTGCAAGCGGGGATACTCCAGAAATTGTTACCGGTCAAGCAGAAAGCCCAAGGAAAGAAAACACACAAAGGAACACAGAGCTTCCCAGTTGCCCTCTATTTCAGTAGCAGAGGCCCCTCCTCTAGCCACCGACTCCAAAGAGGAAGCAAGAGGCAGCCCCCTCCCCGCCCCCCGCGCCTCTAGGGGTCAACCCCTTGCCCCCTCCCCGCCCCCCGCGCCTCTAGGGGTCAACCCCTCCCCCCCTCCAGGGGTCAACAGCAGGGAGGCGTGGAAGGTCCCCGGGGACGGTGGGGCAGTGGTTCTCCACGGGGGTCTCTGACACCTGTCCTCACTCCCAGGAGACGTTCGGCACTGCCTGGACTCTAACCTGACTGATTTTTCTAGTCCAAGCCTCGTGATGAACACCCACAGGCTGTGTGTTCACAGCCCCAGGGGAGACGAACCAGCGGTGACTCACACTGTGTGCACGGCCCTCCCACGGGTGGATTCTAACTCCTTCTGTCCTAAGTGTGGGGACGGTGACGGAGATGACCGCACCTTCTGCCCTCGTGCCAGGATGCAGGATTTGAGGGACAGGCCGCTTTTGGGTGATGACAATTCCGGAAGGGCTCTCCTTCCAAGTGATGCTTCACTCTGAACACAGCTCAGGAGCCTGGAATTTCCATCGGCCCCATGCCATATCTGGGCCCACCTGACACCGATTGCCTCACCTAGTGCCCAGCGCAAGGCGCCGGTTCCCGAGTGGGGGCACTTTTGCTCGCACCCCTGCTGAGGGGCCTTTGGTCACGGAGACGGGTGTTTGGTTGTCACAACTGAGGAAGGAAGCCCTACCAGCCCCCGGTGGGCGGAGACCGGGACGCCGGTCAACGTGGAACAGTGCACGGACTCCCACCTCTGGACACACGCCCAGAGGTCAGCACCGCTGAGGCCAAGGAGCCCTGCCTTAGCAGGAGAGGCGGTGTCTTGCAAAGTCCAGCTTCTGAGGGGAAGCGGGGCTCTTCCTATGCGTCTAGCGTCACAGCAGGCCTGTGGGTCCGGTGAGCAGCGACAGCCAACGGAGCCGTGTTCCGCTGGCCCAGAGTTCACGGCCCAGAGAGGGGTCTGCACGCCAGCAAAGAACAGGGTGATTATGACAGCATGTCATGTCCGCTTCGTCCACTTTTCTGTAACTGCACCATCGTCCGAGGTCACGCTGCCCAGGTCTCAATCCTAGCTCCCCAGCTCCTGCAGGGCCTATGTCCCGTCTGAGAGCTGGCTCATGTAGGAAATGGGATGGCGTTGGGTATCTTCACGACTCAGTTCCAGGCAAGATAAAGTCACTGTTTTGCAGTGAATGCAGGCCCCCCCCTGAATTCCCATGTTAAAGCCCAACCCCCCAACAGGGTGATGCTGGAGACAGAGCCTTTGGGAGGCAACTGGGGTTCTATGAGGCCATGAGGTAGATAGAGGCCACAATGGCGTGGGTGGCCTCATAAGAAGCGCAAGAGACACCACACCAGAATGGGACCAGGCGAGCGGCCAGACCGCACACTTGCCACCCCCAGAACGGTGAGAAATAAATGTGTGTAAGTCCCCCCGTCTATGGGACTTTGATACGGGAGCCTGAGCTAAGACACAAAGGTAGAAACACTAGACGCTGGCTGGGCCCTCAAGTGTTGGAAGTTGCTGGAGAATGATAGCGTCCTTCCTTGAGTCAGCTGGCCAGGGGAGGTCAGTTCTGTCCATTGTATGGCTCGGATGCACATTCCCAGGTGACCCAAAGCAACAGGGCTCCCCCGCGTCACATTTACATCCCTGTCACCCCACAATAAAGTCCACCAGCCGACGAGGCCTACACAGAGGACTCCCAGTCAGGGCTGTGGGGCATACCGAGTTGAAGAGTGTCCTCCCCCAAACTCATGTCTCCCTGGCACCTCAGAATGTGACCTTATTTGGAAACAGGGTGTTTGCAGGTGTAACTGATTAAGGGTTTGGGGTGAAGTCATCTTGGATTTACAGGGTGAGCCATAGGTCCACTGACGGGCGTCCTTATAAGACACAGAAATGTGGGGAAGAAGGCCACGGGAAGAGGGAGGCAGACACGGGAGGGGCGGGGCCACAAGCCCAGGGGCGCCTGGGGCCCCAGAAGCAGGAAGAGGCAGGAGGGTCCCTCCACCAGTGCCAGCCTGGGTACGTGTCAGGTGGACACAATCAGCAGCAGCAAGCCTTTACCTTGGTGCCTTGCAGTGTCGGGGACTGTAACTTTGTCAGGAGGTGACTCAGGACCCCAGGGAAGAATGTTCCAGCTCCTGCTGGTCGTTGAGGGTAAGGGGCCTCAGAGGGCAGGTGTTCTACTCCTCACTAGTGTTCTCCGTGGCCCGCCCCCCCCCCCCCCCCCGCCACGTGCTTCATCATTCCCCAGCTGAGGCCTCTCTGCTTTCATAGACACACAGTCGCGTGTTCGGCCCAGGGTAGGGGAGGACGGCACTCTGGACGCACAAAATGGGACAGCAGGTCCAGGGGTCCAGCTACCTTGCACCCAGGATTTCAATGCACCCTGCGGTGCTTTCTGCCCTGTGTTTTATTCCACCCGCCGTGAAATGTGCATCCAGCCTGCCGCCTATTTTTAAACGGGAAAAGAGTCAAAAGAAGAATGTTCTGGGGACATGTGACAAGGATTGGAGATTCCAATGTTGGTGTCCATTCAGAAATCTTTGTGGGAGCACAGCCACGCCCGTTCACATCCCCGCTGGCCGTGGCTGCTTTCGGCTCAAAAGGCAGAGCTGAGGAATGGAGACAAACAGCGCGTGTGGTCTGCAAAGCCAAAAACGCACTGTTTGCCGACCCCTGCTAGACAGCAAACAGGTCAGATGCACGCACGAGAGGAACAAACGGTTGAGACGAAAGACAAGTAAGAGATAAATTTCGTAGTGAAGGAAGTCAGCCAGGCACTGGGATCTGGGTCCCCTGCCTCACACAGGGACGCTACCTGGAGGGATCGGGATTCTTCAAGGGGCCTCACCAGGGAGTTACTATTCTAGAAAATGAACCCACAATTTCAAGGCCTTCTTCCATCATGCATTTAGCTATTTGCTAATTATGCTCAAATTACTGGAGCATTATCAGAGCAAAATGTCAAAACAGTGTGGAGAGTTTAAATATTGATAGTATCTACGTATTTTATACACTGTAAGATAAAATGTGATATCGAATGGGAAAATATTTACCATACAGGTATAGTAATGTTTATAAATAACTAACATTCAATTCCTGTACTATGCAGTTAAATGTCGCTACGGATACTGGACCATTTACCACACAGAGAATATTTTATGAATCAGAGGTCCAATGTTTCAATGCAACCAGAAAGGGGCAGAACTTTTAAATCTGCAAAACATTTGCTTCATCTTATGAAATTTAGTCTGCAGAAATACCTCACGGGCAAAAATTGTGTATATTAAAATTAAATCACTCTGCTGTACCGACAAGCTTAAAATCTCCATATTAAACTGCCGTTTGCATAGGCTGTGCACAGACCAAGAAAATAAGTTGATTAAAGTTCATACAACCCGGAGGGTATCTGAGTTGGAAGTTGCACATTCTTTTCTGAAACGTGGGGCATTCAGAAAATGTAAGTCAGGTAATAACCGACATTTTGATCACATGCACTCTCCTGCATCTAAACCATCAACTCACAAGGCCACTGCGTTTCGATAATGGAAGGTCTCTGTTCCAGAGATCTCGCCCTCTGCCCTTGCGGCCAGCCCCAAGCCCCACTGGGCCTTGGCACAGTCTCCTCTTTCGGCCCATGCGACAAATAGTGCTGTTGGTAACTTCTAGGTCACTTGGAAAACTCACCGATCTGTGCTTCCGAAACGGAGTAAAGGACATTGTTCTGTGTTGCATAAGGGACAATGGCAGAGAAAGCGGGCCAAGTGTGAGTTCGATGTGAAAACCAAACGGCACAGGGCGGTCGGTCGTTAAGCGTCTTAGGGGACTCTGTTAGAAAGACTTTATCCTCAGGAGCCCCTTCCGCACAGAAGCAATGACAGGGATCTTCATAGAGACTCTTCGACACGTGTGGTCACAGCCGTGAGCAGTGAACGGAGGACACAGGGAAACGTGTGGTGGCAGTCTATTCTGTGCGTATTTTACCACCTGACTGGAGGTGTTTGGGCCTCTAGCTTTCCACGGATTCCACAGGCTTCCCCAGAAAGATCGCGGAAAGACTGGGACACTCTTTTATCTTTAGTTATTTTTTTAAGTTTATTATTTCTTCTGAGAGAGGGTAGCAACAAGGGATGGGCAGAGAGAGAGAGAGGGAGAAGAGAATCGTGAGCAGTCTCCATCCATGCTGTCCGCACAGAGCCATACATGGGGCTCAAACTCACAAACCGTGATCACGACCTGAGCTGAAATCAAGAGTAAGATGCTGAACCGACTGAGCCACCGAGGCGCCCCTGGGTCACTCTTTTTGAAAAAGCATACTGAACGTGGATGTTTTCTTACATGTGTTTTAATACTGGAAGAAACTGACCCACTACCGGGCACCTTTCAACAACACGGGGGTGGGGATGCTGAGCCTCACACCATTAAAAACGCACGCTAAACTCTGACTCTTCCTGAAATTAACTACAAAGAGTCGATCAACACATGGTTTGTATGTGATAGATATTACATGCTGTATTCGTACAATAAAGTAGGGTAGAGAAAAGCCAACGTGATTAAGAAAATAATGAAGATCACATTTACAGTGCCATGCTGTACTTACAGAAAGAAACCTGGGTCTAAGTGGAGCTGTGCAGTTCACGGGACAACCGCATTTCAAAATATTGAAGATCCTGGGGAAAAATCTCATTCTGTGCCTTTGTTTACTTAGTGTGAGTTGCTTAAAGTGTTAACTTTATTTACTAGAAGACACGTTTAAGGTTGCTGCTTCTGATTTGTCACAACAATATCAATATACAAAAGAGCTATTTAAATAGCCTTTTCTTATAGCCCAAGAGAAAAATATCAGAACAAATGCTGACACCTCACGGAATCCTCATCTCTATTATTGACCTGAATAAGATAAAACTCTAACTTCACTTACACAAGGAAGGGCTAAGAACATGATAAAACCAAATCTAAAATAGTGCATTTAGTTCACTCAAGACGCGCCGCCATAACTGATGGTCTCGATCACACTCGTGTGGCGACGACCCGAGTCCAGAGGCAAGGAGCTCCCTGTTCACTCTACATCTCTGAACCTGTGGCTCAGCCCCACTCACACATCACAAGATCCGCACACGGCCATGTCACAGAATCAGTGAACCTGTGGCTCACCCCCACTCATCTGACACAAGATTCCCACGGCCCACATCACAGAATCTCTGAACCTGCAGCTCAGCCCCCTGATTCGACATAAGAGTCAAATGTAAAATTGTTGCTGTTCTAGTCTGTGCTCGGAGGAATCGCTGAGTGAGGGAAAAAATGAAGTGATTTGCTGTGTCCCTGGGTCTAGTCTGCTGGAGACACAAAGGCACTGGGTACAGAAGGTGATGCGGGGACCAGTCACTGACAGGTGCCCCCTTGAACGAGTGAGTCGGAAATGAAGTGCCCAGTGGTGCCATGTTCGAGATTCATCTGAACGCGCCCATGACGCGGAGACTCTCTGCGACATTTACATCAACGTCTACTGTAGTATATGGTTACCGCTGCTTTCTACCTCATCTGTCCAGGAATTTCTGTCTCCACGAAGGGTCTGAGTCCACGTGCCTCCTATGACTGGATGCATATTTGTCCATTTGTGACGGGCTCATTTCAGTCAGCGTCACGCCCTCAAGGCTCACCCATGTGGTCACAGGTGCCACACGTTGTGCCTTTTTTAAGAGTGAATGCTAGGGGCGCCTGGGTGGCTCACTCGGTTAAGTGTCTGACTTCAGCTCAGGTCATGATCTCACAGTCCGTGAGTTCCAGCCCCGGCGTCGGGCTCTGCACTGACAGCTCAGAGCCTGGAGCCTGCTTTGGATTGTATCTCCCTCTCTCTGCCCCTCCCATGCTCATGTTCTCTCTCTGCCTCAAAATAAATAATAACATTAAAAAAAATGAAAAAAAAAAGAGTGAATGCTATATACATCACTATACATAGATCCCTGTATAAACAACATATTCCTTATCCAGTCAATCAACGGACACTTGGTTTGCTTCTACCTTTTACTGCTAAGAAGAGCTGTTTTCAATCTTTAAGCAAGAAATATAATTTTTTATATTGTCAAGAAACATTGGAAAACAATCATCAAGGCCCAGTGGAAATATTCTGCCTGTTGTGTGCCGTGTTTCTGAAACAAAAACCGTAAAACGATAATGCCTCCCATTCCGTGCGTCTGTCCATGGCATCCCCATGGGTCCAGTCTACTATAACGGAGCTGTGGAAGTAGGGGCAAACCAGTCGGCCTTGTGGACCTGGCCGCTCATCGGTCCGACACCTCCCACCACCCACACCCGACTTTGCACCTGTGTGGAGAGCATGGGCTCCTAACACGGCCTGGACGTTTCCATGCAACCTCAAACCTCTTGACCCATGCTGCAGGCACCCCCTTCCCCCAGGGGATTTCTTTTATCCATTATGTTATCCTTCCTCACACTGGAAAATCCATGGAAAAACAACCAACACGTGTAAAAACAGAATCTGTACGGCTTTACAGTTTGAGAAAAACATTGACGTCCACAGGCATGTAATATCTAGGATCTCCAAAAAAAAAAGACATGGATCTCATTTTGCTCAATTTAGAATATGTCCTTTACAGTTCAGGAAATAATAATGAATGCAATTAGCAGTGTCTGAACATCGAAATGTTAAATCCCAAAGAAGGAGTTATGTCTGTATACAACATTAAATAAGCTGATATTTTTTAAAAAGGCGGGGGGGGGGGGTGTGCGGATAAAAACATGAAACGTTGGCTACTTGTATCTGAGCAGCAAATAGTCTGATTGTAGGGGTGGTCCCCAACCCCTGCCAAGCATACATTTCCGTGGATATGTGCCTAATTATATTTCCTACACAGAAAGGCAGCACCGGATAAGGTGGATGGATTATCATGGCTGTTAGCTTGTGATTTTCCTGTCACTTGAAACGTATGTCCTTTAATTGTGCAATGCTCAACGAATGCACTGAGCCTAGTGAAAACTCACGGACTCCCAGCTTACCGTGGAAAGCTGGTCTGGCAGTGGAGAATCAGCTAAGCGTCCGCCAACTCAAGCTGCTGCCGGATGTGTAGACTTTGAAGGCCAAAGCCCTGACAGGTAGGACTTCTCTACATGGCTTGTGCACAACTGAAGGAGGACAGAGCACCACAGGGCGTCACCTTCTCGCTGCATTGCACGACAGCCGGCTACCTCGATGTGAGGCCACGGCCACGACATCGGGGAGCACAGGGCCATGGTCGGGAGCTCCACCTGCCGGACTCCGTGCCAGGGTGGAACACCAACCTCCATAGTCTTTGGGCAAGTAACTTCAATCCTGCGGGCCCCGACGCCACTGCGTGTGAAATGCAGACGGTACAGGGGCCCGGACGCTGACACGCACCCACAGCTGAGCAAACATGGAGGCCCTGACACTGGCCTGTCCTCAAGGCTCAGCGGTGGATACCACTGTAATCGAGGCTGACCAGGAGGAGGGGCTCGGCCACCAACCAGCCGCGACCCACACGGCTTACATCGGGACACGACAGAGGGAGCGTGTTCTGGGGCTTCCCAGGCTCTTGTCCGAGGGAGACACACAGACCCCGTGTATGCTCTTCATGAATTACCATATTCCTTTAAGGTGGATGTGAGTGAGTGTGTGTGTTGTGTGTGTGTGTGTGTGTGTCTACACACAAACAAAAAGGCATCCTAAGGCCTGGAAGGACACACCGTAATAGGTAACTAAGGAGTAAGGAATAGTCATCACCATGGAGTAGGAGTTATGGGGCTTCTAATTTCTACCCTTTTGTATTATATGAAGCAAGTGTAATTTTTATAATTACAAAAAAAAAACATTAAAAGGCATGACATTCTGACTGTGGCTTGTTACGATGAAGGGACAGGTTCCTACTTCTGCCTGTCTTCTTATTCGCAGAGTGGTAAGTTTCGTACGTGCACAACTATCCTGGGAGTGTCCGTCTGTTCTCACATGCTGTCTGCTGGAGTAACCCAAGAGTCTTGTCACCTGTGCATCATGGGACACTGTCATCCTGCATGGGACTGTGGTCCACTCAGACCTTCTGAGTCCATCTTAGGTCAAGTCTTTCCACCCCGGTCCTGCTCCAGCACACCTCTCCCCTGCCCTCTTCATCATGTCCCATAAACCCAGAAGAACCCCTTTCACCCGCCCCCCCCCCCCCCCAGCGTGGTTTCACTCCGGCACTACTCTTCTTCAAAACTCCCAGCGGTTCCCCACTCTCAGAAGCAGCAAACACATGAGCAATGAAGGGGCCAAGGACCCGAAGTAACTGAGGGGAAAGCTGTGCCTATTTAGGGCCATGCCCTTCCCCCTCACCCACCCATATCTTCTATGGTCTCCTCACTCGACCTCAAGTTCAAGGGCCTGCCACAAAGCTGCCACTGCTTCAAGAATAATCTGCCTTGGGGCGCCTGGGTGGCTCAGTTGGTTAAGCGTCCGACTTCAGCTCAGGTCACGATCTCGCGGTCCGTGAGTTCGAGCCCCGCGTCGGGCTCTGTGCTGACGGCTCAGAGCCTGGAGCCTGTTTCGGATTCTGGGTCTCCCTCTCTCTCTGGCCCTCCCCCGTTCATGCTCTGTCTCTCTCTGTCTCAAAAATAAAATAAACGTTAAAAAAAAATTAAGAAAAAAAAAAGAATAATCTGCCTTATTTTTGTCCATACCCATCCTGAATTTCCTCTTGACGTGAAATTGTATGCTACCATGGGTTTTCTCTTGCATGGATCTGCACGTCCCCTAAAGTAACTGCATACCCCAGGGGGAAGGAGAACTTTCCTTTACGTCCCTGAGCACTCACACAGCACTACATGCCTTTGAGGGTTAAGCGAAGAAAACGGAAACGTATAGGAGGATGGGAAGAGACAGTGCCTTGTGGCCCAGCTCGATGGCGGAAAGCATGTGCAGAAAAGGAGGCAGGCTGTGGACAGGCCTGCTAACAGCCTCAGGCGACTGAGCGTGTGGGGAAAACACACAAGGACGGACAGGAGGAAAACAAAAGTAGGAAGGGACATAAAGACACAGGAGGAGACAGCCTGGCGGACAAGGAGGAAGGACTTGTGCAGACACGGAACGAGGACCCACACAGTGGTCAGGCGTGCCCGCATCATGGCTCAGGTGCATTTCTCTGTGATGCTGAGCAGAGACGGAGACGGGCCGGTCTAAGTTCTCAGCCCTAGAGGGGACTGGCTGCTTCTGCGGGGACGTCCTCACAGGTGATCCCCAGTCTACATGCTGGAACGGTACTCCACAGTGGAAATGCTTTCCCGCAGGGACCTGAGTCCCCGGAACATGTGAGGAACCCACTGGGAGACCAGGGACCGACACCCACCCCGCCCCCAAACACACAGCCACCTCAGAGGACACACCTGCTGGCTCCCCCTCCCTCAGCCACCTCTCCCTGGGAAGGAGCCCTGGGCACCACACCATTGTTGCCTGGCCAGTGGACCAGGCTTCTACCTCGTCATTCTGCTCTGTCCCTCTGGGCGATGTCCTAAGGAACAAGGAGGAAAGAGATGTAATGCCAGCAGCTCAGTGCAGTGGGGGCAGAAGGCGCAGGGGGCCGGCACTTTCGAGGAGCCCATGTGTGAAGGAGCATTGTGGGGCTGACCACGGTGCCTGCATACGGCCCTGTCATATTCCCCTCGTCTGGCCCAGAGGCCATGCCCTGGATTTTACTTGGGAAATCTCAGAGCTGGTGAAAGATCAGGACAACAGGAAGACCTTCTGGAGGATTCCATACCATAAAAGGTGCCTGCTTTCCGTTACAGGTCTTCTCAGCCAAGTTTCGCTTGCTAAATTGTGCCAAAATATTTCACGGATCTAGAAGATTCCATGCATGAAGGAATTTGCTGAAAACAGAATGGAAGGAACCAACAACCCACAGAAAACATAGATGAACCGCGTACGTATTTATGTCTTAAATTTTTTACAATTTAAAAGAGCTCTTTTGTCATAAAAAAATGAAGCCCCTGACTAACCGATGGTTTACATTTATTTTACTATTAAGTCATTTAGAAAACGCCTACGAAAAGCCTACAAAACTTACTGCTCAAAAGTATTTCCTGCTGGGGACATTCATGGCCCATCTCTTCCGGGACAGAGACTTCCTTTCAAATTGAACACTGGAGTCTGCTGATGCAAGAAAGATTCAGGTCCATTCTGCCTGTGTGTTCAAGACACAGGATTTAGCCACATCCTTTACGTAGCTGGGTGGGCACAGGGAAAGACGCACCCCACATCACAATGAGGGGCTGGTTACCCTGGTGATGGGCACAGGGAAAGATACGCCCCTGCATCACAAGTAGGGGCTGCTGTCCCTGGTGACTGGCCACAGTACAGACACCACTGCATCATAATCAGGGGAAGTTTCCCTTGGTGATGGACCCAGGCAAGGACACGCCCCTGCAACACCACTGTGGGTTACTGGCTCAGGTGATGGGCTCCAACGAAGATGTGCCCTGGGATCAAAATCAGGAGCGACGGCCCCAGTGATGGGCCCAGGTGAAGATGTGTGCCCTTTGATTATAATCAGCAACTGTCCCAGGTAATGGGACCCAAAAAAGATGTGTGTTTGGATCATAATCAAGACATATGGCCCAGGTGACAGGGCCAGGTGAAGATGTGTCCTTGGATTATAAACAGGAATTACCACCCTTGGTGAGGGGCCTGACAAACATGTACCATTGTAATATAATGGGGAGATGTTGCCCCAGTTGATGGGACTAGGCAAAGATGTGCCCTGGGACTAAAATCAGGACATACTGCCCCAGTTGAAGGGACCAGGAAAAGATGTGCCTTTGGACCATATTCAGGAGATAGTGCCCCTGCTCATGGTCCCAGGCAAGATGGGCCCTTGTATTGTTTCAGTAGCTATGGCCCCTGGTGATGAGTCCAGGCAAAGATATCCCTTTGGATTATAAAAAGGAGCTACTAGTCCCCACGAGATGGGCCAGGACAAGATGTGCCCTTGGATTATAATCGGGAGCGACAGCCCCTGGTATTGTGTCTAGACGGAGATGTGCCCTCAGATTATAATCAGGAGCTGCTACTGCCCAGAGAGGGGCCAGAAGAAGATGTTCCCTTGGATTATAGTCAGGAGCTACTAGTCCCCATGAGATGGCCTGGAGAACATGTGTCCTTGGATTATAATCAGGAGCAACAGGCCCTGGTGATGTGTCTAGACGGAGATGTGCCCTCAGATTACAATTAGGAGCTGCTACTGCCCAGAGATGGGCCAAAAGAAAATATGTCCTTGGATTATATAAAGGAGCTACTAGTTCCCACGAGATGGGCCAGGAGAAGATGTGCCCTTGGATTATAATCGGGAGCAACAGCCCCTGGTGATGTATCCAGGCGGAGATGTGCCCTTGGACTATAATCAGGAGCTACTACTGCCCAGAGATGGGCCAGAAGAAAATATGTCCTTGGATTATAAAGGAGCTCCTAGTCCCACAAGATGGGCCACAAGAAGATGTGTCCTTGGATTATAATCGGGAGCAACAGCCCCTGGTGATGTGTCCAGACGGAGATGTGCCCTTGGACTATAATCAGGAGTGACAGCCCCCGGTGATGTGTCTAGATGGAGAGGTGCCCTTGGACTATAATCAGGAGCTACTACTGCCCAGAAGATGGGCCAGAATATGTGCCCTTGGATTCTATAACGGAACTACTAGTCCCCACAAGATGGTCGAGGAGAAGATTGGCCCTAGGATTATAATCGGGAGCAATAGCCCCTGGTGATGTGTCTAGACGGAGATGTGCCCTTGGATAATAATCAGGAGCGACAGCCCCTGGTGATGTGTCTAGATGGAGATGTGCCCTTGGATTATAATCAGGAGCAACAGCCCCTGGTGATGTGTCCAGACAGAGATGTGCCCTTGGATGATAATCAGAAGCTACTACTGACCAGAGATGGGCCAGAAGAAGATGTGCCCTTGATTATAGTCAGGAGCTACTAGTCCCCACAAGATGGGCCAGGAGAAGATGTGCCCTTGGATTATAATCGGGAGTGGCAGCTCCTGGTGATGTGTCTAGACGGAGATGTGAACTGGATTATATAAAGGAGCTACTGGTCCCCACAAGATGGGCCAGGAGAAGATATGCCCTTGGAGTATAATCAGGAGCGACAGCCCCTGGTGATGTGTCTAGATGGAGATGTACACTTGGATTATAATCAGCTACTGCCCCAAGTGATGGGCCAATGTGAAGATGTGCCCCTGGATTATCACAGGAATTACCACCCCTGGAGGTGGGTCTAGTGGAAGATGTGCCCTTGGATTATAATCAGGACCTACCACCCCTGGAGGTGGGTCTAGTGGAAGACGTGCCCTTGGATTATAATCAGCCACAGCCCCTGGTGATGGGTCCAGATAAAGTTGTGCCCTTGGACTATAATCAGCCACGGCCCCTCGTTATGGGCCCAGGAAGGACAGGCCCTGCATCGTATCAGGATCGGTTTCCTATGCTCTGGGCCCAGGGGGACACACCCCTGCATCATAATCATAGGCTGCTTCCCCTGGCAACCTGCCATCCATTCCTCCAATTTAACTTGCTAAATACCTGCGTGGGTTGCAGCTCTCACCTTGAAAGCATGAAAAAATGAACGCTGGTGAATTCATAATACACCCTCTCGACATGCAGTCTTCTTCTCTAAGAAGCTCAAGGTGACTTCCACAACCCAAAATACCCTACCAGAAAGTACGTTCAGAAAGAGAAGAGATAAAAGTCATCCAGGGCTATGTGACCAGCCACAGTTTAATAATGGGAACAAAGCAGTGAGGGAACAGAACGAACGCTGGGCTCTAGAAAAGGATGGTGGCCACTTTTTCTGAAAATAGTCACAGTACCCACGGCGGCTTCCAGGAGATCAGGTTTCCAGTGCATTCCAGCTTTGGCTCAGGTAAAGGGCTGACGGGTGGGATGCAGGATGGAGAGAACGTGGGGGTGACGTAGAACCTACTTGATTATTATTTTTTGATTGGCACATTACAGAACAGAAACCCTACAGAGACATGTGTTTCCAGATCAGGAGGTTTTCACAGAGGCTCTTCCTTCTTCCTACAGTCAGCAACACTTCTTCCTTCCTGCTTTTCTTCCCCTTCAGAATCAGTGTGATTTTTAACTGTGGTGTTGCACCCTAAGCCTGTCAGATTGTGAAGGTGGCATGTGGACCGCAGTCCCTGCTGTGACCCAGCATCCCAGTGTGCTGTGAGGTTTCTCTTATTGGTGTCATCTTGGCCTTTTCTTTATTGTCGGGAGTCTGCTCATGCTTAGCTCACCTCTCAGTCTGTGTGTGGTGTGGAAATGATCCCAAGATTACAAAGGTGCACTCTGGAATCACTGATATAAATACATACTCTCATCGGACAGGCTAAAGATCAGGGAACTATACACGAAAGATCCTATATTGGAAAAGTAAGATTCGCAAAATCAGGAAATAGGTCCTTCTTAGCATTCTGGCCAAACTACCATCCTAGCTGATGAAGATATCATATCTCCTGGGTATTGCAGTAGAACATATCTCAAGTATGTCTAAGAATATAGGACAAAAATACAAGAAAGAAAAGCCCTTGAAAGGTTTGGGTGGATAAGAAAGAAAAAAGCTATTTGTGTGCTTATACATGACGGTGCTTGGTGTGTTAAACAATGAAAACTAATCCAGGTCAAAAATTAACTGTTCAGACAATATTTAGCTAGATTAACTAAAAAAAAACAAAACAAAAACAAAAACAAACAAACAAAAAACAGAGAAGGCTCAAACAACTAAAATCAGAAATGAAAACAGGAGACATTAAAACCAGTGCCACGGGGCGGGGAGGGGGGGAAGGGGGTAGGTTTTAAAACAATAATATAAAAAAGTGTATGCCAACAAATTGGGTAACCTAGAAAAAAATGGATAAACTGCTGGAAACAGAGACCCTATCAAGGTCAAATCAATAAAGAGAAAGCCTGATCAGATATAAAACTAGTAAGAATATTCATTCGGGAATCAGCAACAAGGAAAGAACCATCACTGGTGAAGTCTACCAAACAATTAAGGAGAAATTAACACCAATACTCCTCAAACTCCTCCAAAAACTGGAAGAGGAGGATACATACACTCATTCTATGAGACCAACATTACCCTCACAGGAAAACCAGGCAAAAACACTACAAGAAAATTATATACTGATATCTGTAATGAATACTGATGCAGAAATACTCAACAAAATACTAGCAAACTGATTTCAGCAGCATATTAAAAGGATTATACACTATGACCAAGTGCAGCTTATCCTTGGAGTATAAGGGGGTTCAACACACAAAAATCGATGTGATACACCATACTGGCAAAATGAAGGACAAAAGCCATATGAATTGGTATGGAAAATGCATCTGACAAAACTCAATACCTTTCCATCATATAAACAACTCAAACTGGGAAAAAGAAAACTAGGTACGATAAAACTAAAACTACCTCAACATAACAAAGGCCTTATAAGAAAGCTCACAGCTAACATCATACTTAATTAAAAAAAGGTTGAAAGCTCTTCCTCTGAGATCAGGAACAAGATAATGATGCTTTCTCTTGTCACTTCTATGCATAGTACTAGAAGTCCTAGCCAGAGCAATAAGGCAAGAAAAAGAAACAAGAGGCATCCAAATTGTAAAGGAAAAAGCAAAGTTATCTTTGTTCACAGATGGCATGATCTTCTTTGTAAAAAAAACCTAAAGATTCCAAACACACACACAAAACTGTTAGAGCTAATAAACACATTCAACAACATGGCAGGAGACAAAAGTCAACATGCAAAAATCAGTTGCATTTCTATACAGTCACTGTGAACAATCTGAAAAGAAATTCAAAACAATTCCCTTTATAATACATCAAAAAAGAATACATTTTTTTAAGACAGTGAAAGACTTGTACGCTGAAACTATAAATCACTGCTGAAAAAAAGTAAAGACACAAATAATATGACAAACATCCCATGTCATGAAGTAGAAAATCTGATATTGTTAAAATGTCCACACTACCCAAAGCAATATGCAGATTCTAAGCAATCAATACCAAAATCCTACTAACATTTTTTGCATAAATACAGAAATCCATCCTAAAATTTACCTAGACTCTCAAGGACTCTGAATAGCCATAAAAATACTGAAAAGGAAACGACGCCTGGGTGACTCAGTCAGTTGTGTTGGACTTTGGCTCAGGTCATGATGTCAGGTTCACGAGTTCGAGCCCCGCGTCAGGCTGTGTGCTGACAGCTGGGAGCCTGGAACCTGCTTTGGATTCTGTGTTTCCGTCTCTCTCTGCCCCTCCCTACCCTGCTCATGCTCTGTCTCTCTCTCTCTCTCAACAATAAATTGTTTTAAAAAAATTAAAATTAGGGGAGCCTGGGTGACTTGGTCAGTTAAGCTTCCGACTTTGGCTCAGGTCATGATCTCATGGTCCGTGAGTTCGAGCCCCGCTTCGGGCTCTGTGCTGACAGCTCGGAGCCTGGAGCCTGTTTCGGATTCTGTGTCTCCCTCTCTCTCTGCCCCTCCCCTGTTCATGCTCTGCCTCTTTCTGTCTCAAAAATAAATAAACGTTAAAAATAAATAAATAATTAATTAAAAATTAAAAAATTAAAATTAAAAAAATACTGAAAAGGAAAAATAAAGGTTGGAGGTTTTGCACTTCTTGATTTGAAAACATAAAGTTATAACAGTCGAAGCAATGTGGTAGCGCCATACAGACCAACGGAACAGAACAGAAAGTACAGAAATAAACCCTCACACATAGGAGTGAATGATCTTCAACAAGATGCATTCATTAGGGAAATGGCGGTCTCTTCAACAAACTTCCACCAAATCGGGAATACAGGCTATCCACATGCAAAAGAATGAAGTCACACCCTTATCCTACATACAAAGATCAACTCAAAATTAAAGACCTAAGTAGAAAATTCTTAGAAGAAAACATGGTAAACGTTTATGAAGTTGGATTTTGTAATGATGTCTTGGATAGGACACCAAAAGCACAGGCAGTAAGAGCAAACATGGCAAAATGGAACTGCATCAATCTTAAAAAATTCCGCACATCAGGGGCACCTGGGTGGCTCAGTCGGTTAAGCATCTAACTTCGGCTCAGGTCCTGGTTTCGCGGTTTGTGGGCTCGAGACCCATGTGGGGCTCTGTGCTGACAGCTCAGAGCCTGGAGCCTGCTTCGGATTCTGTGTCTCCCTCTCTCTCTGCCGCTCCTCTGCTCGCACCTTGTCTCTCTCTCTCTCTCTCTCTCAAAAATAAACAAACATTAGGGGCCCCTGGGTGGCGCAGTCGGTTAAGCGTCCGACTTCAGCCAGGTCACGATCTCGCGGTCCGTGAGTTCGAGCCCCACGTCAGGCTCTGGGCTGATGGTGCGGAGCCTGGAGCCTGTTTCCGATTCTGTGTCTCCCTCTCTCTCTGCCCCTCCCCCGTTCATGCTCTGTCTCTCTCTGTCCCAAAAATAAATACAAAATGTTGAAAAATAAATAAATAAATAAACAAACATTAAAAGAGATTTTTTTTTTAATCCTGCACATCAAAGGACACAATCAAGATGGGGAAAAGCACCACCCAGGAAATAGGAAACGTAAGAATTTGCAAAGCATGTATCTGATAAGGGGTTTATCCAGAACACATAGAGGACTCCTACAACGTAACAACAACCCAACATGAACCCTGTTTTAAAAATGAGCACAGGACTAAACAAACATTTCTCCACGGAAGACACGAAAGCAGCCAAAGCCTATGAGCTGATGCCCTGCATCCGTCATCCTCAGAGACATGCAAATCAAAAGGACAGTGAGTCGATACCTCTCATTTCTTCGAGTAGCTACGAAGAACAGCAAGCAAGACCCACAGAAAACAACACATGTTGGTGAAAATGCAACAGTTGTGGACAGTCGGAGGGAGGACAGCATGGTACAGCCACTCAGGAAAACAGTCTGGCGGTTCCTCAGGAGACTGACCACGGAACTGCCATATAATCTGCCAATCTCACTTCTGGCTATGGAACCACAAAACCGAAATCACGGTCTCAGAGAGACAGGTGTACCCCAACGTGCACAGCAGCATTATTTGCAATAGCCACGGCGAGAAAACAACTCAAATGAGTGTCACCAGATGCGTGGATAAACACACACACACACACACACAAAAAGGCTGGGGGGGCTGGGGGGAGCGGAAATCCTGTCACATGCTCCAACTTGAAAAAATGGGGAGGACGTCATGCCAAGTTCGAAAAGCCAGTCAGGAAAGGACAAACCCTGTGTGTGTCCTCCGATATGAGGTACCTAGAATACACACAGACACAAGGCACAGAGACACACAGAACGTAGAATCATGGTTCCAGGGGTGGACGGAGGGCCGAATGGGGACTTCGTGGTTCATGGGGACACAGATTCTGTTCTACAAGATGAAGAAGTTTTAGACATGGCTGCTGGGGACCGTGGCCCAACAGTGTGAACCTACTTAACACCCCCAGACTGGACACTTACAGACGGATGACATGTAACTTTTATCCTGGGTGTCTCTTACCAGGATTAATACGAATGAACTGCCTGGATGTGTTTCATCATTAAGGCTCGTCAGGGTAACTCACTGTGCAAAGTTACAGACGGTGCGTATGACAGAGCTTGTACCCACGCCTGAGGGTCAGACATATGTGTCATCCAAGCAAAGCCCACGTGGTTACTATGTGACACATCACTAGGATTAGCACAGCCTTACAGGAAATTCTCTAGTTCCAGGGAATAGTCAATTTGCACTTTTGGATATATGTATAAATATTAAAAAAAAAAAGCCACACATTCCATCGATACAATTTTAAACCCAAAATTACTGCAGTAACTACAATTTTTTTTTCTGCCCTCATATCAGGTCTTCCAAAGATGGAGTGTTCACCTTTCTTTCTGGAAGACTCTTAAAAGAGCACTCCATTTTTAAGCATCTTTCAGCCCTGTAATCTAGAACATTCTTGACCTTCTCACTTTGAGCAAGAAACAGCAGGCAATTCAGTTTTGATCGATCCTTAGCTAACAAGCCCCAAGGGAGAAAAGTTATCTTTGCTTTCAAAGGAAAACAAGTAAAGAAAGGGGTGAAGGGCATAGAAACAGACATGTTGAAAATGAATTATGCCTTTAACTTAAAAAAAACACTTAAGCTTCTTGGGCGAGATTTAGCTGGTTTAGCATTAATTTGCTAAAGTTTAAATATTCACTGAAATAATCCTATACTTGGTTTTGAACACGAAAAGGCAAGGCTACCTACTAAACTCTGAAGCAATCCTGTCTTCAATATAATCTTAGATAATATTGAAATATGGGAGCCTGGGTGTCTCAGTCAGTTAGGTGTCTGACTTTGGCTCAGGTCATGATCTCACGGTTTGTGGGTTTGAGCCCCGCGTCAGGCTCTGTGCTGACAGCTCAGAGCCTGGAGCCTGCTTCGGACTGTGTCTCCCTCTCTATACCCCTCCCCCGCTCACACTCTGTCTCTCTCTCTCTCTCAAAAATAAATAAGCATTAAAAAAATTATTAAAAAAAAAAGGTACAGGGGTGCCTGGGTGGCTCAGTGGGTTGAGCGTCTGAGTTCAGCTCAGGTCATGATCTCGCGGTCGGTGAGTTCGAGCCCCGCGTCGGGCTCTGGGCTGATGGCTCAGAGCCTGGAGCCTGTTTCCGATTCTGTGTCTCCCTCTCTCTCTGCCCCTCCCCCGTTCATGCTCTGTCTCTCTCTGTCCCAAAAAATAAATAAATGTTGAAAAAAAAAAAAAATTAAAAAAAAAAAAAAAAGAAACAAATCCTGTTCAAACATTTTTGAACCTCAAGAAGGGAATGTATGTTATTTTTAAAAGCCCCTAAAAAGACAAGATGGAATCGTAGCACGTGATTGAGCAAACTCTCTCCGGATGACCTGTGAGCCTCAAACAAGAAGAGCTATTTCTGAAAAGGTCTGGGGACAGAAGTCATCACTACCCAAGGCCTGCACTGGCCGCCATCTGTGACTTACGACACTGCGAACGCGCACACATGTAACCCCGTAGCTGGGAGGGGGCGGTACCTGGCATCAGGGCGGCCGTGGAGAACACCTCTTTCAACTTCGTCTGGCTTTCCTCCAGCAGCTCCTCTTTGGTCATCGGGAGCTGCAGGACGTCTATTATGATCTGTGCCGCCTCTGATGCCTTCTTTCCCATAACAAGGGACTTGACGTCCCAACTGTATTTCTTTCCGTAGCGATCACATATTTCTTGGAACACCACCGAATACAGCCGTTCGGTATCTGCAGGAACAAAGACACGGCAATGCTTAGGGTGCGTGCTGCGCGAACACGGACTCTATCAGATAACCACGTGGGGTGCAGCGTAGGTCACTGGTGTGGCGTGATACGGGAAGTGCTGAAAACCGCACAGGTCATGCCGCGGGAGCAACGGCCTGGCTGCCTGCTGTCTGTTTGCTGGAGCGTCTTTGCAGCCGTGATCTGGAAAGTGACAACACGGGAACGGGAGTAAGCCCTCGTTGTGGTTAAATGGTCTCCGACATAAACGTGTGTGTATTTGAGCCGAAATGTGCACATGGGGTGGTGACATCTGTGTGCTATCACGTGACACCGTCCCTGGGACTGAAGCTGCCTCTCGAGGGCAGGACATGACGGTTGTGTGAACGGCCCTCTGCAGGGGAGGGGGGGGGACACGTCCACTGTCCCTGGGTCTGTCCTCACTGCAGGGGCGCCTGGCCATGGGGGCCACTGAGAAGCTCCCGCATGAGAACGGAATAGCCTGTACAGGCCCATGTTTCCCCTGCGTTCTCACACTGCACGTCTCAGCGCTTCTGACGCCTGCTGTGTGCGTGGGTGTGGAGGGGGTCTTTCCCCACAGCACACAAGTCCGTGACACGAGCCGGGATCCCACAGTTCAACTCAATTCGGACAGCGTATACAGAGGCAGGTCCCACAGGTAACGGGCAGTCCCAAAGTGCAAGGACACAGCAGCTCACACCAGTCAGACTGGCTGTCACCAAAAATGTTAACAAGTGTTGGTGAAGATGTGGAGAAAACAGAACCCTCGTGCACCGTTGGTGGGAATGCAAACTGGTGCAGCCACTGTGGAAAACAGTACGGAGGTTCTTAAAAAAGAACAGGATGTCTACACAGTCCAGCAATCCTACTTGTGAGTATTAATCTGAAAAAATAAAAACGCTAGTTCAAAACAACATCTGTACCCTTATGTTCACTGCAGCATTATTTACAACAGCCAAGATACAGAAGCAGCCTAAGTGCCCATCTGTACCTGAATGGGTAGAGATGTGGCATACATAACAAAATACTTCCTGGCCATCAAAAAGGAGGAGGAGGAGGAGGAGGGGGAGGGGGAGGGGGAGGGGGAGGGGGAGGGGGAGAAAGAGAAGAAGAAGGAGAAGAAAACCAAGAAGAGGGGTGCCTGGGTGGCTCAGTCGGTGAAGCGGCCGACTTCAGCTCAGATCATGATCTCACTGTTCGTGGGTTCAAGCCCCGTGTCGGGCTCTGTGCTGACAGCTCAGAGCCTGGAGCCTGTTTCAGATTCTGTTTCTCTCTCTCTCTCTGCCCCTGCCCTGCTCACACTCTTGTCTCTCTCTCTCTCTCTCAAAAATAAACACTAAAAAATTAACCCAAAAAAAAGAAGAAATCTTGCCATTTGCGAAAACATGGACAGACTACATGGTGTTATGCAAAGTCAGACAAAGACAGATATTAAAGAATTTCCTTTATATGTGGAATTTCGGAAAGAGAAGAGAAAACAAAGGAAACAGACTCTTAAATACAGAGAACAGAGGGGCGCCTGGATGGGTCAGTCAGTTAAGGGTCTGCCTGCTGACTTCAGCTCAGGTCATGATCTCACAGTTCGTGGGATCGAGCCCTGTGTCAGGCACTGTGCCCACAGTGCAGAGCCTGCTTGGGATTCTCTCTCTCTGTCTCTGCCTGACTGTGCCCTGCTCTCTGTCTCTCTCTCTCTCCAAATAAATAAATATTTACAAAAATTTAAATACAGAGAACTGGTGGTCACCAGAGGGGAGGTGGGTGGAGCGAAACAGATGAAGAGGGTTCAGAGGTAGAAAGTTCAGTTATGAGATAGACAAGTGGTCCCACATGGGGAATACAGTCAAACATCGTGTAATAACTGCATGGTGATAGATGGAAACCGTACCTATCGTGGGGATCATTTTGTAACAGATAAAAATATAGAATCACTATGATGTACACCTGAAACTAACAGGACAGACGTTGCGCATTCAACCGAAACTAACAGGACATTGTGTATTCCCTGAAACTAACAGCACATTGTGTCCTGGTTGTATTTAAAAGAGAAGGGGCTCAGTCCCACAAGCCTGTCCCCAACCCCGACCTCAACACCAATCCCAAGTCTCTGTGGTCACCTGGTCCCATGACCCCCTCTTGGGTTCCACTGATTTGCTCCCAGAGCTCAGGAAAACAGTTTACTTACTGCTCCCCGGCGTATTGTAAAAGGATATGACAAAGGACACATAGGAACATCCACAAGGAACAGATGTGTAGGGCCAGGTGTGCAGGGAAGGGCGTGGAGCTCCCCCCGTCCTCCAGTGTGCCATTCTCCTGGCCCCTTGACGTGCTCAACAGTCGAGAACCTCTCAGGACATGCATACTCGGGATTGCAGTGAAGCCTTCATGAGGGACGCATGACGTATCAACTCCTCTGCCAGCCCTGGTCCCCTGACTACACAATGGGGATGCAATCAAAGCTCCGAGGTTGTCAGCGTGGCTTGGACTTCCTGCTGACCAGCCTCCCATGCAGGAGCCCACCCAGGATTGTCTCCATAGAGCAGAAGATGCTCCTGTCACCCAGGGAACAACAAGGAACGTAGGAGGTATGTGAGGAAGCACGCTCAGAGACCAAACACTAGAAACAAAGATGCTCCAGGGGCACCTGGGTGGCTCAGTCGGTTGGGCGTCCGACTTCGGCTCAGGTCATGATCTCACGGTTCATGCAGTTCAAGCCCCATGTCGGGCTCTGTGCCGACAGCTCGGAGCCTGGAGCCTGCTTCCGATTCTGTCTCCTCTCTCTGCCCCTCCCCTGCTCGTGCTCTGTCTCTCCAAAATAAATAAACATTTTAAAAAATTTAAATAACAAAGATACGCCTAGTGATCTTATTAGTTAGGACGTTTCCGGGGCTTTAGAAACCCAGTGCCTGTACGTGGGAGCAGAGAGCAGTACACATATTTCCCATTATTTCATGAGGCTGTATCATGTCATGGTGAAAGGCCAGTCCGGGAATTGGATCCTGGGTGCAGAGTTTTTACCAGTAAAGCCTCAGACAACTGAGTTAGCATCCCGGGGCCTCTTGAGGTTAACAAGTGTTGAATTGTATGACTGGTAATAATTAGAGTGTTACCGCTAACACATACTATATTGTAAATTAGACACAGCATGATAAATGGTACTTGCTCCATTTATACTTATCTACGCTTATGTCCTTACATGTTGAATAATTGCATAGCGTTAATAGTAGTGATACTAGGGACGCCCGGGGGGGCTCAGTCGGTTGAGCGTCAGGCTTCAGCCCAGGTCATGATCTCGTGGTTCATGAGTTCGAGCCCTGCATCAGGCTCTGTGCGGACAACTCGGGGTCTGGAACCTGCTTTGGATTCTGTGTCTCACTCTCTCTCGCTGCCCTTCCCCCACTCCAGCTCTGTCTCTCTCTCAAAAACACACAAACACTTTAAAAAAAGCCAACACTATCTGCGTCTCAGGGAGGTCTCCTTAATGCTGGAGCGTCATCCCTGTGTCCAGTGTGGACCCGGGTAGAAAGGTCAGGTCGCTGAAAGGCCAGCTAACGCCTCCGCGGCCTGCCGGAACACAGCATTTCTGGTGCACGGTGGCCCCCGCGATCTCGTGAACGTCTAGCCAAGGCAAGCACCGGAGGAGCAGGGACGCCACAGGCGGCTGCGTGCGTTTTGGAGACGCTGAGCCCAGGTGCCCAGAGGAAAGCAGAGTTTGCGAGGAGGCCTACACAGCACGTCGTCTTCTGCTTGGGAGCCAGCATCTGCAAACCTAGCACCCGCGGCGGTGAGGAAAATGGGGAGAGGGAGAGGTTTGTGCGTGGCCGTGCTGGAACGCAGGACTCAATACACACATCTAGACCTAGGTATGTTCACACGCGTGTGCACGTACACGCGCCCAGCCGTACACACGTCTTCACGTACGTACCTCCGCGCGCGTGTTCACGTACGTGCATCCAGCTGTACACACGTCTAGACGTACATACGTTCACACGTCTAGACGTACGTACGTTCGTGCGCGTGTTCACGTACAAGCACCCAGCCGTGCACACGTCTAGACTACATACGTTCGCACACATGCTCACATACATGCACAGCCGTACACACATCTAGACTTACGTACGTTCGCACGCGTGTTCACACACACGTACGCACGCCCAGCCATACACACGTCGAGACGTAGATACGTTCACACACAAGTTCATGTATACGTACGTGCGCACAGCCATACACACGTCTAGACGGACGGACGTTCGCGCGCATTTACGCACACGTACGCACGGCCCACAGTACACACGAGATGTACGTACGTTCGCGTACGTCTTCACACACACGTACGCGCGCCCAGCCGTACACACATCTAGACATATGTACGTTCGCACGCGTGTTCACGCACACTTACACGCGCACAGCCGTGTTCAAACGCGAGGCTGCGCAGGAGAGAAGAAGGGGCAGAAGCCGGGCAGAAAGATGCGGGTCCTGCTCGGGGCGTCTGGGTAAAGCAAGTGGATGACGATCAAGAGGAGAGCGCGGAGGAAATGATAATCCCCAAGCCAGAAACGACACGGTGGCCTCCGAAAACGCTTTCAGCAGTGTGCACTTAAAGCCGCGTGTCAGAGCTTTTAACTCACAAGACGCCGAGCTGCGGGATTCCCTATCTGTAGGGGGCTGTGCAGACCACTCTTGTTCACAGTTTGGACAAAATCATCCCAAAGTCCGGGTGAATAAGCGAGGCTCTAAACAAGTCATTAGAGTCCTCACATCCGAGCATGCCTTCGCAGGCTCAGGACACCATGCTTCCAAGCAAAGGGACAGTGTTCTGAAAGGGGAAAGAAATCCCTAAAAGGAGCATTTTAAAAAGCAGCAGGGCAAGTGTCAGGTGCGTGAGCTCTGCTGTGCACAAGCGAGCCCGGGCCAACGCGTTCAACTCGCGCGTCTGTTATTTTTCGGGAGAACAGCACCGTAACGCGTTACAGCCGCAGAAGTTGCTGCCCAACTGAGGAGTGTCGGAAAAGCGTGCTTTGCAAAGCACAAACCGCCCTGTCTGCGCAAGACAGAGCCCAGAGCCCAGGCACCACCGCCGGGCACTGGCTGCAGGTGAGGCCATCAGCTGAGCGGTAACAGGTGGGCTTCAGACCGGAGACCGGAACCGGCAAACCGGGGCGCGGTGGCCAGAAGGCGGGTGTCCTCGTGGACAGCAGGCCGCCCTCCCGGGGACACATTCAAGCCTGAATTCACAGAGCTGCGGCTGAAGGCGTGTCTACACCTCACGTGCAGCAAGGCTGGCGTGGAGACCCTGCTGGCCTGCACGGGGGTCTCTGACACCAAGGTTCTGCGCTGGTAACGTGGTCACTGTCATCTTTTCATCCCTGAGAATGTATTTACATGTTTGCCGACTCGATCCCTGGCTCCCAGAGGACGGTGACGCTTTGCATTTTACCCCATAAAGTGGTAAGCGGTAAGGGTGTGTCTCCACGTCTCCGACGCAGGGAACTGCATCCCAGCCTGCAAACGAGCACCTAATTCCAGTTTTAGAAGAACTTGCACTGCTTCATAGCAAAACACCTTAACCCATGTGTCAGGGACGAGCATGCTGAGCCCTGATTTTTCCGCCCATCCCCGTTTTTGTTTCCAGCCCAGAGCTGGAATTGTATTGGGAGAAATTGCGGACATCAGCAATCTCAAAGTTGAGCAGTAAAGTCCCAGCCCGGCCACATGCTAGCTGCCAGTCCTGGGACGGGTTTCTTAGCCTTCCAGACTTGTAGTGTCTTCCCCAGGGAGCGGTGGCACACTGCCAGGGCTGGCCTGCGGGGCTGCGTGTGACAAGACTCCCGCTGTGGGAGGTCCCTGGGTTTCAGACCCCGCCCTGCACTTCACAAGTCACTGAAATCTTCAAACAGGTGCTCAGCCCTCGGCTGGGCCTTGGGTTACCGACCTGTAGAATGGGATGCTAAGGGGGATGGTTGCATCACTCAAGTACAATGGTCCATGCTGAGCTGTGAGTGCAGCGGCTGGCTGGGCAAACTCCAGCATCACTGTCTGGGGTGGGGGTGGGGGTGGGGGACACCTGCCTGGCACCTGCGTGTCTGAGTTCCGAGACCACAAGAGCTGCTTTCTCTGCACGGCAAAGACCCCTTTAATCTGAGAAGCCACACTGCCTCCTGCAAAATATTTTACATAATAACAAAACCAAACCACTGAGTATCTGCAGTGCACTCACAAGAGGGTGACACCTTCCTCCAGGCATATGGAGCCAGCTTCATACACTCGTTAAGTACCTGCCCGGCTGGGTACACAAACGTGAGCCCTCACTTACAATCGCTTCATCCATACGCTTCTGCAATGAAAAGTCTGCCTTTAGCAGCAAAACCTGACCTGGACTGCCACAAGGGGTGGGGGGACTGTTTATTATTTATCACAGTGCGAATATTCACACACTTCTCTATAGAAACACCTGTGGGTTTGCTCACGGGTCCTGCCCCACACACCGCCGTACTGAGAGCGTGTATCTCACGGAACATGTGATTGTAATGCTTTTTAACACCGGTAACTTAAAAACCGAGATACGACTGGCTGCACGAGTTTCGGAAAAGGGATTCTGACCCACATCGATTACTGCTTGCCAGGCAGTCATACCTTGCATACCCTGAACACGACAACAAAGCCACGTAATGCTTTTTCCAGACTTCATGTGTCTCCAGAATAGTCATACTTTGATGATTTCCAATCACAAAAAGGGGGCAGGGGGTGATCAACAGCCAGTGATTTGTGTGATATGACAGATAGGTGGGTGTCCTGAAGATATGAATACCTTTTCAGATGGGAGAGCCCAGCCTCACTGAAGACGAAACTGTCCCGACCCAGAAGACGGGAGGACTGAGAACTGCAGCAGTGTTTCTGAATGCAGAGGACGGTACGCATTTTAACGGTGACACAGCTTTAATGACAAATAGTCAGCGTACGATGCCATTTGGTGTAAGTGGACGTGTCTGTTTTTCTAAGCTGTTTGCATAGCATGTTGGAGGTGATCTGTAGTTGATGACCAGATATTCTGGAGAGTCAGAAATTGGGGGTGGGCCCTGCAGGGTGAGTTTTAGAAGGCACCCCCGGGGAAGTTGCGACTATGCTAGAGTGGAAACCCCCAGAGCTGACGTACTGTTTTTACTGAAGCCCTGTGCTTTACAAAGCCGCTGATTTTAAAAACGGCTCACCTTTGAGGCGACTGGTTGGCTCAGTCGGTCAAGCATCCGACTTTTACTTCAGATCATGATCTCACGATTCTTGAGTTCGAGCCCCGTGGAAGGCTCAGAGGCTGGAGCCTGCTTTGCTCTCTCTGCCCCTCCCGTGCTCACACTTTGTCTCTCTTTCTCTCTCAAAAATAAACATTAAAAAAAATTTTTTTTAATGGAATACCTTTAAGAAAAGCTTCACTTCAATAATGACATATATAGACTTATTAGTAGAAATTAAGGGGAAAAAATCAGCTATGACCTTAATCCTAACGTTTACATTTCCTCTCTACAGTATACTATTACTACTTAAACCTTCCTTTCTTTTCCTATTCTTCTGACAACAGATGATGTCTATGCTAATATGTTTTTAGCGAAAGCAGGAGTTTTTAAATAAGAAGCAAATGAATATGCCCCATTCTTTCCGAAGTCAACAGCAGCAAATGAGTCCAATTAATTAGAGTTGTCGGTTAATCGGAGTTAATTGGGCACCAGCAGAGGGGAGAGGAGACGGCCAGGGGACCGTGCACAGCACGGTTTCACAGGGCAAGGGCGCACCTCCTTTGAAAGGACATCTAACAAGCTACTGTTTCTTTTGAGGAATAAAAATATGGGCAGCTTAGTGGAAGATACTCTACTGAAAGAAGGAGTGAAGTGGCTCATTTTTCTCTTAACTGGCAACCAAGAAAACAATGTCTAGCACTGGGACCAGCAAACATGAAGCCACAGTTGTTGCTGGTGGCCCTGTTTGGGGAACAGCTACTCTGATGCTCGCATCTCGCACACGCATGCCCTAGGGTGGGACCTGGTTCCATGAAGGTCATCGCTGCATAAGAGGAGTCCTTTTCCACAAGTGGACTACTGGGTCAGTGGCACAGCTATCTGAAACCCTGAGCTCTCAACGTCATGGCCTGGAAACACAGTGATTCACAGGGGACAGGAGCTGAGTTATCTGAGAGCGCTGGATGTGGTATCTCGCTTGCCTTGGGCTTTTCTTGACTTCTTAAGGCAGCCGAGCTTGCTTAATCATTCCTAGAACCCTAAAGGCAAAAGCTGTGCCGTGAGGCCAGTGCAGGCAGCAGGTGCTAAGGGAAATTCTTTATGCTGCTGGCACAGGGCACCGGGCCCACGTCCTGCCCACCCTGCTATCATGGGGCTCCAATGGGCTCCGGGCACGCTCCTGCTGGCCCAGCTTGGTCTCAGTCAATCCACTGGCCAGACCAGCCGCCGTGGAGAGCCATGGCCCACGCAAGCCATGTCTTGCACGGGCCAGCATCTGCTGAGAGCAGCGGTCGCCCTAGGCATAGTAGGAAGGCACTGTCACCTGGAGGGCGACCAAGAAAGTGTGAAAACAGCACTCTCACGGACTTGGCGAGGGAAGGAAGAGGCACTCCTGCAGTTTCAAAGTCCTGAATGACAAAGGGAAGTGTGGAAGCCAGTGAAGACCCTTGGATGAGAACGAGCAGGGGCGGCTCACTCAGAGCTGGGCACAGGGAAGCTGCAGGGGGGAGGAGGCAGAGCAGGGGGTCTATGCAGAAGCAGGGCAGGCTACGTGATGGGTCTGGGGGGCACATCTGGCCTTTGGGGTTGGTCCTGTGCTGAAAGCTGGCAGTCAGTGAGGACGGAGTGGTGGGGACCAGTGACTTCCACAGAGGGCGTGCTCTGGCTCCCAGGAAAGCTGCCGGGGACGCTGAGGGCTGGGGCTCTGCCTCACATTCGTCCCGGGCAGTGTCGGCACCCTGCTGTCCTATGCGTAAGGTGGCAGTTAGCTGCCTGCTATTTCGTTCTTGCTCAGTATCCCCCAGGCTGCTGTCGTCTGCTCCTGGACCGTCACCCACGATGGAGAAGGAAGAACGGGCAACCAACCGCGAGGGGGCAGGTATCTCCACCTTAAGGCCACGAGATGCCCACATGGAAAGCCACCTGGTGAGCTGCGAAGGGGTGGGAGCCGTGCCGGCTGGCCCCAGACATTCAAGTCCCATTAAAGGAAACAGTCACCGAGCCAGTCAAAAATCGGGGACCATGGGCCCTACGTGGCTGCCGACAGCCTGTCCTCACATGTCGTCCTGGATACCCGGCAATCCACAAGCAAACCTGTACCACGTTCCCGGGCAGGCGCTGGGGCCACATGCACTGCCTAGCGCTGTTCACCTCGCTCCCTAGAGCACCTCTTCACACAGGAACTCCTCTCAGCCCTGCGTTAGTCACGGCCCTTCGGAGGGAAACACCCCACGGTCTGCACAGCAGCAAGGACCCTGTACGAGGGTGAGGAGGTGTTCACGAGGGACTGCGACAGTCAGGACACAAGGTGGTATAAAGTGAGTTCGGGCCTCTGCCCACTAACCCCATTCACACATGTGCTCTTATCCTGCTGTGCACTGTGGGGATGGACCTTTGTGGGAAACGCTCCAGCACAGGACGCTGGGTCCAAACAAAAGCCAGGGGGTAGGAAAGGCGCCTAAAAGTCCAAAGGGAAAAAAAAGAAAAAAAGAAAAAAAAAAAAAAAGAAACTTTGTAAAAATCCGCTGCAGTGAAGGGGGCCACCTGGGTGGCTCCGTCAGTTAAGCGTCCGACTCTTGGTTTCACTCAGGTCATGATCTCACGGTTCGTGAGTTGCAGCACATCGGGCTCTGCACAGATGTCACTGAGCTTGCTTCTCTGGTTTTCTCTCTCCGTCCCTCCCGATTCTCTCTCTTTCAAAATTAATAAATAAGCTTAAAACAAAAAATCTAGTGCAGCACAAAGCACAGACAGAAACAATGTTCTTTCAGGATTCCCACAAATCTTTACAGAAATCTTCCATTAAAAAACAGCAGGTTACAAACCACAGTAAGCTACAAAACTACCTTGTTTCATATTTAGTTGTAGTGTTGGCTTGTTTTGCTTAATTACGTGTGACCCAAAAATATTACTTGCTCACTGCTGCTCGCGGCCCCCCAGCTATTATTTTCATTTATGCTTTGCATACCGTGGAGAAAAAAAGAAAAAAACAAAACTGTAATGATATACAGGAGAACCCAAAGCAACGTAAAACTGATTTTTTTTCCTCCAAATTAAAAGTAAGCCAAAGTTTCAAATGACTGAGTACAGAGGTCCTTCTGGACCAAATATTTATAAATTGGAAACATCTTTTATTATAAAAATACATATGACATGCAACACTCAACAGAATCATACATGAACAATCTTAAGAACCAGACATTGATCTTCGGAATACAGAAAGGGCATATGCTTGAAATGCAATCGATTTGATTAAGCAAATATTTATTGGGCACCTACTATGTGATAGGACCTCAGAAAAACGTGATAATTGAGGCCCAAACAGTCCCTGCTATAAGTGAAATAAATCTGTGATGAGAACCAAACGGCTCATTAATGCCTGTTGAACAAACAAAGGAGCAGTCAAACACCCGCAAAGGTAGGGGACACTTTGCAAAAAGAATGAGAAAATGCCAGTATATAAATCCGAGTATTTCTCAAGACCTACTGAAATACTGCCCTCAGCTAACGGCAATGACCTGGTAGCCAAGAAAGGTCGTCTGAGAGCAGCAAGCAGAGGTTAGCACTGGGCCTCCTAGCAGTATGGGCAGGAGAAGGAAAACGAGAGCCTAGGAGGAAGGAAATTGAGAGCGTAGAGGAAGGAAATCGAGAGCCTAGCAGGAACGGAAGTACGGTGATCTGTTCTCCAGCCAAGACTGCAGGTTCCTACGGGCCGAGGGCACTTAGACACTCTCTCCCGCGTCCACTAACGCGCCCATGCTTTCTACAGATGGGAGAGGCTTGCATAGTCTCTGTGGCAGCTAGTTAACCTTTACAAACGAGCCTGCGCGTAAAAGGTAGCGCTTCCTTGTGTTTAGGGATGTAAAAGAGGGAAATGAATAATTAACAACCATGAAATTATGAGTCGTGGTAATTTTTGCTTCATTTTCGAAGCTTGCTTGCTCTAGCAGGCTTAGAGAAAAGTACTTAAGAGTATTTGATGTATCGCTTCCCGTGGCTGTAAGCTATCAGTTTTGAACCGTAAAGGAGTAATAATAACTGTGATTGCTTAAAATAAAGACCAGTAATGATCATTTGTGTGATCCCCTGTGAAGTAAAAACCTTTGATTAGCATTTGGCATGAATCACTGGCATTATCGATTATTCCACTTAGTGTGTATGGGGATTGCTCGAAGGATTTTTTTGTCCCCTGGTAATCCATACTCAACTTCTAAAACTCATTTAAGGGGCGCCTAGGTGGCTCAGCCGGTTGAGCATCCACCTTCAGCTCAGATCATGATCTCCACACTCCGTGAGTTCAAGCACCGCATTGGGCTCCGTGTTGACAGCTCAGAGCCTGGAACCTGGTTTGGATTCTGTGTGGGTATGTCTCTGCCCCTCCCCCACTCACACTCTGTCTCTCAAAAATAAATTAAAAAATATATAAAAATTATACAAGGACAGTGGGGCGCCTGGGTGGCTCATTCGGTTAAGCGTCCGACTTTGGCTCAGGTCATGATCTCACGGTTTGTGAGTTCGAGCCCCACGTCAGGGTCTGTGCTGACAGCTCAGAGCCTGGAGCCTGCTTTGGATTCTGTGTCTCCCTCTGTCTCTGCCCCTCTCCTGCTCATATTCTGTCTTTCTCTCAAAAATACATAAACATTAAAAACAATTCTTTTTTTTAAATATAAATAAATAAATAAATAAATAAATAAATAAATAAATAAAACAAACTCATTTAAAACATGAGCTGGTTCAGAAAATGTTGCTGGATCGCTCATCTACGTATGGAAGTATACCTGTATAATGGTGGAAAAATGAACACGGGTACTAGGATCATAGATCTAAATATAAAACCAAGACTAGGGGCGCCTGGGTGGCGCAGTCGGTTAAGCGTCCGACTTCAGCCAGGTCACGATCTCGCGGTCCGTGAGTTCGAGCCCCGCGTCAGGCTCTGGGCTGATGGCTCAGAGCCTGGAGCCTGTTTCGGATTCTGTGTCTCCCTCTCTCTCTGCCCCTCCCCCGTTCATGCTCTGTCTCTCTCTGTCCCAAAAATAAATAAACGTTGAAAAAAAAATTAAAAAAAAAAAAAACAAGACTATATAACTTGTACAAGAAAACCTAGAAGGACGTGTTTGCAATCATAGGTTATATGAGGTTTTCACACAGAGAACACAAAATGCAACCTGCATAGGGGATACGTGGATAAAGGGGCTTTCATCAAAATTAAAAGACACCACCAGCAAGAAAACAAAAGGCAAGGATATTTACAACACAGACACATGCACACACACGACTTGTATCTAGGAACCGAACTTACAACTTTTCTTTTTTTTTTTTTTTTTTTTTTTTTTCCAACGTTTATTTATTTTTGGGACAGAGAGAGACAGAGCATGAACGGGGGAGGGGCAGAGAGAGGGAGACACAGAATCGGAAACTGGCTCCAGGCTCCGAGCCATCAGCCCAGAGCCTGACGTGGGGCTCGAACTCCTGGACCGCGAGATCGTGACCTGGCTGAAGTCGGACGCTTAACCGACTGCGCCACCCAGGCGCCCCCGAACTTACAACTTTTCTTGCACAAGGAACCAAACTTTACAACTTTTCTTGCACAAGGAACCAAACTTTACAACTTTTCTCGCCCAAGGAACCGAACTTTACAACTCAATGATGAGCCAAAAAACCTGCAGTAGATAGAATAGCAATCCCCCAAAAATGTCTACAACGTTGTCCCCAGAACCTGTGAATATCTCACCTCACAGGCAAAAGGAAGTGTGACCCAGCATGCAGTGCGAGCACATTATGTGCCCTGAGATGGGGAGCTGGTCCTTGATTATGCAGCAGGCGCCAGGTCACCAGAGGGTGTTTATAAGGGGAGGCAGGCGGGTCAGAGTCAGGGGAGGAGGGGTGAGCACAGAAGCAGAAGCTGGGAGCGAGGGAGGGTCACAAGGCAAGGCATGCGGGAGGCCTCTAGATTCTCCTGCGGAGAGCCCTGAGGGAGCAGAGCGTGTGAACACCCTGCCAAGACTAATGTTGTACGTCTGGCCTGCAGAAGAGAATGATAACAATTCTGTGTTGTTTCAAGCCAGCAGCCATTACGTCATTTGTGGTAATTTGTTATAGCACCCTTAGCAAGCTCATACACAACCCAGTATAGAAACAGCTTTGCTGAACAGTGGGGCGGTTTCTGAAAGAGTTAAGTCTCCACCTAAGGAGTAGGAGTGGAAAGGGAAATACAACCCCTGGGTGCCTGCAACCACACGAATGGGTTTTAGGCCAATTACACCCGAAGAAGGAAGTCAGACAGGTAATGACACACTGAAACTGGTCCAACCGGGGCCCCTGGGTGGCTCAGTCAGTTAAGCGTCCAAGTCGTCAATTAGCATCAGGTCACGGTCTCACGGTTCGGGACATCCAGCCCTGCGTGAGGCTCTGGGCTGGCCATGCACCCTACTTGGAACTCTCTCTCTCCTTCTCGCTCTCTGCCCCTCCCCCACTCATGCTCTCTTTCCCTCTCTCAAAATAAATAAACTTAAAGGACAAAAAAAGCTGATCTAACTGTACCTTTATTATTTTTTTATGTTTATTTATTTTTGAGAGCGAGAGACAGAGCATGAACCGGGGAGGGGCAGAGAGAGAGGGAGACACAGAATCCGAAGCAGGCTCCGGACCCTGAGCTGTCAGCCCAGAGCCCGACGCGGGGCTCAAACCCACAGACCTCGAGGTCATGACCCGAGCTGAAGTCGGATGCCTACCGACTGAGCCACCCAGGCGCCCCTAACTGAACACTTTAAACTACCCGTGAAGGCCAATGTGACAAAAGTGTCTTGGAACTTGACCTTCCTTCGTAAAATGCCATCTCTGTGCTGTTGCAGAGAAAGTTTTCCGCGTGCATCCAAATCGCATGGTCAAGTCCTGAAAACGCAGGCAGGCTCCAGGAGTGGAGAATCTGCAGCACTGACGAGAAGAGTATTTCACACATTTGGAAGATCACCCAACGCTACACGGCGCTTGCCCTGCACTTCGGAACTGCCCTGAAAGTGCGACCGGGGCAGGACGAGCCACATGAATTCAGGTTTCCCTTGAGGAGAACAGACTGACAGCCAGTGCTGGCAGAGCAAGGCCACAAAGGGTTCGTGGAGCACAGCGTTCCTCCTGCTGGTGAACAGAGAGGTCCCTGGGGTCGGCCCATGGCCGACAGGACAAGAATGTGGACGCAACAGGTGACATAGAGATGGTTCTCGGCCAACCAAACACATAGGTGTCTTTTAGAAACCATGACGTGCGTGGCCAAGGAGGAAAGACTTTTAGCAATCTTGCCTCGTACCTTTGGCCTGGGAAGAAACGCCCTTTGCCAGGATTTCAGGAGGGCAACGAGCTTGCCCTAGGCAAGTCCCAGGTGTCCCTAGGCACCCGCCAGGTCAAGGACAGGGGTCCCCAGGTGGCCAGTGGGTGCAGCCAAGCAACCTTCCACCGGTGTGACGATCACACAGAGTGGTTCTCACAGGACCCACAGGAGATGCGATGCCCCCCTTTCTGAAGAAGGGTAAAACACAGACCAATAGGAGAATTTACTCCCCGCACCCAGGCCTCCCCTTGTCATTGTGCTCCCCGAGCGTCTGGCATTTCGTCCTGCTCTTTCTCCTGCCCTTGGACAGGTGCCAAAGGTCATGGGGAAGGCTGAGTGTTGGTGACGGTGGGGTCTGGAATCAGAGGCAACAGACATACGCAGTGGGTCCTGAGAAACAGAGCAAGGTGGTGAAGGCCAGAGACAGAGAGGCAGAAGGCAGAGAGGGCGGCACGATCCGAGCCCTGAGAAACCGCAGGATTACAGACAAATATTTCCTAAAATAGGGGGAAATTCAGGGAAGGAACTGTGGAAGGTGGCATTCACAATGAAGTGCTTTTCAAGTTGCAAATGTCCCAAACACAGCCTTGGACTCGCTCTACAAGGTGTCGACGCGTATCTGATGCCTGATGGTACATTACTGATACGTAAATGCTACTGGGCCAGCTTACGATCAAGAAAAGGAAATGTGTACGTGAATCTGAATAAAATAAATAAAAATAACGAAACGAGACTCACTGGCCAGGACTTAGTCCAGGGCAGCGAGCCCGCATATGCACCATCCAGCACTGACACGCAGCCCTGTATGCAATCGCGTGAGCTCCCGTTTTAACACACGGCCTCCGCACATTCCCTTGTCCCGTGTCAGTTCCGGGCACTGGGACTCAAGCAGTGGCTCTCCAGGAGTCCCACCCACACCGGCATCAGCATTATCTGGGCCCTCACAGGAAATGCAAATTCTTGGATCCACCCAGACCCACAGAGCCAGAGAGCCCGGGGCCCACGCTATTTGGGTTTTAACGAGCCCTGTGCAAGAGTTGTGATGCCTGCACAAGTGTTAGAACCTCGGGGCTGAAGTGTCATCAGCATTCACGGTCATGACACAACAGAGAATGTGTGGCTACTACAATAATTAGTAGGACAGGGTCAATAATTGGTGGCATTTCCCATGGGGTGAGTGGCACTGGAATCTGTGACAGCCGTCCGTGGTATGGACTAGGGGCACGGCATACCCAGCTCTCAGATGGGCACACTGATGCCAGGGCACAGCACCCTGACCATACAGGATGCAGAGAACGGGTCACCCAGTGTCTCCCCTCACTGGGGCTCCTGGGTGCTCCTCGGGACACCCGTTTGTCCCCACAACAGCCGATGGCTTCCAGCACCCAGATACTCACGTGGGCTGCAAAGTTTCATCCCCTTCCTTAAGCCCAGACGTCCTCCCTGTGCAAACCCAGGCTCGGACTTTCGCATTTGCCGTTTTGCTCTCTCTTGCTGGAAAGACTGATCTAGAAGCCTGGAGCAGTGATGCTTTGGTGTGTTATTCTCTGCAACTGGAGTTATCCAGCTGAGGGAACTAAGTGAAGGTATTTCCAGACTCTGGACGGTCAGCCAAGGGCTCCCCAAGAAGTGAGTGCTGCCAAAGATTTCTCTTAAGACCTGGAGCAGACCTCCCCTCATTTAGGCACGGAGGGGGCCATGAGCATACGGAGTCCTCCAGGGACGTTAAGCTCTGCCTTTCCCACAGGGAGTCTGAGGCCCACGCAGGCCGTGCACGCACCGCCCGGGCATCTGGACACAAGGGCCAGGCTTCCCAATGACATAAGCCCATTCTGCCGTGACGCACAGGCAGGGAGAACAGCAGGATGGGGACGGGAAGGGGAGATGTCATCAGCCGCAGCTTGTGCAGTGTGCAAAGCGGTCTTTCGG
This sequence comes from Prionailurus viverrinus, assembly GCF_022837055.1. Lineage (NCBI taxonomy): Eukaryota > Metazoa > Chordata > Mammalia > Carnivora > Felidae > Prionailurus > Prionailurus viverrinus. Next base: position 1,194,557 of record NC_062579.1, read on the forward strand.
AGCATGGGCGTCCTGGGGGTAAGCAGAGTGGAAGCAGCCAGAAGCTGTGCCCGTGGAGGAGGCGGAACACATACGGGGACTGTCACACCTGGGGGGCCACAGAGACATGCATCTGCACGCTGGGGCTGCCGCGTCCTACAGGTGTCACCTTGTCAAAGTAAAAAGCCTGCTGAACGGTCAGCTTCCTCACGGGTGCCGTAGGGAGAATGCTCCCTGTGACCTCGGGTTGTTTGAGGATGAAATGTGTCAGGTTGGAATTGTCCAGAAGAGAGCACGTGCTCAACACAGGGTGCTTTTCGAAAGGTCAACTGGGGAAATGAAGCCACAGGCACTTGTCCTAATATGTGCTCAAGATGATGCGTGTGAAAATACAGAACGGTCACTGATGAAGACACAAGTGAAGGAACAGGACCAGAGCATCCTTGAAGGGGCCTTCGCTGGCCCCCAGCTTCCCGAGCTCCCCTCCTGAGCGCCAGGCGTCTCTGGGCACCGGAGATCCTGTATCACAGAGCCTGGGGGGTCGTCACGGCACACACACATCATCCTGGACAAGAGCGGGCTCCAGGATGCTTGGAATTATGGGGAAGGTGGGCTGGCAGGGATAACTGAAAAGCAGAGTGAGGGCCCGTGGCTCCCAGGGGTGACGACCTGCTCCATCCGTGACACGGTGAGGCTCCTCCCACACAAAGCACCCACAGGTAGGGGGGCCGGTGGAGGCAGGTGTAGGGGAGGGTCCAGGCTGCCATCACGACGACGATGGGACGTGCCCCACTACCCACTAGGAGGGTGTTGTCTCTGCTGTGCTGCGTGAAGGTTCACCCCAGAGCCGTGTGATGGCAGTGAGGGGGGCAAAGAGCCCGCATTGCGTGTGTAAATTCAACACAGCTACACCATCTTTAAGTGGAGGCATCTAAAGGACGGCCAGTCGTCAGTCCCGCAAATTAAAATGTTTTTACATTCATTCGTACCTACAAGAAGCTGATACACATAATGAAGAAGAAAGGGTCCAGAAGGATGTTGCGTAACATCGAAATAAGCTCTATGTGCACATATTTTCTCTCTCCTTTTTCCTTTTGTTTCAACGTTCATTTATTTATTTTGAGACAGAGAGACAGATGGGCAGAGATATAGGGAGCTCACGTGCAGGGGAGGGGCAGAGAGAGAGAGGGAGACAGAGAATCCCAAGCAGGCTGCATGCCGTGAGCACCGAGCCTGACATGGGGCTCGGAGTCACGAACTGTGAGATGGTGACCTGAGCTGAAATCAAGAGTCGGACACTTACCAAACCACTGACCCATTCAAGTGCCCGGGTTCTCTTTTTAAAAGCATACTTTCAGCAGATTGCACAGAGAAAACAGGCTTTTCACACCAGTTTTTCCCTAGTCCCAGAGAGCGATGGCTGCTCCCTGTCGTACGTGTGTTCGTCTCATGTGTCCCAAGTGGAGTCCTTGAGGCGGAATCGGAATCTCAGGATGTGCACGTGGCGACGAGAGCCCGGTGTTCCCTGAAGTGGGCACCGCTGTGTTACGGGATGGCAGAGGGGTCGGCCCCGGATTGTGAATGAGAGCCCCAAGCACCACTGAGTGACAGGGTGCAGGACTCGGGGACACAGCCGCGCCTCCGTGCTTGGGGTGAAGTAGAAACACTGCACACGCAGCGCGTCTGGACTCTGCTCGCCCACTCACACACGCAGGACGTCTAACGTAACAGAAGTTTTCTCAGACTGTGTAATGCCCCCTGACCGTGCAGCCCGGGGAAACTCAACCACGGTCTCCAAAAAGACTTCTCCCTACGTCAAACTGATACCCTTGCTAGCACGATTAGGTATCTATGTCCCTTCTCCATCAACACTGTTGTCAGCTGCACCCCAAGAAAAGCTCTAACTTGAAGGTGGCCTACAACCCAAAATGACAGATAACTTGTTTTTTGTTTTGCAAACTATTATCAAGTAAGGTTTGGAAATACTTAAACATGCAATACTTTTTCTACCAGAATGTTTGCTTTTTGGCTCGTTATGCAATGGCCAACTCAAAAATTTCTTTGGCAGTTTTAGATTATGCTGAAATTATGCTCAATAGGGATGCTCCAACACTTTTTTATATTCCTTAAAGCAACAGTTCACAAATGTGGGGGAGGGGAGTGAGATTTTTACCCATGGGGGTACATAAAAGACAAGATAAATGTGTTTTTGTCTGTAAATCTTTTTTTAAAATCCGATTTAAAAGACAGTTACACTAAGCAATGATTATAAATCTCTATTTATGTGCACATAATGTTGAACGATGAAATTCTCATGACAGCCACAGCACGAAGGAGGGGGGAGAGGATGGAGCCATGTAGGAGCAAAGTTTTGGCATAAGTTTTAAGCTAAGCTGGCATTAGTGCAAACTAGGTGGTGACACATTAAGATGTTAACTGTAATTGGGCGCCTGGGTGGCTCAGTGGTTGAGCGTCTGACTTCGGCTCTGGTCATGATCTCACGGTCTGTGGGTTCGAGCCCCGTGTCGGGCTCTGTGCTGACAGCTCGGAGGCTGGAGCCTGCTTCGGATTCTGGGTCTCCCTCTCTCTCTCTGCCCCTTCCTCTCTCACACTCTATGTAACTCTCTCTCAAAAGTAAATAAACACTAAAAAAATTAAAAAAAAAAAGATGTTAACTGTAATCTTCAGAGCAACCACTAAGAAAATAACTAAGAACGTATATAATACATAATAAAAGAAACAAGGGGAGAATTAAAACGGCAGAGTGCTTGCTTCGGCAGCACATACACTAAAACTGGACGATACAGAGAAGACTAGCATGGCCCCTGAGCACGGATGACAGGCAAATTCGGAAAGTGTTCCATACTTTTCTCATAAGAGCCATTTATGGAAAGCCCACACCTAGTATCATCCTCAATGGGGAAAAACCTGAGAGCTTTCCCCCTAGGGTCAGGAACACAACAGGGATGTCCACTCTCACCGCCGTTGTTTAAGATAGTGTTGGAAGTTCTAGCATCAGCAATCAGACAACGAAAGGAAATCAAAGGCATCAAAATTGGCCAAGAAAAAGTCAAACTTTCAGTTTTCGCAGAGGACATGATACTCTATACGGAAAACTCTAAAGACTCCACCAAAAGACTGCTAGAACTGATCCATGAATTCAGCAAAGCCTCAGGGTACAAAATCAGTGTACAGAAATTGGTTGCATTTCTCTATACCAATAATGAAGCAACAGAAAGAGAAATCAAGAAATTGATCCCGTTTACAATTGCACCAAGAACCATCAAATACCTAGGAATAAACCTAACCAAAGTGGAAAAACCTGTATGCTGAAAACTTATGAAGGAGAAAGCTTTTGAAGGAAATTGAAGAAGACACAAACAAATGGAAAAACATTCCATGCCATGGATTGGAAGAATAAATAATGTTAAAATGTCAATATAAATATCAATATTACCCAAAGCAATCTGCACATTCAGTGCAATCCCAATCAAAACTGCACTGGCATTCTTCTCAAAGCTAGAACAAGCAATCCTAAAATTTCTATGGAACCACAAAAGACCCCAAATAGCAAAAGTCATATTTAAGAAGAAAACCAAAACAGAGGCATCGCAATCCCAGACTTTAGCTTCTACTACAAAGCTGTAATCATCAACACAGTATGATATTGGCACAAAACAGACACATAGACCAATGGAATAGAATAGAGACCCCAGAACTGAACCCACAAATGTATGGCCAACTAATCTTTGACAGAGCAGGCAAGAATATCCAATGGAAAAAAGACAGTCTCTTTAACAAATGGTGCTGGGAGAACTGCACAGCAACATGCACAAGAATGAACCTGTACCACTTTCTTACACCATACACAAAAATAAACTCAAAATTGATGAAAGACCTAAACGTGAGACAGGAAACCATTAAAATCCTCGAGGAGAAAACAGGCAAAAACCTCTTTGATCTTGGCCGCAGCAACTTCTTACTCAACATGTCTCCAGAGGCAAGGGAAACAAAAGCAAAAATGAACTACTGGGACCTCATCAAACTAAAGACTTTCTGCACAGCGAAGGAATCAGCAAAACTAAAAGACAACCGACAGAATGGAAGAAGATCTCTGCAAACGACATATCAGATAAAGGGTTAGTATCCAAAATCTACAAAGAACTTATCAAACTCAACACCCAAAAAACAAATAATCCAGTGAAGAAATGGGCAGAAGACATGAATAGACACTCTCCAAAGAAGATATCCAGATGGCCAATAGGCACATGAAAAGATGCTCAATGTCACTCCTCATTAGGGAAATACAAGTCAAAACCACACTGAGATACCACCTCATGCCAGTCAGAGTGGCTAAAATGAACAAATCAGGACACTATAGATGCTGGAGAAGATGTGGAGAAATGGGAACCCTCTTGTACTGTTGGTGGAAATGCAAACTGGTGCAGCCACTCTGGAAAACAGTGTGGAGGTTCCTCAAAAAATTAAAAATAGATCTACCCTATGACCCAGCAATAGCACTGCTAGGAATTTACCCAAGGGATACAGGAGTACTGATGTATAGGGGCACTTGTACCCCAATGTTCATAGCAGCACTTTCAACAGCCAAATTATGGAAAGAGCCTAAATGTCCATCAACTGACGAATGGATAAACATGATGTGGTTTATATATACAATGGAATACCACTTAGCAATGAGAAAGAACGAAATCTGGGCATTTGTAGCAACCTGGATAGAACTGGAGGGTATTATGCTGAGTGAAATAAGTGAGTCAGAAAATGATGGATACCTTATGTTTTCACTCATATGTGGATCTTGAGAAACTTAACAGAAGAGCATGGGGGAAAAGAAAGGAAAAAAAAATAGTTACAAACAGAGAGGGAAGGAGGCAAAGCATAAGAGACTCTTAAATACAGAGAACAAACTAAGGGTCGATGAGGGATGGGAGGGAGGGGAGGTGGGTGATGGGCATTGAGGAGGGCACTTGTTGGGATGAGCACTGGGTGTTGTATGTAAGCAATGGACCATGGGAATCTACCCCCAAAATCAACAGCACACTCTACACATTGTATGTTAGTCAATTTGACAATAAATTACATTTTTAAGAAAATAGTACACTAGAAAGTATCTAGTTAATATGAAAGAAGGCAGTATAACTTCTCCATGAAGAAATAAAGGAACAAAATAAGACATACACAAAACAATATGCCATACAAAAATCCTGTTTTATCAGGAGTGGCATTTGATGTAAATGATTAAAACCCCCAATTAAAAGCTAAACCCTGCCAGAATGGATTTTAAAACAAGAAGACCATGCTCCAAGTATAACGTGTCTACAAGACACAGTTTACGTCGAGAGAAGCACAAGATTTCAAGGAGGTTTGAAAAGATAGGCAAGGTGCACAGCAACCAAAAGAGAAGCAGATTGGCTACATCACACAACAGAGATTCAAGACAAATGCCTGTAGCGGTTACAAAGCAAAGAAATCTAACAGAAGCATCTTATAAAGAGGTCATTCCGTATTCTAAAGATGCGACAATTATAAACACGTATGAACTCCACAACAGAGCCCCAATTACATAAAAGAGAAACTGATAAAACTGTTGGGAGAAATAGATAATTCAACAATAGCAGTTGGAGATTTGGATGTGATGCTTTTAATAAGGGGTAGAACTAGATTAAAAAGCAGCAAGGATAGAGGGGACTAGACTTAACACCGTGAACTACGTAAACACCGCCAACCAGCTGGACTTAGTAGACATTTGCAGAATGTTCCCCCTGGCCGAAGAAAACACACCTTCTCCAGGGAAGACAGTATGCTAGGCCAAGGTGCCGCCGTAAACTGACAAACGCTTGAAATCATACAAAATACTTCCCCAATCTACAGTGGGATGAAAACAGAAGCTGGTAATAGAAAACCTACTGGGGAAATTGGCAAGAACACATGGAAACTACACAACGTGCCTGTATATTCAAAGGCCAAAGAGGAAATTATAAGGGAAACTCAGAGATCCTGTGGGGCGAATGAAAATGAAAACACGACACCCCCAAATCTTCGGGGAGCAGGCAGTGCTGGGAGGGAAGTGGATGGCCCCAAACGCCCGTATTACCAAACAATGGTCAGAGACCTGGAGCGTGTGAATAGGCTAAAGACGAGCAAGAGGCTGTGAGCCACGGAATGAGGCCGCCCGCATGTGGCTGGAGAAGGCAAGGGAATCCCAAGCCTCCAGAAAGGAACGCATCTCCAGAAAGGACACCAAGAGTTCAGCCCGCAAGACAGATACGGGATTTCTGACCTGCACAATGTCGCTGTTGTAAGACGTCTGTGTTGTCTTAACTGGTGACTACGGCAATAGAAAAATAACACAATAAGAAACGTTCTTGGCCACCTGTTTTTCCTTTTTTTCACTGGACTTCTAGTCCTTTTTTTCACTGGACTTCTTGAGACAGTGAGTCTCAAGCAGACCAAACACCCAGCGTAAGAAAGAACAAAATTTTCTGAACATGTCGTTCACGAGGACCTTAACAACCGGAGGTCAAAGGCAGCTACAGACGGTTCATGGCACTACGTGTGACACTTCCCTAAGGCTGGCCACCAGCTGTTAAAGAACACCGTGGCCTTGGCCTTTCTTAGTGCTACATCACAATCGCAGACGCACAAATCTCATTAATCGCTGGGTTCTTCTTTCCCATGTCCCACTGACACGTGTCATGAACATCAATAATTTAAGTCCTTCTTGAATTTTAGGGGACAAACAGACAACCACCGCGTTCTAGATGGATGTGTCTTTCTTATATTGCAGATGTGTAAACTCTGCTAAGAATTAGCTTCCGAAGGCCCCAGGCTTTATGGTTTAATGATGAATCCATATGTTTTTATGCCTTTTGAATAAATGAAAACCAGCAGATGTCCTCCACAAAATGCAAGGCTGAAAGACGTTCTTTCCCCGCTGAAAGAACAGCTTCCATTCTCTTCGGGATCTACCTTTCAGTGGCCTGCCCTGACCCTCCTCGCCTTCTGTCCTTACCACTGGTATGAAGCAAGCCCCCGCAGAGGGCCTGCTGGGATACAACATAAGCATTAGTAGGGAGACGACGCCAGAAACAGTTTTAATTTAGGGCGAGGCAAAGCATCGTGACATCTAGGAATCACACTGCGGTGAACTCAGCGCTGATCACTATAAAGTGCTCCTCCTTTAAAGACACAAAATGCATCATGTCCAGGCATATTCCTTTGGCTGTCAGGGCGTGCTTTTTGTTTAAGCAGTTTTGTGGGGGGGGGGGGGGGGGGGGTGTGGAGGAATGTCACAAAACTCAACTGTGGAAAGAGGACCCAAGGAAGACTGGAGAAACTTCTGTGGTGTTCCCACTGGCACAGCCAGTACATCCCAGAGCATTCCGTCTGTACATCCCAGCTCTGTACATCCCAGAGCATTCCGTCCCCAGGGTAAAGACTGTCGAACCTTGGTGCAGACTGCTGGATCCCTTCAGGCTATCAAAAATTCTAAACTCCTGGGTGGACTGGTCTGCCATACCAAAGGAACACAGACCGGGAGGCTTAACAGACCTTTCCCACACCCAATACTGCAGGCTGTGAGCCTGAGATCCAGGCAGGGCCGAGGCTGGTTCCCCCTTGAGGCCTGTCTCCTTGGCGTGTAAACTGTCTTCTCCCGCGTCCTCACGTGGCCATCCCTCTGTGTGTGCCCGTGCCCTAATTCCCCCTGGTTTTTTATTTATTATTAATTTTTGAGAAAGACAGCAAGCAGGGGAGGGACACACACAGAGAGAGAGAGAGAGAGAGAGAGAGAGACAGAGACAGAGACAGAGAGAGACAGAGAGAGAGAGAGAGAGAGAGAGAGAGAGAGAGAGAATGAATCTCCAGCAGGGTCCGTGCTATCAGCACAGAGCCAACGTGGGGCTTGAACTCACAAAACCGTGAGATCGTGACCTGAGCCAAATCAAGAGTCAGAGGCTTAACTGAGTGAGCCACGCAGGCACCCCCTAATCTCTTCTTGTTACAAGGACATCAGCCCTATGGGATCAGGGCCTGCCCTAGTGACCTCATTTGACCTTAGTCACCTCTTCAAAGACCCCACTTCCACACACAGCCCCATTCTGAGGGCCTGGGAGTGAAGGGTTTCAACTGGTGAATTTTGGGGAGTCCCAGTCCGGCCCATGGAGTTCTACTAACTCTTTATCTATTGGGTATTTCTTTCTGTCAAGGGCATACCCACCCAACCACTTAAGGTCTCCTCACACGTCTTATTTTTCAAAATGAGGAGGGACTAGGAGAGTAATCAACAAATAATCAAGATCCTTTTTATTTTATTTTTTATTTTTATTTTAATTTTTAAAAAAATTTTTTTTAATGTTTATTTATTTCTGAGACAGAGACAGACAGAGCATGAATGGGAGAGGGGCAGAGAGAGAGGGAGACACAGGACACAGAATCCAAAGCAGGCTCCGGGCTCTGAGCTGTCAGCACAGAGCCCGACACAGGGCTCAACCCACGAACTGTGAGATCATGACCTGAGGAGCCGAAGTCGGACGCTCAACCGACGGGAGCCACCCAGGCACCCCCAATCAAGATCCTTTTATTTAAAAGAATATGCTCACATGACCTAAGTTGGTTTACAAATCTCAGATTTTACTGAACTGTACTCAGGGTTTCTACAAAGAACCACGAGCAGCAAGGTGTGGGTCCCTCCGTCCATGGAGAGTGCACCACCAATACTCAAAAGCAGTGATGGGGGAGCAGTCTTGATCAAAGGGTACGGGCTTGGTGTCCTGACTTCCAGCGGCAAAGGGGCAACTAATGACACCTCCTCTCTGTGAACACGTACAGGGTCCATGGACACAGAGTTAAGGCCGGCCGCATGTCCATTTTCTGAGGCATGTCCGTCTATGGCCTTATATGGTGTTACTCTAAGTCAGACCCAGTACATGAAAGATATCGCCTTCAATCAGACGCCATTTTCATAGCCCTCCCTAGGACTTGCTTAAAGCTGGGACCTATAATCAGAATGGAGAATTCTTGTCGAGTTCAAAGAGTATTGGATTTAAGTGGAAAGACATTTACGTGTGTCAAAAAATGCAAAATTTAATCAGCTGGGTGGGAAAAGTATCTGGTAGAGGACGGATTTTCCCTAAGGGACAGGTAGCTCATTCGGTGCCCAAGATATTCAGTGATGTTTAAGGGAAGGAAGACCACCAAATAAACGCTTGTGTGCTATTTAATACTTTGTGACTTACAGTCTTTAATTGAATTTGGCCCATTGGGGCCACAGTGCCGTAAATAAACTTTTAAACGCGCACTGAAATTACTAATCTTCACTCACACGTTAAGATGATGTTAACTGACTTCTCCTGGAACAGTGAAGTGAACTTCAGATTCATCGTTCTTAATCAACTTCATTTATTAGGGGAAAGTGATCGTTGGCTATTCAAAAAGGTTCCATTGGCTAAATCGGACAAGAGAAGTAGTGAACGAGGACATAAAACCTAGTGGCTTTGTAAATATGGTTTAATGACCATCAAGGTGTTTAAGTTGATGACAGAAATTGTAAATAGAACCAGAGGCTGTTATGGCCTCTTGGCGTTGATGGTGTAAGCTTAATACGTTTGTACACAGAGTAGGCAGAAATTAAATGTTTTGAACTGCTAACATGAACAGTTGGTACATTTTTAAAACCAAGGTGTAGAGTAGTCAAGTCTGAACACAGGAGATGGGCCAGAGAGAGAGAGAGAGAGAGAATCAGAGAATCAGAGACTGAGAAAGGGTTGGGGAGAAAGGGTTCTGCCCCAAGGCAGAAATCAGCTCCTGGCAATGTCAGCTGATTCCAGAATGGAGTTCGCCACATTCAGGAAAAGGTGAGCGGGGACATTTGGAACTAAGAAATACACAGGGTGTATCAGGAGGGTTTCCTCCGTATGAATGTGGGTACCCACTTTCTACTGATAATCTTCCCACCCAGGGAAATATGTTCCCATTACCCAAGTCACACACACCCAGGCTATATTAGGCCCTGCATTTACAGGCTAGTGTTGATGCAAACGAGGGGTGCCATGGACAGGATCCAGACAGCTGTCTGACCCAAGAGCGAGGCCCAAGGTGATTATTCTGTGAATAATCAATAATTCATATCTTAGATTATAAGTTCCCAGCACAAGCCGTCATGATCTCTTTTCTGTACCTGGCAAGTACGTATTAAATATAATTGCACTTAAATGCAGCTGGACTCTGAGCTCCCGAGGGTGAAGTGACACGGTGAGTGTGGTTCTTATGTGGGAAGACAGGACAGAGTCCTTGGCCTTCGGCGGTTGGCAGCCACTGCTTTGGACATAATTAGAGAAGGCGAGTATATAGCAGAGAGGTGCCAGGAGGTCATTAGTTACAGCCCAAGGTTTCATTAACGACAGTTAACAACCCTGGAACATCTCAGGGCACACGCCCACGGATATCCCAGGTTCTGTGCCACTTTCTGTTCTCTTACTGGCTGCGCTGTATTGAGAATGCGGGCTGGAGAGAAGCAAGGGGTCCCCTCCCACCGATTCCTCTCGTCCACGCTCGTCCCCGCCACGCAGGTATACACGGCGGCTATCCACACCGCCAGCTACGTACTGACTGGGGTTTCTCTGCCGACACACACACCGCGTCTGGGCACTGTTCTACGTGCTCAGACCCCAACAGTCCATGGAACTGACCTGGCTCCGAACCCCGGTGGACCACATGGTCTAGGAGCCAGGGTTTTGCCCACGGCGCCCTCGGAGCACCGTAAGCAGGCCGCCTGCCCCCAAATACCCACGGGAAGGGACAGACTGGAAGCAAAACCCGCCAGCAAAGACCGCCTGTCGGCAAAGGGCTACTTCCTCACTCTCATCCGGGAGCAGCCTGTAAACTGTACTTTGGGGTAGATGCCCTTCCTTGTTCGAGGACTCAGACCCTTTCAAAGCGAGTGACAAGCGAATGACAGCACTTGGCGTGTTCACACGTCTACACGGACAGGACCCAAAACGGCAGGCTTTGGCACAGGGCTCAGGAGGAATCAGAGGGCCGAAGGGAAGCCCGGAAATGATGAAGGATCCCCACCCACTCCCCGTAGCAGGTAACACACTGTCCTCCTGGCCCCAAATCAATTTCTTTCTTTGCTATTTCCATGCAAAAGTAAACGAAGCAAATCAAGACGCATAGCAGAACACGATGGGTGTAGGTCCATTTGGCTGAGTTCCCAGATCCTTCCTTCCTAGACCTACCATCCAGGTCTGTGAGTATGTGCATCACACGCAGGCAGGGGGACGTCCACATGCAAATGTGAAATGTCTTCCGGGTACCAGCACGGTTCAAAGATGGGCCTAGACGGATGGCCATTTCTTGTGGTTCTCTCGGCAGGGTGATGCCTGCCGTAGGCATCTACGGGACTCCCACCCCCGCCCCAACCATGACATCAACGTAAATGTGGCCAGACTTTCAGGCGACTGAAAGTCAACATGTATCCATGCCCGGAACAGAACTGCTCACTTTTCCAAAGCCTTGTGTCTGCGGTGCTTGGGGATGAGCCCGTGCAATTCAGCCACGGCAGGAGGGAATCCCAGCCACATCTGTCTGCCTCGGTCCCTGCAAACTGTGTCATGAACTAAACTGCCCCTGAACCAGGCTTCTCCTCTTCCTTCCACACCAGCCCTCTGTGTCCTTGTAATGGGCTGCGTGGAGAGTCTCAAACAGATGCATCCACGTCCCACCTTCCTGGACCCTGTGAATGGGACCTTATTTGGAGAAAGGGTCTTTGCACATGTGATTAAGTCAAAAATCTCAAGATGACATCATCCTGTATTATCTGGGTGTGTCCGAAGCCCAATGACAGGTGTCCCTTTAGGAAGGAAATGAGAGGCCACATAAGGAGGGAGGCAGAGGTGGGAGCGATGTGGCCACAAAGCCAGGACTGTGGGAGCCACCAGAAGCTAGGATGGGTGGGACACAGCCCCCCCTACAACCTTGGAGGGAGCACGGCCCCGGCCACACCTGTCTACTTCCGGCCTCCAGAACTGGGAGAGACACGTCAAAGCCACCGTGGTGGTGGGACAGGGGTCCCGAGACACAAACACGGTCCTGGTGTCATTCACGGGGACAGCCGGAACAGCCTGCTGGCCGTCTCCACAGAGGGCAGGCCTTAGTCATCTGCATCACCATGTACAGCTTGCCACAGCGCCCTCTGCTCCAGGAAGCCCTCAGGAAGACGGCTCTGTCCTGGGAGCACTTTCCTAGCTCTGTTCCCATCACTCAGCGAGGAACCTCTTCTCCGGTCACACACAGGCACTTTTGCCAAAGCCCTGCCCTTTTCCATGTGCGCACAGCGTCCTCCCGGCCTAGGGCACGCTCAGCCTGGGCTGCCCTCCACCGAACGTCTTCCTGCGGCTCGGCCACAGAGCGCAGGACCCATCTTCTCTGGGAGGCACCCTGGGCTGCTGGCGCATGTCCCGCTCCTGGCTCCCAAGGAAACTGGGTCAGCTGAGCAGATAAATGACACTGCGGTAGCATGGACAACATCTGCCTTCCTGCAGCACATACGCCACCGCACCCCAGACCGTGTCCCCAGAAGCACAGGGGCGGTGAGGTGGGGAGATATCCATGCCCTGCGCCGGTCTCTCTAGCCGGCATTGGCTGGGCAGCTTAGCCAAGCCTGTGGGACCCATGAACTGAATGAATGCCCTGACCATCTGTCTCCTCGAGCTCTGTGGATCCATCCGATAAGACTTTTCTCCAATCCCTCCTCCACTTAGAACTCTATCCCCAAACAAACCCTCGACAGTGGAAAGTCCCACCCCCCCCCCCACCCCCCCAGCCATGTGGATGGACCCAGCTGAGGGCTGGCAGCTTCCAGTCACCTGAACTGCCTTGGATGGCTGGCTTCCTGTATTGTCCAAATGACCCAGTGGGCGACTGTAAATGCCTTTATCAGGCTGCTGCCTTTCGGGCAAGGTCAGCACAACTGGTTGAACAAGATTGCAGCAGAGATACGCTGCTGTACCTTCAGGAAGGGACGAGCTCGTCAGGCTGGGACTGGCAGACCCACAAATGACTTACATGTTTGTGTTCTGACCAAGTACCCAAGCACGAACCTGCAGGGCACAGGACAGGGCACCAGACACAGAACAGGTAGAGCTGACGGCCATGGTTCCCTGCACGAACGCTCTTTCTCTCGGAAGGGAAGTAGGGACCAGTTTGTGGCCACATTTCTCAAAGACATGTATGAACATTCTAGGGGAAAACTGCCGGTGAGCTCTGTGCTCCCACCAGCGCCTTCTTCATCCACTCATTTGCCCCAGGATCCCTGCCCTGTCACCCACGGGAAGAGCACAGTTCCAGAACCACCACTGGTATCGGTGGGGGTCACGGAAGTGCCCTGGATGAATCACTGCCTCGTTCTCTGCTCCGTCCTCTGCAGAAAGGGCAGTGACAGCAGTTAAGTGCGGGCCACCAGCTTGCAGACCTAACTAAGGCACACCGCAGCTCACAAGAGCGCTGAGCACACGGTGTAAAGGCTCACGAGAGACACTGTGGCTGTGCGAGGAAACCACTGAGAGCCTAAAGAAAGGCACTGGTGATCAGGAGGGCGTAGAAATGGCTCTGAAGGATTTAGGACTAAGTAAGCACTTGCATGCTTTGGGGCTGGGCCGAGGGTGAGGAAGAGAAGGTTGGAAGGGAAGTCTGAGTGTATGACGTGCATGGCTCACGGGGACGCTGCAGAAGACCAGGTCGGACAGAGAATTCTGGGCTCCACAGTAGACACAGTGTACCGGTGGCGCAGGGCTGACCGATGGTCACTGGGATGAACACAAGAGAGACCAGAGGGCAGTCCACAGGGGTCAGAGAGTCCTTAAAGCGAGAGCATTCGCTGCAGCCTGGGCTCACGAGCCATCGCCAAGAGAGAGGCGTGCAAGGCGAGTGCTTATGCCCTGTCAGCGTCACTAAACTACAGATGCTCACCCCTGTTGCTTCCCCAGAATATTTGACGTTGATCAGGAGTCTGGCCCGGCTACCTTGCAGAATGTCCTTGCAGTTTGTATTTGTCTGGTTGTATTCACGTAGCATCCCCTTACTTGTTCTTTGACCTTCCCAAACGAGAAAGCGCTCATAGACACCCAACTGGTGACCACCCAACTGTGAGACAGGTGAGCTGTTCTGGCAGTTAAGGACAGCACATCCTCTACCATGGCACTCTGGCCCTGTCCGGGCACCATCATGGCCCCCACACTGACTCCAATGGTCTTGGCTTCCATTGGTGACTCCTGTCCAAACCATTCATGGTGGGGACCGTGAAATGCTGATTTCCCTAATTCAACCATGCTTTCCATATTTATTGACTGCATTCTTCAAAAGAGCTGTCTTCCTCCCCACCTCCTCTGTCTTGAGAGGATTATGACATTTCCTTTTTTTTTTTTAGAGTATTACAATCTATTTTTTTTATCGTTTATTTATTATTGAGAGAGCATGAGCATGGGAGGGGCAGAGAGAGGAGGAGACACAGGATGCGAAGCAGGCTCCAGGCTCGGAGCTGTCAGCACAGAGCCCGACACTGGGCTCGAACTCACAAACCACGAGATCATGACCCAAGCTGAAGCTGGACGCTTCACCGACTGAGCCGCCCAGGCGCTCCTAGAGTATTACGATCTATCGTAGTCATTACTCTCTGGATTTCGTGTCATGCTGCATTTTGCCACTGGGACCCCTCCCTGCATTCTGGCAGTGGAGGTAGTCTCTGCTCGTCTTGTAGCTCCTGGACCCCAGACTGCAATCAGCCATTGTTTCGCTATCCTGGGTCCCTTCCTTGGGTATGATATTTAAAAACTGAGAAGCTAATCACTCTTAAGACTCATGAATCCTGCTTTGTGGGCTGGAGAAGCGACGTAAACTGTGCAGAACGCACAACTATATCCGCACAGACCCGCCTCTGTGGGAAGTACTAAGTTAACGCTTCCAAAGTGCACAAAGTGCAGCAACTGTATTTGCTGTCCCATCACTCTTGGGTTTCCAAGGAGTCTGAATGCACAGGTCTGAACGCACTTAGATGAAATCCCCTGAAGCCACTCAGAGATCACGGCACGTGGTCTGGAAGAGGTGGAAATAAACGCACTACAGTTGACAGGCTGCAGACACAGCCACCCAAGCACACCTATCCTCGGTTCCCGCAAGCACCCTCTTTTCCGAGTGTGTGCCAACGTGGCCTTGGCGTCCCCTGTAACCACACTGGCCCACCTTTCTGCCTGATGGTTCCGGCCTTGAAGACACAGAGACACTACGACCACCACCTACACCTGGGCTGTCAGGCTTAAGACCTCCCACCAAAACATCCCGTGTGGCACCAAGGAGGACAGGAGTGAGTTCCACACGTCTTACGAGGACGAGGCTTCTCACGACCAGGGACTAGGGCAACAGAACTGACCACGTGCATCCTCTCCCCAGAAAAGCAACAGGAGCTCTGCGTGTGCTTGCCGCAAATGGCTGAGTCCAGCTGACCGCTAAGCATAATTTGTAGGTCACGGGAAACAGAGGGACAGGTAAGGAGACAGCAGGCGCAGACAACCAGACAAACCCACAACGTAGAACATTGCATAACGTAACCGGCCTTCCCAAAGTCACTATCATGGGGGAAAACAAAGGATGCGATTGGAGGAAGGGGTGAAGCTTTCTGATTTACAGCAGGGTAAAGGCACATAAAACTACCATGTGGAACCCAGCTTGGAAAACACTAGAGTATTCTCAGCTGGACCATCGTCCCTTCTATGTTCTAATACAATCATTACTGAGAAGTCTTTTTTTTTTTTTTTTTTTCTAAACACAAACTGTCTGCTTGATAAAAATACTCTGTCCTGCTTCAGAAAACATGTTTATTGCTCTCGTATTTCTTCCCCTGGTCTGGAATGTCCGTTTTTCTTCTTCGCTCCTTCCTGCACTTGACATACATTCTCCAGGTGACTTCAGCTGAAAGTACTTTCTGTCTCTACCATGGCCTTACCATGCTTAGTAGCCAGTTATGCACAGAGTCCACTCACCACGTTTTATGTCCCACCGGGACACTGAGACTAAGAGTAGAGGCTTGCTTGAATCCCACACAGCACCTGGCACCAGACAAGGATGGGAATGTGAGCAGACAAGGATGAGTGGACGCACGGGTCCGGAATGCACGGGTGCACCACGGGGAGTGCTGAGATTAAGTACAACTAAATAAAAGGGACGATTCAGCTTCTCAGTGAAGTAGCTACATTTGACGCCCCTGGGTACCACGTGTGCTTCCTGTTCGCAGGGCAGACATACAACATTCCCAGGTGACAGGCAGCTGGTGACGGCTTCATGGACCGTGCTGGTCTAGGGAGGAGAGATGCGCAAAGTTCTCATCAAAGACACCCCACTTTTCCCACAGATAAGGGGGGAGGGCGGGATCTCAGGACATGAGAGGGAGGGAAACCTGATGCTTATTTTGACTCTTGCCCCCAACGTCTCACAGAAGCTCACATGTGCAAACCACGATTTTGCTCTTGTTCTGATTTCGGGTACAGACAGGACAGTCTACGGCCGCTTGCACAAGGTTTGGTTGGCTCCTGCGTCTCTCCCTGACCAGCCACGTGATGTGTGAGATTTTCCAGTACAGCATCACTGATCACAAAGGGGTGTATGCCATGACCTCGCTCCTAGACCTAGCAGCAAAGGAGAATCAAAGACCGCCCACCGCCCAACCCAGGACCACCAGCAATGCCAACGAAACCGCCCTGCAGGCAGGGGTGTGAGGACGCGACCACCCTCCGCCCGCACAGGGGCCCTCTCCGCACAGACACTCTGCCCACTGAGACTTGGCTACTGACTACAGACGTCATGGGGAATTCTCGGTGTGAGGGAGCCAGAGCACAGGGAAGGTGATGTACCTACCCGAAGCTCAGAACTTCAGGTAGAACAGCTGTCCACCTCTACAGAGCTGGCGGGGGGGCGGGGGGGGGGGGGGGGGGGGTGGGGAGAAAGCTTCTTAAGACAGGACGTGTTACGATTAGTATGTCTTTAACAAAACTCTCCATACACGTCCTGAGGGCAACTTTAACCAGAGACATCTGCACCAAACAGCCAAGATTGCCCCCACCTATTTTAACACAATTACGTGAAAGTTCTCACAAATCAAATGCTCTAATTACTCGTCACAGGTACTCATGCAGACTTGACGTGGGAAACTCATTTTTAAGTGCACTCCACTGTGGTAGGACGCTTTTCTATTTTCCAGTTACAGGCTGTGTCTCAATGCTTTTTCAAATGCCTCCTCCCTAGGTGTGACCAGGCATCTTTGTAATGAGTGCTTTGAGGACACTTCTTGGGGGCATCATTTCCCTTGCTGTTTTACATGGCATTAAAAAACCAGGGACCCTGACTGGTACGTAAATCACGGGAATTTAAAAAGAAAAGAATCAGAGTGAAGGGCAAATCATCAGAAAGACAAAAGGGGCCAAAATATCGCCCAACACACTGCTTTTCCAGAAGAAAGGATGAAAAGAGCAGAAACGGCTTTGTGACAAAGTGTGAGTGCTGTCCTCCCTCGATGATGAGAGTCTGTGAAGCCGCAGACACACACAGTGCGGGGCTGAACGAGGCAGGAGAAGGCAAGGACAGGGCAGGGCCCAGCCGCACTCACAGGGATTGGCTGAACGTTTCCGTCCAACCGCCAGCTGGACAAAAGTCTGTTATCAGCAGGATTCTGCAATCTGGATCTCAATCCCTTCTCAATTATTCTAGAAAGAGGAGCAGCTGTGGTGGGCGGCCGACGACCACCTCTAAGCACAAATTTTAGGTGGACGTGTTTGACCACTAACACCAGGCACAAACTTGGGGAGGACGCAGTTCAGATCTACTAGAAAGTGTCACCGATGGGGACAGGTTAGCAGCATCGGCCCATACTTGGTTTGCTTTGTTAGCAATGGCCAGTTTTCTCCAACATGGTCTAGAGTCCACTCTTCCCAAAGGGTCCTTCCCCAGATCACCAACAGCATCTTTTTCCAAAGTGAGATACTCAGAGTCTGCGCTGCCTTGGGCGTGGGCTCTCC
Organism: Prionailurus viverrinus; assembly: GCF_022837055.1. Lineage (NCBI taxonomy): Eukaryota > Metazoa > Chordata > Mammalia > Carnivora > Felidae > Prionailurus > Prionailurus viverrinus. The sequence goes on from NC_062579.1 coordinate 1,212,616, forward strand.
TCAGCTGCAAGGCCTTGGACTGCCCTCGGAACTTCAGCTGACTTCTCTGCAAGGACGGAAGGAACCCAAGTTTCACCTAGCAAGGAGAGCTAAAGCCTGAGCACGTGCGGTCAGCTCCCAGGGGAGTAGGGCAGAAAGAATGTGAACGTACCAGAACACGGCTGCCCCCACACCCAGCACGAGACCCCAGGGCACACAGCCAAGGTGGGGGGGGTTCCAAAATGTAGAGCATGCATGCGATGATTATCTCCAGCCAACGGGGATGCGTGTGCGTAGGGAGGCATCTTGACAATGCTTCGTTCGGCCCTACCTTCCTGAGGAAGTGTCACAACCCCGGTAGTGTCCAGATGATAGGGCACCACTGAGAAAAGAAGCTCCGGTCTCCACTTAAAAAAAATCTCATACGTGTTACGCAGGTCAGTTGGTCATGTGTGTTTTAGCGTTGCTGTGGGACATTTTATGCAGGTCCTATTTCTACGAGCACTGCTCGGCACAGCAAATTTCCTGTTTGCTAAAAACGACAGGCTTCCCCCCCCGTCCCCCACTTTGCTCCTAATTTCAGTTTTTTACGAACCGGATAATCTTCCCCATCCAGAAGGCGAGACACCATTGAATACCTGTCATCTTCCTTCAAAATCTTGTCGTGGTTGATAAACAATTTCAGTCCCTTCTCCTCTTTCTCTAAATGGCATTTGAGAGACAAAATTATTACCTAGATCATAGTTGATTATTACCTTGTGTCAACAAAAACAGAATCCAAAAGTGTCGTTTCTATTGCAAAGGACAACAGTGTCATACATTTCAAACGTCCGAAATAGTACCTCGGTGTGGTCAACCTTTCCACAAGAATTTCTATTTACTTCCTCATTCTCCTCTGATTAAACAAGCCTCCCCGCAGATATCAGCATTGCCTCCTGAAACTAATTGTTTTGAACCGTATTTCCCTGAGCACAGCAGTACAGGAGGCTAGGCTGACAAACGGAACTTGCAGGGGAAAATGCATTCACCGTGCTAACAAACCTACCGCAAAAGGACTGGTTACAAATGGACAGCACAGTGTGCTGCAAAGAGCAGACAGACTGAATGAACTACACCAGCATAACTGACCAGACCGCACGAGACAGAGCAGCACATTTTGGAAAGCAGTGTCTTATACGAGACATTTTGTAAAAAGAACGGAACGAGTGAATTTCTGAGGAAGTTCTGCAAAGCCTTCCTTACTACCTCAAAGCAGAGTGAAATCTGAAAGAAGGGGCAGACACTAAGAGGGAAAAAAAACCAAAAAGGGCCATGTCTTATCTTCCCAAAGGACACTAATCCTTGCTTCTCTGACCAGTTCAAAGGCTTGGATGACAGTTGCAAAGGGCAAACCATTTCGCTTGGTGTAACTGGCAAGTGGAGACCCCTGCTCATAACTGCTCCTGCAGGTCCCGTGACACAAGCCACATTCCTGGCTTCAGGGAGCAGCTATGTTTGCATCGGGAGTTGGAGGTAACCATACAGCTCATTTAGAAATTTAATAAACTACATTTTAACGAGACCTCTCAGTTTGCATTAATATTCATGAGACTCCCAGAACAGTTCTTTGGGCCTTTCATTAGAGGATAAGGAATTTATTTGACAACTTAACTTCTTGACCACCTGAGCAGGAAAAGTCCTGTCTACCAACGATACTTATGAATCCCAGAAGGTTTCTGAAATGGAGTCATTTCAGATTTAGGAGCTACATGCACTGTTCTCTGCAATTGGTGACCTCTATGGGGATTTACTTATTTATTTATTTTATACATTTACGGGAATTAATCTGGTTTCAAAGCGCCTGTTTCTATTCTGTGGCTTAAAAAAAAAAAAATCAGTCTTATTACTAGTGAATTACCTAGCAATAGGACCAGTGCAGAGGGCGAGGAGGGGGGCGGGGGGGGGGGGGGGCGGAAGGACGTCATACTCACCGTTTAAGATGAACACATCATTTATATTTAGAATCAGATCGATCTGGAATCATTCCTCAGCTTTGTTCCTTATCCGCTGTGTGACCTTGGGCAAGTGACTTAACCTCTCTGAGTTGTATTGTTTATTAGTGAATGCACATATCCTCCTCTACAGGGTTCTAGGCTACGAGCCCCTTAATGTATGCACACCTCCACCAGGTCAGCAGCCCATGTAAATTATGCAGGCATTTTTACAGTTCTGTGAGGGCTTCTGGAGGCTATGAGGTCAGAACACAGTAACTTAATACTGTTACGCAACAGGATGTGGAGGCTTTGGGTAGCCCTCAGGACAGTTCTCTCCGCATTTACGCACTGGGTGTTTGTCTTCTCTGAATTCTACCTGAACTTTTCACGGCAGGTGAACTTCCTGATGAGCATGGATTTCTCAGTCGAACCCCAGAGAGAGCACGTTGTAGAAGGATTGATAATCCCTGTGCTTTATCCAACTTTCAGTCCCTTGGGCTCAAAAGCACGGTGGGGTGGAGTTCTTGCACAGCCAAGCCCCTCCCCAAGTGATGCCGGAGCCGCAGGTCACTCCGGGCAGCCAGGCCACTTAAGAGGACTCGTCCGCCTCCGCAGCCCGGGCATTTGAGGCTGGATAATGTGTCGTGGCGTGGGGCGCTCCGGTGCACCGCGGGAGCCCCAACAGCACGCCCGGCCTCTAGTCCCCCCACCCCCGATTCCAGCAACATCCCCCTCTACCTAGGTGCCCCCCAACGCCTCCAGACGTTCCGGTTTGAGGACCCCTGCCCCGTGGGATGCTACAAGCAAGGTGCGTGCACCTCGGCGCCCACGCCGACGGCCCCCGGGAGCAGGCCGGCAGGGACCCACCAGGCTGATGCGCACGTGGGGAAACTGAGGCAGGGCGGCGTTCCCGGCAAGCACAGCGGGAAGGACCCTTCACTCCCGCGCGGTGGTCTCCGAGCGCCGCCCCCACGCGCGCTGCCCCTCCCCCGCACACGCACTCCGTCCCCACGCGCGGCGCGGCCACCGGAAGTAGTGCCCCGAGTGGCGTCGACACTGCAGCCCAGCGCGCGGCCGGCCAGACGTGGCCCCGGCGCTCCCGCCGCCGCTGCCTGCCTGGGGGGTCCCAGACTCGGCCCCGCCGCCGCCCTCGGGCCTGAAAGCCTGCGCCCCCCCTACTCCCACCGCCCGCGTCCTCCCCGGACAGCCCTCGCGGGTGGCGGCCGCAGGCTACCCACCAAGAAGGAGGCCGTCCATGTCAAAGAGCAGGTGGGTGACAGGCCGCGGCGGGGGCACGGGAGCCGCCATTGTGCCGGCGTCACGGCCAGGTAGGGGCGGAGAGAGGTGCGCGCGCCCGCCGCCCCGCGCCCGCGCGCCCCAGGCCTCCGCGCGAGCCCGGAGCCGCTCTGCGCACGCGCGCCCCGAGCCTCCGGGCCCTGAGCCGCTTCCGTGCACGCGCGCTCCGAGCCACCCTGCACGTCCCGAGCCGCACTGCGCACGCGCGCCTCTGGCGGTCCCTGGCGAGTCGTCGAGTGCGCGCTCCGAGCCGCGCACGCGCGCTTCCGTCTGTCCTCTGTGGCGCGCGCGCGCGCGTCTAAGAGGGTCACCCAGTCTCTGCCGAGGAGCCAGGATGCGGCACGGGCGGGCACGAGTTTGGCCGCATGCACCCCCGCAAACCGGGCAGCGCAGCGACGACCTGCCGGTGTGGGGGCAGATGCAGGACGAGATTGGAAAGGGTGGGTGGACGGAGGGAAAGCCTCGAAGGACGGTCCCTGGGGCAGTTGCGGGGAGGGCCGTAGAGGTGCTCAGGCGGGCATCACCGCGAGCCACCCGGTAAACGTGGAGCCAGATGGCCTGGTTATGCAGCCGTCCGAGCCCTGATTGGTCGTCCCGGGACCCTCGCAGATTTCCCCTTTCTGTTTCGCGCGCCAGCCGCCCCTTGGGCCCCGCCTGGCGCATGCGCAGTGGCCAGCGGGTCTGTCGGGTCTGCGGTCCCCCTGGCTTCATCACCGGCAGAGCATCCCCAGCTGGTGCGTCCTCCCAAAATCAGCCGAAAACGATCAGATAGGAAACGGAGGAAGCAAAATTAGGGACGTGCCTTGCCGCCTTCGCCTGCTCATGCTTCACCTGCCTTTGTGGCTCTGAGGCTTTTTGGTTTTTTGTTTTTTTAAACCTTTTGCATTCTTTCTGAATGCAACCTGGAAATAATTTTTTTTTCTTTTTGGCCACATTCAAAGATACCTTTATGTGTCCGTTTCTGCTTAGTGTTGGTTGGCGTTGCATATGCATATTTAAGCATAAGGATAGGGCCTCTTTAAGGAAGCCGAAGTTAGAAAGTTCCAGAGACTGTAAGACCTTAAGGGTGTATTTCTGGTGAAGTTCCAAAAGCCCAGTGTGACTTGCGTGGATTGGGTAAGCGGAGCAAGATGATAGGCAAGGAGTCTCTGTGCATCGCTTTCCTTGGGCATGAAAGATGGATGTTTGAGACACGCGGGTCAAGAATCCCTTAGTACTAGCAAATAGTATATATTCAGTTAATTCGTGTCTTTTAGAGCTGTTGCTGTGACAGGTTATGATTTCTTTTTGAGGACAGAGAAGGCAGTTCATCAATCAGTTAGTGAGGGGACTGTGCTCAGCTGCTGTAACAAAGAGGCTGGGTGGCCTGAACAACACACATATATTGCTTACAGTTCTGGAAGCCAGGGGTTGGAGAACAAACAGCCAACAGGGGTCAATGCCTTCAGAGACGTTAAGGACAGGATTGTTCCGGGCCTCTCCTTGGCTTGTACATGGTCTTCTTATATCTTTATATCATCTCTCTGTGGGTCTGTTTCTGTGTCCAAATTTCCCCTTTGTGTGAGGACTCCAGCTATAAGGGATTACCTATCCTAATGACCACGTTTTAATTTGATTATCTATGTAAAGGGGCGCCTGGGTGGCGCAGTCGGCTAAGCGTCCGACTTCAGCCAGGTCACGATCTCGCGGCCCGTGAGTTCGAGCCCCGCGTCGGGCTCTGGGCTGATGGCTCAGAGCCTGGAGCCTGTTTCCGATTCTGTGTCTCCCTCTCTCTCTGCCCCTCCCCCGTTCATGCTCTGTCTCTCTCTGTCTCAAAAATAAATAAACGTTGAAAAACAATTTAAAAAAAAAATCTATGTAAAGACTCTACCTTCAAATAAGATGATCTTCTGAGCCTCCTAGGGGTTAGGACTCCGACATTATATGTGTAATATATAGACACATGTGTATACGTCACTGCAGTTGCAGAGGGACAGGGGGTCGTGTGGACTTCTCTCCACAGATGTAAAAATGTGATTCAAATAATTTTTTCTTTGAATTTTATATATCTCTTGGATATGACGGAAGATATCCCTTCATTTACAAAAACAAAAGAAAAAAAAACCCAGAAACAGATCCCAAGAACCGTCGTGTTTGTGACAAGCTAGATTGGGGGGGAAAAAAAATGAAAACAGGTTCACACCTGAAGTGATTTCAACGTTTATTTATTTTTGGGACAGAGAGACAGAGCATGAACGGGGGAGGGGCAGAGAGAGAGGGAGACACAGAATCAGAAACAGGCTCCAGGCTCTGAGCCATCAGCCCAGAGCCTGACGCGGGGCTCGAACTCCCGGACCGCGAGATCGTGACCTGGCTGAAGTCGGACGCTTAACCGACTGCGCCACCCAGGCACCCCCTGAAGTGATTTCTATGCATGTAACTGAATGCACTTTGATGCTTCTTCTCCTAACAGTCAAAGATAGAAACAGAGCTTCTGGGGAGAGAGAGAGGATGAATTTCCTTTCACAAATTACAATTTATGTTTGCAAAATTGTGTTTTCCCCGTGGGATGATGTCTTACTTTTCCCGACAAGTTTAAAATGCGGCAGACGATCCAATCAACTGTAGTGTGGTGGCGTCCAAAACACATCCACAAGTGATCGTACAGATTGAAAATCAGGATCCTCTCCCACACAATGAACATGCATGCTAAAGCAAAAACGATAGATAGTCTCAGCTTATCTCAGCTTCCTCGTCTTGCTGTCTTGCTTTTTCTGTCCGTGTGTTTGCTCTCTGTGTCGTATCTGGAAAGGCGCTTGTTGTCCAAGTCCCATTTGGAAACCCACCGAGCCCTGCGGTTCACCCTGGGTGCCTCTCGTTTCCTTCCCCGGTTCCAACCCGGTCCCGGGGAGCCTGAGGCTGGTGGATGGTGCCCTTTCTGCAGGTTGCCTGTGCGGGGCCCTGCAGCAGCTGGCGGGGGGGCCAGGGCTGGGTCTCAAAGAGATGTGTGGAGGGAAGCCTTGCGGGACACTGGAGGTCCCTGTTGGCAGCACTAGCAAGCCTGTGGAGAGTTTGGAGAGCCCAAGGCGCCCTCTCCCACTGCAAGGTTCCTTGCACAGCTTAACATTCCTTTAGCTGGAGAACTGGCCTGGGAGTGGCTTCAGACATAACAAAGGAGCAGCGAAGGGCATATATCAAAGTACGCGTATCTTTTCACATATGCGTGCGCAAACATATACTTTTGTACTTTATTATATGTTGTGTGTGCTTTATATTCTTTATGGATTGGTACGCATCTGTGCATCAAGTCTGTTAAGTTATATGTAGTTTTTTGTATTCAGTAAGATCAAACGGTAAACAGCACACGGTAATAAAAACTTAAGCACCCAAGACCTCCCGAGTGAGTCCTAAGGGTAGTGGACTGTCTCTGTCAGAGACTTATAAATTCTTGGTGGACATTGCAGCTGGGAGACCCTTCCTAAGAGGATGCTAGTCTGTTCTGGCCGCTGTAACAAAGTGTCACAGACGGGGGTGCTTAAGACAGCAGACATTTGTCCCTCACAGTTCTGGAGGCCCAAAATCAAGATCAGGATGCTGACAGCCTGCTTCTTGGTTCATAGGTGGCTGTTTTGTCTCTCTGTCCTCATGTGGGTGGGGGTGGGGGCTCTGGTGCCTATTCTTATAAGCTCAGTAATCCCATCATGGGGGGCTCCATCATGATCTCATCAAAAGCTGATTAATAATTATATTAATATGTCACACGTGTATGTTGTGAAGTCTATACATTACTGCATGTGTTTTATACATGGTATATATTTAGTAAATTAAAAAAAAATTTAATTTATTTTTGAGAGAGAGCACGAGTGGGGGAGGAGCAGAGAAAGAGGGAGACACAGAATCTGAAGCAGGCTCCAGGCTCTGAGCTGTCAGGACAGAGCCCGATGTGGGGCTCAAACTTGTGATCTCTCAGATCATGACCTGAGCCAAAGTCTGACTCTTAAGCGACTGAGCCACCCAGGCGCCCCATATTACTTTAGTAAATTAGCAGAACCCAAGATGGGGTCCTGGGAACCTCGAATCTATAGCAGCTCCGTCAGAGGCTCTGGTGACAACCTCTCCTTGCTAGGGCCATCTAATTTGATGGTAGCAGGAACAGCGTTGGAGACTTCCCTGTGACTTCCCCTGTGAGATCCGACGCTGACTCCAGGTATGTGTGTCAGCATTGGGTTTAACTGCAGGACACCCACCTGGTGTTAGATTTGTGGGAAAACCCACAAATAGGCATTGGTGTCAGAATCGTGCTCTCCAGTGTCTTCCCTCCAAGTACCGCCCCACTGGAGATTCAGGCTTCATCCTGTGAATTTTGGGTGGGAGGAACCCCCAACACCCAGTCCATCGTAGAGTGTTACCATTTCCTTTGCCATCCAGTTATATTCAGGTTTGATAACTCACGCCCTTCGTTACCTGGCTGGGGACAGATGACTGAACGCGCTGGTTTACGGCTGTAACGATCACCCAGACATGCCTTCGAAGACTGGAAGGCAGCCCTGTGTAGACCTCCACACCGCAGTGTGCACACGGGTTTGTTTTCCCTCCGAGGTGGGCGTGAGCCAGATAGCACAGCAAGGGAAGTCTCACGCATGTTCGAGGAGACTTTAAGGTGGCTTCCCGGGCCCTCGTGTGTGCACAGAGATGCAGTGAAGTAAAGTGCAGGAACCGCTCGCCTGCATACCCCTGGTCCGGAATCGCAACCCCCCCCCCCCCCCCCCCGCCGTGCTCTCTTGATATTTGGGGCAGGGAAAGTTGACGTGGGCCGAATCGTGATTTCCAAAAGTCACGGGGTCAACTCCTAGCCCCCAGCACCTCAGAATGCGGCCGAATTCGGAGACGGAACCACTCGCCTGCATACCTGGGCTTCTAGCCCGTGGTACTTAGTGATGGCAGACGTAGCAGATGGGCACAATCCTTCTGTGTGGTGGGGGCCGTCCTGTGCTCCGTAGGCTTTTAACAGCATCCCTGGTCTCCTCCCAGTAGATGCCAGCAGCACCTCCCAGTACTTGTGTCTGTCCGTCTGTGTCTGTCTGTCTACCTATCCATGAAGCCGTCCCTCCAGCCGCACATCCATCCACACATCCACACACACGTATGCGCGCACACAGCCTGGCGTTCCGTTCTGGAGTCCAGCCGCGTAGGGAAGCAGGAGGGCAGGTTCTGATGTTCAGAAGTTCTGGCCCGTACGTGCAGTACCTTTCAGCCTAGACTCCCGGCGACTCCAGGAACTCACGACCCCGTGGGAAGAGCTCGCTGACCGGGGATTCGAGAGGGAGAATGTGGAGAACCCGCTCCCTGTACCGCTAAGAAATCTCACGAGTTCATTCTTAGAACAAAAACATGTGGCTGGCCTGGGAGTAGGGAACTGGGGGCCCCTCGCGGGGGAGGCCTGGGGTTTGCGTCTCTCCCTGCTCCCCTGGTTTCCGCATAAGCCAGGCAGCCCTGGACTGAGGCTTGAGCTCCGTGAATGGCTGACCTAGCCGCTCATGGCGTCTTTCCTCTGGGATGTGGTTGGTTGGTTTGTGGAGAGGGCCGTGACTGTTGACCTTCTTGGCCCTCAGCGTACAGTGGCAAGGACTCACCTCCGCGAGAGAAGCCAAGCTTCCTCCCGGCACCGGAAGGCAACTGAGGTGGCCCACGGCACAGCAGTGTCAGCCTCACGTGGGGTCTGGCCACAAACGCAGAACCGGAGGCCCCACCCAGACCTACTGAATCAGCCGGGTGGCCGAGGCCACTGACCCCCACCTGGGGTATGTGGGGCACTGCACTCTGGCATGGGAGCTCCACCTGGTATGAGTATCTCTGCTGGGGATTATTTTTATGTGAAAGTGTAGGAAACATGCCAGAGCTTGTTAGGGTCTATTATCTGCGTGGGCGCTGGTGGGTGATCCCCACGGTGGGTGGTCACGTATCCCGGTCAGCTTTCCCAGTGTCTTGGGAGACGACAAGTGGGTGGGATCCGTGCCTTCGACTTATTTTACTTGAATTCAGGTTAATGCAATGTGTGTTTTAGGGTTAAATGTATTCACAGGTTATTTATTTCATTTATTTATTTATTTTTTCAATGTTTATTTATTTTTGGGACAGAGAGAGACAGAGCATGAACGGGGGAGGGGCAGAGAGAGAGGGAGACACAGAATCGGAAACAGGCTCCAGGCTCCGAGCCATCAGCCCAGAGCCTGACGCGGGGCTCGAACTCCCGGACCGCGAGATCGTGACCTGGCTGAAGTCGGACGCTTAACCGACTGCGCCACCCAGGTGCCCCTATTTCATTTATTTAAATGTTTGTTTACCTGGAGAGACAGAGCATGCAGATGAGCAGGGGAGGGGCACAGAGAGAGAAGGAGAATTGCAAGCAGGCTCTGCATTGTCAGCACAGAGCCCAACGTGGGGCTTGACCCCATGAACCACAAGATCATGACCTGAGCCGAAATCAAGACTTGGATTCCTAACTGACTGAGCCCCCAAGGTGCCCCTATTTATTTCACTTTTAAACCGACCCTCACAAAACGGATAAAGGGCTTAAAGAAACTTCTATCAGGGAAGTAAAACGCCGGTCCATGTTAATGACAAGGAAACGTAACTTCCAGCATGAACTTCAGAGCACTCACGAATGAGAAAAAACACACATCGCATTGGTACATGAGTAGATGTCACTCATCTAAAATTGTATGTATACGGGGCGCCTGGGTGGCTCAGTCCGTTCAGCATCTGACTTCGACTCAGGTCACGATCTCACGGTTCGTGCATCCGAGCCTCACGTCAGGCTCCGTGCTGACAGCTCAGGCTGACAGCCTGCTTCAGATTTTGTGTCTTCCTCTCTCTCTGCCCCTCTTCCGCTTGCTCTGTCTCTCTCAAAAATAAATAAAAACATTAACAAAATAAAATAAGATAAAATTGTATCTTACAGAGAGGATGAATGCTCAAACATTGGGGAGATTGAAGTGCGTGGTCAAACCCTAGGCTGTTTCTCTCCCTGCCTGGGTGACTGGACATGACCATGGACATCTGACGGAGGGGCCTGAGGTTCATTGTGCCCCCCTGGTAGGAGCCTCGTTCACCACTGGGATCCATGGCAGTACACAAGGTCTCCTGCCCTCCCCCTCTCCCTCTTACCTTCCATCTCGTTTTGTTTTTTTTGTTTTGTTTTTTGTTTTTTGTTTTCAACGTTTATTTATTTTTGGGACAGAGAGAGACAGAGCATGAACGGGGGAGGGGCAGAGAGGGAGACACAGAGTCGGAAACAGGCTCCAGGCTCTGAGCCATCAGCCCAGAGCCTGACGCGGGGCTCGAACTCACGGACCGCGAGATCGTGACCTGGCTGAAGTCGGACGCTTCACCGACTGCGCCACCCAGGCGCCCCTAACGTTTATTTTTGAGACAGAGAGAGACAGAGCATGAACAGGGGAGGGGCAGAGAGAGGGAGACACAGAATCGGAAACAGGCTCCAGGCTCTGAGCTGTCAGCACAGAGCCCAACGCGGGGCTCGAACTCACGGACTGCAAGATCATGACCTGAGCCGAAGTTGGCCACTTAACCGACTGCGCCACCCAGGTGCCCCTCATCTCGTTTTGTTTTGTTTTGTTTTGTTTTGTTTTGTTTTGAGAGAGAGTGCGTGCACACAGATGCACAAGTGGGGGAGGGTCGGGGAGTTAGAGGGACAGAGGATCCCAAGCAGGCTCTGTGCTGACGGCAGACAGCCCCATATGGGGCTCGAACTCATGAATCGTGAGATTGTGCCCTGAGCTGAATTCAGATGCTTCACGAACTGAGCCCCCCGGGCTCCCCTCATTTTAAATTCTCCCCCTCTTGATTTTTGCCTCTGGCAGGGGGCCCTCCCTCCAGGACAGATTAGGGGTAGGTGTGCCCATGGTGGATGTGCCTGATGATGCTAGAGCAGACACCATTAGCTCATTTATGTATAAGAATGATTAACCGCTTTCCCAGTGAGGTTGTTGAGATGGTTTATAAAGTAGCGAGCATGTCCCAGTCGCTGGGGAGGCCTGGTGGCTTTTACTACACATGTTATGAAACAGCAAGCCAATTTTAACCGCGAACACCCAATCATTCTTTAATGTGCACCCTGAGCACCTGTCTTGTGTAAACATTGCTGAACACTGAGTGGGGCCCCATGCATATTGTATAAACTGCCACAGAGGATCAAAGCCTTCCCGACCAGCCAGCAGTGTTATCAGAGGAGCTGGATGCAAGGTGTGTGCTCTCACAGGTGAGGCTGAGGACAGAGTCTGTCCTTGGGGAGGAGATTCAGCATGGGGGGGGGGCGCCCGGGCACCCCTCCTGTGATCTGGAGGGAAGAGACAGAAGGAAGCAAGATGCCAGCATCACCAGGCGGCTCAGTCAGTTAAGTGTCAGGTCAGACTCTTGGTTTTGGCTCAGGTCATGATTGTCAGGTTCCGTGGGTTCAAGCCTCGCATCTGGCTCTGCGCTGGCAGCTCGGAGCCTGCTTGGGATTCTCTGTCTCCTCTCTCTGCCTCTCCTCCGCTTGCACTGTCTCTCTCTCAAAATAAATGGATAAACTTAAAAAAAAGATAATCTTTTAAGAAAAGTAAACAGGAAGAAACACTGTATATATATTTTTTCTTCCCTTGTGCAGTTTATTTTTTTTAATTTTTTTTTAACGTTTATTTATTTTTGAGACAGAGACACAGCCTGAATGGGGGGAGGGTCAGAGAGAGAGGGAGACACAGAATCTGAAACGGGCTCCAGGCTCTGAGCAGTCAGCACAGAGCCCGACGCGGGGCTCGAACCCACGGACCGCGAGATCATGACCTGAGCCGAAGTCGGATGCTTAACCGACTGAGCCACCCAGGCACCCCTTCCCTTGTGCAGTTTAGATGCAAATCCACAAGGGCAGTGCTGGGGAGGAAGAATTTTACTCTGCCCTTCGTAGATTCTTCCAGCTGGTCTGAGAGTTAAATTGACATGAGACATATTAACAGGAGAAAATCAAATTTAATTTCGTAGGTACAGGAACACCACGTACGTGAGGGGTTCCAGGTCAGAAAGGTAAAACGAGGTATCTATGCCATCCTGAGCTAAGGAGTGGGATGGTGTCCTCAAAGGAGAAGGCAACTCATGGGGCAGTAAGAACATGTTCAGTAATTAGATGTTTGCCCTGCCACACAGATGGGCACTCAGATAAAACTCATCTCTGATAATAACTCTCATTCTGAGAGAGAGCCCTAGTTTAGATCCTTGTAGGTGGTTATGGGAGGGGTGAAAGCTGCTCTTGAGCCTGCGAGGTCTTGTCTGTCTCCAGCTCTAAACAGTCCCTGTGCCAAGCTGACCCACTCTGGGGAGGCTTGCTCGGAACCCCTTCAGCAGCATCAGCAGTGCCTGACTGTGACCTTAGTAAAGTAGCAGCTCTTACCCTAGTCAGCCCCAGAGAAGCAGGTGTCCCCCTTTGCCAAGCTCCACCCTGCTCCTGGACAAACTGCAGCGAAGCAGATGGCAGGTGGGAGCAGACAGCTGGCTGCTCTGCCTCCTCCTCTCCCTCCCCAAGCAGACAGGAGCCTGGAGGCGCCTGGGTGGCTCACTTGGTTGAGCATCTGACTTCGGCTCAGGTCATGATCTCACGGTTCGGTTCATGAGTTCAAGCCGTGCACGGAGCTCTCTGCTGTCAACACGAAGCCTACTTCGGATCTTCTGTCCCCGTCTCTCTGCCCCTACCCTGCTTATACTCGCTCTCAAAAATAAACATTAATTTTTTTTTTTTTTAAAGAAGACAGGAGCCTGGAATGGGCATGTGCCAAACCATCCTTGCTAAATCCGTCAGTCACATGTTGTCGAGAAGGACTGTTCCTGGGGTCAGTGGTGTTCTTTTCACTTTTTTCTTTTTTTTTTAACACAGTATTTCCCAAACACGTCACACACGCACTGTTGTAAAAGGAAGTAATACGTGTTAACTTCCATTAGGTTGGGTCCATCCCAGCACACTTTTGGAAATGCCAGGCTGCTGTTATGATTACAGTCCAGGAAGACTCCAAAATTCTAACCACAGCTGTCCTGAAGCAATCTTTTAGTATGAGTTTGGGATCTGAGCACGTCAATGGGACACCCAACACGTTGAGATAGCAGAATAAATCTACATAGTAAAACTGTACAGGATGAAAATCTTAAGTACCTTCCAGAGTGAAGATTCTAACAATCTTAAGAGCAATGGGATGTGTGTGTCTACATACAGACACACGCATTTATGGTACGTACATAAATAATCTAGTTGTGTGTGTGTGAGTTTTTTTTAAAAGTAATCTCTGTGCCCAGCATGGGGCTTGAACTCATGGCCCCAAGATGAAGAGTTGCACGCTCTCCTGACTGAGCCAGCCAGTTGTGTGTGTGTGTGTGTGTGTGTGTGTTTTATTTTGAGACAGAGACAGAGACAGAGAGAGAGAGAGAGAGAGAGAGAGAGAGAGATTCCCAAGCAGCCTCCATGCTGTCAGCTCAGAGCCCAATGCGGGGCTGGGATTCACAAACCATGAGATCATGACCTGAGCTGAAACCAAGAGTCAGACGTTTAACCAGGTGAGCCATCCAGACGCCCCTTAAGAAACTGGAGGAAAGATGTATATAATTTAAATATGTTTAGCTTACATATACGCAGACGCGTATAAGTAATATATGCATTTATGGTTTTTAGAAACTGATGAATAAAATTCATTACATAGCATTTCAACAGACTTGATTTACACATACACATGCATTGAGTATGTAAATAGATATGTGTGTGGCTTTCAGAAACTTAAGAGGAAAGTTTTTTTGTATATAATGTGTATGTATGTATACGTAAAATAGCACAGACTTGAGAGTGGTATAATATTTTACAATATTTTGTTCTTTTGTGGCCACACTTCAAATGAATATGTATGTCGGCTGCCACTGTACTTAACATGTAAGGAGTAACACTTAAAAAGAATGTATTTCTGGGGCGCCTGGGTGGCTCAGTCAGTTAAGCATCCGACTTTGGCTCAGGTCATGATCTCATGGTTCGTGAGTTCGAGCCCCACATCGGGCTCTGTGCTGACAGCTGGGAGCCTGGAGCCTGCTTGGGATTCTGTGTCGCCCTCTCTCTCTCCTCCTCCCCCATTTGCTGTCTCCATCCCTCAAATAATGAATAAACGTTCAAAAAAAAAAACATTTAAAAGGATGTATTTCAGCTCTGTTTTCCAGGGCCATTTCCACTACTCTCCATGAACCTTAGAGGCAATCAGTTCCTGTGAGTCCTTCCTCCTGGAGTAGACCACAATGCCATTTTAGGGAAGGTGACATCCAGGACTTAGTTTGGGGTTTAATGATAAAGCTTCAAACCCCGGAATGCGTTCTGTCGAAGAGAAGGTAACGATTAGTGCACAGGGCTAGTCAACACTGAGAAGTACATGGTAATGGGAGACCATAAGTTACCAAAAGCGCCTCCTGGAAACAACCCAGAAATTCCTATCTTCCTCCGTTGTTCAGCCCCTGTCCATGTTACACATTCTGTAGGGGGCTTTCCTACGTGATTTTTGTGATGCCTGGTAACATTCATGGTAATCACAAGGAGGGTCTCAAGATGAGGGGTGGTTTAGCGTTTCTGGGCTTTTTGCAGGTGGTGGGGGTGCCTTGCTGGAGAATAGCTGAGCTCACCCCGAATGAACGCAGAGCTAAACGTGCTGAACGCTATGTCACCATAGATAATACAATAGGAAAACTGAACGGTGGATTCTGGGGCCCCAAGGCCTCTCCTCCCCATATGGCTAAGAGGAGAACCCTTCCGTGAACACCATGTTGCCTGTCCCAGTGGCCCGATTTGCATGGAGATGCTTCTTCCTTGATTCAGGGCCCTCATGACTGAGCTTTGGTCTTTATGTTCAGTCCTGGAGAATGAGTCTTTGCTTGCTGATGCCTGAATAACTGCGTCGTGCCCTAGTTCTGTGGGAGTCGAGAATTTTCCAGCAATGGTCTCTCCACTGGGCTGTTCCTCTCTAGAGAGCTGAGTGAGACAGCATACCAAGTTTTGGCTGAGGGTTCCTCTGTGATGCCTCTGATGGGCAGACCAGTCAGAGCTGGGCCGTTGTCCCTAGTTGGTAACCTTGCCTGGAACATATTCTTCCTGCTGTGTGGGAGAGAGGGCTGGTGCTCAGAGAGGCTGAGTGCTTTCCTGAGGTCACACAGCTATCCGGTGCCAGAGTCAGAACTGAATTCATATCCCCTCATTCTGAGGGGATATTTATTGTAGTGCTGTACTACGTTGAGAGCATTGGTCAAGGGGCAAAGAAGTAAAGTGTCAGGGGAATCTTCGATGGAGGTAGCCATAGTCGGGCCCTGTGGGATCTGGGCCCTGTAGCAGGGAAGGAGAAAGACACATGAGAGGTTTGCAGATGGCTTGCTCTTTGGGACTTCTGCTTGGGAGGACCTCTTTTGAGGAGGACGAGGAGGGGGCTCCTATAGGAGCAGGCACCACTACCCCTGTCTCAGGAGTTGTGGATGGACAGGAATTGGCTGGGTGGCTCCCAAGAACCCGTAAAGATGCCCTTCAGAGGGAGGGTCTGTCTCCAGTCTGCCACCTGCAGCCATGTCTCAAACAGGACCCTTGAGAAGGGACCTTTCTGTCCCTGTGGCCCCACCTTGCCCTGCACACTCCAAGCCATGGGACTGTGGCAGCAGCTGGGGCGGGGGGCTGGGTCATAAATGAGAAAGCCAGCGGCCACCCTCCAGGACCACCAAGACCATGCTTTTGCTGGGGAAGGGCGGGGGACTCATGTGGGAATTAAACCTGTAGAGTTTCAGCATTGCTCTAGACATTTCTTGGTGAGCTTTAAAGCATTCAGCGATTGGAAGCATCCCGGGGTGTGCTGGAGTTTTGACCACTAGCTCATATGAAACCTCTATCCCATGTGCAAGTTTTATGGAGTCCCCAGGAGACCAGACATCACCCCGTGACGGTGTGTGGGTCATGCTTATTCACAATAAGATATTGTTTCAGATTTCGGTGCGGTATCCTCTTGGGTTACCGTTAAGAATGGGAACTGTGTTAGCACCTGCTGCATTATGTATTAATTCAGTGGGTGCCTACCAGGAGCCAGAGGCACACAAAATAATTACAAATGGGCAATGTTTTATTTATAGAGGTGGGATAATGAGCACAACTACTCAGAGTTCGGCTTTGCCTTTTTTCTTCTTGTACACAAAACACGATGAATGATGTGAGGGGAGAAGGCAATCCTGGAAGCTGTTTTTCCTGAGGTTTGGTTTCCCCCAAGATATGGGAGATGAGAGTCCCTGCCCCTTTCATCAGTGTTGAGGGCACACCTACCTGCTCGCCACCCATGAAGCCTGCCGCCGTCCTTGCTCAGCGCCCGAGCCTTGGTGTTGGCGACGGGCACGAATTCCTTGGGGCCCCGTGTGCCGTGTAGGCGGCTGGAACTCCCCTAACAGACAGGCTTGGAGGGCCTGTGTGGATCAGGATGTGCACAGAGCATTCAAAACATCACCGTCGCCCGCGTCCCCAGGTCTTATTGCTGGAAGAACACGTCGGCACTTGTCCGCCCCCCTCCCGTAGCTCTGTTTCCTTGTCCCGCACTGACACATGAGGAATGCTGGCTGAACGGCTGGCTGCCCCCACCCCCCGCACCTGCCGGCCGGTCAGTAAAGGTTGAAGGGAAGCATTCAGACCCGATACGCGTTCTGAACGAAGTGATACCTAGCACGTGAATACTCAGCTGGGGTCAGGAAGGGCAGTCTCCCTCTGATTTATATGTGAAACACGCGGGGTGGGAGGGAAGACAAGTGGAGAGATACGTGCAGTTAAATAACTTTTCTATGATCGATTCGCCAATCACCCCGCGATGACTGTCTGGCCGTACCTGGGCTGTCTCGTGATTATTCACAGCCCGGGAGCTCTGGGCTGGGTCCTGTCCAGCATGGCTCCTTCAAAAGCTGTGTGAGGTCCTTGGACGGAAGGTACAGTGTCAGAGTCTCCTGGCGAGAGAGCACCCTGTGGAGAAGCCTCGGAAGAACCGGTGAGTTGGATTGCTTTTTGGTTTTGGTTTTGTTTTGGATCTTCTGTGGGAATAATGAAAGTTGGTACACTCCTAGCTGTTGTGTTACAGTTTTTAAAAATCCTGTAGGACCGCCTGGGAGGCTCAGTCAGTTAAGCGTCTGACTCTTGATTTCGGCTCAGGTCACGGTCTTGAGGTTCATGAGGTCAAGACCCTCACTGGACTCCATGTTTACAGTGCGGAGCCTGCTTGCTATTCTCTGTCTCCTTCTCTCTCTGCTCCTCCCCACTCCTCTCTCTCTCTCTCTCTCTCTCTCTCTCTCTCTCTCTGCCCCTCTTCCACTCACACCCACTCTCCCCATCACACACACAAAAAAAAAAACCTGTAGAACCACCTACAAGAATTCATCTGTTTTCATTTTCATCTGCCCTGAAACAGGGAGGTCTTGAGGGAGAAGAAACTGATTGCCAAATAGTCTTTCTTTCTTTCTGGATTAAAGTGGTGGTTTGAAAACACACGCTTGATCAAAAGAATAATGGAGAGCCCAGAGGCAAGAAACCCAAGAGGAAATGAGCAAATAAAGAGGTGCATTTTGTGCTGTGCTTAAGTCAGAAGAGAAATTGAATTAACCTTGTATATCAAAATATTAGGACCCGTGCTTCTGCGTTAGATAGAATGCGTGTAAATACGATGTGTGTGCCATGAAGCACATGTCGTGAAATATTGGTATTCGTGTAAGCTTGCAACTCATTGCTTTCCTAAAGAGTAAATTTGAGGCATAATCAAGAGCAGTTCTGCTCTTGTTTTAAGCTTTTTAAAATTTTGACATATTTATCTTTCATTTTAAGTGTACAGATACAAAATAATGTCTCACGAGCCCCTTGCGTTGGTGTTTGGAAAAAAAAAAAAAAAGGCAGAACACAGCTGACCCCAATTAGTAGATCCATTGCTGAACAGGCTGCATTGGTCTTGCTTTGGGTGGGGGCTTCATTACCCCAGTGTTGGACATTATGTCCAGCTGTGTAGACGGTCTTTGCAGAGGAGGAGGGTTAAGTGGGAGGAGGGTTAATGGTATGTGGCTGAGAAATCGACCACTCTTTATTCTGAAGATTGGTATCAGTTGCGGGAGATAAGCATCCGGAACAACGTGACCTTTGCAATGCCTGCCACACGTAATCTACCCATCATGGGTCAACAAAAATGCGTAATTTCCTTTTTTTCCCCAAAGAGGGGTGCTAGGACTTGCACGTAATGTCTTTCGGATAAACCTTCCATGCCGTTCTCTGAGTGAATGATCCTAGTTAATTACGACGTTCAGTACTTGCCTACTTCTTATGCAGGTAGCCACATTTGTCACATATGCGTTGATTTCATCCTCTAAGTTAACCCTTGCAGGTTGAATTTGAGGGCCGATGAGAAGACTTGTCACTGGAGATGACGTCACTAAAAATGGTGAAATGCTGGTCAAAAGATTATTGCATTCTACAGTTATTTACGATAGGCACTTTTTGTCTCTACAAATGCATCTATACAAATAGCACCTGACAGACTATCCCTATGAATTGGTGTCTACAGTGACACTAATATTTACCAGGTGAGAAATTGCCCCATTTTCATTTATACCGAGATTAAAACATAATGACGGATGATATCAGGATCCAGAAATGTAAATGCTTTCAGTGCATTAAAAACAAAAAACAAAAAAAAACCGCTCCTATTTGCATTTAAAACTAAAGAATAAACGTCAGGCATTGCTTAAAAGGCTCATTGAAATATGGGGCACCTGGGTGGCTCTGTTGGTTGGGTGTCCGACTTCAGCTCAGGTCATAATCTCATGATTTGTGGGTTCAAGCCCCGCGTCGGGCTCTGTGCTGACAGCTCGGAGCCTGAAACCTGCTTCCAATTCTGTGTCTCCCTCTCTCTCTGCCCCTCCTCAGCTCACACTCTGTCTCTTTCAAAAATAAACAAATGCTAAAAATATATATATATTTTTAAAAAAGGCTGATTGAAATAAACATTAAAAGTTTCTGGGAAAAACTCTAAAAACTCTTCTCCAGAGCACTCTCTATCTCTATTGTTTTGTTTGTGTCTTGTCCTCTCATTAAAATTCCTACCTTGTTTGGAAATTAACCCTGTAAAACTTGGCCACTGAGTCAACAATCCCTTACCTAGCACCCTTGGGATTCAGGTAATGAAATATGTTGCAATCGTGAAACACAAGTCCAGTCTTACCTGGAAGGCTGTCCATGTGGGAAAACACTCTGTGTAAATACTGCGGGTGCCAGTGTCAATAATAATTAAGTGCTTATTACGAGGAGGAAGTGCAGGCCAGAGAGTCACTTTGGGCTCAGTGTAGCGCCTTCGACTTTCCACTCTGGCAGAAAGCATGGAGGTGAGGCAGAGGGGGTCCAGGGTCCCGTGTTCCTCTTAGTGGCTCCAGGACTGGGGGATGTCTTGTCCAGAGACAGACGCAGGACTGGGATGTCCCCTTTTGCAAGTAATGTGTCCACCCCGGGGTTTCTCGGTTGCAGCCCTGGAAGGTTCATTGCTGTAGGGACTGACCTGTCTTTGCAGGATGTTTACTCTCTACCCATCAGCATCCTGTTCAGCGTGGACAGGTTTTCTCAGCGCCTGGTCCCTTGACTCCTTTCCAAGTGCCCCTGCCACCTTACAGATACACAGCTCTTTGTCCGTAACCAACAAGAACAAAGACAAAAGGATGGGAAGCCAGGCTCTTGGGGAAAATTATTTTTGGCAGTTCTGCACCAATGGACGCAGAACCAATGTAAAGTTGAACAGTTTTTATCCCATGGAATGCTGCAAGACTGTTCATATGTGTGTCTGCAGGTTGCCATCCAGAACTTCGGTCAGGCTGTGTTACGTAACACACGATATACTCACCATCATGCTGTCTCGTGTGTATATGCATTATGTATTGTACTAATCACTTTGCAATATGTATGCATAACCAGTCATTATGTTGTACACCTTAGACTTAGATATGGTATGGCAATTATAGCTCAGTAAACCTAGAATACGTCTTTAACAATCAAAACTGGAATACAGATGTCTGTATGTGCCAAAGTTTTACTGAGATACAACTGACATACAACATCCTGGGAGTTTAAGCTGGACGATGTGGTGATTTGTTATTCGACATATCAAATATATTTCCAATGTGATAGTTAAAAAAAATTTTTTTTAGCATTTGTTTATTTTTGAGAGACAGAGTGTGAGTGGGGGAGGCACTGAGAGAGAGAGGGAGACACAGAATCGGAAGCAGGATCCAGGCTCTGAGCTGTCAGCACGGAGCCCGACGCGGGGCTTGAACTCATGGACCGTGAGATCATGACCTGAGCTGAAGTCAGACGCTTAACTGACTGAGCCACCCAGGCGCCCCCCAATGTGGTACTTTATATGTCAAATATATATCCAATGTGATGTTTGATGTATCAAACATATGTCGACATATCATATACTTGATACTTTATATATTGCAAAGTGATCAGTGCAATAAGTTTTGTTAACATCCGTCACCTCACACAGTTGCAGATTTTTCTTTCTTCCCATTATGAAGTGGTATCATACAACGAGTGTTCTAGAAAAAACAGCAGTGTCCGTTATGAGGGTCAGAGATGGTCCTGGGGACAGCTTAACTTGGAAGCAGTCTGCATACTTTCAATAATTTGTTTTGATTTTTTAAAAAATCACCTTCTAAAACTCCCCCCCAAAAATTTGAATTCTGAAGTACTAAGCCCCAAAGCTTGTGTTTCGAGACAGTATACCTGTGCTTGTCATTGCAAACGGGGAAGAGTTCATGTTGAGCCCGTTGTGACTTTGAACCATCAGATGACAGTTGTACCAGGTGGGTTTTCCCATTTACGGTATCAGACTATGTTCCCATATCCCCTCAGAGGCACCTTCTACCACTAAAAACCTCACGATTTTTCTAAGTTCTGCAAACTTTGCGACAAGGGGAGAATAGTCAGAAACCTCCATTCAGCCAGAGAAGTAGGACAGAATTTCTGTGTCTTTTGGCCACTGTCCCTGAGGAGAAGCAGCTTCTGACCCCTCTTCCCCAGCCCATGCACCTGGGAGGCAAAGAACACTTATTTAAATCTACTGGGGGTCACAATGGCTCAACCTGGGATCCTAAACCAAACAGCATGTCTTAACTTTGGAAAGGCCACCTGTTTGATTCCATAAAGAACAAATACCAGGGCATTTGTGGCTCAGTCGATTAAGCGTCTGACTCTTGATCCCAGGGTCATAGAATTGAGCCCCATGTTGGCTCAGCATGGACCCTGCCTGGGATATTCATTCTCTCTCTCTTTCTCTCTCTCTCTCTCTCTCTCTCTCTGTCTCTGTCTCCCCCTCCCTCTCTCCTTCCCTCTGCCCCTCTCCCCCACTCACACACTCTTTCTCTCTCTAAAATGAAAAAAAAAATGTATTAAAAAAGAAGTATTGGGGAGTCTGGGTGGCTCAGTGGGTTAAGCATCTGACTCTCGGTTTCGGCTCAGGTCGTGATCTCACAGTTTGTGAGTTCAAGCACCTCATGAGGCTCTGCACTGACAGCACAGAGCCTGCTTGGGATTCTCTCTCTCACTCCCTCTGTCCCTCTCTCCGCTCCCCCCCCCCCCCCCCGCCATGCCGCAAAATAGCTAAACTTAAAACAGAATTAGCAGAACGGAGCTTTGACTTAAGCAGACTTCTCCACCTCAACAGGACTCATAGTTTGGGGCAGATCATTCTCTGTTGCCACGCATGGTCTTGTGCATCATCAGATGTTCAGTCGCATCCCTGGCCTCTACCCAGTGGATGCCAGGAGCGCAGCCCTCAAGCTGTGATGATCAGAAGTGTCTCTAGACATTGCCAAGTGTCCCCTGGAAGGGAAAGGTACCCCTAGTTGACAAGCAGTGGTTTGCCTGATGCTATACTGTGTGATGAGCCCTATTTTACAGGTGGGAAAAACAAACCCGTGCTCTATAAATGGCGTCACGGTCAAGAGCTTTTGTGTCCCACTGTATTGTCACATACTGCACGTGTTGCTCATCCAGAGAGCTGTCAGAAGCCTTCTAGGCTGAATCTAATAACTCACATGTTATTGAGAAGCTGAGTCACGATAGTCAACAACGTGAACTGATTTCTAGGGGTTTCTACTTGCAGTTAGCCCCAGTGACGAATTCGTGAATCGAGAAGGTTGCAGTGGTAGCTGTCTAGAGCTGGGCGGTTGGCTCAGGAGCTTTTTGGCTGTCAGTGACAAACCCAGTGCCTCATGGCCCATAAATAAACCTCAGCTCTGGTATCTCTTTTAATGTTTTTATTTTTTATTGAGTTGACATTCATATAGCACACAAATAACCATTGTAAAGGGTGCAATTTGTGCATTCAGCCACTGCCTCTCTAGTTCTAGAACTTTCTAAATCATTCCTCCAAAACCCTCATTCCCCTTCTCCTTGGCCCTTGGTAACCACAAACGTCCTTTCTGTCTCTGTGTATTTGCTTATTGAGGACATTTCCTTTAAATGGAGTCATACGCTATGTGGCCTTTTGCGGCTGGATTCTTCCCCTCAGCATCGTATTTTCAAGGTTCATCCATATAGTAGCAGGTGTCAGAACTTCATTCCATTTAATGGCTGAATCATATTCTATTTTATGGACAGAAAGGGATTTTCTAGTTGCATGTGTGGGAAGGTCACAGAATCAAAGGAGAAGCTTCAGAATCCAGGACCGGCTGCCTTAAACACAAGCTGAAATTCTTCATAAGTCTGATGGACATCAGACCCGTCTCTACGGGTTTGTGCCTTCTGATGGAGGCAAACCCCACTGTATTGAAAATAGGTGCTTTTGGGGGCATCCCGGTGGCTCAGTCGGTTAAGTGTCTGACTTCAGCTCAGGTCATGATCTCACGGCTTGTGGGTTCGAGCCCCGCGTCAGGCTCTGTGCTGACAGCTCAGAGCCTGGAGCTTGCTTCGGATTCTGTGTCTCCCTCTCTCTCTGCCCCTCCCCTGCTTGCGCTCTGTGTCTCTCAAAAATAAATAAGCATTTAAAAAAAATTAAAAGAGAAAATAGTTGCTTTTGCATCCTGGTTAAGTTCTGTGGTGTTAGGAGAATTTTATGTGTAATTGGGGCTGGGTACCGTGGCTGTTCTCCTTGGCTGCATTCCAAATTACCACAACTGTAAGGGCTCACAATGCCACCCGTCGATTATCTCACAGTATCTGTAGCTCAGGTGTCTGGACGTGGCTTACCTGGGGACTCCGCTCGGAGTCTTACAGAGCTACATCGAAGTGTTGGCCACAGTTGTGTTCTCATCTAGAAGAGAGAGGGATCCCCTTCCAAACTCATTCAAGGTGTGAGCAAATCTTGTAGTTCTTTGTGTTTGTGGGACTGCGGCCCTTAGTCCCGAGGAACTGCCCCTCCCTATTGGCATTTCACACCGCGACTGTTTCATCGAGACCTGCAGGAGAGCATCTCTTCTGTTAGGAATCTGTTTTCAAGTGCTCACCTGATTAGGCCAGGCCCACCCCTGGTAGGGCCCCTTTCGATTAGCACCCAGTCAACTGACTGGGGACCTCAAACACACATGCAGCGTCCGTTTACTTTTGCCATATCCTGTTGGTTAGGACATCACAGGTACCCTCACATTCAAGAAGAGAGGATCACACAAAGAGGTAAGTACCAGCGGCTGAAAGCTGGGGAGGCTCTCTTAGAATTCTTCCTGGAAAGGGGCCTTTTTGTGGGCGGAGCTGGGGGCCTAAATACCGTGTAGAACATACGTTGCATCCCAGGAACAAAACGACCCAGTCCCCTGCACTCATTTGGAGGAACTGACGACTGTGCCAAGGTTGTTAGTGTTGGTGCGAATTAGATCGTTGTAGCATCGTTTATTTCCATTTGACAGTAATGAAAGCACAGGGGACCCGACATGTAGCTGAGTGGTTCGTGGTGTGCAGCCAGAACCCCCTAGTATTCATGGCAGTGCTATCCTTATCTTGCTCAAGGACGTATCTGGGGGCTGGTGATGCCTCTAAAAACATGCAGTGATCAGGAAGTGTCGCCCAGCAGGCTTGACGAGGTCTGTGTGGACTGCCCTCGCCTTTCTGTGCATGCAGGGGACCCCACAGACATCTGCCGGCCACCACCCTCGGTGTGGGGCTCGCCCTGGAGCCCGCGGGCCCTGCAGTGGGCGGGCTCACTCACCGATTGGGAATAGTTGTATGCTAGCACCCTGCTTCTTGTCCCTCCTTCTGCCCTTGCCCCGAACGTCTGCTGGGATAGAGGCTCGCGTCCCCACGCCACACCTGGGGGTTGCGGTCCCCACCAGCCGTGGCCCAGAGCCTGCTTGCACTCACACTAGGGGCTGGGCGCTTGGGAATGTCTCGATTTCAGGACATCACATCACACGATCAGACTTGATAACACAGGCCTGTTTGTTTTAAATAAACTTCTGCTTCGATGCATCTGTAACGCTTTTCCATCAGGGTGAACTTCACACAAAGTACAATCAACCCCTGTAAAGAGGGCAACTCAGAGACATTTCGTGCATTCAACCCCTGCCCCTCTAGTCCTAGAACTTTCTACATTGTTCCTCCCACACCCTCATGCCCCCTCCCTCAGCCCTCGGGAACCACAAATGTCCTTTCTGTGTCTGTGCGTGTACTTGTCTGGACATTTCCTGTAAGTGCATTCACAGGCTGTGTGAGTGGCTTTCTCGCATGGGGCGTGATGCGTTCACGGTTCGCCTGTGTGACGGCACACGTCAGTCTTTCGTCCCACTGTATGGCTGAATCCTGTTCTAGTTTATGGATACGTTGGATGCTGTTTGTCTGTGGACATATGGACGGACACGTGGGCCACTTCCACCTTTAAGCTGTTGTGAATACTACAGTTCTCCACGCGGATGTACAAGGGACACACGGGTGTATAGGTAGCTGTTTGCGACCCTGCTGTGCATGGGGCACGCGGGTGTATAGGTAGCTGTTCGAGACCCTGCTGTGCACGGAGCACGCGGGTGTATACGTAGCTGTTCGAGACCCTGCTGTGCACGGGGCACGCGGGTGTATAGGTAGCTGTTCGCGACCCTGCTGTGCACGGGGCACGCGGGTGTATAGGTAGCTGTTCGCGACCCTGCTGTGCACGGGGCACGCGGGTGTATAGGTAGCTGTTCGCGACCCTGCTGTGCACGGGGCACGCGGGTGTATAGGTAGCTGTTCGCGACCCTGCTGTGCACGGGGCACGCGGGTGTATAGGTAGCTGTTCGTGACCCTGCTCTGCACGGGGCACACGGGTGTATAGGTTACTGTTCGAGACCCTGCGGCCAGCTCCTCTGGGTGCATCCTCAGACACGGCATTGCTGTGTCGTCTGGCATGTCCATTTGACTCTTTGAGCAGCTCCTGTGCTGGTTTGCATCGTGTGTTTCAATAGCTGTTCAGTCTTGAGGCCCTCGTCTTCGAGGGTTTCGTCTGAGCAGCCCTGAGAGGCAGAATTACAGCATCTCCTGTCCGAACTTGTGTTGAGGAGACGTGCGTTCAGCTGTGGAAGAGCGTTGGCAAAACCTTGGCATATATTATCAGCATTGCTGAGACTTGTTTCTGTCTGCCCTGCAGCTTATTAGGAAAGGCAGGAGCCAAGGTGTCAATAAATGGGACAGGAAGGCCCAGCAACCGGTCGGTCACTGATGGGCAGTTTCTCATGGTTCCAAGGTCGTGAGATGACACCCTCGGGCAGGCCCACAGCCCAGGCGTCCCATCCCCATCCATCCTGACGTGGCCCCAGCTGGGCACTACCTTTTGGTGGCTCGCCTCCCAGCCTTGAATCCACGGGGCCGGCATGGGGTCCCTGCATGCACGGGGTCTCCTGGGATGCCTTCCCCTCCTGCCTGTTCCCCAAGCCGGGTCAGCTGCCTTTCTGTTGGCGCCTGGCTTCTTGCATCACTCTTCTGCTGCTCTCCCTTGGTCTGGGGACAGAACTACAGGTTCTGACTTCCAGAGGACAGACCCAGGGGACCATCACCTTACGGTCTTCAAGCCCCAGCTGTACTGGGGCCATTATGTTGGGGTTTACTGTTCTATTTTAGACCTCACCTCTGATGCCCGTTTCCTCACCCTCAATACAATCGCATCCAGCTGACAAATTACGAGATTAGGGACTTTATTAGACATAATAGCATAGAAGTGGCTGAGTGACTAATTACAAATTAGTGCTTCTGGCCACTGCCCCAGCCATCAACTAGGAAACGAAACATCTCATGGTGCGGTACGCATGGTCTATGTGGTACGTCCTTCCGTGTGTGATGGCATCCATCGCAGGGACCGATAACGGTAATCCTGGGGGCCTTCTGTGAAGACGTACAGAAATTCTGTTGGTTCCCACGTGCCTTCGAACACGCCCGCCACAAAGGTTTGTCAAACGGAAATGGTTTTCCTGTGATTTTAAGTCACGCGCCTCACATTTATTTGCATCTTTTAGACTGAATGAACCTTGTGCATAAAATTATACTTGGAGTACAATTAATTTCGTCGTGGCTCAAATGGGAACCTAAGGTGGGGGGGGGCAAACATCATTTTGACCTGTGATAACTAGGTATTAGGGATATTTGGAATCATTGAAGAGGCCTTTTTTATATTTTTCGACCAACATAACTGTTACTCGGTGATCTCCTTTGAATCCTACCAATAGTTGGTCTATTCATAGAAGCACTTGTGTTTTAATAAGACTTTTAGGGTTCCCTTTCTTTAACCAAACCTATAGCCACCTCATGTGGGGATACTGTCCCGAGAGAGTTCTCCCTAACAAAACTGATTATATTTGCACATCTCATGCAGGAAACACGTCTGGTTATCCACAAGGAGGCACGGTGGTGCTATTTCCTGGCATGTTTCAAGGACAGAAACTCGTGAATGGAATTTCTCTCAATGTAGATAAAATCCAAAGCTGATGGGTCATTTCTGTCTCAGAATCTCAGTCTTCCTCTCTGCCCCTCTCTCACTTGCGTTTGCATTCTCAAAAACAAACATTAAAAAAATTATAAAGAAACTAACCTTGGGGCGTCTGGGTGGCTCAGTTAAGCATCCGATTTCAGCTCAGGTCATGATCTCACGGTTCGTAGGTTCAAGCCCCTCATCAGGCTCTTTGCTGACAGCTCAGAGCCTGGAGCCTGCTTCAGATTCTGTGTCTCCCTCTCTCTCTCTCTGCCCTTTTTCTGTTCACACTCTGTCTTCTCTCTCTCAAAAATAAAAAAGACATTAAAAGTTTTTTTTTTTAAAAAACTAAAGGAGTTTAATGTTCTGGGTGAATTTTTACAATCCACTCTATTCTTATTTTTCTTGAAATAGTTGGTGAAATACGTGTTCACAGTGTGGAGGCACATTTTCCATGCCATTTAATTCACCCACTTGTACGATTCAGTGGTTTTTATCAGGTTACCAAGCCGTGGGACCTCCTTAAGTCAGTTTTAGAACAGGCTCATCACCCCAGTGAGACCCTTCATGCCTAGTTCCTAATCCCCATTCCTATCCCCTGCCTGAGCAGGTTTTTAAGAAGTCATGTTTTTTTCTATGTTTCATCCCATTTCTTTGAACCCAGGGCGTAAGAATGTGGCCCTTGGGGCTGTTGACAGTCGTGCAGTTACATCATTCTGCTGCATGACCCTATTATCATTGTCCTAGAAAGACCCAGAACTGAATCGCTGAGGCATGAGGAAATGAATCCTGTGCATGCCGTATGTGCTATATATCTCCGTGACCCCGCCTGGAATGCTCGCCTTGGTCTTCCTTGACATGAAATCACGTAAGCCCTCTTCTGCCGTTGTTGCTGTTTTCTCCTCCTCCTCCTACCTGTTTATTTCCTGAGGAAATGCCTGTGGCCTTCTTTCCTACACTCGGGCCCTTAGGACTGATCCCCCCTTAAGCAGGCCAGCTCACCTGTCAATGAGACTGCCATAATTTGTACGTCTATGACCGCTATCATTTGAAAAATGGATCATTATTTCAAGAGACACATCTAATAAGAGGGGTAAGGAAAATACAGCGCATATGCGTGCATCACACGGTTGTCAACTTGAACCCAAAACCTGGAATCTGGATATGGGAGCATGCTGGAGAGATTACTTGGGTTAAGAGTTTTCAAGAGCAGCAATCCAAAGTGATGTAATTTGGGAATAGACGACAGGCCCCCAGGCCTGGTGCGGACAATAACTAGTGAGTTCTTACTCACAGATAAGATTGGCACAGATGCCTGGTCTATTGGTAATCTGGGACTTCAGCTATTGGACATCTGTTGGGAGTCTTGCCCGACTAAAAGCTTAATATCTTGTAAACTCTTTTCTTTCTGGAAACGTCATCCTGCAGATAAAATATTGCTCTGAAATTGACTGTGATAAACAAGGAAGAATTGCTTGGTGATGTACAAGTGATCATATCCTTGGGTAGAACAGCCCTCCCTCTTTTAAATGTAATGGTAATAGTAAATGACCAATGTACCTTGGCATGGTTCCTGAGGTTTAGAGTCACTTAGACACAAATATAGATGTCCTCTCCTGGCCAGGGACTCTGAAAATGTAATGGCTCACGTGTTAGGATATACTCAAACATGAAAGTCCGCCATTGCACTCACAAAACCATAAGGGATCCAGAGGATGAGGGAAAGCATACGGAATTGAGGAAACCAGCACGGTGGGAACCCCAGGCTCTGAAAGGGAATATTTGCAAGGTCGGGGAAGAGAGAGAGAATCATGCAACGAATGGCTTACCTTTCTCCTAGAAGGTCAGGAAGACCAAAAATCCAAAACAAACTGATTGGAACACTCTTTTGCTGTCTGGTTCCCAGGTCTCCCTTGACTCAGGTTCCGTGCCCTTGGACAGAACTGCACTCCCTCTGTGTCGCACCGTCAGAAGCATAGAAACTTACCACATTTAGATCACAAGTCCTAAAATGAGGATGTTGGCAGAGCTCCGTGTCTAGGGGAGAAGCTGTTGCCTTACATTTTCCAGAGGGCACCTGCATTCGGAGCCTCGTGTCCCTTCCTCATTTTCTCCACACTGTTCCTTCCCTCCTGGCATCTCCTTCTCTGACTCTGCCTGACCGCCACCCTCTTATAAAGACTGGACCACTAAATTCTCCTCATGAAACTAATGTGACACTAGAGTTGACACACTAAAATTTAGATACAAATTTGAAACATTAAAAAAAGGAAGAGACCCTTGTGATGACATTGGAGTTGGATCATCTCCCCATCTCGAGATCCTTAACATCATCATGCTTGCACAGTCCCTTTTCATGTAAGGTGACATAGTCACAGGTTCCTGGGGCTAAGAACGTGGCCATCCTTGGGTTCCATTGAGAATAGACTTTGATCAGAGTTTTCTGTGGGCATATCACTTAGCTGTAAATGTGTTCAGGGATACATTAATAACAATTGCCATTGCTTGCTAAAATGAGATTATTATATAAGTAATGTCCATGTGTCCACTAACAATCAGTGTGCACATGAGCTTTTCCTGCACCAATTTCATGCAATAGAGACATTTTTCTCGGGTCAGTGTTCTTGAGCCGACATCTGTGGATGCAAAGAGAGACAAAGGTTGACTGCAGAGTAAATAGATTCATTCCATTAATGAATACCAAGCACTATGCTTATCAGGATGTTCTTGATGACTGGGCATTAACAAAAACATGAAAAGTTTTGTGCTTGCTTTCTTTCTGTCTCTCTTTTCCATCCCTCCCTCCTTTATCCATCCTTCCTTCCTTCTTTCTTTCTTTCCTTCTCTCCTTCTCTACCAGAGCAACTAACTCTGTTCCGTGATCTTTCCTTTCGGTGTTTGTTTAATGACTTTTAATGGAGCGTACTTTGGGGGAGTGGGAGCTGTTTTTCTGGAGGCCCAGTGAAGAGAGTTTTGGCTCCTGTGACCTCTCATAATCTTCCTGCTCCCGTCACCTGTGGCTGGGGCACCTGAGTCTGTTGGTTTTCCCCTGGCCATTGCCTCTGGTGTTATTCTCCTGCATCACGACTTCATCCTTTCTTTTCTTTGCTGACAGACTTCTCAAGAGTTAGCTCTTTCTGGCAATTGACTTCTGGATTCTTCCCTATTCACTGGCTCTCTGTGGATGGCATAGATGTTCCAACCAGAGTCTCTGAATTCTAAACCCAGCGGGGAATGAAGCAGGAAAAGTCAGTGTTACCGCTTATTAAAATCATTCCTTGACAAGCATAAGGCACTGGAGACTAGTCACCCTTTGCTGTCATGACTGACCAGGGCTCAGCAGGTCCTGGGATGAGGCGAGTGGTGTCAGGTGGACAGCAGAGACCTGGGTTGCAGTGCCCTTTCAGCAGCTCCATGGGTGACATCGGGCAGGCACCCACCCTTCACAGGCTCCATCGACGTCCTTGGATTTTAACTCCCAATGTAACTTCAGGTCTACAGTCAGTCCCTGGGGGTTGAGCCGCGACGCCCATGTTCTCCAAAGCTCCCAGGCTAAAATCTGAGATCCAGTGTCCTGGGTTTACTTCGGACCATAAACCCAGGTGTTAATGTAATGAATGATACTGCACTTTTGGGGAGGGTGGGGTTAGGAATCAAGTACGAGGTGATTTATAAAAGTCTTCACATGAGAGAGCTGGCATGCACCATAAATTCCCCCAGCCACCCAAGATTGATAATTTTACAGTGAAAGCAAGTAATTATGAATCTGCCTCTAAATCACATTTTAAAACCCGCACTCAAAAGTTGACAAACTGTCTCCATAAGTCAGACACTACTTACCAGCCTGTTACCAGCAAGCAAAGCCCAGAGCTGGTGCTTTTCATGGCTGCCACGTTTGTCGATGCCCTGATTCACCTGTGCCCGTAGAGAAGGGGATGTTTAACATGCACCGGGGAAGCCCTTCCTCTTGGAGTCAGAAGGCAAGTGTGTCTACCCATCAAAGAATAAGAGACTCTATTCTATGGTAAAGGACACAGAAGTGGTGTTTGGCCATTTGTGTGTTCAAAGTCCTACATGCATTAATTCAACGTATGATCACATTTACCATAAAATGTTGAGATTATAAGACGGGCCTTCCCAATGCTGGGTCCTCGGGGTGAAATGGAATCCCATTTGTGGATGCTGTGCTCATCGAAACAGCAGTTAATAGGGCGAGGTCGGGCCAAGAAAGGGTAAGGATGAAGAGTCACAGACCGTGGTTTAGGAAGGTAACTGTCCAAGAGGCGTGAACACGAACAACTGAATGATGTGGCCTCAACGAGGACAGGAATCTGCAAAGGTCTGCTGGTGTGCATGGATGCAGGTCTCTGGCCAGAGGCCCATCAGCCCCTGCCACACACCTGCCCATCACCAGCAGACCCCCTGCAGACCCCCTGCAGACCACGAGCTCACGCAGACATCACACTGTTTCAGGCTTATTGAGTTACCCCTGGGCTTTGAAGCCAGCAGAAGTTTCAGGAACCTTGTTGTCAGGGCTGAGATAGTGTCCTATGAGTTGATGCTGGAGGGATGGCCTCTTAAGAAACAATTATCGGGGCGCCTGGGTGGCGCAGTCGGTTGAGCGTCTGACTTCAGCTCAGGTCACGATCTCACGGTTTGTGAGTTCGAGCCCCGCGTCAGGCTCTGTGCTGACAGCTCGGAGCCTGGAGCCTCCTTCGGATTCTGTGTCTCTCCCTCTCTCCGCCCCTCCCCTGCTCATGCTCGCTCTCTCTCTCTCTCTCAAAAATGAATAAACTTAAAAAAAAAGAAACAATTATAATTTATTTTGTCATTCCTTCTGTTTGTTAAGGATCGACTCCACTGTTAATTATAATACTTTCCCCACTTACATCTCATATAAAAGAATGAGCATTACTATATCCTTTGAAGGTAACTCAAAGGTCTAGACACCGTCAGTAAGGATATGCAGAAGATCATAGATTAAGTAATTGCTAGTGTTTTGCCATATGGGCTTTGTCTGTCCAGCCGGAAAGTTGACAACTGTGTGGGCCTTGCCTTTCATGAGTCAGGTGCCCGGCCGTGCATCTCATAGTGGGGGCCAGAAGCTGTCAGGAGCTCGCTGAAAGGAAGCCAGGTAAAACTTCGCACCTGTGCGTCCGGTGTCTGCCAGGATCCATCACATCCCTCCCGTGCTGGGCTTCCCCTGAGTGAGTTCTATCTCTGTGGCCCCACCATGGGATGGCTAGTCCTTCTCGTGAGGTAACGCTAACCGGAAGCTGCATCTGGGCCCCCGGTACAGCTTTTGGAGTTGTGTATCTGACTAGATAGATACACAGATTCTAGCGTTAGCTCTGAGCTTTGACCTCTCCGGTCCTTTTACCTGTAACCAAGGGGGAATGTCTTTTGAGATATACGACCAGTTACTGGTGGATGTTGGATAGGAAAGTGCTTTGAACAGCAGCGAATGCCTGTAGGTTGTGTGAGCTCCTTGGGGTGGATCCTGGATGCTGCTTTCAGAAATAGTAGAAATGGGGCCATCTGTGGCAGCCTGCAGACACGAGAGAAGAAGGTGGGTTTGGGGCAGCGCTAGCTTGCCTTGCGTTTCCCTGCCTCCCTGGGCTCTGCAACTGAGAGCTAGGGACACCCATCTGTTCTTTTTCCCTCTTCTTTTTTGTTAAAATTCCAGTATAGGTAACACAGTGTTGTAGTAGTTTCACATGTACAATGTAATGATTCAACAGTTCCCTACCTCACCTGGTGCTCATCACAGCAGGTGCCCTCCTTAATCCCCATCACCTATTTCTCCCCTCCCTCCACCCACCTCCCCTCTGGTGACTATCAGTATGTTCTCTGTACTTAAGAGTCTGTTTCTTGGTTTGTCTTTTTTTTTTTTCTGTCTTTATTTGTTTTGTTTCTTAAATTCTACGTATGAGTGAAATCATACGGTATTTGTCTTTCTCTGACCGACCTACTTTGTTTAGCCTTATGAACTGTCTAGCTCCGTCCATGTCATTGCAAATGGCAAGATTTCATTCTTTTTTACGGCCGACTGATACATGATATATGGCTGTGTATAGATACCACAACTTCTTTAACCATCCATCTATTGATAGGTACTTGGGTTGCTTCTATAATTTGACTCTTGCAAATAATGCTGCAGTAAACATAAGGGGGGCATGCGTCTTTTCAAGTTAGTGTTTCTGTATTCCTTGGGTAAATACCCACTAGGGAAATTACTGCATCATAAAATTCTATTTTTAATTTTTGGAGGAGCCCCCACACTGTTTTCCACAGTAACCGTGCCAATATTCGTTCCTACCGACACTACAGAAGGGTTCTTTTTTCTCCACATCCTCACCGACACTTGTTGGTTTTGTGTTGATTTTAGCCATTCTGAAAAGTGTAAGGTGACACCTCATTTTGCTTTTGATTTGCATTTCCCTGACGACGAGTGATGTTGAGCATCTTTTCATGTGTCTGTTGGCCATCTCTTCAGAGAAATGTCTGTTCGTGTCTTCTGCCCATTTTTTTAAAGTTGGATTATTTGTTTATTTGTACGTTAAGTTGTATAAGTTGTTTATATTTTTTGGATAGTAACCATTGATTGCATATATCATTTATAAATATCTTCTCTCAGGAGTTTGTCTTTTAGTTTTGTTGGCTGTTTCCTTTACTGTTTAGAAGTTTTTTTGATGTATTCCCAATAGTTTATTTTTGCTTTTGTTTCCCTTGCCTCAGGAGACATAAGTAGAAAAATGTTGGTATGGCCAATGTCAGACAAATTACTGGCAGTGCTTTCTTCTAGGATTTTTATGGTTTCAGGTCTCACATCTAGGTCCTTAATATATTTTGCATTTATTTTTCTGTATGGCTTAAGTATGTGGTCCAGTCTGGGGACACCTGGGTGGCTCAGTCGGTTAAGCATCCAACTTTGGCTCAAGTCATGATCTCACAGTTTGTGGGTTTGAGCCCCACGTTGGGCTCTGTGCTGGCAGCTCAGAGCCCAGAGTCTGCTTCAGATTTTGTGTCTCCCTCTCTCTGCTCCTCCCCTACTCGCACTGTGTGTGTGTGTGTCTCTCTCAAAAATAAACATTTAAAAATTAAAAAAAAAAAGAACCTGGTCCAGTTTCATTCTTTGCATGTAGTTGTCCAGTTTTCCCAACACCATTTGTTGACGAGACTGTCCTTTTCACATTGCGTATTCTTGCCCCCTTTGTTAAAGATTAATTGACCGTATAATCATGGATTTATTTCTAGGCTCTCTATTCAGCTCTGTTGATCCAAGCGTCTGTTTTTGTGCCAGTACCATACTGTTTTGATTACTACAACTTTGTAGTATATCTTGAAATCTAGGATTGTGATGCCTCCAATTTTGTTTTTCTTTTCCAAGATTGCTGTGGGTATTCACAGTCTTTTGTGGTTTCATACAGATTTTAGAATTATTTGTTCTAGTTTTGTGAAACATGCTGTTGGTATTTTCATAGGGATTGCATTAAATCTGTAGATTGCTTTGGGTAGTATAGACATTTTAACAGTATTTGTTCTTCCAGTCCATGAGTGTGGAATATCTTTCCATCTGTTTGTTTCATCTTCAGTTTCTTTCATTAATACTGTATAGTTTTTGGAGTACAAGCCTTTCATCTCCTTGTTTAATTCCTAAGTCTTTTATTATTTTTAGTGCATTTGTAAATGGGATTGTTTTCTTAAGCACCTCGGCTGTTGATTTTTTTTGCCTGAAGAATTGATACACCTTGGGACCATCAGGCTGAGACTGAAGTCCTCTCTCCCATGGTTTTTGAGGGTTTGCCTAGGATTATAGCTTAGTGGGAATATGGGGCTATTTCATCATATTGTACATGTATTCAGGACTAACGGTCTTATCAGCTCTTGTCTTATGTTGAGTCCCAGGAAATGGTTCTGGGACAAGGTGGGTTTTGGGGGGTGGCGGAGTTCTTAGGATCCACACTTATGAGGATGGTGAGGCAGAGGGAGAAGTTGGGTTGTCATACCCTCGCAACAAGACCTCATCCTGTTTGGGAGGGAGCTCTGGAGCTGGTGTGGCTCTCAGAGTTGTCTCACTTTGCGTCAAGGAGGGCACACCTTTGGGACCCAGCCATGGGAATCTCGAGGGATGGGGGGATGGCATCGCCTTGGGAAAGGCCACTGTCTCTGGCTGAGAGCAATTCCCAAAGACACATTCAGCTGAGCACCATCAGTTATCGACACAACCAGCAGCTGGCGGGAAGGGTGACCTCTGTCCTCACTTGATGTCAGAGCCCATGCTATGGCATCTGCCAACGCTCTTCTCTTTACCAATTCCTCAACACCATCTTCTCCTTTATGTTCAGAAGATGGTTTTCACTATGGATTTCCAATAGCTTCTTGAAGTCTTTCAGTCAACTTTCTCAGTATTCACACTTGGCTTTCGGTGTTTACTTCACTACAGAATCTTCTGCTGGCCTATACAAGCAGGTAGGGTTGTCAGCTCATGCACATTTGCCCAGGGCCGTCTCAGTCTGAACACTGGAACTCCTCAGTCCCGGACAGACTGGGAGGATTGATCAGCCTTTGGCAAAGCAATCAGCCAGATTTCCACAACCTGCCTTTCCGTTTCTTTACCGTCTTCCCATGCCATCTCCTTCTGAGGCATGGCACAACCAGACTTCTTTAATAACCACACTTCTAGGCTACTGCTGGTGACAAATGCTTTCTCTCCTTCCTCTCACTGCTACTCCCAGGGTGTCTTGAGTCTTGTTGATGTTTTCCCAGTGCCGTTAAGCCTGATGTCACCACAGAGCTGCCTGGGACTAGCCAGTATCAGAGGCTGGCAGGTTAACATACCACCTGATGCCTCGAGTCAGTTCACATTGGCTTCTGCTGCCAAATACAGTAAGAAGTTTACAAAAATTTTGTGGTTTCCAGGGCTCGTTGTATCTCAGAATCAAGGTAGAGGGATGGTGGACGTTGATTCCATCCTTAGATTCCTGTTGTGGTTCACAGTCTTATACAACTGAATGGGGAGGGGCAGGAGAGTGATGGACAAATGACCAAGTAAATGACAGTTATGGCGATTGTAGGTAGACAGAGACAGGAAGAGGTAATGAAGCATGCTCATGATTTGTGAAGCCACCAACTCGTCAGCGTACAGGTTCACGATAAAACAGCACCCGTAACCTCTTGCTCTTAAATCTTCTTGTTCTGTGACTAGAACTCGGATTATAGTGGTGTCTCAAGAGACTTATGTTCATACAACTTTTCAGAGTAATAGCGAAACCATCACTGGTACATATGTTGTTGCTGTGTATCATTGTTGGATCAAACTACCTCCCTTATTTTCCTGTCTCTGTGATCATGCCCCTTCAGTGATTATTGGACCAGTACCCTACAGTTTCTAAACTTCGACACTTGAGATCATCTCATCCTTTGTGGTGGAGGGCTGGGTGGATGATCCTCTGTGGTAGGGGCTGTATTGCACATTGTAGGATATTTAACAGCATCTCTGGACTCTACCCATTAGATGCTAGTAGAACCCACCCAATCATGAGAACCGGAAATGTCTCCAGATACTGCCTAATGATCCCTGTGGGCTGAAATCACTCCTGGCTAAGAAGAACTCCACTGCTGTTTTGAGAAATGTCCTCTGACCATGGGCTTTTAGGTTCTCCTGTGCTGTTTTCCTTCTGCAGGTAGGGTTTCTTGTGGCAATACCACTGTGATAGGCATTGTGACTTAATCTCCTTTGACGTGTTTCCTCTTCTTCATTAGTCACCGAGGATAGCAGGCACAAAGTATCAAACACGGGTCAAAGGGTTTCCGTGCTGATGTCTCAGCATCTATTTTCTGTAAATAAAAGGGGTGGGCAACTGAAAGGAAAACACCAACTTGCATCTTCCCTGTTTCGCAAGGGGTGGGGGGTCATCCAGTTGTTCAAATCCATATCCATATGATCTTTGTCTCGCCACATAATGTCATGGAGAGTCGGAGGAAGAGATGGCCCTGCGTGGTGGTTCTGTCATCCCAGCAGTGGGAGGTTAAGGATCAATGTTGACAGCACAGCATCCCATTTCCACAAGAATCCAACATGAAATGCCATGCCGGAAGATGCAGGAAGATTGATTACAGTTTCAAATGCCATCTCGGGGGAAAAAAATAACATTTCTGGGACACTGATTGAATCTGAAAAATTGTTGTTGGAAGCTTAACTTCAGTGAGGCAAGATCTATATGTGTGAAGATCTATAGAATGGTGGTTTTTCTCCAATGTGGTGATCTCTTGTGCATATGACGTATCAAGTGGGATGATACTTCATATTTTACAGCATGAACGATAGACTTATACATTAATTGTTTTAAGGCATATGGTAGTTTTTGTCTAAATGTCCTCAACTCAAAAAAATAAGTATATTCTTCAGTAGATTCAAAGTCATCATCATAGAGTGTAGGATTCTATACCAGAAGTTGAAAAACTTTTCCTACCGAGGGCCCGATAGTGAACATTTTCAGCATCGCAGGCCAGACAATCTCTTGCGCAGCTACTAAACTCTGTGCTGTAGCACAGAAGCAGCCACAGATTATAAGGAAGCGAATGCACGTGTCTGTGTTCTAATATCCTTTCGTGGTGGACTCTGAAATGTCAATTTAATATACTCTTCACGTTGTGCAAAACATTCTTTTCTCAACCATTTAAGAATGTGAATAACATTCTTGTTTCGCTATAA
Organism: Prionailurus viverrinus; assembly: GCF_022837055.1. Taxonomy (NCBI): domain Eukaryota; kingdom Metazoa; phylum Chordata; class Mammalia; order Carnivora; family Felidae; genus Prionailurus; species Prionailurus viverrinus. The sequence goes on from NC_062579.1 coordinate 1,250,529, forward strand.
AAACAGGTGGGGGACAGTCCGGCGAGCTGCAGTTTGCAATCCAAGTGCTATTTGGAAAATATTTATTGACAGCTTACTACGTCACATGAATGGCCTCTGCTGTCTTGATCCTTAGAGGCTGTGGGACGGACAGATACCAAATAAAAAGAAACCACGTATATATGTTATTGGAAATAGTGATAAATGCTCTTCAAGGGAAACAAGATACTATGACAGTTAACCATGGAGGGATCTATTTGCTTTGTATTGGTAATCAGGGGGGGCTTCTCTGAGGTGGTGGCTAGTCAGCTGTGACTTGTAGCTAACCAGGGTTTGGGCAGAGAGTGGAAAGAAGAAACGTGCAGGAAGGGAGATCCTTCCGACAGGAAAGAGCATGTTCCCCTGCAGTTGTTCACCATGTGCTCATTCAATGTCTGACTCTTCTTCCTCTGAATGAATTCACAGGATGAGCCTGGTGCCCCTCATCCGTGTCTGCTGAGGGCCCCTCACATCAGTGTGCCTGCACATGATGCTGTCAGGAAGCTCAGATCCTTGAGGACAACTACCCAAGACGGTCTTCCGTTGCTACAGGGTGAGTATAAGAGGTGCCCGCGTACGTCCCTTCCTTCCGAATGGATCACTGCCTGTTCACAAAGTGCTTGCCTCGCCCTGAGCATTGGTAAATCATGCCTGAGTACCTGGTGACTTTAAAATGGTGTTGTGGAGGGTCTGACATGCCGGGGCAACAGGAATGTGGAGCCCACCTGGCCCTTTTCTTCAGAAGGGACTTGGGGGCGCCTGGGTGGCTCAGTCGGCTAAGCGTCCGACTTCAGCTCAGGTCATGATCTCGCGGTCGGTGAGTTCGAGCCCCGCGTCGGGCTCTGTGCTGACAGCTCAGAGCCTGGAGCCTGTTTCAGATTCTGTGTCTCCCTCTCTCTCTGACCGTCCCCTGTCCATGCTCTGTGTCTGTCTCAAAAATAAATAAACGCTAAAAAATTAAAAAAAAAAAAAAAAAAGAAGGGACTTTTCCCACGAGAGGTCACATGTGCCAAAGGGCGGCATCCGGGGGTCACACGTGCTTTCTTGGAGAAAAGCGATACCGCCAAAGAGGGCAGTGTGCACTGATAGGAGAAATACCCGTGATGGAGGGGAGGGAGGAGGGGGGAAGGAAAGAGCACCTCCCGGAGGGTGTAGCTTGATGACACTCTGCCATTATGATGTCAAGACAGGCACCGCGAGGCAATCAGAGCCCATCCCTGTCCCCCGTAGCAGCAGGCTCAGAGAAGTCTGCACGGAGATGCTTTCCAAGAAGATTCGGGTTCACATTGGTGTGGGGAGGCCCCCAAAGATGGAACTGAGTCGTGGGGTCAGAGGTCCCTGGGATTCGGATCCCAGCTCTCCGCCTGCTGGCCTCACGTTCTCAGGAAGCTGATTAAGGACTCTGTGCCCAGGTCTCCTCTTGTAAAATGGGGTGCCAAGGACAGGTTCCTAGGGTGACTGAAGAGTGAAGGATGATGTTTTGGGGGGTACAGCTATGGTGAATACTGGGATGACGCTGCCAGCCAAGGTGGGAGGTGTTGCCGACTATGAGTCTGGAGTTCTCTCTTGTCCAGGAAGAGGGTGGATGCAGAATTGAATATGAGAGAGGCTAATGTCCAGGAGGAGATAAGAGCCCCGAACGGGTTTCATCTCTGGATTGATTGAGCTCACAAGATATTAGCAAACGGTCTGGGTGGGGGCGGGGAGGTAGGGTGGGCAAGTGGTGTTTGTGATCAAAGGATATTGGCACCAGAGGGAAAGTAATTTCCTGCAGGTGATACAAGAAGTTACTTTAGATCCCAGTCCAATATCTTGCTAGCTCACCTCGGGCACTTTCGCCCCGTGGTGGCGGCTTTCTGCCCTAAGCTGTTCTCTAACCCATTTATGTAAGTAGAACCTACTTCCCCACAAGCAGGCCCTGAATAGATCTCCAGAACTCCAGTTTGGACCATTGCATTGCTGATGACAGGCAGGCAGTTCTCCATTGGACCGGTTTTGCCCCCGGGGGTGGGAATCCGACACATCTGGAGGCATTCTTGGTGTCGTAACTCTGGAGGAGCTTTGCTGTTGGGATCCGGTGGGTGGAGGTCAGACGTTCTGCTGACAGCACATAGGACAGCACCCCCGCGGACTCAGACCCAGCCCCGAGCATCAGCACTGCAGAACTGGACAGTCCCTGCTTGTTCGGTACAGCAAGACACTTCAGCTTCATCTTCTCTTCTTCCTTCGTGGAATATTCAGCGGTCTTTTACTCTGAGGGATCTGCGGTAGAATAAGAATTAAAGAGAACAAAAAGAGAAAGACGTTTTAGGATTTTTTTTTCCTCTATTAAATTGAAACCGCACAGCAGACAATTCTCCTACCGCAGGAAACGTCCATGGAGGCTTAAATCCTTGGCTTATATTCGTGCTTAATGCTTAGCAGCTTAACAGAGTTATTTTCTATTGTGATTTCTGTAATTTGTTCCTTAAAAGGCTCGTTTGTTCCTTCTCTCCAGTTCAGACACAGACTTTTCGGGGGTTTTAAAGAATAATTTATTTTCTAAACTTATTGTTAATGCAGGAGCTGGCTTGGAGTTCTGACATAGCTTTCAAAGCCTTAAGCACCTGCTAAGTAGAGTTTTATTTTTATTCCCCTAGAAACCAACTGAATGTTTTGCAGGGAAATACTTTGAGTACTTTTTTTTTTTTTTTTTTTTTGTCATTTTAGTCTAGAGGGGACATTGACATTCTTTGGACCCAGCAACAAGAACTCAGAAAAAATTGACAGACTCAGTAAGCTAATGAAAAGTATGCAGCTGAAAAGGCTCATGATTAATTCATGATAAACTAATATGGCATTCGTTATTCTTCCTTAATGTTCTGATGTAAACTGGGAGTCTTTCAGTGGGGGCTAAAATATCTGTTCCTAAATACCTAATAACAATATTCATTATGTCTTACCAACATAAAGCCATCGTCATGGGGTATTTTAATGTACTTCACAATTTAAATTCAGGGTTCTTGAGTACAGCATATTAAACTTTTCCCCTCTCCCTAAGTGGATTGGTGATAATCAAGAAAATACTTTTATATAAGATATTCCTCAGTTTTCTCCTCCAAAAAAAAAAAGGCTGACTGAAAGTAAAATAAAGTTTGCCTATGAAACTGAAAAAATTTCCTTTTTATGACACATCTTGTTATTTGACAAGAACTGCCAGCAATCTCTTGATTTATTCTGTTTAAATATATACTAGGATAGTAATTATTTTTAATCCTCTGATGATAACGAACACATTTTTCAAGGGGATTGTAAATCCTTAGGATATTTTGTGGCAGCAAACACCCATGATAACAAGCACACTTTGGGGTCAAGATAATCCCAACCCCCCAAAAATTATGTTGATTGTGTTTCGTGTCTCAGAGATAATGAATGAGGGAAGGTTCATTATCACACACATTGTGAGAGAACACAAAACAATCTGGAGATTGTACCGTTGACCAAGGGATCATGGATAGCGGGGCACTTTGGTGTCATGTTCCTCCTGATAGCAGGCAGCGAGAACACAAAATAACCCGTGTAATGTCCCTACCAAAAGCTTTCAACTGGAATCCGTTCACAAGGAAATGAGCAGACAAATCCAGAATGTAGCACGTTGTCACGGACAATTGACCTGGATTCTTCCAAAATAATCAGTGTCATGGGAAGCACAGAAAGGTCAGGGACAGTTCCAGATTTAAGAAGATGAAGAGGGGCACCTGGGTGGCTCAGTCAGTGAAGCGTCTGACTCCTGATTTCGGCTCAGGTCATGATCTCACGGTTCGGGCGTTCGAGCCCCGTGTCAAACTCTGTGCTGACAGTGTAGAGCACAGAACACAGAATCCTTGGGATTCTCTCTCTCTTCCGGTCTCTCTCTGCTTCTCCTCCACTCATGGACACGAGCACATGCACTTGCTCTCTGTCTAAATAAATAAACTTTCAAGAAGAAAAGTAATAAAAAGATGAAGAAACACGACGACAATATCTGATGTGGAGAAGGTCCTGGACGGGGGAAAAAAGAAACAGGTGGTACAATTATTTGGGGGCTGCCTGGGCGGTGAGTTGATTGACTCAGTGTTAGTCCGCACAGTTGTTCTTGTGGTGTTGTGTTTATGGAGGAGGTGTCCTTATTCTGGGACACCCACGTGGAACTTTCTAGAGGGTCAAGAGTTATCTTCTGTGCAGCTTGCTGTGAAACATCATGAGACGAATACAAGTAATTTCTTATCCTTTCTTAATCTTCTGGTGTAGAGCAAAAATGTGTGCACATACGTATGTGTGTGTACACATGCACGGGTACACAGAGGCAGAGAGCAAGCAGCTGTGGCAAAATACAGACAGTAAACCTAAGTGAAGTAAGATACGTGCGTTCGTGTGCATGCTTTCAACTTGGTGTGTATGCTTCCGACTGTTCTGTGAGTTTGGAAGTTTTCAAAAGTGACTTTGGGGGAAAACAGGTTATGAGGTTTTATTTTCCTTCTCCTGTTGGAGATGTTTTGGTTCCACTGATGGTGTGTTTAAAATTTTGTACAGGACCAGTTTTTTTTTTTTTTTAAGTATTTTAAAATTTATTTTGAGAGAGAGAAAGAAAACAGAGTGGAAGAGACAGAGGGAGAGAGAGAATCTCAAGCAGGGTCTGAGCTGTCAGCGTGAACCCTGATGCGGGGCTCAAACCCACAAAGTGTGATACCATGACTTGAGCTGAAGTCAGATGCTCAAGTGACTGAGCCACCCAGGTGCCCCAGTGTTTATGTATTTTTGAGACACAGAGACAGAGTGAGAATGGGGGAGGGGCAGAGAGAGAGGGAGACACGGAATCCGTAGCAGGCTCCAGGCTCTGAGCTGTCAGCACGGAGCCCGACATGGGGCTCGAACTCGTGGACCTCAAGATCGTGACCTGAGCTGAAGTTGGATGCTCACCAGACTGAGCCCCCAGGCGCCCCTCTTTGGTAATTCTTGCAAACTTCCTGGGCCCCGCCCCTTTTCCCAGAGATAGGATCCACATGGAGCTTGATCACTACTGCATTCCGTCCCAGAAGTTGGCTCAGGATGTGTGTGCATACCGGTCCGCTTTATACCTCCAGTTCTGCCTTTATGGGTGCATGGTCTGCCGAGGCAGAGTTTAGGCAGGTGCTGAGGGTCTGTGCGTCTGTCGCCAGAGCAGGACGGTCAGAGCCCATCTAGCTCCTTGTTGGTAAGCACAGTCTGGCTTCAGAATTTAGAGCCAAAACTTTATCGTACATTTTTAAAAAGCACATGTCATAATACCTGAGGAATAAAACACTCCAGTTTTAGAAGACATCTACAGACAGTCTCCAGCCAAATACTCAATTTGCAATCATTACATCCATTCTAGTGAAAACACGTCAAACGTGGGACCTCATATGCAGTGCTGGGCACACCGTTCCCATTGGAGCTATAAGGGCTCCTCAGGCTGTGACCCAGAACCTTCTCCAAGCCTGGGGGAGTGGTCCAACTTGATTCTACTCACTTCCTGCAAAGCAACACTGACTTTCACATATGTTGGACTGGTTTTGTTTAATGTTCATTTATTTTTGAGAGACAGAGCGTGAGCAGAGAGAGAGGGAGACACAGAATCCGAAGCAGGCTCCAGGCTCTGAGCAGTCAGCACACAGCCCCACACAGGGCTGGAACCCACAAACTGTGAGATCATGACCTGAGCCGAAGTCGCACACTCGACTGACTGAGCCACCCAGGCGCCCCCACATGTGTTGGACTTTCTTATGGACAGAAGATGCTTTGACTCACAACAGTGGTAACTGCTGATTTCTCTTCCTGTGCTGTGTTATAACCGAGGACCTCTGATGCCGAGAAATATGTGATAATTTACATAAATACGACATGGGTCTCGGGTGGCTCCTCCGGTGGCCTCCTGGGTGGCTTGGTCGGTTACGCATCAGACTTTGGTTTAGGTCATGATCTCGTGGTTCATGAGTTCGAACCCCACATCGGGCTTTCTGCTGTCAGCACAGAACCTGCTTCAGATCCTCGGTCCCCCCCCTCTCTCTGCGGCTCCCCCTCTACACCCCCACCTCAAAATAAATAAATACACTTAAAAAAAAATACGAGATGGGTCCATCCGTGGTCTCAGCTGTGTCTTAGGCACAGTTCCATTAGCATTACTGTCTGGCCACGGGGAGTGAGCACAACACCAGGGCCACATGCATTAGTTTGGAGGACGTGACATTTAGATGCAGAATCCTCTGATGCTAATAGGTCAGCAATCTCTGTGCATTGCTTCTGAGGTGACCCTTGTCTGTCCATCCGCACGTCGGGCCGAGCCATCCCCCCTCACACGTGTGTATCACGCCGGCTTCCTGATGGTCTGTGTGCACCATCAGCAGTCAGAGGCGCCTTCTCAACACCTAGACGTGATGCTGCCTCTGACCCTGTTGGAGCTCTCCAGTGGCTCAGGGCGGACAGGGTTCTGGAACCAGGGCTGGGAGGGAGGGTGTCCATGATGGGACTCCTACCGACCTTGCCTTCCCCAGGGATCTGCCCCTTCCACCCGCTTGCTTTCTCTGCGCCCTGCAGACACGTTGCATTATAAAGTGCTCTCAAGTCAGGTGCTTGTTTTTTCCTCCTAAGGTCACCCCCCCCCCCGACCAGCAAACTTCTGGCGGTGGCCCTCTAGCGACGTGACATCCCCCCTCCCCACTCCAGACACTCATGCCCCATGTGGAGCAGTAGTCCCTCTCGGATAGGATCAATGGCACAGTCTCGATGCTTTGAGTCATGTCTGTCTCCGCAGACACATCTCAGGGTCTCCGAGGACAGGAAACCCACGATGCTCCCTGCCGTGTTGTTGATGCTGCAGGCTGCCTTGTTGCTGTTTAGGAAATAACTACTTGTTGAATACGTGACTGAAAAAAGATGGTTCTGGGACACCTGGGTGGCTCAGGTCATCATCTCACGGTTTGTGGGTTCAAGCCCCACGTTGGGCTCTGTGCTGACAGTGCGGAGCCTGCTCGGGATTCTCTCTCTCCCCCTCTCTCTGCCCCTCACCAGCTCAGTTGCTCACTCTCTCTCTCTCTCTCCCTCTCCCTCTCCAATACATAAACTTTTTTAAAAAAGAAAAAAAAAGATCTGATGTCATATCCATTTTAAATTATGTTCCTTGGATTTCAGTCAAATAAGGTTACTTGCAAAAACAAAACAAAACAAAAAATTCATCACCTTTCCAATACAGTTTGGCCTCTAACTTACCCCAATGGAGAAAAGAGTCTTTAACTGGGTCTGGGGCAGTTCAAGCTTCCTCTTTGCCAAATATGACAGAGGCTAACACCTGTTAAAGATGATCTCCAACGAACCTAGGCAGGATCCCTTAGAGGAGTGAACGCATATCACTCCTGGAGGAAGCATGTAGCCTTTTTTCTTGAGGCAAAATTTTAAATTAAGGTCCCTGAATTTTCTGCCATGTGCTTTCATTGTGTAGCTGACGACAGTGAGGAAGTGTGGCAGTCACTTCATCTACGCTGCATGTGGGGTGTTCGGTTGTGATGGTCTTCTTTGCCTTTGAAAAGTTCCTGGGGCGCTTGAGTGGTCAGTTGGTTAAATGCTGGACTTTGGCTCAGACCATGATCTCATGGTTTGTGGGTTCAAGCCCCCTGTTGGATTCTGTGCTCACAGCTCAGAGCCTGGAGCCTGCTTTGGATTCTGTGTCTCCCTTCCTCTCTGTCCCTGCCCCACTTGTGCGTGCTCGCTCTCTCTCTCTCAAAAATAAATAAACATTAAAAAAATAATAAAAAGCGGGGCGCCTGGGTGGCGCAGTCGGTTAAGCGTCCGACTTCAGCCAGGTCACGATCTCGCGGTCCGTGAGTTCGAGCCCCGCGTTGGGCTCTGGGCTGACGGCTCAGAGCCTGGAGCCTGTTTCCGATTCTGTGTCTCCCTCTCTCTGCCCCTCCCCCGTTCATGCTCTGTCTCTCTCTGTCCCAAAAATAAATAAACGTTGAAAAAAATAATAATAATAAAAAGCTATTAAACTCTCCACTTTCGGAGTGACTTCCGTAGAAAGTCGACTACAATCCAGTTTCAAGTATGAAATACGATATTATTTGAAGTCAGGAAATAATCCATACCTCAATTTCACATTCTTTGTCATCTGTCCGTATAAAATGTTGAAAGACAGTAATAAAGAGCTTATAATTAGATTGATTTTATAATGGAGAGGCACAGCCCTCTAATTTTAAAACAGTAATCAGTCGATGACGAGTGGTCTGTGTAATACTATTTCTACCTATACTGTTTCACTTGAGATCTTTTCATTAAATCTGTACTGTACTCCTATATGACTTTATATCCATAGGTTTAGTAAAATCAACTCTGAGTGATGCCTGGATGGCTCAGTTGGTTGAAATCTCACTGTGGATCAGATCATGGTCTCATGGTTCCTGAGTTGGGGCCCCACATCAGGCTTACTGCTGTCAGCACAGAGCCTTCTCAGGATCCTCTGTCCCCCTCTCTCTGCCCCTTCTATGCTTGTGCTCTCTCTGAAAGATAAATAAACATTAATAAATTAAAACAAGATAAACTTGGAATATGACAGCAGAATGGAAATTTGCCCTCGAATATCATGGTTTCCTAATATCTGTCTTTTGTAACTTCACATGTGCATTCTGTCTTTGAATTCTACCTTTTTATAACCACACGTCAGTCTGTGGGAGTCGTCAGATTCTTGCAGTCTCTTTCCAGACTCGGGGGGGATTTGCTGAATGTGTTTAATTATGTAACGTTTCGTACTGGATGAATGGGGAGCCGGTTGGGTTTAGTTGTCTGTCACGTTTATTTATTTCAATATCTAATATTCAGGGTAGGGTTTGATCAGGTGCATGGCTAATGTATACTCCCAAGAGTGGGTCAGATGTCATCTCCTCGATTAGTTATGTTCTTTGTTTTGTAAGACAGGCGTCAAACTAGTTATTCTGAGGGTAGGAAACCTCGTCTGCAGAATAAATTAGCCTCGGAAGGACATTTGGCTTTACTAGAAATGGAAAATTTCCTGCTAAGGTCCTTAGCTTATGACCTTACCATCCAAGTGTAAAGATAAGTGTGTTAAGCATGTTTAATAATGCTGAACATCATAGCGATAACTAAAAGCAATTTTGATTTCCTGTTCAGATGGAGTTCACATTTTGAGTATCAGAGAACTTTGTGAACTTCAATTTTCTTTTTTCTTTCTTTTTTTTTTGAATACTAATGATCTTTCTTTCAAATATTATTCTGGGTCATCTTCATTAGGAGGGTCAAAAACTGTGGATTAGTCTCCAAGGGCTTGTTTTCTTGTTACTAATTTGAAAATATTATTTCAGTAACAGGTTTTTTTTCTCATCAGCGTTCTTTCATAACATTGGAAAGCATGTAGGAGCCGTGAGGTAACTCCCTCAAGAGAATTTTTTGCCAGACTTGCAGGAAATGTCCAAGTTGTATGCAGTGAGTCTAGACTCTCAAATCTTGAGTTATCTTATCGCGTGTGTGGTATAGAAAAGCAACGTGTCGGCCGTCCATGTCTCACTGCTGTCATTAACAGACTTCCCTTCTTTCTCCTCCTGTCTCTGGATGTTTGTTGGGTCCAACATGGAAAATGGTGGGAAAAGATGGGGAGAGAGAGGAAGGGGGGTAAACTTGTTTTTGTTTGTTTGTTTCTTTTTACATAATGATGGCAGTGACTCTCCAAGAATGAGAATGGATCCGTAGCGCCCTGGCGAGCACATTTCCCTGGTGCCGAGTCTGGTAGTGTGAGCTTCCATGGACCCACACCAAGAACAAAAGTTCTAGAAGAGTCTGCAGCCTGTTACCTGCACACACCTGCAGCTTAGCACCTCTTAGCCTCCCATCATCTCAACCACTTTGCTCCTTTTCCCCCCAGCACCCCCATTTCTGCTGCCGCTCCTTTGTGGTTTCCATGTTCAGAATGTTCTAGAAGGGATGCATTTGCGGTGAAGTGCTCTGAGTCAACAAAAAAAGATACTCCTAATTTAAGAATGTTCTGAACATGGAAACCCAAACCTGTTTTGTCTTCTACTTAGTGTCTCTCTCTCTCTCTCTCTCTCTCTCATACACACATACGGAGACATTTTCGGGCAGAGTTAAGGTTCACTGAGTCATTGCTTATAACTGCAGACTGAAGGCATCAGCCTCTTCACGTCCTGGGAAGGATGGATGTCACTTTCCATCCTTGTGTCCATTCTGGATGTGCTGCAGGAGGATGCGTTTTTCTCGGTAGTGATCTACCCGCGAGTTGCTGGTCCTTGTGGTTTGCGGGGGTGTGGGGGTCCCTCCGGCTCGAGGGGGCTGTCCTGGAGGTTTGGTGCACTTATCTTGGGACACTGACATGGATGCTGTCCATCCTGCCATATGGGCTGTGGGGCCATAGAACCAGCCATGATAAGAGAGCCGACAAGAGTTTGGAGACTGAACGTGAGGCCTCCAGGCTCCGGTTTTGTGGTGTTCTGTGAAGTCCTGACTGTTGCTTCACAGGTTTCAAACTCACAGTGTCTTCAATATGAAACAGTCACTGTGCCTTTTATCTCTCTCTCTCTCTCTCTCTCTCTCTCTCTCTCTCATCATTAGACACTTTGGTGGTGGTTTTCTTTCTTCCCAGCAACACATACCCAAAAGATGGTGACAAAGAGAGGTAAAGGTTGCAAAGCTAGGCCAGATACAAGCATGTTAGACCTGTGGTTTTAGACCTTCGGCATTTCAGACGCGGTGCTGTTACAAGCAAAACTTTCTTCCACGAGGGAAAAACTCCAGAGATGCGGAATCTGTGTTAATTCAATTCTCTGCAGTGAGTGTGTATTAAGCATTTACCATGTGCTTGTGTGGAAAGAATAAGCACTTAAAAAGATTTCTCTAAAAAGACAATCTTGCCTGACAAGGGCCAGCTGCACAGCCTTAGAACGTCATGATTTAAAAATCAGAGCTCATCACATTGAGGTTGTCTCAATTAGGGTCTCTTCAGGCTTACTGGAAGCATAGATTCATTGTCTTTTTACTCCCATTAGTGCAAATTATCATATTTGAGGCGTTTTATAAATTTAATTGTGACATTGTATCCATCGGCACAAAGCCAGTATGATTGAGTTGCACTCTGTGGACTTTTTTTTTCCTGATTATAAAAATAAGTAGAACGCTTTGATAAACACAAGAATACATTTAAAAATTACCTAAAAACCCCTGCTTGGTCCCACTCACTCAAAACTGATTATAAATAAAGTTTTATCATTTTTCTCTACAAGTAAATACATGCATAAACCATACGTATCCATGCAGTAATTTGAATAGTTGTTTGTTTTATTTTTTTAATTGTGATCATGCTGCCATGGGGAGCCTGGGTGGCTCAGTCAGTTGAGTGTCTGACTCTTGATTTCGGTTCAGGTCACGATCTCACAGTTGGTGACTTTGAGCCCAGCACCAGGCTCTGTACTGACAGCAGGGAGCCTGCTTGGGATTCTCTCTCTCCCACTCTGTCTCTCTCTCCCCCTCTCCTGCTCATGCACACTCTCTCTCAACATTAGTAAATAAACATTTTTTAAAAATTTGTGATCATGCTGCCTTTGTTTAATGTCAAGTTCTGCCTTTTCCACCCTAACGTTACACCGTAAAGTTTTCCTTCATGACAAGATATTCTTCAAAACTCAAGAATTTTAAGGGCTGCGTAATGTTTTATAGTGTCACTTATTTGTCTTCCCCCCCATGCTTGTACCTCCACACATTTCTGAGGTTGGTAGGAATGTGTTCCTGAATGGCATGCGTGCCTCCCTCAGTATTTTCATAAGAGAAATTTGTAGAAACAGAAGTGCTGATTCAAAGAACGTGACGCCATTGAGATGCTTGATCTCCATTGTCAGCTTTGTTCCCGAAAGTCTGAGTCTGCATTTCTGCAACCAGTGAGCAAGGGTCCCCATTACGCTTCCTGTTGTCAAGGCACAGTGTCATCACGTCCCAATATTTGCCAAATTGGTAGATCAAAAGGAGCATTTTCCTTGCCTGTTAATTTTAATTTTTGATTCCTGATGAGATTAGATGCTTTTCGTGTTTCTATTAACTTATAGTTGATTTCTTGTTTGTCATGTGACATTTTTCAGTTAGGGCGATGATTGTTACTCTGTCCCCTCCTGTCTTCCAGCCCACTTTGTTCTCAGCCAATTCCTTATCACATCCTTCTCCATTCTGACATGATGGGTAATAATGACCTATTTCCTTTGAGCTACTTTGTGGCCACACACACTCTTTTCCACCCTAGATTCTTCTCCCAGACCGTGTCTGGAGCCTGTTTTTGTAGGTAACGGGAGTGGGCTTAGACTTGCCGGGTGCCCAGTTCTCACGGAAACAGGAAAAAGAAATAAAAGAAATGGGGCTAGAAAAATCACATGAGTGCTGTTGGGTCTCATAAGACAGAGTCTTGAGCAAGTACGTGACCCTGCAGCCTAGTGAAGAAGGGTAAATTTTGTGCTCAGAGACATAGCACCCATCCAGTTGAATTACATGAGAAGTAAAGAGTGGTTTCTGCTGCCTAAGCGCCAACATCCACATTTCACGGTAAAAAAGGGATGAGATGAGGATTTAATTATTGCAATTATTATTAATCATGTTTGACTTGTTCCCCCAAGATAAATGTGACACTCGTATCCACTCTCGTTTGGGGACGCCAGTGAAGAGAGCGTAACAACCACAAATGCAGACAATTGGGCGTGAATGCTCTCTCCCTAGACCAAATAGTGGATCTCAAGTTGCAAACACTCGGCCCAGGACGTGTGCACGGGCTCTGTTCCTGGGCCCCCACACCTGGAGGCTGCCGTGGAGCTCCAGGTGGCAAATTGTTTTGCCTTTGGATTCTGCAAGTTTGGGGATTTTGTCTTATTCAGTGTGGCTGTTGGAACAGCAAAGCCACGCTGCGTCTTATGTTTTTGATGTAACCCGTCCCCCCCTCCGCATGCACTTACGATCTTTCCTCTGCCCTCAGTGCCCTAGGATTCAGTGATCATGGGCTTTTCCCCCAGGTCTGTTTTCAGTCACGGCTCTGGACACACTGTCTTCTGTTCAGTATGCACATTCACATCCCTGACTTCTGAAACTTTGTCTTGGGTTACCGCTTTGGAATTTACACACACCGCCCCTGCATGGTTTTTCTTTCTTTTTTCCTCTGCTTCGATGCCTGCTTATGACATTCTTGTTTCATATTTTCTCTGCTGTTCTCAGCCACCTTGCTCTTTATTCCACTTTCCTTTGAGATGCTCTCCAATTCTTGTACCCAGCTGAATTATTTCATCATCGATCAGGTGCTGTCTTTCCAAAACTTCTGTTTTCTTCTCTAAATGTACTTTTTCCAAAGCACCTTTTGTTTATCTACTGATTGATTGCTGGATGATTGAAAGATTTTGGTTTGGGTGGTTTTGTTTCTGACCTTCATGGTAAGGACTCCTTTCAAATGGATTCTGGTCCTTTGCTTCTGTTTATAGCGAAGAGGGAGGTTCTGCAAAGCTGAGTGGAAGCTGTGCAAATTGTGCCAGTGGGAACACTCATTCTGGGTCTCGCCTGTCAGATAGCTGGCCTTTCCGGCCGTGACCTGCAGCTGTTATCTGGGAATGTCCGCTTTCTGCAGAGAGGAATCCTGTCTTGCAGACAGTCGGGACCCTCAGGAGAGGCCCCTGGCCGTGTGGACCTCATTTCACGATGGTGTGCCCCTCTGTGCACACCCTGTTTTCACTCTCTCCTGGTTCCTTTCTCAGCGATCCTTCCCATGTCTGCTTGCCACTCTCCAAAACCAGTCTGTTCTTTCCGACTGTTTGTGTCCAACTGGGTTAGTAGATGATTAACATTTCCTTTTTGGATTTTTAAGTGGTATTTAGAGGCCACTGATTACGGTGCATCTGCATTTTTAAAAACTTAACGTTTAAAATTAAATTTAAAAACGTTTAAGTTTTATGCTTAAAATTCTCACTTGCTATCATCCTGTCTGTAGACAGGATCCCTCTTGGACAGTGAGGAAGTTGAGACCCAGAACGGTTAGGAAATTTCCTGAGAACCACACAGGAGACGTTTTATTGCTGATGCAGCAACCAGTTTACTTTGGCTCCAGAGTTGACGTTTACTAATTTTTGTCTGTGGTGTATGTTGCACCATAGGACACTGCCGAAAGTGGTTTTCGACCTATACGAATGGTCGTTTCCACTGCCTGATCCTAATAGTTTCGTAAAAAGATCTTGTCCCATTTATCAATAATTAAAGCTTTTCCTTTCCATCACAATGATAATTAGTGACAGTAATAGCATAATCCAGGAGCATTGACTAAAAGGCATTGGTGCCCCTGTGTTGAATAAAATCTACATCCTAGGTTGAAGGAAGAGCTAACCAAAGTTTTGCTGAAAAATTGGGTGGTGAATTTACTGATTATCTGATAGATCACACAGACCCAGTGGTTATCAGGGAAAATCATTTATTCGCTTCGCTTTGGCAAGCAAATTGATACTCTCTTCCTGTCATCCATTTTGAGAGCTTACGAATTTTCTTAAAAATGACACCTGTTCTCTCTTGTAAGGGAAACACATTTTTAAGAGGTGCTGATTGATTTTTCTGCAACACTCAGGACTCCACATTTGTATCAAGAAGACAACAGCTAACACACTGTGCTCATCTCCCCTTAGCACACGTGCGTTGTATCCACGCTGTGTTCAAACGTTCGCATGATGTGTGCACAAGGAACAAGGCTGTACTGACAAGGGGAGGGGTGCACAATACTGATTATCTTCACCAATTGAGTCAGATTCTCTCTGTAAACTTTCACGCAGAGGAAGGACTAAATTTATAGCTTTGCTATTGCTTGAATTCACAAATAATAAATTTAAGTGTGTTAATTTGTTTAAATGACGTCAGAGGGGCGCCTGGGTGGCTCAGTTGGTTGAACGTCCGACTCTTGATTTTGGCTCAGGTTGTGGTCCCAGGGTCGTGAGTTTGAGCCCCACATTGGGCTCTATGCTGACAGAAGGGAGCCTGTTTGAGATTCTCTGTCTCTCTGTCTTTCTTTGCCTTCCCCCATCTAAAATTAAAAAAATGATAATTAAAAAATTAATTTAAATGATGCCAGAAAAAGGCCTTCTGAAATAGAGGTGAAAACACCAAACACTAACTGAAGATTTCACCCTATGCCACAGACGTAGTGTTTGACAGGGATATTTAGAACTCAGAGTTTTTCAACATTTTATTCCAAATTGGAGCTTTAACGAAAGAAGGATCATTCTGTAGAAGTGAACTTGCACATAACTGAAGAATTATTCTCTAACTTGCTGGAAAGAATAACTTATGTGATAACTTGGGGCAGGTCCAAGGTTGCACATAGCTGTTAAACATCATGAGCTTTGCACAAATCAATGCATGACAAATATTTTCTTTTTTTAACGTTTTTTAAATTTATTTTTGAGAGAGAGGGAGACAGAGCATGAACAGGGGAGGAGCAGAGAGAGAGGGAGACACAGAATCGGAAACAGGCTCCAGGCTCTGAGCTGTCAGCACAGAGCCCGACGCGGGGCTCGAACTCACAGACCGTGAGATCATTACCTGAGCTGAAGTCGGACGCTTAACCGACCGAGCCACCCAGGCGCCCCATGACAAATATTTTCTAACTTCAACCCCATCCCAGGAGTGGAGTGGATTGTAGGGGGACACAAAGGGAATGGTCTCCTGGCCTCTCAAAGTTGGTAGAACAACAGGAAGCTGGATGGTGTTGGAACCAACCCAGAGCTTGAAGTGCCCACTCCTGTTATGACTGTAACGCCAGATATTTGCTTCACGGGTGGCGATGGGAGGGCCGCACTTAGAATACAGTGTAAATAGGCATGAACAACATGGGGGTGTTAAGCCGTGTCTCTCCATGACGTCGTGAGTTTTCCTCATTCCTCATCCGTTTGTATTTTAAGTGTTTCTCTTTGTTTTCATTATAGTCCTAAAAGCAAGACTTGTTTAATATTTAAAAAATCTAAAATCAGGGAAGCATTGGAAAAAAAACACCCTAATCCCATCACTGGTACTAAGCACTGTAATTGTGTGTGTGTGTGTGTGTGTGTGTGTGTGTGTGTGTGTGTGTGTCCTTCCAGAATTTCTTAGGGATGATATACAGAAATCATAACTTACTCTTTGTTCTGTTGTATGGTTTCCTTTTTTTTTTAATTTTACTTTGAAGTAACTATACATTCAGAGACAGATACAAAGCAGGAGTGGAGAAATATGTCTTGTACCATACGTTCAGGCTGACTGGTGGTAAAAGACTGTTGATTTTTGGTTTTTTTAAGTTTGTTGTTTGTTTGTGTTTGTTTGTTTATTTACAGAGAGAAAGAGAGGGGGGGCAGAGAGATTGGGAGACAGAGAATCCCAAACTCCACACCATCAGCACAGAGCCTGATGTGGGACTCAGACTCACGAACTGTGGGATCGTGACCTGAGCCGAAATCAGGAGTCAGATGCTTAACCGACTGAGCCACCCAGGCATCCTAGGACTGTTGTTTTCAACAGACATATTTCCTATACTTCTAGCCCTGGAAATTCCTGAGCAGTGAAGATAATTGCTATCTTCACCTCCTGCCCTCCTTCCCCCTTCCTAACTTCCTTTCTTCTTTTCTTCATTTCCTCCCTGCCTCCCTCCTTCCTTATATTCTCCCCTTCTTTTCTGTATTAACTTTCTAGGGCTTCTATAAGAAATTACTGCAAACCTGGTGGTTTAAGTGATTATTTTGAGAAACAGAGAGAGGACGAGCAGGAGAGGAGCAGAGAGAGAATGAGAGGGAACCTCAAGCAGGCTCCACACTGTCAGCGCAGAGCCCAGCTCAGGGCTCAGTCTCATGAACCATGAAATCCTGATTTGAGCCAAAATCAAGAGTCAGACACTTAACCAACTGTGCCACCCTGTTGCCCCATCATCTGCCTTTTATAAGAACGTTTGTGTTGACATGGGGCCCACCTGGGTAAGCCAGGATCGTCTCCCATTCTCAGGGTCCTTAACGTAAACACACCTACAAAGTGCCCCTCTTTTGTTTCTTAAAGTAAGATAGTCACAAGTTCTGAGGAGTAGGACGTGGACATCCTTGGGGGTCTTTTTTTTTTTTTCCAGCCCACCACACCTTTCCTGTGTTCTTTCTGCTCTGAGGTCGGTCCATCCAGACAGTGTCTTCTGGGCCTTTATCGGATGCCCAGGGATGTGCTAAGCATGGTGTATGGCATAGAACCCTGGTTCCATACAGAGAAATGGTCCCCTACTTATGGTGGTTCGATTTAGGATCTTTCCACTTCTGATTTGACTATGGTGCTAAAGCAGTCTGTGTTCGGTACAAACTGTACTTGGCATTGTGCATTTGGATCGTTTCCTGGACTAGGGACATACAGTGCTGTCCTCTCTTGTGAGGCTGGCCAGGGGCAGCTCCCAGTCAGCCCCAGCATCACGGGAGCCAAGAACCAGCACCCTGACACCCATTCCGTCCCCATACAAGCACCTGCTTGTCACTTGCCGTATTCCGTAGATGGCGTGAGGTAGTCAAAGCTTTATTATAAAAAAGGCCTCTGTGAGATGATTGTGCCCAATGTCAGGCTAATGCACGTGTGTGAGCACATTTACGGTAGGCTCGGCTAAGCTGCGATGTTCTGTAGGTTAGATGTATTAAATGCATTTTGACTTTTTGATATTTTCAACTTACAATGGGTTCATTGGGACATAACGCCACCCTAAGTCGAATATCTGTAAATATTTGGAGATAGGATACAAACATTTGTACCCATCGTATGTGTTTTCTTTTCTTCCATAACAAACAGTGGCTGCAAACAACACCCATATATTATGCCCCAGTCTGTGTGGGTCATGAGTCCAGCCCAGGAATAGATTGTTCCTGTGCTCAGGGGAGTCAGTATGTCATCTGAGGATCGGGATCCTTGTCCAGATGCAATGGGTATTGGCAGAATTCCCTTTCCTTGCAGTTGGGGTCTCAGGTCCCAATTTCCTTGTGGGTTGTAGGTCCTGGCCCACTTTTGGCTCCTAGAGGTCACCTGTGATTCGGGGCACGTGGCCCCTGTAGGCAGTTCATGTCATAGTTCTTTATTGCTTCTTCAAGGCCATCTGAAACCATATCTTTCAAGGGATCACCTAATCGCGTCAGGCCCACCCAAGATGATATCCCTTTTGGATGAATTCAGAGTCAACAGACTAGTCTCCTACTACAGGAATGCCATCCATCACATTTACAGGTCCTGTCTGCCCCTCAAGGGAAGGGGGTTACACAGAGCGTGTACAGCTGGGTGGCAGGGGTATTGCTGGCCATCTGAGAATTCCTCCTGTCCTGCCCACAGTTTTCTAGCTTCTGTCTGTTGGAACTCCTCCCTCCATAGAAGGTTGTCCTCCTTCTCTTTCTAACCACTCTTTCTGATGTCCATAGCGTGGGTCTATTTGTGGCACGCTCCAGCTTCCTGAGCGGCCCCTCATTTGGTGAGATCCCCAGTAGGCACCCAGTTGTCTGCTCGAGGCAGAGGGGGCCAGGGAGAAGGCTGGACTCCTCTTACACCCACTTCATACTGGCTTGTTCGTTCCTGTTTTTCCATCGAAGGCATTGAAGGGGTCGAAGGCATGGTCTCCAAGGCTAAAAGCCAGACTGGGTTTGAATCCAAAGGTCTGCCATGCCCTTCTCCCTCCTATTCGTACTGGGGCTGCCCCCGTGCACATCCAGCAGCCAAAGAGTTGTCTGTGTGTTCCTTTGTCTCTCTGCTTATCCTCGGACCCGTCAAAACCATTCGGTACTCCGTAAGTGAAGAAAAGCAGTAGGGGCTGTGATACAGGTGGGCTCACGTAATATCTGGCTCAGTGGAAAATTTGAACCGAGAAGGGCATGTGGTTTTTGTGCCTTCCTGCCCTGGGAGTGTGTTGTTTTACATAGATAACTCATCCAGTGATCTGGAAGATAATCCCTTGGAGATCACCAGAATACTTACTTATGGAGACACATAAACCACACTTCTTCCCTTTTGATGCAAACAATGAGGAATTGCACCGAATGGTCTTCTTGCTAACAAGTACTGTGCTTTAATGAATGTGCAGGATACAATTGAAATTGGCATTAAATGTAATGCTTTCTATTAAATATCCACACTCTTCCCTGCTGTTGGAAATGCTGCAGTCTAACGTGGTTTTAATCAACCTACAGGTTTGCTGTGGTTTCCTTTTTACATGTAAAGATTACATGTCTTTGACAGCAGTGAAGGAACTGTGCAGAGCCACCCTCCCGGGCCAGCCGCTTACTTTCTTGTGCATCCCATTGGGATTTTTGCTTCGCCCATCCCATCCCGGCGTGTCTGCTCCAGAGATTGTTACCTACTTTTGTTGGAGGACTGCATGGGTTCTTTTGGACCTTACGGTGTAAAGGACTTGTCTGTAACCCCACATCACAGAAGATACTGTGGATGAGAATGGAGAGGGCCACATGCAGAACTGAGTGTGGGAAGGTCACTGCTTGGTGTCCAGCCCCTTTGTGTTAGGTGTGGAAATAGGATCCCATCACTGAAACCCAGAACTGACCACAGGACACAGGGTGCTGTTCGGGTCTTGGCTTCAGAGGTGGGCATTCAGACACTGGAATGGGCTGGTAGCCCTGGGCAGCCAGACTGAACTCCAGCTTGGATGTCTCATGAAGTGTCTCCCATATTGGTCTTTTAGAGTTCAAGGGATGGCCCATGGCAGAGACCTCCATATCTAGGATAAATCCGAGGAGACGCTTATAAAAGACAAGCTGAACCGACATTCTGGGCTCACATGCCATTCTACAAGATCACGGAGATGGGAACTGAATTCTGGAATATTCCATATCTTTTAGCAAGCCCTTGAATTTTTTTTTCTTTTTAAAAATTTTATTAAGTTTTTAATTTTAATTCCAGACAGGCACTTGTTTTTGTCCATTTCCTGTGGGGGGGTGCAGGCGCAGAAACACTTTGCCTTCTTCCCTTGCTAGGTTCTTTTGGCTGGCCTATTAATGAAATTGGCATAAGACAGATTAACAGGAGAAAAATTTAATCTCATACGTACAAGGACGTGAGGGGCTCCAAGACAGGCAGCTGAAGCGTCTGTGCTGTCCTAGACTAAGGAGAAGGGGGTCGGGGCCTGGGGCTTCAAACGGGAGGAAGGGAATTCCTGGGAAGACGGGAAGAGCAGGTGTTTGGTGAACACACACAGAGCCCATAGGGCTCTGAGATGAAACTGGACAGGCTGACCCCCTGCCCAGCTCCCCCTCCCCCAGCCTTCCACACTCACCCAGACTCTGTCGTTCTCTCTGGTGAGAGCTGTGTTCCCAGACCAGCCCTTCTGTCTAAATTCTCCAAGGCAGCTTAGGGGGAGGTAAGCAGGTCTTTCTGAGCCTTCTGGCCTCTCATTGCCTTCAGCTCAGAACAATGCACCTGCCAAAGAGGTGCATCTGGGGGAGGCTTGTTCTGAACCCCTTCAGGGGAAATTCTGCTGAACGTGACAATAAGCATTTTGTATCCATGCATGGGGTTTCTTCAGAGAGTAATTTTATTCTTTCAAAAACGTTCTTTCGTCATTTCACATCCCTGAGGAGCCCATAAAAAAAAAATAACGTAGGCAGCCTCCTGTGGAGTTTGGGGGGTGGTCTCCTGAAGCCTGTGCATTTTCTCTGTAATTTTACTGCAAGTTCTCTGTCGCAATCTCTGCTGTGGACACTCATGCCAGACCTGCAACTTGCACCTCCTACAGATGTATCACTGGTGGACGTGTTTGGAGATGAGCCCATGAGAATGGGAAAAGTCCTCAGAGGATCTTCCCGGGTCATTTCGCCATCCAAATGAGACATTCTCTGATCTTACTCTCTGTAGACCAATGAGGGGGTGGGGGGGAGTCATCTGTGGCTGAATGCAGACGCCCCCAAGCTTGGCTAATTTTATCCTGTAGGTGTGGCTTCTGCACTGATTAGCGGTGTGACCCTCACCGAGCACCTCAACCTCTTAGAGCCTGTCTTTCTCCTTTATGGAAGGTGGATGACGGCCAGGCCTCCATTGTGAGGATTAGATGTGGGACTGTCCTGTCTCTCATTTGCACATGGACCATTTTTTGAGAGGGAAATGAGGTGTTCATAATGAGGACAACCGCCAAGGCGCTTTGATGTGGGGATAGTGTCTGTAACATACCTGCCATGGTGTCTGCGCCATCCAAGGTCCCCATGCCATCAGAGGGGGCCCATGCCATCCAAGGTGCCCACACTGTCACAGGGGGTCCACGCCATCCAAGGTGTCTGTGCCATCCAAGGTATCCATACCATCCAAGATGCCCATGCCATCACAGGGGTCCCATGTCATCCAACGTGTCCACACCTTCGTGAAGTGCCCATGCCATCCAGGGTGCCCACAGCATCACAGGGGGCCCATGCCATCCAAGATGTCCACGCCCTCACAGGGGGCCCATGTCATCCAATGTGTCCACACCTTCATGAAGTGCCCACGCCATCCAGGGTGCCTACGCCATCACAGGGGGTCCACGCCATCCAAGGTGTCTGTGCCATCCAAGGTGTCCACACCATCCAAGGGGCCCACGCCATCACAGGGTCCTATGCCGTGCAAGGTGCCTGCTCCATGACAGGAGCCATGCCGTCCAAGGTGTCCAGACACTCATGAAGTGCCCGCACCATCCAAGGTGCCCACAGCATGATGGGGGCCCACACCATTCAAGGTGCCCATGCCATTGGTAGGTGCCTGTGCCATCGCAAGGTCCTGGCTCTGCTCTCAACTCATCTTTGTCTGTGTCACCGTCGTTTATACACCTGTAGAGGTGCTGTACGTGGTGCACAGCTAGTGCACAGTCAATGCTGTTGACATCCTCCACCTGACAGCATTCACTTTTCCAAGTCACATTATTTTTCACTGATCTCAAGGGATGCCCATTGCAACATTGGAAACTCAGGCAGATTCATCTATGTCTTTCCTTTCTCAGCCTTTCCATAGAGCCCACCCTCCAAATCTTTCATGAACTCCCGTGGCCTTGTCGGCTCAAGTTGATCGAGGGCAAAAGCTACTGTCTAGAAGGAAGCACCTGATGTCTGTATGCTTTAATGGAAATCGGAGTCCGTACAATCCTGCTCCCATTTTTTGTCATGTGTTCTCTTGGGCTGTGGAATGAAGACAGCTTACACATCAGTGGATAGCGGTGAAGAGAAAAAAAAGGCTCTGTGGAGGCAGATAAAGCAGGGTTCAGTGCACAGTTTCGCCTCTTGCACTCCCGGGCAAGTGTGGAGAGTCCTGTCAGCTCATGGTTCTCTGGAATGGGGGGAGAACATTGCCCTGGATGTCGGTGGCATGGTGACCATCTGGGGAGCTGTTTTCCTCCCTGCTGTCCTCAGAGCCACATTGCCCCCCTCACCCATTATGTTCTCCTCCCTTCCTTCCGTGGAGGAAGCCCCATGGGAACTAAATCAGCAGACTATCTTCTGTCTGGCTCTGGTGCGTTTGACCAAGGATAGCCAAGACATTGGAAGGGGAGGGAACTCATGTTGAGGTATTCATCTGAGCCCCTCTTCCTTCCCTGCAGGGTTACCAAGGAAGGGCTGCATTCTGGACTAGGGATGCCAGCTTTCCTCAAGAGCCCTTGCTTGCTCTGGGTGACCATTCTCTCCCATTTGAGCATCAGGGTGGTATCATCTTTTGGGACTAACATTGTCCTCCTGGCTTCCCTATTCCTGCCCACACCCCTGTCAATGTTTTAGTAAATTCTCCATAATTCTATTTCGCGGGTCTCTTCTCTTTCCTGTTGGGATGTCTCACTGATTCTGGGCTCTCCCTGGTGCCCCCAGGAAAACGGCAGCTCATTTGTAGACCACAGAGGCCATCCTTGGTAGACCCTGGAGAGAAACCGTTGCTGTAACTTTGAAGCTCACGTGTATAGCAGACATAGTGCAATACGTAGCTCACTGAAGTCAATCAGAGATGCTCACCCCAGTAGCTGAGTAACAGGTAGACTTATCTGCCCTACAACATAACCCTTATGTTACTAATGTCTCACGGGATGGGGCAGACACACACCTGCACACACCTGCACCACTTTTCGTGAGAATGGTGTTGGTGAACAGGCATCTGGCTTTCTGTAGATGCTAAATAGGCAGGATGCTGCACCAACAGCTATGATTCTGGCACCTTTATGACATCTCACAGGACAGGAAGGTTGATTTTATGTAAAGATCAAACTTGAGGGGCACCTGGCTGTCTCAGTCAGTGGAGTGTGCAACTCTTGATCTCGGGGCTGTGAGTTCGAGCCCCATATTGGCTGTAGAGATTACTTAAAAATAAACTATTTAAAAAATCAAACTTGGAAAAAGGCTCCATCTCTGCCAGTCTAGGAGTCCCCTACACCCAAGACAACCTGGTCTGCATTAGACAAACACACAGATGCAGACTCAAGAAGGAGAGACTTTTATCGAAAGACATTATTTCAAGTTGGAAAAACACTCCAGCCATTAGGTTTACACAATTTCAAAGCTTAGGAAAAAAGGGTTTCTCTTTCATGAGGAGAGGTAAACAAAGCCAGGGGAACCAGGTGTGAGATGTGGGATGAGAGGGTGGACAGACTGGACAGTAGATCCAAGAATGGTTTCCCCTGGGGCAGCCTGTCCTCAGGAGGGGCTGTCTGATGGCTCTGGGTTAGAGTGAGCCAAAGTTTGGGGCCTTCAGGGAAGGAGAGAAGCTGAACCAAAGTTTGACAAGTATTTTATTCTGATTGATAAGTAGGGACAAGCCATTCAGTGAATCATTTGACACAAATAAAGGGAATTTGGGGAGTCTCTGTCTGACCTTGTCCAACGTTGTCATGGGAGGCATTCAGAAATCTTATGTGAGTCATTCGAGGAAAGGCGGTTCTTTGCAGTCAGCCATTTTCCAAAACGGAGAGGGCAGGGGTATTTCTTAACTATTTCTGACTTGCAAGATCACAGGGCTTGGGTGAAATTCAATGTCATTAATGGCAGCACTTGAACTGACAACCTTTTCTTCCATTCAGTGTGGTTGAGCTTCAAGGGAGAAAATATTCAAGGTTTACCCAGAGAGAATGTGTATTTGGGTATAGCTCCATCCCATTCAGTGTGGTTGAGCTTCAAGGGAGATAATATTGAAGGGATACACCAAGAGGATGTGTCTCCATCACATTCAGTATGATTGAGCTTCAAGGGAGAAAATATTGAAGGGATACCCCAAGAGAATGTATACTTGGTCGGATCTCCATCACATTCAGTGTGGTTGAACTTCAAGGGAGAAAATATTCCATGGATTCACCAAGAAAATGTATACTTTGGCATATCTCCATCCCATTCAATGTGGTTGAACTAGAAGGGGGAAAATATTCAAGGGATACACAGAGAGAACATACACTTGGGCGTGTCTCCATCCCATTCAGTGTGGTTGAGATAGAAAGGAGAAAATATTCCATGGATACACCAAGAGAATGTATAGTTGGGTGTATCGCCATCCCATTCAATGTGGTTGAACTAGAAGGGGGAAATATTCAAGGGATACACCGAGACAACCTACACTTGGGCATATCTCCATCCTGTTCAGTGTGGTTGAGCTTTAAGGGAGAAAATATTCAAGGGCTACACCGAGAGAATGTACACTTGGGCGTATCTCCATCTTATGATCTGTTGGCCAAGCCACTGCAGCAGAGCCAGGCTGTGCATTAAAGGTGGGTTTGAGGGTGATGCCTTGGGGAGCTTGGGCAGGCCGTGTTTCAAAGGAGAAGGTTCCTCCTGGGAATATGCTCACTAAACTCCTACTGGTAAGCAAGCATGGAAGGAGGATATGTGAATGATGTTCCCATCTCCTTGGCCATCAGCCCACGTTCCTGACAGGCGAGCGGCATCTGGGAGATGCCTTGCAGATAAACATGTCTTCCAGAGAGCACTCTTGCTGCTTTCCAGCTTGAAGCAGACCAAGCTGGGAAGTGCAAGGCAGCTACCTGCTTCCGCCGGTGTTCTCTTAACACGCATTGTCCTGCACTTGCGTTTAAAATCTTCTGTTGCTTGATAATTTCCATTGATTATAATGATTTTCTGTGATGCTTAGCAAGGGAAGGTTTAGAAGGGGTTATAAATGGGGCTAATTAGTGAGATGCAAATCGCTTTTATGGCTGTTTCCAAACATTTAAATGACCCATAATTAAATTATGTTGCCAAATTATTTGTTAATTATCATCTTCCTATTGAGTTTATTTCATCAGGAGATCCCGTGCACAGTCTCACGGGCAGAGCAAGGAGTATCGTGCAGATAGATCCCTTGCAGAGAACAAAGAGAATGCCTGTTTGGTTGGGTTTCTTTCTCAATGGGTACACGTTTGTGTTGTTATTTCCACTTTGATCTATCTTAGATGATGAGTTTACTTGTGGACTGACAGGATCTCCTGGTTGGGAAGGATGACAGCAGTCACTTTGTTCAAATTCCCTCCTTCTCCACCAACTAATCCCTGCCACAATATCCCTGACAGATGGGGTTTTTCAGTCTCCTCCCAGTCGTGGCTGGGGAGAGATGCCATGTGACAGGCTGATCATTTCGTGGTCTGGCAGCTCCTGTAAGATTGTCTTCCTTGTTTTGGACACTGTCCTGGCTCGGGCCTCAGAGACAACAGCTAAATCTTTCCTGTCTTTTGCATGCAGCTACTCAAGCAAATTTAAAGGCGATCCTTTGTGTGTGTGTGTGTGTGTGTGTGTGTGTGTGTGTTTGCTGAATGACTTTTATTTATTTTTTAACACAGTTTATTGTCAAATTGGCTAACACAGTTATGTTATGGTTAACTACACTCAATGAAAGACATTCGTGGGACTTTGTCCCATTTATGTTTCAACCACCTTGACACATGGAGGGGGTTTTGGAGAAGGCGATGTGACACTCAGTAGTGAATGCTTGGAACTTGTGTCTTCTGTCTTGGTCTGTTTCTGAGATCTTCTCTCCTAGACGAAGAGCCTGGCAAGTTTTGCATTCGTATTGGTTTCTACTTTTGCCTAATCCAATGTGGTGGATGGATAGAGCAGGTAACCAGTCTCCCTCTTGGGTGGGGGAATGAGAAGGAAGAGCTGGGGTCGGGGGACCTCGGCATGGGGAAGGCTGATTCCCTGGCAGAAGGGTGTTAGACTGGGACTGGTCTGGTCGGGAACAAGGGTGTGAGCCTGTACAGACACGCACAACACAGAGCTCTCTTCTAGAGGCTCATGTTGGCTAATCATACCTGTGACACTGGCTCACCTTGCCCTGAGACCCTGTGGTGGCTTTGCTGCGGACTCCCAACCAAGGGTGTCATTTGGACACGTTTTACATGGAATCTTCCTCTGGCTGGGCTTTGGACCTGACAGAATGTTCTGATAAGGCTACGCATTTCAGGTGCTCACCATCTTAACTATCTGAGTAATTAAATGAAAAAATAAATGCATGAAAAGCTTCTGCATTCTGCTTATACATCCTGACAGCATTACGCATGTATTTGTAATCACGAAGAAAACAGTAGTGATTAAATGATAGATTGTGTGTTGGCGGTGGAGGGGTGGCCATGGCCATCCTCCCTGGAAAGATGGTCAGGCTGATTATCATTTTTGTGGAATGTCTTTCACGCGGAGGGGTTAAGCAGCCTGCTGAAGTGTGAGGCTGACAAAAACCGCTGGCCGGCCATGCACTTAGCGGGGATGTCCTAGTTGTTTTGAGTCATCTTCGCCTCGTTCCCTAATATGGTTGTTAAATCGGTCATGCCTGCCCCCGATTCCTAATAGCTAAAATAATGTTCTTCTTTTTCATCTCCAGTCATTGCCCAGCTGAACGGTTCTCACCCCCGTAAAGAAAGCTTTAGTACCTCGGACAGAGAACAATCCCAGGGGCCTTGTGATGTTACAGCCCCGATGGCAATCAATAGGACGTGAAGAAGCTTTTCACTCCCTTTCCAACCCCCCGGCTTTCCCTTCTCCTTCAGACCCTCTGCATGCTCCATTTTCTGTCCTTTCACATTTGCTAACCGTTCTCTGCCATTGCCTGTGATGGAGGTCCAGTCCTTTGTGCTGAACGTTAGAAATTACAACTGGTAGGGTACTCGGGTGTTTTGGCCAGGGGATCTGAGAATATGCAGATATCCCCAAATCCGTGTTGACCCAGCCTCTGTTTCCTCCTGTGAGGTCCCTGAAAAAGACCTCTGTACGGCAGTGACCTCCTTAGGCAGAGGTACACTTTATTATTTGCTCCAGCACTGAATTCCAGTGAATTGTAGCAAGTTAGACTGGGATGTGCCCAGACCTCCTGTCCTGCGTAAGGCAGACGGACAGCATGGCTTCCTCCCATGCAGGAAGGGGGCATGTGACTTTCTGGAGACTCCTTTATGAGGCCACTGGTCCCGTCCCCTCCCCAAAGCCCTGCCTCCGGATAACATCACCTGGTAGGGAGGTTAGGATTTCAACATCTGAATCTCTTCAAGGCGGTGGGGGAGACACAAACAATGACACCGTGACAGCTTCTATTTCTTAGAAAAATCCTTCTGTGGTTCACCATTGCCAATAAACAGCTCCCCCAAATCTGGCCACCCTACCTTCTACCATACCTCATTTTAATGACACTTCCATCCACTGCTCTCTGGTACCAAGAACTCTCCAGCTATGGTGACCCCCGTTGACCAGACAGGACGTTGTGAGATGTTCACATGCCCCAGAGTTTTGAGGACCACTCTGGTTCGTAAAATTCAGTAAAGTTTTACATAAGTGAACACGTGAGCTGAGCCATGGTCACGTGTGGGTAACGACAGAGCATTTAGGTGTGGAGGTCAAGGAGAGGTATGCCAGGGCCGAGCAGGACAGCGATTTCTTTCTCCCACACAGTCGTCTGTTGGCAAGCACCTTAACGTCACTGCCTGATGCCAGCTAAAACGGCAACCAGAGCATCCCATTTGCAAATTCACCCAAACGTGTCCCAGGTGGAGATGCGCTAGCCTACAGGCGGTGTGCATTGTCCTAACAAACAATATTACCAGGGATTCCAGTGGCTTCATTGTTGTGGGCGTCTCTTCATCACAGAGCTTTGAAGGCCCTGAAGAACCCCTGTATGTCCTGTTGGTTGTTTGCATTCGTGAATGAGCTAGACTCTCTTGATAGCACATCTCCATCCCAACACGCACTTTGTTCTTTGTGACAAAACACAATTCGCTGCAAAGATCATCTCTTATCCAGGGGTGCCTGGATGGCTCAGTCGGTTGAGCATCCTACTTCGGCTGGGGTCATGATCTTGTGGTTCACGGGTTCCAGCCCTGCATCAGGCTCTGTGCTGATAGCTCAGAGCCTGGAGCCTGCTTTGGATTCTGTGTCTCCCTCTCTCTCTGCCTGTCCCCTGCTTTCTCTCTCTCTCTCTCTCTCTCTCTCTCTCTCTCTTTCAAATATAAACATTAAAAAAAATTTTAATAAAAATAAATTAAATAAAAAATAAATTTAAAAATATAACCTCTTATGGTAAAGGCAGTTCACTCATTATAAAATATACATTTCACAAAATGACACTATATCAAAGCTCCATGGCATTAAATATTTTCTGGGGACTATGATAACGTAAGTAAATATATGCTTATGATAATTATGAATTATTACGTGCAGGGGGAGAAACTGACAATTCTCTTTCGTCTTAAGCGCAACCCATTAGACATGAATATCTACCTATAAGAGATTCAACCATCTAGACTGAAAATAATGAATCATGAGCAATAAAAGTTTCCCTTATAAAATTTGGGATAACAGGGGCGCCTGGGTGGCTCAGTCGGTTAAGTGGCCGACTTCGGCTCAGGTCATGATCTCGTGGTCTGTGAGTTCGAGCCCTGCGTCGGGCTCTGTGCTGACAGCTCAGAGCCTGGAGCCTGTTTCAGATTCTGTGTCTCCCTCTGTCTCTGCCCCTCCCCTGTTCATGCTCTGTCTCTCCCTGTCTCAAAAATAAATAAAACGTTAAAATTTGGGATAACAGTGAAATATTAACTTTTATAAGACACTGATATTTGTAGACATTTCAGCATACTAATATAAGGTGATATATATGTGCATGTGTATAATCTCTGAGACAGATATGTTTTGTCATACTTTTGGTCATTCTGTGTATATATGTGTATTTAGGGTGTGTATACATATCATATGTGTGTGTATATGTATATAGAGTATAGAGTAAAGTGTATTTTGCTTTTCAGTTACTTAAGAACTGAATGAGAGGAGCACCTGGGTGGCTAAGTCGGTTAAGCATCAACTTCGGCTCAGGTCATGATCTCACAGTTCGTGAATTTGAGCCCCCTGTCGGGCTCTGTGCTGTCAGCTCAGAGCCTGGAGCCTGCTTTGGATTCTGTGTCTCCCTCTCTCTCTGCCCTTCCCCTGCTCACACTCTGTCTCTCTCTCTCTCTCAAAAATAAAACATTTAAAAAAAACTGAATGAGAAATTATATAATGAATACAAGTGTTCATTTGGGTTGTACTTAAATGAAATGCCTTATATGCAGGGGCACAGACAGCAACATACATGTTGTTAGTGTGTGCATGATATAGTCATTTCAAAATATGTAGATGTTCACAAATTTTAACTCTGCAAATGACTGTGAAAAGAAATTCCCTAACCGTGATCAGGAGTCCGGGAGTGAAGTTAATGGTGGTTAAGTATTTTCCATATTTTGTGTTTTAAAATCACATGATTACCGTTGGCAGATGAGTGGATAAACGGAATGTGGTCGGTCCCCACAATGGAGTCTTACTCAGAAGCAGGAAGGAAATCCCGACACGTCCTACGACGTGGATGAGCCTCGAGGACATTGTGCTGAGTGACATAAGCCAGACACAGAAGGACAGATACTGTCCCGTTGTGCTCAGATGCAGTACTTGGACCAGTGAACCTCATGGAGACACAGACTAGCAGGGTGGCGTCCAGGGGCGGGGAGAGAGGAAACGGGGAGTCAGAGTTTAAGGGGACAACGTTTCAGTTTTGAAGCACGAAGAGAGTTACAGAGATAGATAGGGATGATGGTTGCCCAGCGGCTGTGAATGTACTCAATGCCACTGAGCTGTATGCTTAAAAGTGGCTAAGAGGGTACGTTTTATGTGGCTTTTTACCACAGTGAAAAATTAACTAATTAGGGGCACCTGCGAGGCTCAGTCAGTGAAGCATCTGACTGTTGATTTGGGCTCAGGTTATCATCTCACGGTTCATGGGATCAAGCCCCACGTTGTGCCCCAGGCACATGGAAGGAAAATACACAGTCAGCTCCAGGCAGACTTAGGGAAAAGCCATCAGGTTTGGGGAACATAAACATCACGGGAGCTTAGACGAGGTACGAGCCCTTGTGTTGTACGGCCGGAGGACAGAGGTGTGCGGAGATCGGGCGACCCGGTGGTTAGTGGGTAAGGAGTGTCAGCACCAATTTGCAGGGTGTTGTGCCCAGATTCCTTGCGTGCTGACCTACTCTTCATGTTCCGGAGCATAAGCTGTACGAGCTAAAGAGAGAGAAGTGAGCAGGAGGCACCAGGATCTTGCAGGTTTCTGAACTTAGCACTTTGTCAACCCTTCCCAGATTTCAAATGTAAAGGAAGAGGCTCAGCAAGGCTTAATTTTTAAAATACCTTTCTTTATTCATGTTATTAAATCAATGTAACTCATTTAATTGTGCCATGTATAGGTAAGTGTATTGACAAATGCGAAGACCAAAAGACCATGTACCGTGGCATAGTCAGTAAAGATAGCGATGTGGTAAATAAGTGAAACGTGACCATTAATTTTATTTTGTTTTCTTTTTTAAAGACTTTTTTCTACGTTTATTTATTTTTGAGAGAGACAGAGAGAAAGAGAGAGAGCCAAGCGGGGCAGGGGCAGAGAGAGAGGAAGACACAGAATCCAAGGCGGGCTCCGGGCTCCAAGCTGTCAGCACAGAGCCCGACGCGGGGCTTGAACTCACTAACTGTGAGATCATGACTTGAGCTGAAGTCGGCCGCTTAACTGACTGAGCCACCCAGCCGCCCCTGAATATTTATTTTAGAAAAATTTCAAACAGTTTATTATTTCTTGTTCAAGCATAGTTTGCATACAATATTACATTAGAAAAATCACAACTTATATTTAAATCTATAGAAATGCCTGTTTTCTTTAACACATATTCAGATAGGTTTTTTTCTGTCTTGATGTCAGATGACTTACGATTTTAAAACAGGACATCTATTTAGATAACACTTTGTCGACGAGATATATTGGTTAAGAAATTTTTATTATGCATAGTTTGAATGGAATAAAACTGCATTTGTTCTAAAAAAAAATATGGTTTCTAAGTGTAGGGTTTTCTCTATTTTCAATATGCCTTTTTCTCCATTGAGCAAATAGATCAGGAACATTTTTGTTGCCATGGTAAAGCTTCTGTTATGTAAGTGCATTGTTAATTTTTCTTTAATGAACAAATATAATGTAATTACACCTCCAGTCACGAAGGTGTTCTGAGTTCTCTCTCTCCTCCATAATGATTCTGTTTTAGGAATAGATACTTCCCCACAAAAGTTTTTTGTTTTTTTGCCAAATTAAGATTGTTCGGAAAAATAATTTTTTAAGGAGGGAAATTATGCAGTTTTTCAGAAATTAATGTGCGTTGTTCATAGTTAGCAGCAGAGCACTTTCTTTTATTTTTAAAGTACTTTTATCAACCACGTTTTAATAGTTTGAAACGTCTTCATAAACACCTTTTTCTAGTTCATGCTTGTGGGGAACAAATAAGTTGTGGTTACTTCAGACAGTAATGATTTAGATGCAGTGAGATTCTAAATGGCTACTAACAGACTTAAATTTCCTAACAATTTTAATTGGGCTCGATGATAGGTCTCACCCGAGTCCTAACTATATCTACTGCAGGCACATTTTAGAGGTATAATTAATGACATAATGTCACGTTGAGCTAACCAAACCCACTCTGTGAGTCAGGAATTCATTCTCTATAGATATTAATAATTATTAAAGGGCATTCATCCTATTGGGTTAAATGCCAATAAAAAAAAAGTCTACACCTGAATTAACAAGCATCTCAGCAAAATTTTGCACAGAAAGTTGGAACAAATTTTTCCCAAGGAGGATTCATATGTACAATGGATCCTGACTGTGGTCAGATCGTATCTTTCCTGAGAGCAAGCTTGAAGTCTCATTGACCTCTCTGTCTCTCTCTGTCTCCCTCCCTCCTTCCCTCCCTGTCTCTCTCTCTCTCTCTCTCTCTCTCTCTCTCTCTGACATGTCATCTCCTGTTAATTGCATAGTGGTAGTAATAGTATCCCCAATCAGTCCTGTTCTCTCCCGCCTGCCCCCACCTCATCTGGGTACCAACATCTCTATGGAGTCATGCCCACTGTGCTTACATTTCCTCCAGCCTCTGCCAGATCCAGGCACCACAAAGCAACAGGTTGATGGGAGAATGCAAATCACACACACGCATCACCCCCTGATTCAGTTCGTCACCATCTGTCCGCCGTGTCCTCTGTGGGCTAACAGTGCCGTCCGTTTCTGATCCCTGCCATTCCTCCAGACTTTTCCCCAGCTCACAGTGTGAGTTTTGCACAGAAAAACAAAGAACAGAAAAACGGCATGTGGCTATGGGAACGCTGTGCATTCAGCCATGTGCGCAACAAACACCGTAGAAGGAACACGGAAAGAAACTGATCCCCTGAGCGGTTCTCTGAATACTTTCTTTATGTATTTTCCTTCTGTACATTTAGAATAAAAGTAAAAACACAGCAAACCAAAATTCTAAAAAAAATGAGTTTTGATTTTTGTGTACGATGAAGTCAGGGTAGGCCAAAGAACTTCTCTCAGCAGCTGGATTTTTTTGGTGAAATGTTACTTAAGACTCACAAGGGGCCTGGATTTTGCTTCATTTCATCTCTCTGTCAACCGTGTTCCTCTGGGCTACCAGAAGTACATTTTTCATTCCTGGTATTTTCAACTTTCAGTCATAAAACAAAAATTCATTTTTCACATGGTTGGTGAGCTAGGCAATGTATCTTTAAATTACTTACATAAATTCTGACCAGTCATTACTAATGAAGTGTGTTCTGAAAATAAGTTAAGCGTGGCCTGTGAGCCCCCGCCACAGAGAGCCTTTGTCAGGATGTCGTTAGCACAACTGAACCTTCATGTCTAAAGCTATTGTACCCAGTGTGAGTTTTCTGCTTCCATGCAACTGATGACGGCAAACATCAGCAGCTCAAAGCACATGGTTTGTTATCTCCAGAGGTTCAGTGGTTGGGGAATCTGGCCCAGCTTAGCTGGTCCCTGGGTGGCCACCGAGGTACCGGCCAGGAACGGTGTGTCATCCGAAGGATCCGTGCCCGAGCTCGCTCAGGTGGTTGTGGGCAGATGCTGTTTCTTGCAGCCTGTTGGCATGAGGGCCTCAGGTCCTTGCTGTCCATTGGCTGGAGGCCGCCATCACTCCCTCGTCATGGAGGGGCATCTGTCCGGTTGTGCAATCTCACTTCCTTCAAGTCCAGCAGGAGGAGGAGTCTGCTAGCCACACAGAGGTCATGGGGTTTTGCAACCTCATCACAGACGTCACGTGCCTTTGTTTTCCACATTCTGTTCGTTACAAGCAAGTCTGGAGGTGCGGCCCCACCCAAGGGGACGGGATTAGCCAAGATGGGAATCAGTAGCAGGAGGGCGTCACTGGGGTCACCTCTTTGTTTCAAACTCTGTCCCCATCCTTACTGTCATCTACGCAAAGCTGTAGTAATAGTGCTGTGATGACTGCCCCCAACGACTACTGGCCGCTACTGATGAGTCCCTTATGGATTCACGGCACTCAGCATATAGTTTTATCTTCTTGAGGGCACGTACAAGGTAGTGTTATGTTCATCTCCATTTAACACAAAGTGCTGACAAAGAGGCTGAATTCACGGCCCAGGTTTGGCCGCCACCCGGCAGGGGGGCCAGGATCGAAACCTCACCTCACCTGCAGAAGCCACCTGCAGAAGGCCACCCTTGAGGGTGCTGTGCTTGTGGGTCCCCCCGATGTGGCCGGCCAGAGCCCTACAGGGTGATTCTGAGGCTCCTTCCCCTGTGAAACCAGCCCAACCCGAGGCTGTCATGATGTCTTCTATCCAGTTTTCACCCCATAGGTGTGTTGAATTGGAACAGATTTGGTTGAATTGCCAGTGAATTGCTTTTAGTTGTAAAGGTATGGATGCATGAATGTCTTCCTAAACAACCAGTGGTGTTTGTCTCAGGCTTTATCATTTTGGAGACCTTTTATTTCTCTTTCTTTTTCGTTTCCTCAGGGGAAGGCAAGGCGATGTTCTCCCCAGCCCCAGCTTCATTGGGGCATGATTGACAAAACTGTATATATCTGAAGTGGAAGGGTGATGATTTTATATACGTATGTGTTGTGAAACGATTATCACGACTAAGTTAATTAACACACTGCCCACCTCACATATTCACCATTTTTCTGGTGTGTGGTGACAACGTTTACAATCTGCCATCTACGTGCTTTGCAAGCAAGGACACTGTTATTAACTGTGCTCACCATGCTGTCCGTTAGGTCCCCACAGCGTGTTCGTTGTGTAATAGAAAGCACGTAGCCTTGCACCAACATCGCCCTGTGTGTGTGCCCCTAGTCAGCATTCTCTTCTGCCTCTGAGCGTTAAGATTCCACCTGTGAGGGAGCTCAGTCCGTGTTGGTCTTTCTCTGTCTGGTGTGATATCTCCTGGTGCATCCCTGTGGTAGCAGATGGAACTGTTTTCTTCTTTTTATGACTGAGTAATAGTCCATTGACTCTGTGTGTGTGTGTGTGTGTGTGTGTGTGTGTGTGTGAGAGACTGAGCAATAGTCCATTGATTGTGTGTGTGTGACTAATAGTCCATTGACTGTGTGTGTGTGTGTGTGTACGTGTGACTGAGTAATAGTCCATTGACTGTGTGTGCGTGTGTGTGTGTGTGTGTGTGTGTGTGTGTGTGTGTGTGAGAGAGAGAGAGAGAGAGACTGAGCAATAGTCCATTGATTGTGTGTGTGTGACTAATAGTCCATTGACTGTGTGTGTGTGTATGTGTGTGACTGAGTAATAGCCCACTGACTGTGTGCATGTGTTTGTGTGTGACTAATAGTCTATTGATTGTGTGTGTGTGTGTGTGTGTGACTAATAGTCCATTGACTGTGTGTGTGTGTGTGACTAATAGTCCATTGACTGTGTGTGTGTGTTTGTGTGTATGTGACTAATAGTCCATTGACTCTGTGTGTGTGTGCATGTGTGTGTGACTAATAGTCCATTGACTGTATGTATGTGTGTGACTAATAGCCCATTGACTGTGCGTGTGTGTGTGTGTGACTAATAGTCTATTGATTGTGTGTGTGTGTGTGTGTGACTGAGTAATAGTCCATTGACTGTGTGTGTGTGTGACTAATAGTCCATTGACTGTGTATGTGTATGTGTGTGTGTATGTGTGACTAATAGTCCATTGACTGTGTGTGTGTGTATGTGTGTGACTGAGTAATAGCCCACTGACTGTGTGCATGTGTTTGTGTGTGACTAATAGTCTATTGATTGTGTGTGTGTGTGTGACTAATAGTCCATTGACTGTGTGTGTGTGTATGTGACTAATAGTCCATTGACTGTGTGTGTGTGTGTGTACGTGTGACTGAGTAATAGTCCATTGACTCTGTGTGTGTGTGTGTGTGTGTGTGTGTGTGTGAGAGACTGAGCAATAGTCCATTGATTGTGTGTGTGACTAATAGTCCATTGACTGTGTGTGTGTGTTTGTGTGTATGTGACTAATAGTCCATTGACTCTGTGTGTGTGTGTGACTAATAGTCCATTGACTGTGTGTGTGTATGTGTGTGACTAATAGCCCATTGACTGTGCGTGTGTGTGTGTGTGACTAATAGTCTATTGATTGTGTGTGTGTGTGTGTGTGACTAATAGTCCATTGACTGTGTGTGTGTGTGACTAATAGTCCATTGACTGTGTATGTGTGTGTGTGTGTGTGTGTACGTGTGACTGAGTAATAGTCCATTGACTGTGTGTGTGTGTGTACGTGTGACTGAG
This sequence comes from Prionailurus viverrinus, assembly GCF_022837055.1. Classification (NCBI taxonomy): domain Eukaryota; kingdom Metazoa; phylum Chordata; class Mammalia; order Carnivora; family Felidae; genus Prionailurus; species Prionailurus viverrinus. Next base: position 1,286,639 of record NC_062579.1, read on the forward strand.
TAATAGTCCATTGACTCTGTGTGTATGTGTGTGTGTGACTGAGTAATAGCCCATTGTGTGTGTGTGTGTGTGTGTGTGTGAGACTGAGTAATAGTCCATTGACTGTGTGTGTGTGTGTGACTAATAGTCCACTGACTCTGTGTGTATGTGTGTGTGTGTGTGTGTGTCTGTGTGTGACTGAGTAATAGTCCATTGACTGTGTGTGTGTGTGTGTGTATGACTAATAGCCCATTGACTGTGTGTGTGTGTGTGTGTGTGTGTGTGTGTGTGTGTGTGACTAATAGTCCATTGACTGTGTGTGTGTGTGCACGCACATGCGTGCCGAATCTTCTCTGTCCCTCTGTTGACAGATGTTTGGGTAGGTCCCGTGTCTTGGCCATTGTGAATAACGTGATGAACTCAGGAACGCATGTACCTCTGAGATCCCGTTTGCAGGGCAGCCCTTTATTTCCACCACGTCGGCTGAGTCCCCGTGGCAGACACAGGACGTCAGGGAACAGTGGATGAGACTGAGGCACAGGCAGCTCATGTTTCATGCCCAAGACCTTGTTGCTGGTGGTCTGAGCGGGGACAAGACCCCTGACCCACAGTCCTTCACTCATCCCCCCCTACTTGCTAACAAGCAGGCAGTAAAAGCCACCAAAGAGAGAATTGAGGGCAGCGTTAGGGGTGGGAGAGTGGCTGCTGTATGAGCCATGGCTCCCTGCTTGCTTGTCTCTAGAGGAAGAGGGTAGTGGAGAACAGAGCTGGCTTTTAAGAGAAGGGAAGGTGCTTGAGAGAGAGAGAGAGACATAAGAGGGGAGAGCGGAAGTGCGTCAGGAGGGAGAGGAAGGAGGTGTTCCTCCAGGTCAGTGGTGGGGGCCAGTCATGGCCGCGGAGCATTATCTGTAAGCACTGCTGATACACGGGTAGGTGCAGAGGAGAAATCTGTGGTCACTCAGATGGGCGGCGGCTTCCGAATCTTTCTGTAGACACCGAGCTGCACAGCTAGGAGAGCACACGACGTGCGTGCAGATGATTTGACAGATGCTGGGAGGGGTGCCAGGTGAGCATCCATCGGTCCCTCTCCACTGGGGCCTCTGTTGCTGCTGGCAGAGAGGGGGCGAGGCGGCGAGGCTGGGGTGCAGTTGAGCATCGTCCAGTGACCCATGAGCCCCACAGCAAGGGTGCCAGTGACATCAGGGCTGGGAAACCCTGTTCACAATAATCAATCATCGTTTATTTACCCAATAAATAATTAATCCTGATGAAATACAGTTAAAATAATGATAACGAGCGTGTGCTCCTATGTTCTTCATGTAGGTGAGCTCACGAAGGCGTAGGCAGAGGGCTTACAGTGCGCACGTGCACACACAAAAGTGCGGTTCCAGATAAGAAGTTGTGCGTATTTAGTGTCCAGGTTAAGGGAAGCACGAAAACAAGTAGTTAGAAGCACACAAGCACGGTGTTGTGGTTCTCTTGCCTTCTCTGGTGGGAAGGCCCCACGTTGCTTTGTTGTGGGGACGGGAGGTTAGGGAGCATGCTTGTTTATCCGTCACTGGTGTTAGTTTTGCATTTCCAAGGGGTTGCATCCACTTAGGGACCCCTGACATGCGAGCCCAGGGCATTTCCTAGGCACTACTAATGGGTGTCTTCAGTAATCTTGAGAAGCTTGAGTGTGTGTCGGTGCTCATAGCGACAGACGGATGCTCCTTTTCAAATCCTTTTGTCACCCATCGAACCTTCCAACCACGTACCATGCAGTGTAGTCTCCTTCTAAACCTGTGTTTTGGTGGCATTTGGAGTGAGGCATTTTTAATTCAACAGAAAAAACGTCGGTGCTATGTGTCACGCAGTTTTCTTGGATGCTCGCTCACCCAGCCGCTGCCCTCCTAGTGCCCACAGCGAAGCGTCCAGTTTCATCTCCTGCACACCTCCCTGCCACCCACCAGGCCTGTCGAACAACATGCCCGGGACAGCACCTGCCAGTGCTCTGGCTCTCACTTGATGGGGACACAGGGTCGGGGCTGCAAAAGCAGTAGATGACGGGAACCAGAGGAGCGACGGAGGCAGAGAACAAAATGAACTGGGAAGCCCCGTCCTCTGGTAGAGGAGAGAATCTGATTCCCAGGGCCAGGCTTCTGGTTCCAGCTGGGAGGTTGAACGGGCACAGAGACCCTGGTCTAGGAGGCGGGGAGACAGTGATGGGAGATGGCGAAGTGTGACCTATTACCCAGCACCTCGAGCTGCCCCAGGCTATAAACCTTGTGCTCCTTGAGTTTTGAAACATTGACCCAACCTTCCCTTTAAAAACAAACAAACAAACAAACAAACAAACAAGAAGCGAATTTTAGAAAGGAGAGGACATTGACAGTTGGGTCTTAATGAAGTGCCCGTCTATCCAGAGCTCACACAGAGAACTTTTAGCTAATTACAGAGCTCGCATGCCAAAAAAAGATGGCGGGTGGTTGTGTTTTCCTTCTTCCAAGCAGAGCCTATGTGTCAGCGAAAAGTAGTAGAGTAGAGATGAGAGGTCACGGGGTGCCTGGGTGCCTCAGTTGGTCGAGCATCCAACTCTTGGTTTCCATTGAGGTCACGATCTCGCAGTTTGTAGGTTCGAGCCCCATGTCGGGCTCTGAGCTGATCCTGCAGAGCCTGCTTGGGATTCTCTCTCTGCCCCTCTCCCTGTCACTCTCTCTCTGTCTCTCACAAAATAAATAAACTTAAATAAAAAAAAAAAAAAAAGAAATGAGAGGTCATTACTATCCTTGGAGACAGAAATGTTTGTTTTGGAAGCAAACACCCTGGAAAGAGGATAAAGTGCTTTGCTCACCGGAGTCTGTGTTCTTGCAGCACAAATGGTCTGGGGCGACAGGTTGGGAGAAGTTCCCAGAAAAGGAGGTGGTCCATTGCGCGCTGGCGTCCCTCACTTCTGTCTTTGTCGTTGCCCTTTGCAGGAGGATGAGGATTCGCCTGGTCCTGCTGTCATTCCTGAGTGTGGCCCAGAGCCATGCAGCCACAAGGCCCAACCTGGTCCTCCTGCTGGCTGACGACCTTGGCATCGGAGATCTTGGGTGCTATGGAAACAAGACCCTCAGGTGCGATGACGTGCTTGTCGTGCGAAAGCCTGGCCCTGCTCGTAGGCAGTGGTCCCCAGTGATGTGAACACAGTCACAGAGCGTGCAGACCACCCCTTCAGGGCACACTCATTCATGTGTGACTTCTCGTGGGTGCAGGCAGATACTGGAGTCGGGAAGGTGGGCGGGACTTGATGTGTTCGAACATGGGTAGTGAGTTGCATCAACCCAGAGAGACCACTAGAAAGATACTCCTAATGACTGTCTGACCCAATGATACTGTCCTGCTTTCACACGTCCTCCGTCTCTTCTTCCCATTGGCTCACCATTTTATTTTATTTTCTCTGTCTGGTACCTGGCTTTGTGCCAGTGGGTGGCCCCCCTGCCCCCATCCCTCCTTCTTTTGCCTCCACAGTTACCACCCTGGCCGGGACAGGTGGCCCAGAGGCATGTGTCAGGTTGGATGACTCCAGAACCTTCCAAGGATCAGGGGTCATGGTGATGCTTGAAGGACAGTGGGGACCAGAATCAGGGACAGATGAGGGCATTTCATTTCTCAGCCTCCTGCGTAACACTAGGTTCACGTAAGATGTATTCTAAGGGCCCTTTGGTTTAAAAAAGGAAGTTGGTCCTTGAGTAATAGAATATTGGCATCAAGACAGCATTCTCTCTTTATAACGATGAGAAAACAATCACATAAACTGGTCCTGAGCTTCCTCTTACTTAGCAATGATCAGTTCAAACCGAATCACACAAGGTGGGGAAAGAGATCGTGTGCTTTTATAGAATCTTCTCATGAGATCTATCAATAGTGACTCTGTGAAGCTTGGGGATGGACGCACTGGTAAGTGCCACAGGACACTGATTTACTTTCTTGCCATCACTCTGCCTCGTCATCGTCTCTTCTACATGACAACGCAGCAGGAAGGGGTGTTTCATTGTGATGTGTCACATCAAACAGAAATTGGCTATACGTTTTTCTTTTCAGGAGAAACCATTGTGCAAGGCTTAACCAGACGTGTCTCAGTTCCACACTGAACCTTTGCATTGGATGCTGCTTGCTCTACGTTTTGTTTTGTTTTTAATGTTTAGGTATTTTTGAGACAGAGAAACCCAAGCAGGCTGCGCACTGTCAGCAGACAGCCCGATGTGGGGCTTGAACCAAGAAACAATAAGTTGATGACCTGACCCAAAATCAGGAGTGGGATGCTTAACTGACTGAGTTAAGTGACTGAGACACCCAGGTGCCCCTCTGTCATTCAAATTTTGTTTTACTTATTTATTTTTTAATAATTTTGTTTAAGTTTATTTATTTTTGAGATTGAAGAGAGAATCCCAAGCAGGGTCTGCACTGTCTGCCCAGAGTGCAACACAGAGCTCAGACTCACAAACCGTGAGATCATGACCTGAGCCAAAACCAACAGTCGGAAGCTTAACTGACTGAGCCACCCAGGCGTCCCGATGCTGCTTGTTGTTTTAAACTGTGAGCTTACCTGTGATATTTGTTAGAGTTTTAAACACATGGGCAAGGATGAGATTTCAATTGACCACATAAGTTTTCCACCCACCGTTCGCCTCATTTTGTAAAAAATGGCGTAGATCTTACTTTTTGACACTTGCCGTACATCTCTTTTTAGTAATTTACTTTTTCTTATTCATGTCTATTCATTTTAAAAATTTTATTTATTATTTTTAATATTCTGTGTATTCCTCAGTATACATATGGCTCAGTCGGTGAAGCATCTGACTCTTGATTTCGGCTCAGGTCGTGATCTCACGGTTCATAAGATCAGGCCCCACATCAGGCCCTGTGCACTGACCACATAGAGCCTGCCTGGGATTCTCTCTCTCTCCCTCTCTTTCTGCCCCTCCCCCCTCAAGATAAATAAACATTAAAACAATATATGTATTCCTGAAGTTCACTGAGAGAACAGACAACCGTTCCTCTTCAGCTGTCTTAATTTAAAAAAATTACAGGGGCGCCTGGGTGGCTCAGTCGGTTAAGCGTCCGACTTCGGCTCAGGTCATGATCTCACAGTCTGTGGGTTCAGGCCCCGGGTCGGGCTCTGTGCTGACAGCTCAGAGCCTGGAGCCTGCTTTGGATTCTGTGTCTCCCTCTCTCTCTGACCCTCCCCCGTTCATTCTCTGTCTCTCTCTGTCTCAAAAATAAACATTAAAAAAAATTTTTTAAAAAATTACAATCAAGCTTTAAGGTTTTGTTTCTACCAAATCTCAAAAGGAAGAAAAAAAGCGTCAGTCTAGGGATGGGGAGGTTTAAGTCAGATACACAGATTCAGTCCTTCTAAATCTTCTGAATCTCTGACTGAAGGCAGAAAAGCACAGGGAAGAAGTTGACTGTCAAATGCACACATGAAATTCATGGGCGGGGGAGCACGTTGATGGTAGCACTGCGAGGAGATGACTGTCCCCTTGACGCTGTGCACCACCGAGGGCTACTCTGTGTGGGCACCGGGCTGTGGGCCATGATGAGCAAGATGTGTGTTACCACCATGGTGCAGGCGCGGAACGCAGTGAGCCGAGCTGTCCGTTTATGGTGAGCAAGCTGCTGTGATAGGATCTGTGTCCCACACACACATCAAGACCCCCCCAGGGACAAGCTTGGTCATAGGAAGCTCAGGAGAATCCCATCTGTGCCAGGACCTGCAGGACAGAAGGTGGGCTGGCAGAGAGGGTGCGGCCTCATTCCCAGCGGACGATGAGGGGTGAGAGCTCAGCGTGGTTCCAGAACAGAATGCCTAGCATGTGCACAACAACTGTGATGGGATCGGCTGGTCTGTTCCCAGAGCAGAAGCACTGGGATGGTTTGTCTTGCATCATGCATCCTCCTAGGTGTTTCCCTGGATGATGGAGAGGTGACGCACTGTGAAAAGCCACAGTGGAGCTGCATGTGTCAAGGTCATCGTGAATGACACGAGTCTTCTGTTCTAGGACTCCCAATATTGACCGGTTGGCTGAAGGGGGCGTGAAGCTCACACAGCACCTGGCGGCATCACCCCTGTGCACCCCGAGTAGGGCAGCCTTCATGACAGGCCGCTACCCCATCCGATCAGGTAATCTGCGGGCTCCGTGGCCATGGCTGCTGGCCTCCTAAGGGCATCCCCAGACTCCTGTTTCAGTGCTCATCTCTCCTGCTTCAGGAATGGCATCTGAGTTCCTCGTGGGTGTGTATCTCTTCTCGGCCTCATCTGGAGGACTTCCCACCAGCGAGATCACGTTTGCCAAGCTTCTCAAGGGTCAAGGCTATTCAACAGCTCTCATAGGTATGGGCAGCTGTGGAGTGGGAGTCGAGGGCCTGGGACAGGACATGGTGACTGCCTTCTTACGGATGACATCATGCATACAGTTTGCACAACTTCAGATAGGGAACAAATGATCTCCATTTCAATTAAAATGCAATACACCTATCTGAGCTATTTGAATGTAAGGATACGGTCAGTGTGTGTGTGTGTGTGTGTGTGTGTGTGTGTGTGTGTGTGTGGATGGATGGATGGATAGGTACATAAATGAGATAGATAGATAGATAGATAGATAGATAGATAATGATAGATGGATGGACTGATGAATGTATGGATAAATGGAAAGGTGGATGACATAGGTGACAGAGGTAAGGATGGATAGATCAACAGATGAAGTAGATGATGGATGGGTAGATGAATGGATGAATTGTGGATGAGTGGATGAATGATGGAGGGATGAATGAGTGATGGATATAGGGATGGATGATGGATGATGGATATATGGATAATGGGTAGATGATGGATGGATGGATGGATGATGGATGGATGAATGATGGATAGATGAGTGGATAATGGATGGATAATGGGTGGATGGATAGATGATGGATGGATGGATATTGGGTTGATGGATGGGTGCATGATGGATGGATGATGGAAGGATGGATGGGTGCATAGAAGATGGTTAGATGGATGGATGTTGAATGGATGGGTAATTGGTGGATGGACGGATGAATGATGGATGGATGAATGGATGATGAGTAGATGGATGACGGTTAAAGATGGATGATAAATTAATGAATGGATGGGTGGATGGATAGGTGATGGATGGACAGAGGAGATACAGAGATGGAACAGATGATAGATGATAGATTGATAAATAATTATAAATAGCCATACAGCATACGAAACTACATACACACACTATGCTATTGAGTGTTTTAATTTTATATATTAGTGCTAAAATTATGTTAGATTTTGTCTCACTTGACATTGATTTTATTCAGTTGATAGGAGTGATACATTCCTCCTTTTTTAGTTAATACGCTTAAGTCTATGTGGGTCATCAGATGAATCCTAAAATATTTCATAGAAGCAAAATGACCATTGTCTTTCCTCCTACCTCTTGTCATTAAACCATCATGTTTTTCTTTTGTGAGACACTCAACCAATTTAGTGGTATAATTAACATTTTATAAGAGATGTTCATAGATGTTTAAAATAATTGCTGAGTTATGAGTGTGATTTGCTCATGCTTGAGGTACAGCTTTTTGAGAAAGGATTCATTTTCACTTTTAATATTCAAGGGACAAAACCAAATTGGTCCTACAACTTTAATTGTAAGGAACTGTCTTTAAAGACACTGTGTTTTTCTGTGTATTTTTGTCACCTGCCTGTCAAATATGTTAGGTATTTTTCTTTTTTTTTCTTTTGGTTTTTTTGACACTAAATTAGTTCTTGTTTTCTGATAGAGTGAGTAGTGAATACCCTGTTGTTTGTGGAGAAGGAAGTGAAAAACCAGGGGGTTCTACAGAATAGTAGGCGTTTGGCTAATAAACGTGCAGAGCGATCCCGCTTTTCACCAGGTGGGAATCAGACGCTAACGTTCAAGTTAGGGTGTTCATTGAGTCTAAACCTATCACCCGCTTCCTTCTCAGGGAAGTGGCACCTTGGGACGAACTGTCACAACAAAAGTGACTTTTGTCACCACCCGTTGAGCCACGGCTTTGATTATTTCCATGGGATCCCTGTGACCAACCTAAGGGACTGCAAGCCCGGAGAAGGCAGTGTGTTCACCAGGGGTATCAGGCTGCTGGTGTTCATCCCTCTTCAGATCATAGCGGTCACTCTCCTCACTATGGTGGTGCTCAAGTACCTGGGGCTGGTCCGTGTGCCCCCTCTGGTCTTCTTCGGCCTTCTCTGCCTGGCCGCCATGATACTGGGCCTTCTGGTGTGCTTCCTGCATTACTTCCGGCCCCTGAACTGCTTCCTGATGAGGAACCACGAGATCACCCAGCAGCCTCTATCCTACGACAACCTCATGCAGAGGCTGGTGGCAGATGCGGCCCAGTTCATTCGACGGTCGGTATCACCTTTTATCCTGACTGCTGCCTGTGAAGTGTAGTGTTTGGTTATTTCCGTACAGGTTGGAAAAATGGTGTGGTCTTGCCAGCCACGTTTCCCCTTCCATGCAGAGCAGATTTGTCCAGCCAGGCTCTTGGGAGGAAGGATGCAGAGAACGGACTGACACGTGATAGGAAGCGTAGTGGCGTGGGCTCTCGCTGGAACAGCTCTGCCGATATCCCTCACATCTTGTGCTTCTGGTACCATGCCAGAAAGGTCTCCCACATGACCAAAGGGGCTTTAAGTATCACCACGGTCATTACTCTTCAAGTGAGCATTGTAAGCACGGTCATTACTCTTCAAGCGAGCATTGTAAGTGTAGATGTCCTTGCGACACAAAGGACACGGGGAGATCCCCCATGCAAGTTTCCGAGCAAAACCACTGTGTGAGGAGAAAGGGGGAAGCTGATGATCTCGTTTAGGTCCGTGAGGACCCCTTTCATGCATAGTGTTGAGGGTTGCAGTCAGCAAGGGCAGTCACCAACCAGAGAAGGGTTGGTGGCATTCCTGAGTAGGAACTATATCACGAACACCTACTGTCAAAAACAGAACCATTCTGTTCCATTTGTCACCTTAGAGAAAAGTGGATGTTTCTTTTTTTCTTTTTAAAGTTTATTTATTTTGAGAGAGAGGGACAGAGAGGGGGAAGGGCAGAAACAGAGGGAGGGAGAGAGAATCGCAAGCAGGCTCCAGTCCATGAGTGCAGAGCGAGATGCAGAGCTTGAACTCATGAACTATGAGGTCATGACCTGAGCTGAAATCAGGAGTCAGGTGCCACCCAGGTGCCCTGAGAAAAGTGGAAATTTCATCTGAAAATCACACATTGGGTCTGGGCAGTCACTGGCCGTGTGCATGCTGGGAGCGTGAGTTGTTCCGGCACCAAAGGCTGCAGAGACCGGGTTTCAGCTCAATGGCAGGAGGAAGGATGTAATGCGGGTCTGGACGGAAGATTTTAAGCTGGCAGTCATGCTCTTAAGTGTCTGTCAAAATCACTTGCGTATAGAGGTGCCATTGGGTTATCGGTGCCTACGTAGGTTTGTTGGCCCGCACAGCCAGAATAATGGCTGCTCAGACTGTTACAAGAACCGAGGCTGCTGTTAAAACCGAAGGTTGCCCATCTTTTCTCTTGAGGTTGCTACTGAGCCGTGCTGAGGAACATCTCCTTTTAACAAGCTCCCTGAGAGAGTCTAAAACACATGTCTCCTAGGACACTTGGAAACGTACTAGAGTGTCGATGGGGACTTTAGGGACAAAAGCTGCAATTATTGTTTTGCCCCCAGACTTTTTTAGAAGGGGATACTGACTTGTGATCTAATGCAAAAGTTTTAGAACTTAATAAGGTATACATGTTATGTTGTCATCCAGTAAGATATACATAGATTGTTAATTGAAACAAGTCTCTTGGAACGATTCTTTTTTTTTTAGCAGCATGATTGCTTCTGATACTTTGCATCTTACTCTTTTTTTTTTTTAGTTTTTTAACATTTATTCATTTTTGACAGACGGAGAGCAAGAGCGAGGGAGGGGCAGAGAGAGAAGGAGACACAGAATCCAAACCAGGTCCAGGCTCTGAGCTGACAGTACAGACCCCGAGGCGGGGCTTGAACTCACAAACAGTGACATCATGACCTGAGCTGAAGTCAGATGCTTAACCGACCGAACCAGCCAGGCGCTCCACTTTGCATCTTATTCTGTTGTGTGTGTGTGTGTTTTTTGGTAATGTTTTATTTCTTTTTGAGAGAGAAAGTATGAGTCGGGGAGGGGCGCAGAGAGAGGGGGACAGAGGATACAAAGTAGGCTCTGCACTGACAGCAGTGAGTCCCCATGTGGGTCTCGAACTCAGGAACTGTGAGATCATGACCTCAGCCAAAGTCAAAGACTCAACCAACTGACCACCTAGGTGCCCCTGTAGTGTGTTATTTTTTTTAATTTTTTTTAACGTTTATTCACTTTTGAGAGAGAGAGGGACAGAGTGTGAGTGGGGGAGGGGCAGAGAGAGGGAGAGACACAGAATCCGAAGCAGGCTCCAGGCTCCAAGCTGTCGGCACAGAGCCCGACACGGGGCTCGAACTCACGGACCGCGAGATCATGACCTGAGCCAAAGTTGGACGCTTAACCGACTGAGCCACCCAGGTATCCCTGTTGTGTATTATTTTTTAAGAACTGGCTGTGACACTAAATTAGCGTCATAAGTCAACAGTGGGCCACAGTTTGCGTGGTTGAAAAAGCTCTTACCACGTGGGTTAACCTCGCTGTGTTTTCTAAGCAAGGGAGCAGCCATCCCGGACTCAGAAGGTGCTCCCTGGGATTGCAGACCTGTCCACTCATGCTAGAACACAGCAGTCTTCTGTCTGCCAAATTTGCTCTAACAGCTGAACACTCGCCCATCCGTCTGCATCCACCAGCAATCTCTCAGAAACAGGAGACATTAATAATACGGTGGCCCCTGCAGAATCACAGGGGTCAGGGATCAGACTCGGCTTCTAGATGAATCACTTCTTTTCAACAGGTGGTATTTTGACAGCAGTGGAGGAATCTATAGAGTGTATGAATATTCATATGATTACAAGGCATTTTAATGGGTCCCTCCGCATGTGGCTTTGGGAGGGAACCAAGAGCAATTTGATCCTAAGGGTATTGAAGCCTGTGTCATTCATGTGGATGAGATGCAGGCATCTGCAATTTTCTGGCAGAACTAGAGACTTAAGATGTTCGAGCAACACCGCGGTTGAAAGTTGGGGTTATTGAGTTATTACAGAAGGGTTTGTTCTTCGAAATAGATGGTCCCAGAGGAAATGCCTGTTGCTCACGTTGGTGTAGCACGTGCAGTCAGTATTAGTGAAAATACTGCATTTGTTTCCCAAAAAGCTTTTGCCATGACGTTGCCTGAATACACAAAGATTGAAAACATCTAGGTAAACCCATCCTTGGGTACAGTTGTCCTCAGACTGTGTCACATGTGATACCTGATTCGCTGCGGGTGACGGCCACACATCTTGAAAGATCTGCATTAATGTGTCACCAAAGAATCATAGCAACATTTGTACAAAAAAAAAAAAAAGATTGTTTTAAGGAGGTGAAGACCTCATTTATATGTGTTGTGTCATTGGCCAGCATATCCTGAATAACTTAAGAAGGTCTTACCACCTTTGTGTGAGAAATGGATTCAGACTCGGCAGGAGCAGGACAATGACCAAAGCAATGGCAATGTTTCTGAAATTTATTCAAATGCCTTTCAGTTCAGAATTTCCCAGTGGAAACTGGCGCCTTCTTGTGATAGGTTAGCATAAAAGACAATGTGGGGGGTATGCAGTTCACGTTCAATTCGTATGTCAATAGTAGTGATAAAAATGGTTTAAACTGATATTTCTAAAATTTATTTATTTATTTATTTATTTATTTATTTATTTATTTTTATTCTTTTTTTTTTTTTTTTTTTTTTTTTTTGCAAGACAGAGCTAGAGCAGGGGAGGGGCAGAGAGAGAGGGAGACACAGAATCCAAAGCAGGCTCTTGGCTCTGAGCTGTCAGCACAGAACCTGATGCAGGGCTCGAATTCACTGACTGTGAAATCACCTACTAAGCCACCCAGGTGCCCCTTTTATTTCTAGCATTTATATTCGTTCTCTAAGCCTTTTCGCTGGAATGATTTTATACTGAAGATACGGACTTGAGATGTGGAGCTGCGGATGACAGGAGCGTGAGGTCTTCTGAAGCAAATTTGCTACAGACAGGTCACCAGTGCTTACTTCTAAAATTGAGGAGACTGGTGGTTGGGAATACTGAACCACAACATGGTCCGTGGGGCCTCATCCTAATTTACTCCCAGGGATAAAATTTGTCTTGGGGAGATGTTTTTGTTGGAAGGCTAGATGATTGGTTCACCACACCATATGTTATAAGCTGTATAGTAATTCAAGAGGCAGCTCATCCTGAACCCACTTGAATTAGCAAGACTCCTTGTTGCTCTTAGAGGCAGGAATGAGCTGTAGATTTCTTGGAGATTGCCGGCCTTCCCCCTGTGTGCTGAGTGAAGGATCCTACAGCCATCCAGCTTCCTCCCTTAGGCATTACTGCCTTCAGGGCTCTGTAAATCAGAGCCAGCTTGGGTGCAAGGCACAAACGGGGCATGTTCAAGTGTCAGCGACCTCTGCTCAATGGTCCTTTCCTGCCAGGCCCTGGGGATACACACATCACGTCTTTCACGCTGCAAAACAGCCATATGAGATGGGAGAAAAGAGATGTCTTCTTGTGGGGGCATTTGAGGCCCCACATTTGGAGTGAATTACCAAAGCCCTATGACTAATAGCTACACACTAGATCCAAAACCACAGCTAAGTGCCCGTGAAGCCTCCTCTCTCTTTCGGAGTGGACCATTTAGATGCCTCTGCTCTGCTCTGCCAGGGACTCTGCTAACTTGGTGATTAGATTTGAGTACAGGGGAGGTGGAAGGAGACCGGGGAATCTTACAGATGTCTCAGCAGACCTTCTACAAACGGAAGAGTCCAGGTGTCACCCCTCAAAGGAGATGCATCCTGGTAATTCTTCCAGGAGCTCTGAGGTCCTCACAGTCATTACCATGGTGATGGAGAAGTGTTTGCATATTCTGAAAAGAAAACAGAGGCTGCATAATAACAGGTGAATTTAGTGAGTTAATTTTATTCACAAAGTAGTGTTTTGTTCATTTAAGTCAAGGCTACATTTAAAAAGGTTAATGCCACTGGGTAGAATGAGATCCACGTTTCGTATCGTCCTCGACAGAGCGAGGGGAACCTGGGTCATTGTGTGGTGTCAGGGGCCAGATATGTTGGCCTCTTGTCTCCCTAAATTCATAGAAAACACCGCTTCGTTGCTAGGGAAAACATTACATTTGAAAGAAACTTCTCTTTGTTTTTCTCTGCGAATATTCACATGTTCAGGCTGAAGAGGGCATTTCTAAGAAGCACGGTGACTTTACACGCACCCACATAATTTGTATAGTTTATGATATCCAGCGATTGGATTCAAAATTCATATGAAATTGACCCTGAGAATTCTGTTCTCCAGGCTCCCGTGTTCAGTGCATATTGAACGTATTCAACATGTACTCAATATGTATTGAACATATTTAGTGTAGGTGTGTGTGTGCGCTAAGAGGCTGTCATTGGAAGTGAAATAAATGCTAATAATTTTCAGTTGAGCTTAAGAAGGGATATCTCTTGTATTTTTAGCATTGAGTCTACTAGAAAGCAAATGCAAACTTTGGCAAAGATCTAGAATTCCATTATTTATTTATTTATTTATTTATTTATTTATTTATTTATTTTTAAATTTACATCCAAGTTAGTTGACAGATAGTACAATAATGATTTCAGGAGTAGAATCCAGTGATTCATCCCCTACATATAACACCCAGTGCTCATCATAACAGCTGCCCTCCTTAATGTGCCCCTTGCCCATTTAGCCCATCCCCCCACCCACAATCCCTCTAGCAACCTTCTGTTTGCTCTCTGTATTTAAGAGACTCTTATGTTTTGTACCCCTCCCTGTTTTTACATTATTTTTGCTTCCCTTCCCTTATGTTCATCAGTTTTGTATCTTAAATTCCTCATATGAGTGAAGTCATATGATGTCTTTCTCTGACTAATTTTGCTTAGCGTAATACCCTGCAGTTCCATCCACGTAGTTGCAAATGGCAAGATTTCATTCTTTTTGATTGCTGAGTAATACTCCATTGTATATATATATACCACATCTTCTTTATCCATTCATCCATCGATGGACATTTGGGCTCTTTCCACACTTTTGCTATTGTCAATAGCACTGCTATAAATATTGGGCGAAACAGCATATCTGTATCCCTTGGATAAATACCTGGTAGTGCAATTGCTGGGTCATAGGGTAGTTCTATTTTTAATTTTTTGAGGAACCTCCATACTGTTTTCCAGAATAGCTGCACCAGTTTGCATTCACACCAATAGTGCAAAAGGGTTTCTCCGCATCCTCGCCAACACCTATTGTTGCCTGACTTGTTAATGTTAGCCATTCTGACAGGTGTGAGGTGGTATCTCCTTGTGGTTTTGATTTGTATTTCCCTGATGATGAGGGATGTTGAGCATCTTTTCATGTGTGTGTTAGTCATGTGGAAGTGTTCTTTGGAAAAGTGTCTATTCATGTGTTTTGCCCATTTCTTCACTGGATTATTTGGTTTTCGGGTGTTGAGTTCATAAGTTCTTTACAGATTTAGGATACGAACCCTTCATCTGATACATCATTTACAAACATCTTCTCCCATTCCATCAGTTGCCTTTTAGTTTTGTTGATTGTTTTCCTTCGACATGCAGAAGACTTTTGTCTTGATGAGGTCCCTAGAGTTCTGTTTTTAATCTCTGATTTCCCAGAGTGGCAAGATCTCATTTTTGTGACTTCAACAAATACTGATTTGCAAAGGGAAGCGACTATGACATCAGAATGTTGGAAAAGCATGAGTAAGCAGAGGAGGTAACTTTGCCACACAGAGAGTATGTGCTTACTGGAGGGTCACGGGGAAGTGCTCCCTCTACCATTTTCCATGGTGTGCAGTTTTACAGGAAATAGAGACTTCTTTCTGCAAACATTGTTGTCATCATAATGCTGTAAAACCTGGAACTGGCTGATAAATGTATCATCGGAAGACCTGACCTTTTATCCTGTTCCACTGCCATTGATATTTGGCACAGTCAAAATCTTGAAATGCATTTACAGGGTCCCTTCGACCTAGCCTTTGACATTTCCAGCCGGACCGTGGTATAAGTGGCCATGATGAATAGCTGTGATTTGGCACAAAGCATCTTCTGAAGAAAGAGATTGTGGGATGACTTTATTAGTTTAAATAAGAGTTTAAGCCAGAAAGGAATGGGGGTGATATCGATTTTAATTCATGGGGAGAAAAGTACATCAGATTAACGATTAAGGGCAACACAAAGGGACACATATGTGTTCAACAGGAGAAAGGTTAAGTAATTAAAGAATGGTCTTGCTCAGGATAGATGCCCCTTTATTGGTTTCTACCTTGCATGAGCCAACAGGACGTGGGTTTAGGAATGCAGGGGGTTTGGGCTCTTAGTATGAGTGTCCATCCCAGGCCGAGCAAGCCACAAGCCAAATACAGTTACAGGCAGCTCCTTGCTTTTTGCTCTAGTGTGTCTAGATCCACAGCATTCCTAACTGAAGAGGGCGTGTGGAGAAAGCACTCTCAGACCTTCCTCCTTTCATCAAACACACACATCTCTTTTATGCCCTGGGATTATGACCTAAACTGGAATCAGCAAGCGCGGCATTTGGGATGTCAGGCATTGAAGCACGGGTTCCCAGGGGTCCAGGCTGGTAAGGAAATTAGCAATGGGTGGTCCGGATCTGGAGGCCCAAGGGAACTGGCTTTGGTTCAGCTCCTTCCCAGTGGTGGCCTGCTGTCCCTCAGAAATGCAGGCTGGTGCTGCTGACTTGTCCCTTGTTCCAGAGAGGAGGTCCTAGGTGGTTCAGTTGACTGGGTATCCAACTCTTGATTTCGGCTCAGCTCATGATCTCACGGTTCCGAGAGTTCAAGCCCCACATCGGGCTCCGTGCTGACAGCATGGAGCGTGCTTCATATCCTCTGTCCCCTTCTCTCTTTGCACCTCCCTGCTTGCTCTCCGTCTGTCAAAAACAAATAAACATTTATCTTAAAAAAGAGATAGGATAAATACCTATTTGTGAGAGGGAACTATTTGAGGGGGAGTTTTTTTATGGGAAACTTCTCAGTGTTTTAACGTTAGCTTGTTTTTTTTAGCACTCAGAACCACTGTTGAATGAATGAATTGCTGTAGTCTCTGTGCCTTAGAATAGACCCCATGTTACGCACTTCCCGGGTCCTCTTTTTGTGTCCTTCATGGGCTTCTCTCCCCGTCCCTAGGCTGGGGGCGAACCTGCACAATAGATGATCTGTCTTCTATTGTCCATCAGGATCATAACAGTTATTCCTAGCAGGCACATTTACTGTGATGGGGCGAATATACTCTCCTGTTCTCTTTCTCTCCCCTTGGAGGGCCCATCCAAGGAGGCTCTCTCTGCCACCATTTTAGGTACTCTCCTAGTAACTGAAAAGAAATGCGATCGATTTTCCAAAGGCACTTTGGAGAAACCATCTCCTTCCTTGGGGTCTCATTTCCTATTACAACAATTACAGATGTTTTTATTTCCTGTTACCTAAAATGCAGGGAAACAATCTTTTTGTTTCTGCATAACCTCAGTGTCTTGCAGTTACCTCACCCCTAAAAATAAAATCTTTCCTTGGGTTAGGAGAATGAATGCATGGACGCCAGGGAATTTTCAACCAGAAGCAGCAAAGAATCTTTCCTGTACCTGTTGTAGGGTAGGGCGTGTGGGTGACCTCAGTACATGCATTCAGGTCACAGTGGGCTTGGAGAGTCACAGCTGGTGATGAGTGGGTTCAGAGTCCGGTAGCCTCCATTGGTGACCCATCTAATGTAACGTGAGAGCCACAGACAAGTTTGCGTGTGCGGAATTCTTACACAGAGAGCCCAGCGTGAAGGTCAGCAGATGAGGCCAGTGTGGGCAGGCTGGAAGGATGTGGGTGAAGACTGAAACCAGGCAGCTTTTTTTTAGGTCTGGTACATATATTGGCTTTCAGACCTGGGTGTCCATTTCGTCTCCCTGCGTTTTCGAGGGAAGAAGGTGGCTTTCCTAGTTTTCTCGTCTTTGTTTTTGTTTTCCAGAGCCATCTCTGTTTTTCTGTGGCTCCAAAAGTGACACGTGCTACTCTAAAAAATTGAAGCAGTGTAAAAATGGGTAATGCCAAATGTTGACATTGTTGCTGGTCTTTGCTCCTTCACACTAAGTTCTCGCTTTCCCCAGCCCAAGGTGCAGCAAAGTCTGTGTGTTAGTGGTATCTCTCTGGGTTTCTTTCCATACATGTCAGTTTTTATTTTTAAAATTATTATGATTTAGGGCTACCTGGCTGGCTCAGTTGATAGAGCATGTGACTCTTGACCTCGGAGTTGGGAGTTCAAGCCCCACAATGCATGTAGAGATTATTTAAAAATAAAATCTTTAATTTTTTTAATGTTTAATTTTTGAGAGAGAGAGAATGAGCAGGGGAGGGGCAGAGAGAGAGGGAGATACAGAACCCGATGCAGGGCTCAAACCCATGAACCGTGAGATCATGACCTGAGCCAAACTCGGATGCTTCACCAACTGAGCCACCCAGCCACCCCTAAAAATAAAATCTTTTAAAAAATTATTCCTATTTGTTGAATGAATAATTTGGGGGCTCCGTGTAATCACACTGGTGCTTTTAGCTCATCTGGGTAGCAAATACCCAGGACAGGTGCCTGCCATCATCTAGTGTCCTGTCTGTGAGTATACACCGGGAGAGTGCTGACATACACGTGTTTGTGGAAAGCATTTGCATGCAGCGTCATGTTGCATGAACCTTTGGAACCTGCCTCTCTCCAGGAGCAAATTATTGACCCTGCCAAGTTGAGATTGGTTTCTGCTGGCAGGATCTGAGAAAGCCTACCTTTATAGTTTCAGTCCTGAGTACCATGCAGCCAAATGTTCATCCGGTCGATGTGGTGGTGTGTGTGGAGGGAACAGAGGAATCGCTGGGTGTGTACATCTGTGTCTCGTACACAGTGGCGGCACTGACCTCTGGCTGGGTGACTGGTGAGGCCGTTCGCTGCCTCGTGCCTGCTATAATCACAGCATCCGAGGGCTCTCAGAAGGAATCAACACACATTCCTGTGTGCTTCCCAGTTACGCCCGACACTGGCTCATGCTGGGATTTTGATTGAATAAGAACGGTCAAGCCCTTGGATGAGGAATATGCTGTTCCAGACCTTCATGGCAGACAGAAAAAAACAAAAACAAACAAAAAGAAAACAACAACAAATTGAGAAAAAAAAACCAAATGCCTTCTCCGTCTCCTTGCCTATGTTTTCACCCTGTATTTATAGGACATCAGTCTTTGCATTCTCAGATTGAAATGATTGCAGGCTACTGGGAAGGCACAGAGCTGCCTGCTGTATTTTTACAAACACAGCAAAAGCATGTAGCGGCAGAAAGTTCTCTATCTTTTCACACGGCGTACAAGACCGTGGCAATACATTTTCAGAAGTGTGTACTGAAGTACGGAAGGTAATAAAACAGGACCTAAGCTGTTATTGACAAGTCTCCCTCCCAGCAACTTGATGGAGTGTCACGGAGGCTTCTAGGTCATAGACCCAGGTGTCCTCGATGACTCTGACCTCCTCTCTGTCAAAGGCTGTTGCCCAGCGAGAATTGCTACCCCAGAGAGGAGGCTGTGAGTCACACTGCAGGGTGTGTGCATGGAAGCCATGGATTTGCGTGTGCCTAGCTCACGTCCCATGCACCGTCCAGTGTCCCTGTAGTCCCACACGGTAAATCTTCGTGCCATAGGCTGTCACAAGCCCCGGTCCACTTGACATTTCCCAGCGTTGCTGGTGCATCTAATACCTGATCCCTGTGCTTTGGCACCCAGCACCATGGCTGGTGTCCGTGATGTCCTGTCCGCTCAGTGAAAAACCACTTTGCAGAGACATGATAGAAGACAGACTCGTGTAACTCTGTGCACTCTTATCATACACGCACGGATGACCTTCTCCCCTTCCGCGGAGGGTCCTCCTATGTCCCAGGAACAGAAGTCACCGTCCACGGCTCAGGTTCATCTCCACAGTGGTGCACACCCTCTCCCCCCGACGGCTCTTACTACCCTCATCATGAGCACCGTGTGTCTGGGGTTCCCTGATTTGCTTGTTGGGACAACGTTACCACTTACTGTTTTTGTTTTCGGCTCACATTTCAAAATGCCTCCATGTTGGGATCCTGCCAGTCTGTCTTCTTCATCAGCGGTCTTTCTTCTTCATCCATCGATCCGTCCATCCATCTATTTATTTATTTCTCTGAAACTGTTGGGCACGTGACACCTCTTCATTCTCAGCAAATTCTGTCAAGCACATCCCATATCTCCAGCTCTGACCACATACATGCTCGTAAGATGGCGTTTTTAAGCTGCCTGTTTTCCTTAACGTTAAGCCCCAAAATAAGCAGGACAGCACAGGACGGTGGAATTGGACCCATATGCGATGCACCTGCCTATTTAGGGACAAGTGTAAAGGGTGTAATTCCAGGTTGGTTGGGGGGAATCTAACCCAATTTTTAGGGTCCCCACCTGCCTCTTGGGAAGGGGGGTGCACTTTTCCATCCCAGAAGCACCAGGATGGGGGCCTCACTGGCTGCCCTGTAGGGCAGAGGTCCATGACCTGTCATGGCCTAGCATCTTCCAGGGTATCTACCCCTACAAGTGGCCAGAGCGATGCTGTGCTAGACATGCTCACATGCAGGTCAGCTCGGGGATGCCTCCCGTGCATCCATCTGAACATTAATGGATCTTCTTTCCTTTCTGAGAAATAACAGGGAAGTTACGGGAGACTAGATGTTGTGGGTTCGGATCCTCATGGTAATTCCACTTTTGGGGAGAGGTGGCACAGACCACATACAGGCTTTTTGCTCATCTGCTGGCTGGTGTTTTTGTTTCTGTTTGGCTTAGTCGTGAAACAATAACTGGCTCAGTTTGATCTGGTTTCTGAGAATAGAAGGGACCCAGTATGCGATGCTCACTCAGTATGCGATGCTTTATGCTTATTTTCTGCTTCAAAAGGCAAGGGAATGTCAGTGCAAGGAGCAACCTTAAAAGTCAAGTGTGACAAGCACAAGATCTGAGGAGTGACCCACGAGGCGCTGCATGGGCAGGAGGAATCCGAGCTATATGCACATGAGGAAATAAAAATGCATTTGGCAGAGTGCGCATTCATTTCCTTATCAGAGGTAGACTCATTAGTGTTGCGATACCCCGTTCTAAATTTGAGATGTTTTTCGTTATCGTGGCGACTTAACATACTAAATAAATATGTAAAGGCATATTGATGTCATTGGTTTCATTAAACAGATTATTTTTTGAGAGCTTTTGGTGACTGGCAAAGATGGTGAACAGAAGTGACAGTCACTTCAAGGTGATCAGAGGCTTCTGACGTAGTTTATATGTTATGACGTATATACCTATACCAACAGGTGCATATTTGTATGTGTATGTATTTATACATATACTAATAATATATATAGGTGTATATGTGTGTGTATGTATATACACAGCTATACTAATATATGAGTTTATATCTGTGTGTGTATATATATGTATTTACACTAATGATACACATGTATGTGTATATATATATATATATACACACATCATACTAATATATATTTGTGTGGATGTATACATACACCTATACTAATAATATACATATGGGTTTATGTGTGTGTATATACACCTATACTAATATACATATAGGTGTATATGACTACATATATATATATACATATACTATCTATGCTAATAGTATATGTATAGGTGCGTATGTGTACATATATACACACACACAGCTATACTAATAATAGATATATAGACTTGTGTAGGTATATATATAAATGTATGTGTAGATATATAGGTTTGTGTGTGTGTGTGTGTGTGTGTATATATATGTGTATATATATATATATATATATACACACATATGCAGCTATACTAATGTATGTATAGGTGTATATGTGTATGTGTATATGAATATATACACATACACATACACATATGTATATATTCATATACACATACACCTGTACTAATAATATATGTATAAGTTTGTGTACACATCTATATGAATAATATATGTGTAGTTGTGTATATGTGTATATATAATATACATATATACACACATACACACAGCTATACTAATGTATATACATATATACATACATATATATATAGGTTTCTGTATATGTGTATGTGTGTATATATACACCTATACTAATATATGTATAAGTTTGTATGTGTATACCTATACTAATAATATATGTATAGTTGTATATGTGTGGGTGTATGTGTATATATATGTATATATATACATATGTATGTGTATATATATATACATACACAGCTGTATTAATATACACACACACATATATATATAGCTTTGTGTGTATATATATATATAACATATACAACTATACTAATATGTGTGTAGGTGTATATGAGCACATATATATACTACCTATACTAATAATATATGCATATATATCCATAGGTGTATATATGTACATATATGTATACACACACATACCTATACTAATAATATATGTATAGGTTTGTGTGTGTGTGTATATATACATACATATATGTATATACACTAATATATGTATAGGTGTATGAGTACATATATATATTCTACTTATACTAATAACATGTGCATAGGTGTATATGTGTACACATATATACACACACATTTACTAATAATATATGTATAGGTTTGTGTGTGTGTGTATATATACACCTATACTAATAATATATGTACAGGTATATATGAGTATATGTATATACTATCTATAGTAATAATATATGCACATGCATACTTATGTAATAACAGATATAGGTGTATATGTGTATGTGTATATACCTGTATATATATATATATATATATATACCCACAGCTATACTAATAATGTATATATAGTTTGTGTGTGTGTGTGTATATGTATGTATACTAATAATATATGCATAACTGTATATGTATACATATATATACACACCTATACTGATACATGTGTAGGTATATATGCATACGTACACGTAAACACACCTCCTAATAATATATATAGGTGAATAGTATCTGTGTGTGTATACGTATAGGCATACATATAAAAACACGTATGCATGTATTGCGTATGTAGGCATATATACCACATAGGTATATATGATCGTACCTGCTCTAGACCGACCACCTGGCACACAAACCATGTGGCACTGCTGGATCCCTGCAGTGCTGGAAGTCCTGGGTGGACCCGAGGAAGCCAGGAGGGCTAGTGCAGGCTTTGATTGGCTAACACAGGGTTAGTGAACTTACACTACTCGCCAACCGCTGTGCTGGTGCCTGCAGCACACGAACGTCCGTGTCACGCCACCGCTTGTGGTCTCGTGGGGGAAGGAAAGCACGTAGGGGATTCTTGGTTTGTGCACCAGCTGCTCTAGTACAAGTTGCATCCGGCATCCATCTATTCCTTCATCCACTCCATTTGTGCCCCAACAGCCTTCTAAAGGGCACTTGTTCAGTAGTCCCTTTTAGCTGGAAAGGAATTTCTGACACTTTCCTGGATGAAGGTACAATTTGAACCGATTACATAAAACCAAAACGAGGCAACTGAGGGCGTTTCTCAGAGGCAGAAAGACACCTACCAACGCTCCAGTCCATTGCCTCCACAGCGTGGAAGGAGGTGAAGGAGATGTAAGCAGGAGGTGGCGTGACTTCTTGACCCCTCTCAGCAGACCCGCACGGGGACCCCCAAGACCTGTCCACACTCACCAGCCTTGTGGCATTTGTCCCAAGGGCCAAATGTTGACAGTGACTTACAAGTCTCGAGCAGCTGTATGTTCTCACCGATTGCACAGAGGAGGTTTTTCTTGAGGGGCTCAGTCAATTAAGCAGCCGACTTCGGCTCAGGTCATCATCTCACGGTCTGTGAGTTCAAGCCCCGCGTCGGGCTCTGTGCTGACAGCTCAGAGCCTGGAGCCTGCTTTGGATTCTGCATCTCCCTCTCTCTCTGCTCCTCCCCTGCTCATTCTCTCTCTCCCTCCCTCCCTCTGTGTGTGTCTCTCTCTCTCAAAAATAAACACACACAAAAAAAAAAGAAAAGAAAAGAATTGCTTTCACAGTAACTTGAGACTCTTGATCGGTTTGGGCCAGTTCCTAGAATGTTCCATATAATTTCCAACTAGTGTTGACAATGGAGTGTTCATTCCAGGAGACCTGTTCTGTAGTGGAAGGTGAGTAATATGGCGGAATCCAGAGTTGAATTGGCATTAGACAGGTAGACAGGTGTCTTTGTAAGAACTTGGGAAATCAAGAGACGGTCTTTAGTAGGCACTGGTTTGTCTGTGTGTCCATGTTCCAGAGAGAATGTGCTTTTTAAGGCCCTTGAATTGGTATTAATCAACTGTATAGACAGGGAAGAATAGAATTCAAGAGCAAAGCAGGCCATACCCCACAACATTCCTTCCAGAGTTGTGTCCTCAGGGAATGCCTCAAGGACATGGCACTTCCTTCCGCTGATCTGCACAGGGTAACCATCAGTCTCTTCACAGGCACGCCATGGAGACTTCTGCTTCTTTGAGTAAAACGTACAATATTAGGGGTGCCGGGTTGGGTCAGTCAGTTAGGCGTCTGACCTCAGCTCAGGTCCTGATGTCATGGTGGCTAGGATTAAGCCCTGCATTGGGCTCCGAGTTGGTGATGCAGAGCCTGCTTGGGGTTCTCTCTCTCTCCCTCTCTCTCTGTCCCTTCTCTGCTCTCTATCTCGAAAATTAATAAATACACTTTTAAAAAATGTTTAGGGGCGCCTGGGTGGCCCTGTTGGTTGAGCCTCCGACTTCAGCTCAGGTCATGATCTCACAGTCCGTTGAGTTCGAGCCCCGCGTCGGGCTCTGTGCTGGCAGGTCAGAGCCTGGAGCCTGCTTCACATTCTGTGTCTCCCTCTCTCTCTGCTCCTCCCCCATTCATGCTCTGTCTCTCTCTGAATCAAAAATAAATAAACATTAAAAAAAATTTTTTTAAATGTTTAAAAGTGTAAAATATTAGACATCATCTTGTGGTGCTTTCCGACTTTTCACATGGCGTCATGGAGTACTAGTTTGATCCTTACGAGCATGTGGCAAATGTTCTTACGTTGCTCTGAACCTTCTCCTCTCGCAGGAATGCCAAGAAGCCATTCCTGCTGGTCCTGTCGTACCTTCACGTGCACACGGCCCTGTTCTCTTCTAAGGACTTTGCTGGAAAAAGCAAACATGGAGCTTACGGGGACGCCGTGGAGGAAATGGACTGGAGCGTTGGTAGGTGTCTTTCTGCCTTCTTTGCTGTGAGTTTCCACCCTGATGCCTTTATACAGCAAATGTTTTTTTTCTTTCTTTATTTTTTTTAATCAAATGAAGGTAATGAAACACTGATTCTGAGATGTAACAAGTGTCTTTGGCCCCAAGTGCATGAATGTGGCTCATCGCCAGGGAAGAACTGGGTGTGTGGGCCGGCGAGCAGAGGTTAATGGAGAAAAAGAACCAAAGTTTTAACCTTTCTCTTGACTGTTCCTGTGAACAATCAAATGTGAGCAACACCTCATCTGCACCGCTGGTAGATGAGTGCTGGATTTGGGGATGGAGTGGACCACGGCCACCGACAGCCTTGGCTGGCGGCTTGGGGTGGCAGCTACAGGGTCTCCTGGGGATCCTGTCCTCTTGGTGGCATAGTCCGCTGGTTTCCTTTTTAGGGCCCATATTCCTCTCGCCGCCTCTCTGAGGATGCAAACGTTGCCTTGTTGTTTCTGTCCCTTCTCCTTCTTCTTAAGTTACTCGATTCCTGAGAAACCTACCATTTTTTCTAGAGGTGCTGGCAAGACTTACTTGAAACAATATATCGTCCACGTCTACAGGAGATGGTCATGAGCCTGCTTTCTTTCATTTTCTCTGGTACAGCTGAGCAATCTCGGGTCTGTTCTCTAGTGTCTAGGGGAAGCAAAGGAATGGAAAACCAGTGGGCCCTGAATGTGTCACTCAGATCCTGTCTTTTCTGGTGACATTGTCTTTTGTGTTGACATTGCGCAATCCTTACGGACAAAATCGGACAAAATTGTCCAAATGTCACCAGTCAGCAGGTGGCTTAGGATTTTCATGTGTTTGTTTCCTTTTCCTTTTTTTGCCCTCTCTCATTATTCCTCCTTTTCTTTTTTTGCACTGAATTGGTAGTTTTTAACTTTTTCAAGTAGATCTTTTGGAAGTACTGTAACATAGCCACAGAGCGGTTTTTTGGTTTTTTTGGTTGATTTGTTTTAGGCAGCAAATTGAATGTGATGATGTTTGCCTACTGTGGTGATTACAAGAACAATTTTGTTTTGTTAAATCTTGGTGCGCTGTCTTAAGAAACCAGAGGACTGGACCCTTATTCTAGCTTCCAGCTCTGTGTTTATACTGTCTCTGTGAACTTGGAAGACATCTTGAATCTCTAGGCTTCATGGCTATCATCTTAACATGAAGAATTCAGACGAGGCAGGTCCTCACTGTGTGTCTTCTCTTCGGCTCTGTGACTCTGTAAACTAACAGAAAGGAGGACGTATTATAATTACCGGGATACTCGAAACCAAAACATTCCCCGTCACAAGAAGTGTGAGACAAATCCATTGCAGTGAGCCTTTTCCATATGCCAGGACAAGCCTGCCTCTTTTCTCGTTTGCTTCTTTAAATGTTGCATGTAAATCCGTTTATATTTTCCACTTCTTGGTAGTGCGAATTGGTAGAATGTTTTATTTCGTGGATGAGCATTAGGTTTCAAATAACAGGTTGCTTGTAGGACTCTAAGACATTTGCTGGCTAAGCCAGCAGGCTTGTGCTGGTATTGTGAAACGTACTTTTATTTAATTATAATCCCACATATGTGTACCCCGACCCGTCACAAAGTCTGACGTTGAGTGTTGCATGTAGAATGGTTCCATCTAGAACCCGGTTCCGTCTTGAATGAAACGGAGAGTATTTTTCAGTCTTTGAGATCTGCGTTCGGACCTGACGTCACATTTGCAGACGCTCTTGTTTCTTTTGCCGAAACATGAAATCCTCCCCGTGAGCCATGACGTTGGTTTCTCGGGATGTGTTTGCTGTCTGACAAATCCGGTACCTCTGAGTGTTTCGATGAGCGTTCCCACTTTCCAAGAAGAGCCTTTCCCTACGACACCACGGGACTGCAACATTCTCAATAATTGTGTAATAAAATGGGGATGTCTCCTTAAAAATGATGTGTCCTGCACAAAAGGCACCTGAGATAGCAGTGGGTAAGTGAAGAGGGCACATCTCCGTCATTCCGAGCATTTCTTTCAAAATTGGTGGAGGCCGCATAATTCCATGGAGGATAGCTTTCTCCACCGTGCACCCGTCTGTCCCCGTAAAGGCATATTCAGGGCAAAAGCACCTTTGTTATTTAATTGTGCTCCATGGCCACTTCCATGCCACATCCATGTGTCCATTGCCTTATTCTTAGCTGGGTGATTGCACTGTGGTGCACTGCTTAATCACCGAGGGCAGTGAGCACACAGATCTGGTGTGAGGGCCACAGAAGGGGCCCTGCAGAGCCACCATGTGGGTGCTAGCATCCTGGAACCGTATTACCTCTAAGTAACCCGCAGGGTGGTCAGCGTTCCTCAATAATGCCAGTCACTGGCAGCTCAGCAGGTGCCCCCAGCCAGCCCTGGCCGGCACGCGCATTTCCTCCTGGGTGCTGTGGCCTGTCTGGGCGGCAGGGAGCATGGTGTTCATCTGCGTTCTGCAGGTGAGGCCGGTGAGGGGTGCCAATGGCTAATACACCTGCCTCAGGTGTATTTTTTTTAATTTTTTTTTAGAGAGAGATCACAAGTGGAGAAGGGGCAGAGAGAGAGGCAGACACAGAATCCTAAGCAGGTTCCAGGCTCTGATCTGTCAACACAGAGCCTGACGCGGGGCTCGAACCCACAAACCGTGAGATCATGACCTGAGCCGAAGTCGGACGCTTCACTGACTGAGCCACCCAAGCACCCCATGCCTCAGGTGTATTAATTACAGAATTAATAATATGGGATGAGCAGGAACCCGAACGCAGGTGTTCAGCCGGAGCGTGAAGTCTGCAGCCTGGCGTCTCCTGCTTTCCCAGTAATGAGAAAGTCTGCTTCATAGCACGGAGCAGTCCACACTAAATCACAGGGAAATAGCTCATGCCTTCATCATGCATGTTTATTGAATGCTGGACTGTGTGCCTGTTCTTTTTTGTTTTTGAGCGAGGGAGTGTGATAATGATAAGTCCCTTGACATAAGGGAATTTAGGAGCCACTGAGGGATTTAAGATTCTTCCAGGAGATGTCATAATAACACAGAGCACAAAGTCATGAATGACTGTCCCAGAGAAGGAAGATGCAGATAAACCCCTTGATAGTTTGGGGATGGGAAGGGTGGGAAGACGGGGCCAATGGACACAGCCCGCCATATCCCTTCAGCAGGAAACACTGACAGCCAAATCCCGTGGACAGTCAGGGCATGATTGCAAAGTGAGATTTTCAATTCCAAGTAATTCTTTTTTTATTTCAACCTTTTTTTAAAATTTTTTTTAACGTTTTATTTATTTTTGAGACAGGGAGAGACAGAGCATGAACAGAGAGAGGGAGACACAGAATCTGAAACAGGCTCCAGGCTCTGAGCTGTCAGCACAGAGCCCGACATGGGGCTTGAACTCACAGACTGCGAGATCATGACCTGAGCTGAAGTCGGCCGCTTAACCGACTGAGCCACCCAGGCACCCCTTATTTCAACTTTTTAATGTATATTTTTGAGAGAGAGAGAACAAGGCAGAGAAAGAGAGGGAGACACAGAATTTGAAGCAGGCTCCAAGCTCTCATCTGTCAGTCAGCACAGAGCCCGACGTAGGCTCAAACCTACGAACCATGAGATCAAGACCTGAGCTGAAGTCAAATGCTTAACTGACTGAGCCACCTAGGTACCCCCCAAGTAATGTTTTTAGGTTTTTATTTATTTATTTTAAGAGAGAGTGAGCACATGGGGAAGAGGCAGAGAGAGAGAGACAGAGAGCGAATCCCAAGCACATTCCATGCCACCAGTGCAGAGCCCAGTGTGGGGCTCGAACTCATGAACCATGAGATCATTATCTGATCCAAAGTGAGATACTCAGCCGAGCCACCCAGGTGCCCCATCAGTCCCAAATAATTCTGAAACAGCAGAGCCTTGAGGAGGAACAAATGGACAAAATCACGGTGTTTTCAAACATGCACTGAGTATTTTGGGGGCATGCCATTGTAGCTGTTTTTCTTCCCCTGGACATGAAGTGGTATTTACTGGAGATCTATGAATGGGAAGGGGGCAGAGAAAGCAGGTAGAAGCATGGAGGTGGTTCCCACCAGTGGTTTCTTATCTGTGACTTGTACCATCCCAGGCAACACCTTCAGTCTGTCAGGTGGAATTTGCATGCAGTCAGCATTTATTTAGAGCCCCGTGCTATTAATAGAGCCCCAGGAAGGAATCATAAATCAGCACTTGCCCAGGAGTCAACTAGCAAATTCTCTATCCTACAAAGAGAAATGCAAGTCAAGAACAATGAGGTGAACACTAACATAAATGTCTGGTGTCAGATCAAACCTTTCAATTAAAAAGAAAAAAAAAAACAAACAAAAAAATGCTACTTTCAAGGGTTGGGATCCAGTGGCTTATGTGGGATTTTTTTCTTTGAAACAAAAACTGTGAAGCTTTTTCTTTAGTAGAAGAAGCACCCCCTGTCATGGTGGCATTCAGAAGTGTTCTGGATCGCTCAGCATCTGTGATGTGGTACCCCTAGTGGCTGTGTGTGATACGGCAGTCCTCAGTTTCTCCGTCCCTTTCCATCTGTGGGACTGAGCAGCACCACCTTCTGTGGGTGCAGGGACAGAACACACAACCAACCTAATGGGAACATAATGCACAGGTTCATACAAGACCAGCTGAGGGTAGGGTACAGGGTGAATTCCTCTTTTCCATGCCTGACATATAGTTAAACACATGCCTTGCAACACTGATGACCACACATGGAATCCATCTTGAGAAATGGCGAATGAATTGGAAGGTCTCAAGAGATCAAGATAGTGACAAGAACCTCAAGTAACACAAGAAAAGACTACAAATGAGGAGCCTTGGATGTTGGTCAAAGCCCCTCACACATACAACATAATTCTAACAAGGATTTGGCTTATTGGGCATGAGTCTAATAGAGTATCCATTTCAAAATGGACTCTTTCTGGGACTGTTGTGTTAGAAATGCTGTGTGCAGTGAATAACTTCTCGGTCAGTATGTACGTTTGCCTGGGCGAAGGTGCTCTGGTTGGGTTCATGTGGAAGACATCTGCTTCTAGAAGGCTGCAGACCAGGAGCATGGCAAGGGCTCAATAAGTCCTACCTCAAGGTGAAATCTCCTGTGGGGCAGGGGGTGGGGGAGGAGGTGCCTGATACAGCAAGGCCCTATCCAAGGTGCTGAAATTGCAAGTCCTACTTCATTTTTCTTCCATACGTAGATAATGGTCCCACCATGGGAGTGGATAAGATTGCTTTGCAAGCGTGTTGAAAGCAGTTGAGTAACTTGTGACTCAAGGTTTTCCTGCATTGAAAGCCAAGGTAAAAGTCTAGAAATGAATTTCCACGTTTCTACTTCTCAAAAACTAGCATCACAGAGTCTAAGAAAGCAGTGGCAATATTCTCTTCGTCATTCTTTTGTTCTCTAAGGAATGCAGTCTGGGCCATAATGCTGTGTATTTCCTTTGGGATTCAACACATCAGTTTTCTGTCTTGAATTTTTAAAACGCTCCTTTTCTTGATAAATGGAGCCTCCTCTAAAGCGTGAAAATAATGTGCTCACTTCTGATGCATCCTGAAAATGGAAGGCCAGGTAGAACATTGAAAGGAAGGGAAAAATAGGAAGAATTCCCAAAAGAAAAACAAAGGACCCCTGAGAATGAGAACAGAGGGTAGGAGAAATGGGGGTATCAGAATTCAGGGGTAAACAAAACTTCAGAGGACAATCAACTTCTAACCAAGTGAAGATTCACAAGTGCATTTAGCCACTATAAACTTTAGTGTCATAAGAGATTGCTGAGCGAGTGATATTTGAGGAGTCTGAAGTCAGTGGGGTTGGATATTCCTTCAGGAAGCACAAGGGACATGGGCAGAGGGATACTTATTGGACTGTGTCTGAGCTCTGCTCACAGGGAAAGCAGGAATCAGGTGTTGGCTCAGAGTGTGGAACTGGGTGATTTTCAGGCCAATGTAGAAGCAGGAGGAAAGATCATTGAATTGACTGATGATTAAATTTTGCCAGGGAGTATCACCAAAGACATTTCAGCATTGGATATTTGTGCAATAGCAAGAGAATGACCTAAGTGTCAGACCGCAACATGGGAATGAGGAGTGTAGGGGAGAGGGGCTGGTGGCTTGGAAGTTCATGGATTGGAGGTCCAAACAACATGGTAGGGAAGGTGTTGGAGGCCTTAGAGGAGGTGAAAGTCTTTACATGGAAGAGGTCAGACCATTCTAACCATTCTGGGCATGCGTAGAGGTGTGGCTTGCTTTTAGGTGAATGGATAAAGGACTAGAAGTCAGTCTCCTTGTGTTGAGTACATCAAGGCACTGGAAAGCCAGGGCCTTTAGCTGGCTCTTTCCTTGTGACTGCACAAGCACCAAAGACACCAGGTTCAGCTCTCCCCTGATTGGGATGGTTGGTTAGCTTCACACACTTTCAGGATGGAGGTTTATGGCGAGGCGGGAACACTGGATGAATACTGGTGTATTTTACAGGGAGCAGTGCAGAGCCATTATGGACCACACATTCATTAACTGCACTTTCAGTTTTCTCAAACAAACAGTCAATGGAGACTCAAAAGTTATTTAAGGGGTTGGTCACCAGCCCCAAGTTCCAGATTTGCAGCAGGTTTCATGGAGTAAGGGAGGTGGTCTATACACAATAAAGCAAGCTGGCTTCCATCTCTGGACGGCAGAGCCCCATCTGTCAGCTCCTTGCCACGAAGGCAATATTAAGAGGAAAATGCTCATAGCACAAGACTCATTGTCACCTTGTAGCTACAGTGCACATCACAGTGAACTGTGCTGGGGACAGTTCCTACTCGGAGGGAGTGGGAAGCAGAATGTGGAAGCATTTAGGTATAAAATTCCTAGGCTTCTCAAACAGAGCAAGTGCACCCTTCAGCCTTGCGCAGCCAAGGTTGGATGTGGTGCGAATTCTTAAACGTGTTTTTAATTTGCATTGTATTTAAAACTAAGCACTGTAGAGTTTCAATACAAGTAAATAAATGAAGCTAGGTGGCACTGGCTCCAGAAGAGACAGAGTGATGGAGGAGAACAGGAAGCCCAGAAAGAGACTCTCATGTAAATGTAGATGTGGCCTTTCAAGGCAGACAGCTAAAAATAGGTGATGCGTTAATTGCAATAGGATGATTAAACTTTGGGAGACATTATAATTACTGGTCCCTGGCACTGTGGTGTTTTGCATGCACTTAAAAGAGATAATGATGCTGGAAGTGATGGTGATGACGATGGTGGTGATGGTGATGATGGTGGTGGTGATGTTGATGGTGATAATGGTGATGAAGACTAACAAAAAAGATGAGGGTGATGGTGATGATGGTGTTAGTGAAGAAAAATGATCATCAAGAAGAAGAAGACGAAAATAACAAAGACGAAGCAAAGAGGGAAAAAGTGATGATGGTCCAGGTAAATAAGACAGTTTTTCAGGGAGCTGTAGTTTAGGAAAGTAAAGTAACTTACCTGAGGTTACAGAGATGGTGTATGACACTGAGAAGGTTAATCTGCTTGTGTGCTATGCTGCTGTGTCCCATGCATGAAAGTGAATACCCCTTGCTGTTGAATTTGGAAAAATGACCCGTGAAAGAATGCAAGAACATATATTGGGCTCTATTTCTCTGATGTATTGTTGAGCAGGTTCTTTCTAAGCTTAAAAGCAAAGAAATAAATGCTAAAGGAAAAGATTGCTAGATTTAGCTACATAAAACCTAAAATTTCCTGACGTCAAAAAAGATAACAAACTAAAAATACCAGTGACAAACTAGTTGAAAAACATATGCAACATCTACATAAAGGGAAAATCTCTGAGGTGTAAAAGGACTTTGTACAAAGAAATTGGTTAAAAGATAAATACCAGAGGAGGGACTTAGTTGTGCCAATGTGTTGTGTCTGCTCACTCTACCCTTGGTGGCATTAAGTGTTATGATTTCTAAAATAATACTATAATAATAATGATAATAACATCCCTCAAACTCTCTGCTAATATGATGAGTGAAAGAGGAAACTTTTAAAATTACATATACCGCATTATATTGAATCCTAAGGAGGGCAGACATTTCTCTTGGCACTTTTTTTTAATTAAACAAAATCTATCGTCATTTTTCTGGTGGGGTCAGTGCCTTTTCTTAAGCCCCTACTCCTGGGGCGACCTGACGAAGAGCTAAGGCTGCAAGGGGTTTTCCACGTTGCCTCTGCTTAACCGTACCACTCCGTTTACTTACAAAGTGTATTTTAAATATTCAGCCAGCACTTTCTATTTCTGAATCCCAGGGCATCCATGACACAATTATTAAAACTCAACTCAAGCAACAAATTAGATTTTATCTTCACACGGGTGCTTCTCTTCATTGAAAATTCCCTCTTGGAGTTTTCAGAAGACTTTAAGTTGCCTCTGTGTGGGTGTGCGTGCGTGTGTGTGTGTGTGTGTGTGTGTGTGTGTGTGTTTACATGAGGTCCTTTTGCACTACATTTGCTTTCAATTTCATCCTAAATAGCACGCGTTAAAAAATGCATGAGTTTGTAAAATCTGCTTAATTCAATAACTTCACTATGGATGCTAATTCCCCAAAGGGGATACTGATGTTAAAACAAACAAAAAAGTCTACTAGCTTATCCCAGACTATCCCATGTTGGGTATGTGCTTGGAATGGCACGTTAGCTCTGAATCACATAAAATATGACTGCCAGTCTTGTCACTGTGAGCCCTTGTTACAGAGATGATCATGAAATAGAGCGTTCAGACAGACAGTATCCTCCCAGGGACTTTCCACGGGGCCTAGTATCACAACACTTGTGCTTAATGAACAAATTTTTATTCCAGTGGATCTAGCCAGGAGGGGAATAAGGTAGTTTCCCTTACAAACCCACTGTTTACCCGAGTGTGAGATACGTAATAAGGTTTTTGAAACTTCAGGAAGACATCTAGGAAATGAGGATAACCCATAAATTGTAAAGGGATGTCTAAAACAGACCTACCCATGTATAATTTTCCTTCCACGGTCATCAAACCGATTTAACCGGGAGGCGGTATGAAAAAAATCACGTGTTCAATTTACAAAGGTATATACTCACCTTTAGAACATGTGCAACAGAAATTCGGCCATTTGGAAGCACTTAATGTATACTTTGAAAATACAGGGCTTCCTCAAAATCGTATATGTGATGTTGCTCCTGGAATATAATTTTATTGACGTTCATACACCTTCCAGGCTTGCAGAAAAAAATGACTTTATGATAAGCGAAAATAAAACCTCCTATGCCAAGATTTTCCATTATTGTCACTTTCTGAGACGTGTGTCAGAGGACCGCTTTGTGAGCGATGGTTTGGAGGGCACAGTAGGTGTGAGATGCCACTGAGCAACCTCGAGTCTTTCTTCTTTCTGTGCTTCTACGTTGGGGCATTTTCTGTGCATATTGGGGCCTTTTCTGTCACTGCAGCGTGTATCCTGCATCAGCACGAGCCAGCAGCTGAGTCCTTGGTCCACATAGATCAAGAGCAGAGCTTGGAAGTGCCTGTCCATCAATGTCTCCATTTTTGCAAGATGCCTTTGCCATATTCTTTTTTTAATTTGAATGTTTTCCTCATTTTTTGTAATTCTTCTAATGGCCAGACACTTTGTAGAGTCTACAAAACCAAAGAATACAGACACACACAGCAGAAAGGAAGTGCCTTTAGTGACCCCGCCCCTGATGGCCAGCCCGGTTGATGGTTTACGGTATAAGTTTCACTATTTATATGTCGCCAGTGTGGTATAATGTGAAGACACCATCCTTATTAAAAGGATTTGACACAAACTCTACACGTGGTTTTTGTAGTTTTCCTTTCTCACAGAAGTATGTACTGGGATATTTTTCAGTGTCAATGCATTTTTGTCCACGATTGTGTTTTTTGTCCTAAGAATTCCATTTTCTATACCTTGAGCACTTTTCTATTGGATTGTCCATCTTCTTCTTATTGATTTGTTTGGGCTCTTTACATATTTAAGGACATTAATAATCTACTTGATGTAGGTTACAAATATTTTTCCGTCTTTTTTTGTTTGTCTTTTCATTTTATTTATAGACTCTTACGTGGTGAATTTCTGTGGTTGGATTCGACATTCTCTCCTTTGTGACTTTAGGGATTGACAGTGAGCTTTCAAAAGGTTTTCCCTGCCTCCCAAATTATATGCGTTTGTCTCTTGTCTTCCCTCCAAATATGTTTATAGTCTCACGTTTTACAGTAAGGTGCTCATATGGAAAAGAACACGTGTGTGTGACCATGTGTTGTCATTTGCTCATTATTATGGCTGTCGGTCTTTGGTGGTCCATGCTCTTGGCTAGTGTGGGACTGACCTCTCAGGACTTAAGGAGGATGGGTTGTGGTGCCCAGGGTAGGCAGCAGGTCAGACCCTTTCTGCAAGGTGTGTGTAGAATTCACACTCATGAGGCCCCTGCGGCCACTGTAAGCCAGGTGGGTGTAGTCCGGTGGTCACTTCCCTCGGTGACCGCACGAGCTGATTCACCAGGCAAGGTCTGCTCTGTGAGTGGGCAGTGGTGATGGGCTCTCACACCTGTGTTGTCGGCACTGGACTTGGTGCGAAGGCATATTAGGGATGGTGGGATGCAGGGATGGTGGTGATGGGCCCTTTACTACCTGTTTGTTCCTCCTGCCCAGGGACACAAAGCCTTCAGATCACACAGGGAGGGGCTGTCCGCAAATGCCCCCAAAGGAGATTCCTGCTCTGCTCCCCAGTATCTTCCCGGGCAGTGAATCAGGAGCAGGTGGCTGATCCCACACGGCAATCTGCCCTCACCTGTGCTCATCCTGAAGGTCCAGATATCCTCCTAGGACCCCACTCTGCTTTGCCTGGGTGGTCTTGAATTACATTTACCCTAGATTAGTTTCACTTCCTTTTTTAAATTTTTTTTTAACATTTCATTCATTTTTTGAGAGACACACAGAGTGCAAGTGGAGACAAGGCAGAAAGGGAGGGAGGTACCAAATCTGAAGCAGGTTCCAGGCTCTGAGCTCTCAGCACAGAGCCCAACATGGGGCTCGAACTCACGAACTGTGAGGTCATGCCCTGAGCCAAAGTCAGCCACTTAACTGACTGAGCCACCCTAGATTAGTTTCACTTTCAGATAATCGGGAAAAGGGTTGGGGGGCAGAGACTAGTGTGTGTCCACACTGTTTCCAGCATATTCAACAACTAGTGTTAAAGCTATTATTGATTTTTACACTTAGAACAGGAAAAAAAAATTAGAGATCATTCGAAAACATTTCTACCACATTATTGAATGTATGATTCAACCAAAAGCAAGCAATTCGTGGCCCTGGCCCCGTGTTCCACCTAGTAAGACTGCCCTTGAAAGGCTGTTAGGGACTTAAGCTGTTCTCAGCCATGTAAATTAGAGACGTGGTGTCCAATGTTGGATTCCCGCCCTGGCTCTCCTGCTTTCCTCTGCCCCTTGAGAATGTCCCGTCGCCACACCATTACCACCGCCTCCTGCTGTAATGACATTGAAACTCTGATAATAAGCCTGCACATCTGTACCTTGGGCTACTTTCTCTCTCCGGGTATCCTACATCCATAGTTCCGGGCATCTTGCATCCATAGTAATCCTCATTCAGTACTCCCCGCATGGGACTGCATTACTCCATTTTGCCCATACGGAAACCGAGGCACACGGTAGGGAAGGGGTAGAGGCAGGATTCAGACCCAAGAGCCTGCCTTTATGCCCCAGGCAGTGCTGACTGGGAGAGATGGCCCCATGACATGTGGCTTCTGCATGTTGGGGGCAGCACAGGTGCTGGGGAAGGGGAAGGGGTAGGCTCTGGGGCCAGATTCTTGACATGGCGGCTGCACCCCCCCCCCCCAGCACCTGCTGGCTGCCAAGCCTGGGAAGGTTACCAGTCTCACTGGGTGTGTATTTCCTCATCTGTAAAATGGGGTTATACCATTGCCTATCTTGCCAGGAGGTGTTGAAGCATGCGTGGGATACAAATGTGTGCTATTCTTATTATCATGTCAGCACGCACACACCTTGCACTGACTCCCTTCTCTCATTGTGTAGAGATGGGAAGCATGTGGCAATAGATGTCCCAGGGCACAGTTGCATGTGTTATGTGGGTTTGATATCTCCCCATGAGAAAATGGAATGAATAGAATCTTTCTATAGTCTCTTTCCTCTGAGATCACGGGGCCATGTCCGTCTTCCTAGAGTGTGAGAACTGTGTCTCCAACAAGTCTTGTGGAGAGGGAGTTCAGGATGGCTCAGAGTCGGCTGGTTGGTGACCGTGTGTGTTCTGAGGTACTCACTGGGTTCACCCACTGGAGACGCATCTCTCAATATGGCGGCCAGAGCTCCAGATTGGAGACGGTGATGGCCGAGTGCTCTTCTGCTAACTTAGGCATATGAACCTTTGTGAAGGAAAGCTTCTTTCTGGCAGGACTCTTTCCATCACTTTATTTGCTCCCAATCAGTAGAGGAAAAAAAGTGAAGCTAGATTATGAAGTAGCATGTTTTATTAAAACGACTCCTTCTCAGTCCAAAATAGATCTTGTCCACTCGGTATTCCAAGATAGCAGTGAAGCAAAGAATTTAAATGGGAACAGACCTCTGTCATTTCTGGAGTTAACAGACCTCTGTCATTCTGGAGTGCTTGCTGAACTGAACACATGATGTCATGAGGTTGTAAAACAAACAGTGACATTCACCTACAGATTCCCTTTTGAGTCAGTCGTGGCAAAATGTAACTTCTGCCTCTGTTCACATTTCTGGTGAGTAGAAAATGGTTATCAAAAGAACACTGTTGTCATAATATTTTTTCATTCTGATATAAGACAGTACTGAAAGAGAAGAAATACGACAAAATTACAACATTTTACCTATTTTAACTTTAATCATGGGAAGGTAAAATTGTCTGTCAGGTACCTTTGTCGTATGGCTGTTTGTTTCCTGCCAAATTTGATCAGTAACAACCATCTTATAAATGCATTTATGCATCTGAATTTGAGCAGGTAAATATGCCGTACTTTACGAAGAAGGAAAGCTGCAGAAAATGAGCTTCTCTGACAATCTCTGAAGCTTCGAGTACCGACTCTGAGAAAAAACATTCGCTTTGTTTGTACAACTTGACATTTTGGTTTCATTTCATACTCCCTTGCAGCTAAGCAAAGCGGAGGAAGGAAAGTAAAGGGACATTATGACTTATTTTGAAATGGAGGGAATTACCCTATTTGCAAATAGGGTAGATGCTTCCGTCTTAGAAATGCTTTGTCGTGTTATCCGCAGGGGGCTTTCTGGGAGGGCGTCCCAGCAGGGGGATGCTTCTGTACAAAACACAGCTCTTCTGGAGACTTGCTCTTACGGCACTGGCCACGGAGGGTTGCAGTCTGTTGGATTGGAGAAGAGAAGGGGAATCCTTGAGCAGAACGCTGTAAACAGACTGAGGACAGCCACAAGCATCGGTGCGTGTGGACAGAATCCAGAGGGGAGAGTATACACTCACATGCATCTGTGTTTGCGTGAGCACACGGACCCCAAACTGTGAGGAACATGGTGTGTATTTCCTTCCACCCCGTCTCACCAAAAGCCAAGGAATCCTGTAGCTAACTGTGGCTCAGACATGACCTCCCTGTGTGCTTCATGGCATGTGCCACACTGGCCGTCCTCAGAATGGCCGTTTCCTGGGGTGGGGTCTTTATTCACCTGGAAGAAAGCTTGCGATCCCTCTGCCGGTCGTAGCTCCACGTTCCTCCCCCCGAAGCACTTCCTGATGAGGACAAGTGCAGTTCATGGCTGCTGGACGGGTCGAGGTGGCACTACAAACAGCAGTCTCTGGTCGGGGCCGGCTCTTCCCAAGCTCACCGTCCGAAATGCCAGTTGCCTGCATCTGGTGTCAGTTTTTCTCTCTGCTCTGAAAGCCAGCATGGGACAGGTGGCAAGGCTTCCCCTTGTTTTAGGAGGAAGGATGACACCCGGGTCTATGACTGTTAAAGCACTGGAGATGAGCCCCTCTGCAAATCTCCCTGGCCCTCTGTGCCATCTGCACGGCAGGGTCAGACATCTGTGCACTTGGGGAGCCTCCTGGCCTTTGAAAGTGGAACCCCTCCTGCCGCTAGACATGAGCCCCTCAGACACGTTTATCAGGCTTCATCGCTCAGTGCTTTTTAAGGAGTAAAGGAATGGAATTGCTAACAGAGAGCCAGTATGAGGAGTCACGCGTGGTGAGACACAGGCAAGTTATGGCCGCCGGGCACGTGAGGATACAAGCATTCTTCCCCTGTCCCGTGCAGGTGGCCCTAACGGAGTGATTTCTGTCTGTTCCTCCATGACTCCGTCTGACCCCTTTGCCCACCAGTTGGGCACACTGCATACTTGCTGTGGTCAGTCCTGGGCTCTGCTCTCAACTGCATTCATATGTTTAATTGTTTATTGTTATTTATTTATTTATTTAAAGTTTACTTTTCTTTATTTTGAGAGAGAGAGAGAGAGAGAGAGAGAATGAATGAATGAATGAATGAATCCCAAGCAGGGTCCACACTCTCCGTGCATGTGGAGCTCCAACTCACGAACTGTGAGATCATGACCTGAGCTGAAATCAAGAGTTGGATGCTTAACAGACTGAGCCACCTGGGCGCCCCTCAACTGCATTCACTTTAAATGCTTTGTTCGTACAGATTAATCCGTATCTTCAACAAAGCATTTTTTTCCTCCATCTACCTCTTCTTGATTTTATATGTATGCTGCAGGCATGCACGTTTGGAAAGCTTAACGTAAATCACAGTATCGGAAAATCCAACGACAGAGCAGCGAGAATAAAGGAAACATAGACATCATGTGTGTTTCCCTTTCTGTTTGGTTTCTTTGTGAGTTTCCAGAAAAACTGCACATGTGACAAAGTAGTGCATTTTCTGCAGAGCACAGATGCACAAGCATGGAGGGAAGGCACCGGGGCAGGACCGAGGCGCGTCTGGTGGTCCAAACAAGCATTTCGCTGCAATGTGTAGTTGGAGGTGCACTGTGTTCAATATCAACCCTGGTTCTCCAAATTAATTTAGTTTGTAAATCATGAACCTCTGGGCTTTATAAACTCGTAGCCACGTTACCATGTTTGCAAAGCCCAACGCTTAATTTCACGTTCATGGGCTTGGACAAATATGATCTTTACCTCGAATTTACATCTCAAATTAAAATGAACCAATTTTAACACCGGCTTATAAATCATTCCCGTCACCAAGATGACACTGTAAGTAATTGAGGAAATCAAGTCCCGATGAATTCCAACAGGATGAATAAAACATATGGTCACGTTTCAATAATGCACATAATGGCAGCAGCCACCAGTGCAAGAATGGGAAAAGTTTATTGGGCAGCAGCTAGCCTGTAAAACGGTGTGGTGATTATCCGGTAACTTACTGAAATATTTTGTGTGCATGAATTCCTTTACTCCCTGAGGCTGCACTAGCAGGTTTTTTTGTCATCTGTAGTTTACAGGTGGGACAGGGAGGTTCCAAGAAGTGAAGCAGCTTGTGTGGGACTGCCCAGCGACCACACGCCCAGCAGAGCACAAGGGGGTGGCTGTCCTGGCAAATTAAACTCAGACCGTAGACCGGTCTGTCCCGCGCTGGCTGCACACTGTCTATAAGACAAGCCCATGTGGTTTGAGCCACCCAGGTGCTTTTGGCTACTGTGTTCGAAGATTCCACCAAGGCATGTCTTCTCAAGTTTGCCTTGTATACTGTAAACATGTCTGTGTTCCAAGTTAAACTTCAGACACGGAAAACGGTAGAATATGGATGTGGGTACTAGAGGAGTGTTCTCGGGAGTGTTTCCTCCCCCTTCAGTTAACCATGGAATGCGTTGAATTTTCTACTTAAATATTTCAAGGCACGGAAACAAAACATGTGTTGGGACCCAGGATATAGGGTTAAAGCAGTGCTCAGATAAGTTTCCACTGAATACCAATGTGTGTATTTGAAAGGTGAGGTCAGAATTAGGGGTCAGGAATAGATATGAATACTTGTTGCTTTTTTTCTTTAATTTGTTTAAAGTTTACTTATTCTGAGAGAGAGAGCAGGGTAGGGGCAAAGAGAGAGGGTGACAGAGAATCCCAAGCACGGTCAACACTGCAAGCATGAAGCCCAGTGTGGGGCTTGAACCCACGAACCATGAGATCATGACCTGAGGTGAAATTATGAGTTGGATGCTTAACTGGCCGAGCCGCTCAGGAGCCGGGGAATACCTGTTCCTTTTAAGTCAGGGCCCAATTGAGGCTGGTCAGAAAATCACATGCAACACTCCCCCTGCAAAGATTTCTTTCATCTGCTTGAATTGGTTGAATTAATGAACCAGATTAAGTGAAGTCATGTATTTAGAGCATGGCGCATGGTGCCTTCCATGCATCAAGTTCTCAACAAATACTACCTGCTCTTATTATTATTAAGACTTATTATTTCCCAGATGTATAAAACATCTGTGCTTGGACTGTGCATATGATACCTCCTAATCGATGTGTGTTTCTGTTCGGCTGTGGGCGGGTCCCCCATGGTGGCTGGCTAACTCCAGGGTAAAGCTCCAGCTTTATGGGGAGATCTCAAGCTCTTAGAAGTAGTATGGATGAGAAAAGAGTCCATGATGAAAAAGTCAACATGAATTCACTGCATCATGTGTGTTTTTCCAATGTTGTGATGACTGTTTCCTTTGAGATGGTCCTGTCTGGACCTCACAGTCTGCAGAAGAGCCTGACCGCCCAGAGCCTGGTAGTACAGATCTCGGGGGAACAGCCAACCTGTCCCTAAGAGCTTGCGATCTCTCTGTAAAGCCAACGCTTCACCCTGTAGTTAGGAAGATGCTACAGGGGACCCGCACACAAGCAAACTGAAGGTCATGTGGATTAGAAGCAAAAGCCAAGAGAGGAGCTTGGTGGGGTGTTAGTCAACGTGCCCAGGAGGGCTGGAATCTGTGCTGTAGGTGCAGGGTGTCCGTGAAAGGACGTACAGTGTTCAATTTTGTACCTTCAGTTTCATGGATGATAAAACCCCGTGAAAAAAAATAACCTAGTCCTAAAATAAAAGTTGAGTATGGGTGATGTGGTTGAGCATCACAAGTAAGAATTCTGAAAGGTTTCGTTTTGTTGAACGTTGTCCGTTTGCCTCTGGACGTTCTCTGCTCACAGCCCAGGTCACACAGCTCTTTCACGGTTGGCTTCCCATGAGGTGTTGCCGGACAAATCCTGGCTGGTATGTTTCTAGAGCTTTCTGTTGGCTTTGATCCAAGGAATGGCCCCGGGGGATATGGGCAACCTCGGACTCCATGACAGAGCCTGGGTTACCCCCAGGGCAGGTTCAGCCGGTGGCCACTCAGAAGACCACAGGGTGGCAACAGAATTCCTGAACCTCATTTTCTTCCAGACAGTAAAGTCCAGGCAGTAGAATGGATGAAGGGTGGAAGACCATATGTTCGCTGAGCACAACCCTCTCAAAACTGTTCCCTGCCAGCCTCATCACCTGCTGCTCAGCTCCGCCACCCCCCTGTGATGTGTATGACCCTAGGGAAGCAGTGACCACAGGCACTGGCTTGGGATGGCTTCCTGTGACCCACAGGTATGCCAGCTTTGGGTTTTCTCCCACACACGTGTGTGATTCCCTTGAACAGACACGGACACCATTCCGATTATTTCCAGCAAGTGCAATGCCCTGGAATACACACACACACACACACACACACACACACACACACACACACGTTA
The DNA here is from genome assembly GCF_022837055.1 of Prionailurus viverrinus. NCBI lineage: Eukaryota > Metazoa > Chordata > Mammalia > Carnivora > Felidae > Prionailurus > Prionailurus viverrinus. The sequence goes on from NC_062579.1 coordinate 1,328,809, forward strand.
TTGTTAACCCAAGAAGATAGCTGAGTCGAGCAGCGAAAACACCCCAGATGGTGAGAGCAGGTGCAGGGGATAAATCACACATTACAAGTGTGATGAGGGCAGAGACGGGTTTAATGGAGGAAATCACAACATTATCCTAACAACCAGGTACAGCACAAAATAAGGATGCGTCTCCCGGAAACAATAGGAGCTCAGACAGGAACTCACTAAAGCAAGAAGCGCCAGCAAAGTGAACAAAGGGTCATCTGTAGAAAAGCAACGTTGAAAGCTGTAGGCTCTTCCGTTTCTTAACTGCCCTAACAATGCTAATTCTGCATTATTATGTTTCTTTTCCATGTGTAAAAATTAGGTGTTGAAACTGTACCCACATCTCATTGTCATTGTTGGTTTGGAAATCTGGAAAATGCCAACCATTTCCTTTTATTATATGTCAGGGAATACGACACATTTAGTCGCGTGTAAAACCGTCTAAAAGTACGGTCTTCAGACGGGCACCGTTGAGGTTCACAGACGTCCCGGCAGATGTACTGAATCAGAATCTTGGTTTTAGCATGGTTCCCGAGGTGATAAATAAGGCCACTAAAATTCGAACAACGCTGATGTGCGATATGCGGGAGGTCAAGTTTACCTGCGTTAAGTGGACCTCGCGTCCAGCTGGAGACAGTATATCTATTTGCGCATTGACAGATATGGCATGATGCATGGGGTGTTGGGTATGCTTCTCATCCTACATAAGCTAACAAAGAATTGCCTTTCTAGGGCCAGTGACAGCTAGATTTCTGTGTACCACTCAATAACAGATTCAGGCTCAGGAGAGCCTAAGGACGTAGGTTAAAGCTAGAACAGTGAGTGCCAAGCACTGCACATGCCTGACACAGACTCCCAGCCACCAAGAGGTGCCACAGTGAGGGACTGCATGGTTGTGACTTCAGCAGGATTATTTGAGTCCCACCCTTAACCTGTTGATCAGATAGAAGACTTACTAAAATAGTTGTAGGGGGATTTTTCTGGTGTTCCCTAGAGTCATGTTGAGTACGTGGAAATTTTCTTCATGTTGTTGCAAGAGCTACGGTGCATTGAGCAATCGTAGTGTGACCAGTTGTGGGCTGTCGTGTATGAAATTCTCCTCGTTTGTGCATCCCGGCAGCACTTTCCTATTTTGCGTTTTCATCTCTGACGTAGAGGCAAAGAACCCCACAGAGCAAGCTGGGAACCCAGGATTCAAAGCGAGTCTGCCGCTCTCAGGAACCAGAAGGCAGACCCTGAACCCTTAGTTCTACGTGATAGCTTCTCTCTCATGTACCATCTAGAATGTGGCCCATGCGTTGGTAAGCCTTCTGTCTCCTGAGTGGCATATCACTGCCTGATTTTCAATAGTGCCTTCACATGCATTTGTTGAGTGAATAAATGGAATGAAGGAACTCTCTAGAATTTAGGCTTCCTCTGCAAGCCGCATTCATACCTGGAGAAGAAGGAAGGAGCCAGACTTTGACGTTTCCGTGTGTTGTCCTTTCGGTTTACAAAAGTCCTATCTGAAGTGCTCATTTTTTGATAAGCTCGCTCTTGTTTGACCCCAGTTAAATAAAAAAGTGATCTTGAAGTGACTTATTTTCTGTATTTGTTTCATTCAGGCAACAATGTGAGAAAGCTTTGGAAATAACACATTTCACTTATAAGCTATCCTTCAGCCCGCCATCGGTAATTCAAAACTATCATCCCATATAAATTGGTATCATTATACCTTGAGAACCTTACTGAAAAATAATATTTGTGAACCTCTGACTCGTAGTGTACTGTCTGAAAGCAAGAATAATACGCAGGCATTTGTTCTCACGGGAGATTTCCGTTCAGAATTTTTAGGAGAGAAATATGTTAGAGCTTTATAGGATCAATCTTATGAAAACTTAAACAGTTAACGGGCTTCAGGCTTTACAAATGAGATTCTGGCGTAAGACCTAAATTGTGTGGGATCCAGAGTGTGTCATTTGGGAAAGAAAGAACTAAAAGGAAATCAGAAATCTGACCATTTCTGCACAGATACAGGCAAATATTCCGCTGTTTGTACATGCCCGATGGCCTCAGCTAGATGTCTTGTGTTAATCCCAGCCCAGCTGTATAGGTAACTTTTGATGAAAAAGATGAAGTCATCAGTCTAGGCAATGAATTAAGAAGAATGGATGGAGACAAGGGAAATATCTGATCACAGTCATTAGGAATACTGGGATTTGGAGTAAGACAGAGTCTGTCTGCTAAGTGCACCTGTAGGCTCATCTGGAGATGAAAAGAGCCTACAGGGGAAACAGGAGCTTTAGCTGGCTTGAGCAGAGAATGGGGTCCCCAGGAGGCTCCAAGGGCTTGGATACTGTGCAGTTAACACACAGCCCGTGTTCAGTAGGTGCTTTGTAACACATGTCGGATGTCTGGATGAAGAAGTCTCTGACTCAACACTGCATCTGAAAGGCACTTTTTAAAAAAGTAGTGGGAAGGGGCACCTGGGTGGCTCAGTCGGTTACACATCTGATTCTTGACTTTGGCTCAGGTCATGATCTCACAGTCATGAGTTCAAGCCCTGCGTTGGGCTCTGCTCTGAGCCCAGTGTAGAGCCTGCCTGGGACTCTCTCTCTCCCTCTCCCTCTGTACCCTCCTGGTCCCATGCTCTCTCTCTCTCTCTCTCTCAAAAAAAAAAAAGTAGACTGTTTTTGATCACTTTTACAGAAAAATTAGGTCTACAGAAAAATTGAGTAGAAGGTACAGTTTTCATATGTTCCCTTTCTTGTGCACATTGTGTACCTAAGAATATCTTGAATTCGTGTAGTACATTTGTTGTACTTGACGAGCCAACGTTGAAGCATTGTTATCGACTAGAAGTGATAGTTTTCATTAGGGTTCACTGTTTGAATCCTACATTCTGTGGATCTGGACTGACGTGTGATGACACATACCCACCATTACAGTATCGGACAGGATACTTTCACTGCCCTAAAAATCCTCTGTGCTGACTCTTTGTCCCCACCCTGCTCAGGCTATGGCAACTACTGATCTGTTTGCTGTATCCACAGCTTTGGCTTTTCCAGAACATCATGTAGTTGGAGTCCTATATTATGTACCTTTTGAGATTGGGATCTTTCACTTGGAAATATGCATTTTAAATTCATCCATGTCTTTTCATGAATAGATAGCTCATTTCTTTTCCGCATGGACGATAGACCATTGGCTGGAGGCACTATACTGGATCCATTCACTTGCTAGAGGACATCTTGGTCATTTCCAAGGTTTGCGCAATTATAAACAAAACTGCTATAAATGTTTATGTGCAGGTTTTGTGTGTGTAGAAGCTATCATAGACACCACATTTTAAAGAAACAATGCTAAGTTTCTTCTCAATCTGTGAAGGGTTAATCTTATTTGGAAGGTAGATATATGATTGCCTACCCTTTTGCAAAATGCTAATTATAACTCAAGGAAGTAAACCCTTCAACCCTCTGCTAACTGTTTAGTCTGTTTTTAGTTACAAATTGTCATATGAGGGGCAACTGGGTGGCTCAATTGATTAAGCATCCTATTCTTGATTTCGGCTCAGGTCATGATCTCACAGTTAGTGAGTTTGAGCCCCGTGTTGGGCTCTGTGCTGACAGCATGGACCCTGCTTGGGATTCTCTCCCTCTCCCTCTCCCTCTCCCTCTCCCTCTCCCTCTCCCTCTCCCTCTCCCTCTCCCATCTCTTGCTCAAAATAAATAAAAACAGATTTAAAAGAAATCTGTGACAATTTCATAGGAGCCAAAAGGGGCATTTTCCCTTGAAAACATAGTGGAGGTTATATTGTCTTATTCCTTCTCCCTGTTTCAACTCATTAAGTTAATTATGATACATGTAGCTTAAATTAGAGTTGGAGCCAAACCTCCCCACGCACACAAGTGATTTGCCTTGCTGTACCCGATAACACCACAACCCGTGTCTGCCTGATAATGATGTATCATGGGAGACAGATCTGAAATGGCCCTTGTGGATCTGACTCCTTGGTTCTGAGTATGACATTTATGTATACGGTGTGGCTTCTTAGAATGTTTATGATATGAGTTAAAAAATTTGAGAAAGATTGAACATACTGTAGCCCGTAGCATTTACAATCAAATGGGAGACACATGTAACAAATGACTTGGGTTTTGCTTTTGGCTCGGAAATCATCTGTGCACCTCCACGGAGAGTTGACGGTGCGATCCTTCCCAACCCTTTCTGAACCACATGGGTGGAGGTGCGGCCCCAAAGTGGGGGGCCCGTCCCCACTGGGGCTTGACCTACGTGCTGGGTACAATGTGCCCTTACCCAGTTATTATAGCTGCAGGGGACACTTGGTGTCCTTGTAAAATTCTGAAAAGGTTTATTACTCACATAATGAGGGTTTCTGCGGCAAGCAAGGTAGGTCCCGAGCTGGTCCGAAAATAGCTTGAGAGCGATGGGGGAGGAGGCAGGGATTGGCTTCGGTGTGCAGGTGGGGGCTGGCGTAGCCTGGTTCCCCCATGAGTACGGCAGGGCGCAGCACCCTGGCTCTCTTGTTAGCTGGCTGGGCACATGTAGAATGAGTAGCAGTGAGGCTTTAAGAGCTCTTAGCAGTCAAACATCAAAAGTGGGGTCACACCCTAGTACCTCAATCAGAATATAAGTGCACGCATCAACTTACTAAATTTAACTGGTAGCATAGCATATATGGGTCTCTGTGGAGATCACAAAGTGTATTCCTTACTTTCACCGTCATGTTCTTCTGACTTGAGAGCTGGCAACAGCTTCCTCAACAGGCAGCCCATACTTTAGCCCCTTCTGCCTTCAGCCAGCTCCTTTTTTTTTTCTTATGGAAAATTTAGGCATAAATAGAAGCAGACAGAAAAGTGAAGTGAACTTTCACATGCCCCTGATGCACCTGTAACAACCATGAACTCGTGCTGCATCTCGTTTAATCTGTACCCCATCCTGCCTTCCCTACTTCCTGCATGAAAGAAAACAAGTGGCTGTCATACCCTCTCGTCCATGAGTATTTCAGTTGGCGTCTCTGTTCTTTTCCCTTGATGTCTTTTTCGCTCCTCTGTGGTTCCCATGGAGTCCATCCGTGTAGCTATGTAAGGTTTGAGACTCTGCCCTTTGGAATCAGATTTCACGCTTACTTTCTGGCTGCTCAACTTCCTAACTCTGTGACCATGACGAGGCCCCACTTGCTCCCATCTGCAAAATGGAACCTACACCATTTAGTCATTAAGGTTCTGTGTGGTCTAAATAAAATACAGATAGTTCTATATCTGTATGTACTGTAAGTATTAGAAGAAGACATTCATCATAAAATATTTGTAGGCATGTTTGTTCATGTAAGAAGAACATTGACGGTTTGGGGTTTTGCATTGAATTAGGGGAACTGGTAGACTTCTTCTACTCAGGACCATGCCACATTCCTCTAAGTGGCTCATGCTCTGTGGTCTTGATTCTTCCAGAATACTTTCTCAGGTATCAGTCTGCAGAATCCGTCCACGATGCCTAGAGTTTCAGATGATGCTTTTGGATGATACTTGGTTCAATGACTGTAGCTTCCAAGAACCCTGCCACAGTTAGACTTTCTGATTACGTTGCATCCCCGGTTGGGATCGGCGTGGGAAAGCTGTGATGTCCGAGAACATTTCCTTCCCATCTTAAGAGAAGTCGGTGAGAGCAAGTAATCTCCTTTCCTTTTGTAGAGATTGAACTGTGTTAACGTTGGCTATCTCTCCCCTTCAGGGCAGATCTTGAAGGTCCTAGATGAGCTGAAACTGGCTAATAACACCCTCATCTACTTCAGTTCGGACCAAGGAGCACACGTGGAAGAGGTGACCCCTAAAGGAGAAGTTCACGGAGGAAGTAACGGAATCTATAAAGGTGAGGACTCTGTGAAGGTGGGAAGTGCTGATGTGGAGAAGCTGTACCCTCCCTGCTCATGCACTGGTTGAGTTTTCCTTGATCTCTGAGCTCTGATGCTGTTCCTCTGCCATTTTCCAATATGCGGGACATCGCTGTGTCACTGGCATTGAACAGCGACGTGGCCATGTCGCATTTCTGTGTGGTCTCCGTGGGGGTGAAAAGCACGCATTCTGGGTCAAGACCTGATGTCGTCTTCACACAAATGCAGCCTCATACTGGATAGCTGGTTAAAACAACAAAGCATGTATCAATTACCTGTTGCTGCCAAAACAAAATAACAGAGACTTGTGGCTTAAAACAGCAGTGTTTTTTTTTTTATATTTATTGATTTATGGAGAGAGAGAGAGCAGGGTAGGGGCAGAGAGAGCGAGAGACTCCCAGCAGGCTCTGCACTGTCACAACACAGGGCTTGAACTGTAAGATCATGACCTGAGCTGAAATCAAGAGTCAGATACTTAACCGACTGAGCCACCCAGGCGCCCCAGAACAGCACAGTTTATTAAGTTCTTGTTCTGGAGGTCAGGAACCTGAAGTGGGTCTCACTACTCTAAAACCAAGGTGACAGCCGGGCCGTGTCCTCGTGCATGCTCTGGGGAAGCATTCCTTTCCTTGTCTTTTCAAGCCTCTGGAGGCCACCTGCGTTCTTTGTCTAATGACCTGTTCTTGCATCTTTGAAGTCAACAATGGTTGCCAGGGGAGGCATGGCTGGGAAGGTGTTAGCCACCCGCTATGCCCGCTCTCTCATTGTGCTTATGGCTCACCCACTTTAGCGGTCACCCACGTTAGCGCTGGGCCTAAGCAGCAGCACACGGCTTGTCTGGCGACACGTACGAGTGGCATCATACACATCACAGTGCACCTGCACCAAGGCAGGGCGCTGGACAGAGGGTAACACGCTGTCTGTCCCAAAGGCAGCGTACCTTGTGCTTGGTTTTACATCTTTTTGTGCACGGCCTACAGGCGTCTGAAATTCCGAGCACCTCGGGGCAGGGACCCTTCTTACGCGTTTGGTTCCCTGGAATGCAGGGTGGAAAGCATTCCTGTTCCGTGCTGGTCTGTATAACCTGCAAGGGGTGTTCATTCCCCTTCCTTGGCTTGCCTTTGTCACCACGCCAGGGCAGAGCATACGCGTGACATTTGATGCAGGTCAGGTGAGCGAGCCCAAGTGTTTCATGGACAGAGGATGAACACTCCCCAGGCAGCCACTCTTTTCGGCCAGCTTCCTCTGTTTATCGTCTTATTTCAGCGTAGGCAGCAGTCAAAACCTGTGTTCCAATATATTAAGATGAGGTATGTCTGCCGTGTTTCCACGACGTTGTGGCCTGTGTGGAGAGAGCGGTTTTTAGTTTATTTTACAGATGCCAGCGTCTCTAAAGATGGAGTTACAGACCGTGTTCCATGCACACGTTAACCCGTCCATTCGTTCTCCCGCGGAAGGTCTGTGAGGTCCCAAAGTGGGTTAGCAGCTGGGGATGAGACATGGACTGATAGAAGTAATAGGTACAGTCTTACAGTAATGCAGTCATAGAAGTGGCTACAAAGGAATATGTGATTTAAGAAAGCTACGGAGAGTGGAGACTCCGTTCAGGGAGCATAGAGCAGATGATGGATCCCAGGATGGGTTATGAGCCGGAGGGGGTGGTGGTATTGGCTTGTAGCTTTGATAGTTGGCTCTTTGAAGATACAAGTGGTGTGGGTCAGGATGAGAGCGTCAAGGGTCCTGAATGACGGTCACAAAGCGAGGTTATCATACAGTCCTCACAGCGTGTCGCTAGCTCCCTCCTGATTTTCGTTTCTAAGAGCAAACCTAGCAGATGCGTTATCCATGTTGTCCTGTTTTGCTTGAATGCTGGAAATATCACCAGTGTATTATGCTCTATCAGTATCCCAGCCACTACTCTGTTGCAGAGCATTATCCCTTTGTCAGATTTAGTTGAAATCGGGCTCCCAGTGAAACATTGATAAAAGGCGATGCCCTAAAAGAAAGATGTGGTTTCCTTCGAGCTGTGGGAAATGACCAAAGACTTCTAAATGTCAAAACATCTGGTTTCCTAAAGCTGCAAATTCCAACAGACTCGCTCGCAGAGGAATCACGCTGGCTTAAACTCCCTGATCAAGAGAGCGTCTTTTTCTGAACACTAATGGTTTTTACTCTCAATCACAACCCCTCGGAAAGATCGTTAGTATATGAGCCCGGTGACTCTGCCGTGTTACCACTCTAATCTGCTTCCCTAATGAAATCTGTGGGTTAATTTAATAGAATGGCTACAGTTAAACCATCCTTCTCCAGAATTCAACAGGTTATTCCTCGTAATCCTAGGGACATAAGATCCCTGCTGTTGTCAGCATGAAAAAAATGTAATATTATGGGGGTGAGGGAATAGTGACACCATTAATCTTCTCTCTTTCTTTTAAAGATGATGTTTGCAGCATGATTCTCCTGTTTAGACTGACAGATGGGTCATCTACGTCAGTCTGACTCCGGTTTCGGCTCAGGTCACGGTCTCACGGTTTCATGAGATCGAGCCCCGCATCGGGTTCTGTGCTGGCAGCACAGAGCCTGCTTGGGATTCTCTCTCTCCCTCTCTTTCTCTGTGCCTCGCCCACTTCTTCCCTATCTCTCTCTCAAAATAAATAAAAACGAACACGTTAATATATACTGAAAAAAACGGGCAAGATTAAGTAGGGGTGCCTGGCTGGCTTAGTCAGTAGAGCATGCGACCCTTTTCTTTTTTAAGCTTATTTATTTATTTTGAGAGAGTGAGCAAGGGAGGGGCAGAGAGAGAAGGAGACACAGAATCCCAAGCAGGCTCTGAGTTGTCAGCGCAGAGCCCGCTGCAGGGCTCAATCTCACGAACGCTGAGATCATGACCTGCGCCGAAATCAAGCGTTGGACACTCAACCGACCGACCCACCCAGGAACCCCAGAGCATGTGACTCTTGATTTGGGGTTGTGAATTTGAGCCTGACGTTGTGCGTAGAGCTTACTTAAACAGCAAGATACATAAGTGAACATCAAAATGCCATAACGTTTAGACTAGCTTATGACCTCTTAACAATTGTTAAATGTAAAAATGCCAACGGGATTGGTAGAATATTGAAAAATGTCCACACCGCTAATTTGGGACTGGGGAATAGGAATCACTGGTTTAAAGTAACAGGATTTACAGTCTCCTTGCAGTCCTGGACTGTGTGTAGGGAGCACAGACCGTGGCTCTCAGTGTGTGTAACTGCGTCTTGGGCAGGTGTTGGGTCTGTTTACATCAGACAGATGGAGGGATCTTCAAAAGGCTCTCTTCATTCTACACCCTCACCTGGGTTAGGGCAGCTTAATTGGAGCTCAAGAAATAGTCCCCAAAGTTGTTGCTCTCTTAAGAAAGGATCAGTCGGCCTCAGCCAGCCTCCTTTGATGTCCACATCAATGTTTAGAGCCTTTGGATCAGTCTCGTAGAGATGGTGCAAGCCAGCTCATGGAAGCTTCCTCTCACCCTTCAGTGCTGGCTTATAATCCTCCTTTGACCTGCCTCTCAAAGTTGGGAACCTCTGGGGCTGTGTCCTGAATCCCCTCATTTCTTTACCTACACACTCACCAAATGTGGTGTCATCTAAGCCCGTGCCCTCAGGTGGCATTTGAGAGCTGGTAACCCTTACTTACTGTGAACCCCAGACTGTTCTATCCAGCTCCCCGCGTGATGCAGGGCATGGATGTTCATTGGGCACATCCCCACGAACAGATCCATACTAGAGATCTGAGAGATCCCCAAGACCACATGTCTCACTGATTTGCACTGATTGGCACTGGTCTTCGCTCAGTGACTCAACGCCTAAAGCTGGTTTCGTTGAGTCCCTGCAGCCTCTTTCTTTGATCTGCCCTGTCCCTCACATTCCAACAGTGAGTCCTATACACTTGATCTTCTAAGGACACCTGACATGGATGTACTTCTCTCATGTCCAAGAATGATCTCCTCCTCCAGGCCAGTATCACCTCCAGCTCATCTCCCCAGTGGGTTTCCAGGTGGTCTTTCGATTCGTTGTCTGCAATCCATTCTCCACCCAGGCAGCCGGATGAGCTTCAGTAAACATGCACTCAGTGTATTGCGTTGAGTTTTCCTCCAGCTGCCACAGAACAGATGGCTTACAAACAACACGACGTGATTCTCTCTCTCACTTCCAGAAAGCAGACATCTGAAATCAAGGGGTCATCAAGACAGTGCTCCTTCTGAAGCCTCTCCTGGAGGATCCTTCCTTGCCTCTCCCAGTTTCTGGTGGTTGCTGGCAATCCTTGGCCTTCCTTAGCATGTAGACACATCACTCCAATCTCTGCCTCCTCTGTGTTCACAAGGCTTTTCTTCCTTTTCTAAAACCCTCTGCTATATCCCCATGCACTGAGAATACAATGTAAAGTCTGCACCTTGGCTGTGTGACCTAGAACTGCTTTATCTTCCTTCTGTCTTTCTGCATTTTAATCTCATTTCCACCTTCGGGACTTTCCATTGGCAGCTCCTTCTGGTGGAGAGCTCATCTCCTGATGTTTGCGTGCATTTGCTCCCTCCTTCGCGGGTTGCCTCTGTAAGATCTCTCTGGACCATTGAAACAAAAGTTCTCATCTGTGCCACCAGATCTCTAACACACCACCTCACTGTAATTTCTTGTGCATCCAGTATGTTCTGTGTGTATTCATTTATGTGCTCGTGGTCTGACTGCCTTCTCTTCATGTAAATCCCATGGAAGCAGACATCTGCGGTGTGTTATTCCTTCTGTCTCCTTGCCTACAGTAACCATGTGGCAGGTCCTCCCTACATACTTGCTGAAAGAATAGTGAGCAGCTCCCAGATTTCTCTTCCTTCTGCTCCTAGGACCATTCCTGAGGATCTTCCTCTTTTCCCCTAAAATACCTTCCTTCAGCTGGGGCCAGAATAACTTCCCTAAGATTTTCTTATAGCAGAGTTGAGAGTTTTCTGTCTCTTTCTCGTAGCAGAAAATTCCCTGTGCTCTCGGAAGAGAACAGTTAGACCAGCTCTGTTTCATTTGCATTCCTCTCTGAAATCAAGGTCACCCTGAAGGAAGCTCTCCCCATACCTCCCTTTTACTCTGCCTAAAGGCAAGTAATAAATGTCAATGGAATGGATAAATTAATTCTACAGACGGTGTTTGCAGAAGCATGGGGGTGGGGTTATCCTATTTTCCTGAGTTGCTCAAGAATGTAGACTTTCCCCACGTGCAGAGAAATGCTTTCAGAATTTCTGCAGCTTCTGGAATTACTCCTTTTCCTTACATGCAAATTCCAAAAGCAACTAATTGGCTTGAGTCCGTACCACTTATAAGTTGCTTCCTACAGTCCCTGAATTCGGCTTGTCTTTCTCTCATGCAGTAATGCATCTTTCAGAGAGCCATTGATAACTTTTGTTGGGAAACAGACAGCAAGCGGGTCTGGTAGTTTCTTGGAAGGTGGTTAGATAACGTTCAGGTTCTGTCTTCAGATTTGGACAGGTGTTTTCACCAGCTACCCGGGAGTGGGAAAAGCTGGGGCGTCTCGCTATATGGGTGTTTAGTGTGCCGGAAGGCATCCACAGCCTTTTCACCTTTGTGAGAAGACCATGTGCTATCTTCATTTATCAGTGCATTCGTTCAGTCACATTGGAGCAGCAAGCATTTTGTTTATCGACTCTGTGCAGTGTGCCAGGTGTGGGGCTAGCTGCTAGGGCATAAAGGCCATGGATGCAGGGTTCCCGACCTCGTGTAGCTCATATTCTACTGATGAGATGGAGATCTACGGAGATAATTCTCTACAGAGAATAATGAGGTGCTAAGGGAACTCTCTCACGGGAAGATGGTTACAGGTACTCAGCACAGCCTGGACTTCCGAGAGCCTCCCCCGGGGAGATGACCTTTTGTGGGCTGATGTTTTCGCGTGTTGGCAAGGAGAGGAGCAGTGAGGAATTCATTCTAGGCGGGAGTGAGATGTTTACGGTGAGCGCAAGAGCGGCTCGGCGTAGCTAGAGTTGAAAGAGAACACAAGGATTGTCGGGTGATGTAGCCGATGAGGCCACACGTCCAAGTTAGTATGTCCAGTAGAAATGCATTCAAATAATCATTGCCATTTGGGTAGTAAAATCACATGTGAAGAATGCCGCCCAAATCTAGTAGGAGGAGAGGGTAGAGTCACGGAAATAAGGATACGTGGAGGAATGACTGTGTATCTGTTCTGTCATCCTTAGAATTAGAATAATATGATTGTTGTAAGATGAATATCACGGGGAACTTTAGTGAGGATTACAAAGTCAGTGCATGCCAAGTGTTTGCAGGAGCACTCAGTACGTGCAGGGTATTACTGTCCTCCACACGTGAGATCTGGGATGCCGTATATGTTATTTCACTCACATGTGCATCCACGGAGCCTACAACGGTGCCTCACATGTTTTCAGAAATAATTTCTGACCAAATATATAACTGAAAAAAAATACTCGAGCTTGGGTTGGAAGGATGCATAGTTTGAGGAGATATAGCTGGGAATGGCATCGCTGCCTCGATAAATCCATAAGCATTGGCTGTTGATTGGATCCTGAGTTTGAGGGAAAGGAAGACGTGTCTTGTGTTTTTGGCTCACGTGGTTGTATAAACAGAGATTCCCTTTATGAAATAAGAGTCATGGCACGTAGAGAGGTGCATAAGATCATTTGGTGTAAGAAGAGAAGAGGGTCAAGGAACAAATCCTGAGGAACTCTTACCTAAAAGGTGAGATAGACAGTGATGATACGGTAAAGGCCATATTGCCAGAGTTATTTGGGAAGTCAGAAGAAGACAAGGAGAAGAGAAGATTCGAGGAAAGGCAGGTTAGTAGACATGAATTGTGCTGAAGAGCCCAGGAAGATGAGGACATAAGGCCAATTATGTTCAGTAGCCACCAGAGACTCACAAGTATATTTTCAGTGGAGACGCAAGAGGCAAAGCCTGGATGGATGGATGGATGGATGGATGGATGGATGGATGGATGGGTGAGAAATTTCTCGGGTTCTTTTGGAAAATTTGTCCATAAAGGCAGGCAAGGCATTGTAAGCAGGGCTTTGTCATGGGAAAGATTGGAGCATACTTGATGATCAAGGTCAACTTTAATGAGAGAGCTAACTCAAGGCATAACTGACGTCAAATTGCTGAGAAGATCAAGACTTGTGGAGAACACATCCATTTTCATTGAGGGCTAATGTCTTACCGTGGAGATGTGAGCTCGCATCAGATGTGAACTCACGGCACTCAGTGTTTGGGTAAGAATGTGAGGGAAATAGTGTATTATGTGATCTGAGCCAGCAGTGAGGACCACATAGATAGGATAAGATTAGCAAGAACTCCAAACATCATAGTGCCATTTGCAGTGATTGGGGCTGTCCACGTGAGCAAAGAATACTGCAATTTGGGCCCCGTGTTGCAAAAGCCGTATCGGGGGTAAGGCTTGTGGTTGGATCCTGGGTGCTTGATTTACTCACATTGGAGCCAGAGCAGATGGAAGTGATGTGGTCTCATGTGGTCTGTGGAGAGGGCGGCTGGGGTTGTGTGGAGGAAAAGTGGCAGGAGAGCGGGAAGGATGTGGCAGGGGAGCATCAACTGAGGTCTGGACAGGCAGGGAGTTGAAGTACTTGGTGGTGATGAGCTCATTTTCCTGCATGAGATGGAAGGTAAGGTTCTCTTCTGAGGCTGGTCAGGCTCTGGAGGAGGGGACTTAAGGAATGCAGTTGATAAGGGAAATGAAAAGTCCTAGCAACATTGACAGACAAAAAGGAGGTTGGAAATAGGAATTTCAAATCACTTCTATAGGATACTCTTTTTTTTTCCCCCAGCCATACTCCTCAGGGATTAATCCATGATTTCATTCACTCAAGAAATATATTGGACCCTATAATTTGGAAAATATTATGATGTGGATTTCAGTTGATTAAACACTGAATTAGAGTTTGTTTTCAAGCACTCATGGTCCTGCTGGGATGATAAGATGTGCACATATTTGATTGTCACACATCCCATAAACGAGGAACTTGAAAACTGCTAAGGAAATGGACAGTAGTAAAACATCACCTGCAGTGGGGCTCGTGGGAGGCTCAATTAAATGGGAGGGGCGTGTTGTCCAGGATTTTGAGGATGTGTAAAATGATTTGGGGGTTGGGGAAAATCCTGGCAGAGCAGACATCCAGACACGGAACTTTCCAGAAGGCAAGAGGGGGCAAGCTGTTTCCTGGGGCACTTAGGTGAGGCTTAGCTCAACCAAAGTATGATGTTGCAGAAACGGATCAGAACCAGAACACGGTTCACTTGGCATTCTCTGCCACAGTCCGTGGCTTAGTTTTTCATCTTGTAGGAGATATTAAGAAGGTGTCCAGTGGAGTGAACAAATGCATCATTACTAGAAGCCTCGCTGACATTTTGCCTCAGTACTGAAGGACTTACTATTGTGGAAATGCCTGCTTGCTGCACTCACCTGGACACAGAATCTAAATTCAGTTAACTCAGGGCAGGGCTCAGCTAGTTTTGGCATTAGGGCCGAATGGAGCCTGATGGCTGGTTTTGTAAATAAAGTTTTATCGAGACACAGCCACACTTATTCTTCGAGGTCTCACAACGTGACAGCAGAAGTGAGTGTTGGGGAAGAAACCACGAACGTCAAGCTATCTCCTACATGACCCCTGAGAGAAGACGTTCCCCAACCCCTGTCTCCTACCTGGCCCCCGAGGGAAGACGTTCCCCAACCCCTGTCTCCTACCTGGCCCCCGAGGGAAGACGTTCCCCAACCCCTGTCTCCTACCTGGCCCCCGAGGGAAGACGTTCCCCAACCCCTGTCTCCTACCTGGCCCCCGAGGGAAGACGTTCCCCAACCCCTGTCTCCTACCTGGCCCCCGAGGGAAGACGTTCCCCAACCCCTGTCTCCTACCTGGCCCCTGAGGGAAGACGTTCCCCAACCCCTGTCTCCTACCTGGCCCCTGAGGGAAGACGTTCCCCAACCCCTGTCGCCTACCTGGCCCCTGAGGGAAGACGTTCCCCAACCCCTGTCTCCTACCGGGCCCCTGAGGGAAGACGTTCCCCAACCCCTGTCTCCTACCGGGCCCCTGAGGGAAGACGTTCCCCAACCCCTGTCTCCTACCTGGCCCCTGAGGGAAGACGTTCCCCAACCCCTGTCTCCTACCTGGCCCCTGAGGGAAGACGTTCCCCAACCCCTGTCTCCTACCTGGC
Source organism: Prionailurus viverrinus (assembly GCF_022837055.1). Classification (NCBI taxonomy): domain Eukaryota; kingdom Metazoa; phylum Chordata; class Mammalia; order Carnivora; family Felidae; genus Prionailurus; species Prionailurus viverrinus. The sequence continues at coordinate 1,343,962 of NC_062579.1, forward strand.
CCCCGAGGGAAGACGTTCCCCAACCCCTGTCTCCTACCTGGCCCCTGAGGGAAGACGTTCCCCAACCCCTGTCTCCTACCTGGCCCCTGAGGGAAGACGTTCCCCAACCCCTGTCTCCTACCTGGCCCCTGAGGGAAGACGTTCCCCAACCCCTGTCTCCTACCTGGCCCCTGAGGGAAGACGTTCCCCAACCCCTGTCTCCTACCTGGCCCCCGAGGGAAGACGTTCCCCAACCCCTGTCTCCTACCTGGCCCCTGAGGGAAGACGTTCCCCAACCCCTGTCTCCTACCTGGCCCCTGAGGGAAGACGTTCCCCAACCCCTGTCTCCTACCTGGCCCCTGAGGGAAGACGTTCCCCAACCCCTGTCTCCTACCTGGCCCCCGAGGGAAGACGTTCCCCAACCCCTGTCTCCTACCTGGCCCCTGAGGGAAGACGTTCCCCAACCCCTGTCTCCTACCTGGCCCCTGAGGGAAGACGTTCCCCAACCCCTGTCTCCTACCTGGCCCCTGAGGGAAGACGTTCCCCAACCCCTGTCTCCTACCTGGCCCCTGAGGAAGACGTTCCCCAACCCCTGTCTCCTACCTGGCCCCTGAGAGAAGACATTCCCCAACCCCTACTCAGATGAGTCAGAAGTTTCACGTTGTGCTCGAGGAGTTACGTGTAACTCTTCAGACTGAGTCAGTTCATTTTAAGGGTGTTTTTACAATGTTTTTTGAGCACTGATATCAGGAGAGTGTTGCACTGATGTAGCCTGATGGAACGCAGATGATTCTGTCACATCCATTCATTCCGAAGGTGTTTAATGAGAAATCACTTAGGATGACCAGGAGTAATGACGAACTATTCAAGCTCACTGCAGAGATGAACACGTTCCTTCCCCACCATCACTTGCAGGGTAGGTACCCCATTTCACAGCTGGGAAATCTTTGGTCAAGTGATGGCACCAGGTAGAGCTGTAATTTGTGGGCTTTGGTCCCTAGAATGAATAAGTGAAAAAAAGCTTAAAACATAGCATCTTGGGTGAGAAAGCATTGAATTCGTGCTTCTACCTGCATTATTGTGGTTTGTATGCATTCTGGGCATCCACGTTACACGGTCATGGAGGTGCCCAGGAGGAGAGAAGTGGCAACGAGATGATTTCACAAAACTCTGTGCTCAGATCAAGTATGAGAATGACTGGCATATGCTCTTGCCACTAAAAGTGATTTGACCTGCCGGGTGGCAGCATCAGAAAGGACAAAAATAGAAGCCTGGCCCGGAAGCAGCTGTTCCTGACAAGAGGCTTGGAGTAAATGGTGGCATTTTCTCTGCATTTGCCTGGAGAGATTGGGGAACTCAGCCATCCTTCCCCTGTGACTTCTCATCGTGGCAAAGTGCCATCTAGATGTTCAGTGTGCGACTTTGACAATTACTTGACCAAGTTGTAAATTTACTCCCTTTTTTCTCTGCTCATGCATTTTCAGGGGAAAGAAAGAGCAATCCAGATTTCTTACCCTGTTTTTCTTGTCTTTGTCCTGCAAGACATCTCCAACTTTCCTGCCCCTGTTTGTCCTCTGTGACGCCACTCAGACTCTGTGGTGGCAGGGTGGGTGTTCCTAGGTAGCAGGCATCCCCCTTGTGGTTTCTGTGGACTCCCACTCAGAGGCATCTGGCGGGACATCTGAGCTCTCCCTGCAGACCTGGAATTCCTGTTGGGTGAGATCCTTGTTCATATAACTGTGTTCCCTGTGGGGTTCTGAGAATCAAGAAAACCTAGCGTTCCATAGCCCAGATTCTGGAGCCCTACCTGGTGCCATCACTTAACCAAAGATTTCCCAGCTGTGAAATGGGGTACCTACCCTGCAAGCAATGGTGCGAAAGAACGTGTTCATCTCTGCAGTGAGCTTGAATAGTTCCTGGAACATGGTGCACTCCGTCATTACTCCTGGTCATCCTAAGTGATTTCTTAATAAACACTTTCGGAATGAATGGAGCTCACCACTGTAGATGCCGTGAACTTCACCAGGGATAATCGTGGCAGTGACTGGGAGAGTCAGCTGTCCTGTTTCAGCCTGATGGACGCATTTTGCACATAGCCTCTTCCATGGACCGTGGCAAGGGGGATAAGAGTGAGAGCTACACCATCTGACGACCAAGGCTATTTGCTCACGAACACATGCCTGGAAATGTGTGGTCATACTTAACCAAACAGGTTTCTCCCTAAGCAGAGTGTGCACGGAGTGTTACAGATTTTTTTAATGTGCTTTTTTTTTTACATTCTTGTAAAGAAAAAAGAAAAAACACTCCTTTTACAGCTTTAGAAAATTGCACGGGGTTCTGCTTATTGATCTATTTCCTTCTGAATATAAATTCAGAACTGTAAGATGAGGGTCTTTGGATGTTACACGTAGTGGGTTCATATTTTCCTGACAGAGCATCATGGTTCGTCCCGAGTATGATAGTTTGTTATCAGAAAAGTAGCCTGGGATGCCACCATGCACGTGGTCCTGCTAGCCCTTACATCCAGGTGGTCAGCGAATGGCTGGGCCCCGGGAGCTGCAGACACACTGCCTCCCATAGTCCTGTACCTACCTTTCTTCCTTCCTTCCTTCCTTCCTTCCTTCCTTCCTTCCTTCCTTCCTTCCTTCCTTTCTTTCTTTCCCTCCCTCCCTCCCTCCCTCCCTCCCTCCCTCCCTCTTTCTTTCTTTCTTTCTTTCTTTCTTTCTTTCTTTCTTTCTTTCACCTTTCTTGATGGTGCTCGGAGCACCGCACCTGAGCAGAGCTAAGCCCCTTCGCTGCACGCAGAATCGTTGCCTCCAGGGGACTGTTTCTGGCTTGGAGCTCTTCAGGGGAATCTTAGATCTCTGGCAGGGTGTGACTTCTCTAGGTTTCCTCCAGGAGTTTTGTGGTGATTTCAGAGGAGCTGCACACCAAGCATGCTCTCATACCCTTTTCTTCCATCACCCGGAGGTTCGGGATCTCAGAGCAGAGTTCCCAGAGTAGATTCCTGATACTTGAATCATCATGTACACATACCTTGGATGAGCCTCTGTGGATTTCTATGGCACTGTCTACATTGTGTGTGTGTGGGGGGGGGGGTGCCTGTATAAGTGGATAGGCATTTATGGAAATGGTAACGTTTATATAAATGGAAAGACTATTTGGTTTTCTTATGGTGAAACGGAGTCATATTTACAAAATAAATACAAGTATCTCCTTTGCTGATATTTTTTTCAGCTTTTTTTCAGGTACAGCTAATAAAAACTATATATATTTAAGATGCACAACTTGACGTTGGGGTGTACGTATACACTGTGAAACGATATCCACAGCCAAGTTATTTAACATACCCATCATTTCATACGGTCACCATTTTTTTCTTTTTTGTGTGTGTGGTAAGAACACGTAAGATCTCTCTGTTTTCATGTACGCAGTGATGTGTTACGGTCTGGTTAGCTATAGCCCCCATGCTGCCCATTAGATCCCGGAACGTATTCAACTTTGTACCCTTTGACCAGTATCTCCCCATTTCCCCAGTCCCATGCCAATGCCAACTGTCATTCTGGTCTCTGTTTCCATGAGTTTGACTCATTTATCTTTCTGTGTCTGGCTTATTTCACTGGGCATGATGTTCTCCAGCTTCACCCATGTGGATTCATGGCAACACCTCCTCCTTTTCTGTGCCTGGTGTTCCCTTGTGTGTGTGTGTGTGTGTGTGTGTGTGTGTGTGTGTAATTTCACATTTTCTCATTTATCCATTGATGGGCATTTAGGTTATTTCCATATCTCAGCTGTTGGGACCAAAGATTAGTGTTGGACAGGTTGTGGAGAAAAGGGGACCCTCATGCAGTGTTGGTGGGAATGCATATTGGTGCAATCACGGTGGAAACCAGTATGGAGTTCCCTCAAGAAATTAAAAACAGAGCTCCCGTATGACCCAGAAATCCCACTGCTGGGTACACATCCAAAGGAAATGAAGTCAGAATTTTCAAGAGACATCTGTGCCCCGTGCTCATTCCAAGACATGGAAATCTAGCCAAGACGTGGGAACTTGGGCACTTCCCAGTCCTGCTCTCATGTGGATTTGCAGCCAGGTGTCCCTGTACCTTCACCTGGTGAGCTCCAGTCAGCTGTCCTTGAGCACTGCCTTTTTCCTTAAAGAAGATGCACCTGTTCACTCACTTCTGGAAGGGCAAAACAATGTGCCCGGGGTTGTAGTTCTTAATCCTGTAGTTCAGATTTGTCTTTCCGAGTTTCTTTTTATTTTTAATGTTTATTTATTTATTTGAGACAGAGAGAGAGAGAAAGAGAGTGAGCAGGGGATGAGCAGAGGGAGAGAGGGAGAGAGACAATCCCAAGCAGGCTCTGTAACTTCGGGATCTACCTGCCCTCAGCCCCTCAGGTGTTGCATCTACACAATGGAGAGTGATGGTAGCACCACTGTGGGGTAGGTGGAAGGATTCAGTGAGATGAAATGCATATTATAGACCATCAGAGTTTGCGTCTATACATGGGGAGTGATAGTCGCGCCCTCGTGAGGTGGTTGTAAGGAGTTAGTGACAAAATGCAGGTCATAGTCCATATGGCATGGTACGTATTCAGTAACATGTAGCCATTAGAAAGAGTATGTATAAAACCCTGTGAAGTAATTCGTATTGTTCTCCCTGCTTTGTTCTAGAGAATGCCAAGTACTCAGTTAACCGGGGAAACACACGTATATTTATAGCATCTCTATGTGTGTCTTTAGTACAGTTTTTACTTTGGAGTTAGTATAGATTGACAGAATTACAAAGATAGTGAGGATAGCTACTGTTTTCCCTGCACCCAGCTTCGTCCAGTGTTAACTTTCTGCATAACCATTGTTATTTGCCGAGAAATTAACTTTGGTACATCACTCTTAACCATACATTTTGCACTAAAGCACTCTTCTGATTCAGAATCCAATCTGCAATGCCATGTTGCATCTAGAAGATAAAAAATTTTAAAGGATTCTTTTTTGTTTTTGTGGTATTTTGGCCTACCTTCTGATTTATTTGTTTTATTTTATGTTAACCAGTGGGGCAAGAAATATATACACTAGCCGTTAACTAAACAAGATCTTTATGTTAGGTAGCAAACTTATTTTGTTGTTCTTAAATTTACAGTGAAGTTCTACGGGCTTGATCTGGTCGAAGGATAAACATGAAAATCCCATGAGTTTTATCTAGAAGGATAACCATGAAAATTTTGTGAGCTTGATCTAGGAGGATAGTCCTGTGCGTATCCTATCAGCTGGATCCCGCAGAAGGAGAAACATGTAAAAATTATTTGATGTTCATCTAGAAAGATAGTCATGTGCATATTCTATAAGCTTAATCTTGCAGAAGGACAAACAGATGAAAATCCTATGAAGTTCATCTAGAAGGGTAGCAGGTGCATGTCCTTTGGGTTTGAACTTGAAGAAGAATAAGAATTAAGTCTATGATTTTCATTCAGTAGAATTGATTTAAAAAATTCCATGAGCTTGATATAGTACAACAAAAGGTGAAACTTTTATGAGACTCACCTGGTAAGAGAAATGTGCATATCCTATGAGCTAAATCTCATAGAAGGACAAAGAGATGAAAAATCTATGAGTTTGATCTGGTAGGATAAGCAAGGGAAAATATTATGAGGTTCATCTAATGGAAGGATAAACAAATGAAAATTGTCTGAGGTTCATCTGGTAGAAGGATTTCGCATGTGATAAGCTGTGAGATTGATCGTGAAGAATAAACAGATGGAAGTCTTTGGGCTTGATCTAGTTGATGGATAAGCAAGTTTAAATTCTGTGGGCTTCATCTAGTACAAGGATAAACAGATAAGTCTATGAACTTGATCCAGTATATGGAGAAACACGTTTAAAGTCTGTGAGTTCAGATAAGCAGGTGAAAATCCTACTATCTTGATCTGGTAGAAGCGTAAACAGGTGCACATTCCGAGTTTGATCCAATAGAAGATGAGCAGGTAAAGTGCTGTGAGCCCGGTCTGCTATTCGCATAAGCAAGTGACACTTCTATGTGCTCAGTCTCATAGAAGGAGAGTCAGACTAACTCACACCTTGAGGGTCCTCCTGAAGCTCCCTGAGCTACTGACAGCTTGAATAAATTATGGCAAATTATTTGAACTTCCCTATTCTTTGATGTGGTGTCTGTGATGCAAGAATAGTAGTATTTGTCAGATAATTACCTTAAGATCATGTTGAGAAGATATAGCGCAATACTTTTAACTTCTCCTGGGGGCCACCATGGAAACTGCAAAGGATAATGTGAATTTTTATGTGAGTCTACCCTGATGTCTATGCGTATAAAACATTTAGTGCCCAGAGTTTAAAGATCTTGCTTGTAGAGGAGTTGAGTCCAGAGTCGTCAGCTACAATTCATTCTGCAATGGACGGAATTCAAAAACCAGCACAGTCACTAAAAACCAGCATTAAGAAGTGAAGCTTTGCTTCAAGATCCCTTAAACCTCTGTCTCCTGTATTCCATTTTTAAACTTAAACATTTTTTTTAATGTTTATTACTTTTGAGAAAGAGGCAGAGTGAGAGCAGGAGCAGGAGAAGGGTGGACACAGAGGGAGACACAGAATCCGAAGCAGGTTCCAGGCTCCGAGCTGTCTGCACAGAGCCCGACACGGGGCTTAAACCCACGAACCGTGAGCTCATGACCTGAGCCAAAGTCAGACGCTCAACCGTCTGAGCCACCCGGGCGCCCCAATTTTTAAAGTTTAAGTGGCACTCACGTCCTTTGTCAACCATGCATCGTACTCATGCATTCTATTCCCGCTGCACATCAGTTTATGTCTCAACTTGTTCATTTAATTTAACTCTTTACTTAATCTTACAAAGCTTGAAAAAGGTACTTGGAAGTAGCTGAACGTCCATTCGCTCCCTTGTCTCCAGGCCAGCTTCCAGCGTGGTTATTCCTGTGGTGTTATTCCTGAGCGGTGCTCAGCTCATTTTAAAGCCATGCTGAATTACTTCAGGGGAAAGCCATGCGTCCGGTTTTGCACCCGTCCCTGTGCTAGCTGCATGGCTTGGGGTCCGGCCCTCACCTCTCTGGGCTCTCGTGCTGGCATGCCTGTGTCCCTCCAGGTGCGTTAGTTGCAAGCCTCGGAGGGCATCTTGTCTGCAGAGCCACTGGACGGAGCTCCCCACACCCCATTCATGCCCTACTTGCTTATGGTCAAGTCACTTCCCATGGGCAAAGCTGGTTTCTTCACCGAAACAGTAAGGGCTATCCTGCAAGCAAAAATAATAGCAGTGGTGAAAATGGCGATTTGGGCACTCTTCTTCTGTTCCAGACACTGGATGTGACACTTGGGGTGATTCCATGCAATTGTCAACCTAATGTTGTGCTGGGGGAACTGAGGCACAAATGTCTGAGCCGCACAGCTGGCGTTTTCCTTTCCTGCGGCTGCACTAACAAACACCGCAAATGCAGTGGCTCGGAACAACACAGATTATCTTACAGGTGTGGAGTTCAGATGCCCCAGGTGGGTCCACCTGTGCAATGCTCTGTGTTGGCAGCTGTGTTCCTTTGTGAAGGCTACCGGGGAGAATGTGGTTCCATGCTTTTTCCAGCATGTGCAGGCAGCTGCATTCGTTGGCGTGGGCCCCCTCGTCCATTGTCAAGGCCACCCTTGTACCACCTTCCAGCCTGTCTCTCACAAAAGATGGAGATTGTTTCTAAGGGCACAAGAATGCCATCAACTAAACACACAAGGAGCCTAGAGATTACTTCCTGGGAAGTTGGAAATCTTAGAAATGTTCAGTGGCAGAAACACAGACCAGTGGACTCACCTTAACTGGGAGACCCGGCCCACAAGTCCTGCTCCCAGCCCTCCAGAATAATCCTGGTCTGAGAGATTTTGAGGATTTGAGCATGGACATTTTCGGGGACCGTTACTTTTCCTGCTAACCTGGTAAGAGGTAGAAATGGAATGTCAGCTTTGTGAGTCCATGGTCATTGACCTGAGTCCTCTCTCGCTGTGAGAGTAGAGTCGCCCTAGTTCATGACCACTGGGCAGTGCCAGCCGCGTGCCATGCATAATAGTGACCATGTCGTATGTGGTTTTTTTCACCCCATTGTCTGCTCTGTTGCTCACAAAATTCTCACTGAATCCATGCAAGTAGAGCACTTTGTTCATCCAAATCACCTGCCCCATGTTGGACGTTGAAGAGTGCGTTGAAATGAGCCTTAAACCAAGCTTTGAAAAGACATCTTCCTGTTCTCTCTCTCTCTCTCTCTCTCTCTCTCTCTCTCTCTCTCATTTTATTTTGACATTTCAGGGGGAAAAGCAAACAACTGGGAAGGGGGTATCCGGGTTCCTGGCATTCTTCGGTGGCCGGGAGTGATACAGGCTGGACTAGAGATTGACGAGCCAACAAGCAACATGGACGTGTTTCCGACGGTGGCCACACTGGCGGGGGCTCCGTTGCCTGAGGACAGGTACTGTGACTCAGACGCACGCGCTGTCGTCTCCCTCGCATCCACCAGGCGAGCACGTTCGGTTTGCCTGCATGACGGCGTGCTGTCTGTCGCCACTGCATTTGTTACCCACGTCCTGTTATGGGGCTCACTGGAGGGGCCGCCGGTGTAAAAACGCCGTCAACCCCATTATCCCAGTGGGTAATAAACTCCGGGGTGTGGTGCAGTGGCACGGTCCTTGGCTTTCATGAACCAAAGGCTTTGAGCATGCCACTGACCCGGTCTCTCCCGCCATGCCGTCCACGGGCTCTGGGGGTAGCTGGGCAGATGCCTCTTTTACCCCCCCTGCCCCCCGTGTTTTTGCTCCCCTACCTTCCTTTTGGTCCCACTCAGCTGCTCTCTGCTGCAGCAGCAAGAAAGGCAGCTGGTTCCGCCGTTAACGGCCCTCCCTCCCAGCATGCCTTCAGTTAGCACGTTCTAAATGAAACGTCTTTCTCTTAAATTTAAATACAACTTCCTGTGACATTGCCAATGGTTTCTTCTTAAGCGTTATTACCAATCTGAAGAGTTTTAAGGGAAGCACGCTGATTAATTGTTTTCATTAGTTTGGTGGCAGACCAGGCTCTCGTCATGCAGGCGGGCTGCAAATTTTGTTTAAATCCCGCGGCCAGCGGAACCAAGAGGAAACGGGAAACCAGAGAGGGAAGCACAGCTTGGCCCGAGCTGAGTCCCGGGATAGGTTTGCTGATCTCCCATTGCTTTTAAGATTGTGTCACTGTTCACTCTTTCCTTACTCTTCTCAACTTTTTTCTTGAGGCGTATCTTCTCCCCCAAACACGCGTGTGTGCATGCTCACACACCACAGGCAGCTTCAGAGAGCTCAGCCCTTCTCAAACTTTGTGTTCTCAACCCCCATGTCTGCTCTTGAGTGACTGAGGAACCCAAAGACATTTTGTGTATGTGCGTTATGCCTATCAGCCTTTATCCAATGAGCAATTAAACCTGAAGAAACATTCAGCGCACAAGAGCGCCCAAGCCACATTCAGTCCGCGGACAGCAGGGATGATGACATCTCCTGCCATGACTCCACTGGCAAAGTCCGCTGTGCGCTCCTGGAAGGGCTGTATGTAGCACAAAGGGCACAGAACATTGGGTGTTCACGCAAAAATAGTTTTGACCTCGTAGACTTCTTGAAAGGATCCCCCAGGGGTGTCTGGGCCACACTCTTGAGAGCACGTGGTGCTGTGCATGACAGCAAGTTGGGTTCAAATCTTGGCCTCACTGCTGGGTAAGTGTTTACCTTAGTGGGCCTTGATTCCTCACCTGGAACATGGGTTCAATAACAGCACCAACCTTGCAGGCTCAATGGGAGGACTAAAGTCACAAGAGCACGTCAATGTTGGCCGTGCTCATTTAATGCGCACCTGGGACCATAGAATCATAAGATTTGAGGGCTAAAGGGGACTTTCAACATCTACTTTGTTCAAATACTTTTTCTGCCTCAATGACAGAAAACATGGCAGCAGAAAGTCATAAAAAGTCTTTCCTTATGTAAAGCCAAAACTCTCACTTTCTATCTCATCTACTCACTGGCCCTTTGTTCTGACCCTTGACGTAAAACTTAATCTTTCCTTAACTAGCTCACGCAGAGTGTTCAGGTGATTTCATTAATTACATTTTTCTCTCATGGCTCATAATATTAAAATCAGCACTGCTTTTGCTTTCCCTGTGTCTTTAAATGGGTTCGCATGTAGTTGTGGAAACACAAGGGAAGGAAAAGATCAGAGGCTGAGGAAAATGCGTTAAGGGAAATCTTGCTGCTGGCCCTTCCCTCCCACGCCAATCTGAGGCTCACGGAGGTCAGTCTGTTTTCCTTGTTCGTGCGCATTGAAGGAGGAGGCAGCCTCCCTCTTCAGCAGGCCCACAATATTTGATGTGTGAGCCATCTCACCTATAAGAACTCCTCCACAAGATTGAAGATGCTTTTCATGGATCTCACGGATACTTTTTGGCCCAAGTCAATGCGACGATACTGTCTCTGGGTTCAGGTTTAAGGCCTGATAAAATGCCACCGTAATCCTAGAGACTACTCAGATAAGAAAACTGAAATCCTTCCTGGAAATACAGTTATCACACAATATCTTATTTAAATCACAGTGCAAACCAGGTCCAGAAAACATCCTTATACATCTCTGCCCTGGGGACTTGGAACATCTAACGATATGATTCTCTCCCCGCGGGGGTGACTCTTTCCCCACCAGGGGCCATTTATCATTGCCTGGAGATATTTTTGATTGTCTTGACCCAGAATTACTGGCATCTAATGGCATCCAGAGGCCAGGGATGCTGCTAAGCATCCTGCGAGATACAAGACATCTTCCTACAAGGAGGAATAATTCAACCAATTATGTTGGTAGTGCTGACGTTGACGAAGCCTGTCTGGAGGCTCAATTATTACTCTTTTATGGAAAATATTGTTACAATAGATTAACCTCAGCAAAACAGTTCAATGAAAGCATGTGGACCACATTCCCATATGGATATCCATCTATAAATGATACACAAATACCTACTCTTGAGAAAACAGCCTTAACTCTCTCCCAGAAAGATTGGTGGAAATCAGCCTCCCTGATTTCTTGCTTGAGCAGTATTAAATTTACATTCCTCAGGAGAATAAACTCACTTTAAGGGTTGAACCCGAGCTGTCTGACGGGAGCTTAACGAGGTGCCCTAACATCTTTCTGGTGTTTTGTTGCAACAGGAGGATTTCTGTTCAAAAGACCCCTAGCCTTCAGGTACAACCTTGTCGTTCTCAAGAAGCATTTTGCGGCTGGTAGCTGGCTTTCCTGCCCAATCAGAGCTCAATAGGAGATGAGAACCCTTCAGCACAGGATTTCTACTTAGGTCAAAAGAGCAGTGGTCAGGGATACACATAAGAGGTTTTCGCGTTGCAAAGTGTCAGCGCTACGGTGAGAATCACTCTCTAATTTGACCCTGTAGTGTGTCTGTATGAGATTCCTGTTCACAGTGAATTTGCCTTCACACATACTTCAGTGATTCATTTGTATTCCGCCACACAGGTTTATCAAAAGAACTTTTGGTGGCCATTACCCCAGGCGTATTCTGAAAAATCATCCCCCCCCCCACCCGTGTCTCCAAATGAGCTGATTCTGGAAATAAATGAAGGGCAACCTTTGTGTGTGTGTGTGTGTGTGTGTGTGTGTGTGTGTGTGTGTGTGTGATATAAAGCATAGGCAACAGGGACTTACATAAGAAGAGTATAATAATAAAATGCATTAATTCATGAAAATGAAAGCCTTCCCATCAGGACATCTTTGCAAGCAGATAGACTATCACCATAGTAAGCCTGTGACCAAGCTCCTTGTTCACAGATATTGCTGATAAAGAATTGCAACATGCCATAATTGGTGAAGCCTTTGGTAATCATCTAAACTCAGGCCATAGCCCATTCAGCTGGGAGGAAAGAAAAGGGGGTGTTGACATCTTTGAGAATTAAGTTTTGTGGGTGAAATATTTAGATCTCCTATCTGTAAATAAAATAAATTTAGATCTTCTAAATAAAATTTAGATCTCCTAAATAATATAAAATAAAATTTCAGTCTGTTCACATTAGGAAAAGAAATCAGTATTTGAATGAGCAGTGTCATTTTTGTCTCATGAAGACCAGGGAAGTGACTTCATTCTCCCATTAAATGTTGCTGCCCGATGGCCAGGCAACTGCGGATGACTATTTCAATAGAGTCCTACACATAAAACTAGTTCCCCTGCGTTTTGCAGAAAAAGGGGTGAAACTCTTCCTGTACGTACAAATACTCATGATTGGTCTTGCTTTATATTTAAATTAGGCAGTGTGTTCAATGTTTATGAATGGAGGAATTTTTTATATCATGAAAATAACTTCCTGGTTTACTTGGAATTTCCTGTAGTTTATTAAAGGTTCACACACTTTCTCCAAAAAATGTCTCCCTTTACTGTTACTTTCTAGTGAGGAAATCACTTTGTTGTGAATGTCACACAGGTATCTCACCAGCATGGCACCCCAAATTAGCCTCTTTGTCAGTCCCCAAAACCTTGTCTGGTCTGTACTCCCCCTTCTGCAAAGCTTTCCCCTTTCCTGTGATCCCTAAATCCTTCTGAGAGCTGGCCAGGCAGAGTTCAGGACATCCAGGCAGAGTCGAGCAGAGTCGAGGACATCCAGGAAAACTATGTGCTGGTTCACAACTAAGAGAAAGGCCAGCACATCCCAGGCAGGGAAGGAAGTCACCGCAACCCAAGGAAAGTTCCCGAAACGTGCTCTTTGCAGTGATGTGACAGTTGTCCCTTGGTATTTAATTTGATGTGACATTCTGAAATCAGCTGCCTGGAAATGAGTGCTTAAAATCATGACGGTCATTGCGGGTCAGGAGCCCATAGAGAGTGTCTCTACCTCACTTTCCAAATTAAAAACAATTTCAAATGAACACATCTTTCAGAGAATCAAGCGGAGGCTACAAAAGAACTCATCCAATTTCATAGCAGGGACTACCTGTGCACACTCGCTATGAAAACTTGAATTCACCGGCAGAAAAGTCCCAATTAAGAGTCTTCTCAATAGAAAACAGCAATGCTTCGTGTCGCTCTGAGAGTGCCTCGTCCCTGGTCCCACAGATCGCGACGTTATGGAAGCATTTCCGCCCGGGCCGCATCAGGGGAAACGTGCTGCCTCTGGGTTATGGCCACGGCTATCGGTGACTCACACATGCTGTTTAAAACAATTCCAAGTGTTTTGATAGCTTCGACACCATTTAAAAGTTGAGCGCAGTGGGGTCACTTCCAATTTTTCACGGCAGAAATGAGCCTCTCTTTGACAGACCATATTTCTGTAGCACTCTTAAACAAACGGTGGCTTTTCACAGTGGCATGATTTATTGCCTGCTTCTAGAGATGAGTACATTAGGTATAGGATGTTAAAAAAAAAATAATAAGGGACGCCTGTGTGGCTCAGTCGGTTGAGCATCCGACTTCAGCTCAGGTCATGATCTCGCGGTCTGTGAGTTCGAGCCCCGCATGGGGCTCTGTGCTAACAGCTGGGAGCCTGGAGCCTGCTTCGGATTCTGCGTCTCCCTCTCTCTCTCTCTCCCCCTCCCCCACTCATGCTCTGTCTCTCTGTCTCAGAAATAAACATTAGAAAAAATTTTTAATTTAATAATAATGATAAGATCTATCTCCACATCCAAAGAATAAGGGAATAGAGTTGGATGTTGTGCCCTGGGAATGGACTTTTGGTCTCCATTCCAAGGGTTCCGGGAAAGGCCTGCTCTGCACTTGAGGTGGAGGTCTGGGGACAGGATGATGTCCTTCTGTGTCCCCACCCCCTGGTCATTTTCCACCACCAGGAGCTTCTCCTGTTCAGGTGCTGGCAGCTACACACCGCGTCTCATCCCTTCCTTTCTTAACACGCTGTTCAGGATTGCATATTAGTAAGGACTGAGCCTTTCTCCAAAGGGATTTGGACGGACCCACGTGCAATCACTGCCATTTCAGGATAGAAATACTATTTCAGAGAGCGTGCTGCTTCTGGATAGAAGCGTCTCTCTACCTTGCTTCTCTCTCCTCCTATGGTGAACGGGAATGCAGTCTTGGGGGCCAAGTCTGCCTTTTGTTCTTATGTTTAACTCACAATAATAGAATATTTTCAGTCCATGGGCTTGCACGGAGCGCGTGATTAATAACGAGGGCTGAGGCCAGAGAAGTGCTAAGCAACGAGACTATAATTACATTAGGGGTTTTTAGTGACACCAAAATAAGCCACACACAAAGCTCAGGGGATGCAGAGAGCCTCTCAAGAACGCTAACCCAAATTATAGAACCAAGGTCGACTTCCAGCTTCTGAATTCCTCCTGATAAGGGATGACAGGGATGGAGTGTTTTTCATCAGAGAAAGATAATCCTAAGCTGAGACCATCTAGCACTTGCAAAGTAGCTCTCTGCCCCTTGTTTTTTGTTTTTTTGTTTTGTTTTGTTTTTTAATTTTTTAACATTTATTCACCTTTGAAAGGCAGAGAGAGACAGAGCACAAATGGGGGAGGGGCAGAGAGAGAGGGAGACACAGAATCCCAGGCAGGCTCCAGGCTCTGAGCCATCAGCCCAGAGCCCGACACGGGGCTTGAACTCACGGACCGCGAGATCATGACCTGAGCCGAAGTCGGCCACTTAACCGACTGAGCCACCCAGGCGCCCCTCTGCCCCTTGTTTTGATGGCATGGCCCTAATGGTACCAATGACTTGAGCTGTTCTAGTGGCTGTTAATGTATGTTTAACTCAAAACGTTAGGCTTTTTTTCCCCCTTATTTTAAATGCCAAATAATCTTATTTTGCTCCTAACCAATTGTATATCATCAATTGTTTGCAGTCTGGAAAGTTCCCCTTGGTCTGGTTAGATAGTCGTACAAGAGATGTTTGTATCCGGGAACAATGCATCCAAAGGGTATCTAGTATCATCAGCATTATTATTCTCTTAGAGATTAATTCCTTCTGATTTAGAAATGTGCTTCCATTGACTTCTGTCCAAGCCAAGCTGCTCCCATACCTTTTCATAACACAAATAGTTAGATACCCTTCTTTTCACGAGAGCTGTACTTCGGGAATAAAGCTTCCCGTGTGCCAAGGCAATAGGCAGAAGTTGGATTTAGGACGAGTAGCGGGGGGAGTGGTTGAGAGCATGGCTACCCAATCAGCTGGGTTTCCGTCCAGTGGCCGGTCCTAGCTACATGACCTTGGACTTGCACCTTCTAGCCAAGTTGAGTTTCCTCAACTCGTCACCATGGGATGATAATGGTCCCAACTCCTGGTGCAACTGGAGGATTCACTGAGTTCATACAAGAGCAGAATTGGCCACGCTAAGTTGCATATGGTGCCTGACAGGGGTCAGCGAGTGTTCTTTGTGTTGGCTGCTCAGTTATGACCAGGTGACTCTATCATGCTCTCATTTGCTGGAAGGGCAGCTCAAAAGTTGGGGCGATTTAGCCCGAGGATGATGTGGCCACTCGCCACCTGATGCCTGGCTGGCTTTGTCCCCACAGAATCATTGATGGACGTGACCTGATGCCCCTGCTTCAAGGGAAAACCCAACACTCCGATCACGAGTTTCTCTTCCATTACTGCAACTTCTACTTAAATGCCGTGCGCTGGCGTCCTCGGAACAGTGAGTAACACACGTCTTCCCACACCTCTGCTTGGCTTGCGATCAGGGCCGTGCAAGTCCAAAGGGCAAGAGGGCTTAGCTCCGCAAAGGCCAGGGAATGCCTCAGCACGGTGACTGTGCTTTGTTTCCAGCCTCTGCTCCTCCTGTTTTCTCTTGTTCGCTGGGGTCCGTTGTTGTGCAGGCATGAGGGTGTGATCCAGACAGTCATTCGTGAGCAGCTCTGACTCTCAGGCAGAGGAAGCCCCAGCTGGCAGCCCTCCATGTCCCACGAGCTGCCCACCTTCCCTCCAGCTCCTTGTGGCTCTGAGTCTCAGCTACCGCAGCGCCCCCTGCTGTGGGTGGCATGTGACTCCTGCTGGCAGCTTCCTCTGCCCGGGAGGACTCTCCTTCTCTGGCCTTCTCAGTGCCCCCCAAAGCACCGCTGAAACACCACCCCCCCCCCCATGCCTGCCGTCCAGCACTTGGTAGCTTCACGCTCTCATGCAGAGTGGTGTTGAGATGGTCACGGGACAGTCTCTCCAAAGCCTCGGAGATGGCGGATCATGAGCTGGATTTAGGTCTTTAAAAGCGCAGTCCAGATGCGTCGATGTCATTGTGTACGTGCCAAACTGGGTGTCGTTTAAAGTGTGCCCTGTACCCGAAATGGGATAGAATTCGGGTTTTCCGATGGCGGTTTTTGAGCTGTGTTTGTAGCAGGCGTGCAAGAGCAGAGCGGTGGTCCTCCGTGCAGGGACGGGCTTCAGGTGTTTCTCCATGTGTTTAATCTTTGAATCACAGTGATGTTCGCAGCCCTAAGATGCGCGGAGCCCGGAAAGCTGGCGACTGTGCTGGGATTGTACGTGCAGCGGGTGGGTGTTGAGGGCAGGCTACCCGTATCACCTTCAGAGATGAAGGAAAACTCCCAGTTCTCTGTTGTCCCTTGGGTCCTGTCCCTGGAGGCTACCCTATGCGGGGGCCTCCCAGCTGACGGCTCATTCCTGAGCTCGGGCGATTTCCATACCGGTTATCACCACCACGCACTCCGCACCTGCTCACCCAGCCCGTTTACCAAATGCTTATTCAAAGAACAGCTTCTTCCTGATTTTTCATGTCGAAAATTGCAAGCCTTCCCTTAGCCACGGAGACAACACCAGGTTTACCCTTCACAGTGTCTACCGGAAGGCCGGGCCGCTTCCTTGCGACGTTTTCTGGAAGATAAGTAAGAGAGAAACACGAGTTTAGGATTCTCGACCTGGGAGGGTTCTGTTTGCCTGTCCCGTCGCCGTGTCCCTGATTCCACATCTCGGCATGGACACAGGGGCTCTTTTAGATGAAGGGACACGTGGAGGTCTGAGACCTCCAGTGAATGAGAGGTCTTCTGCTTCCCACCTCTTGGTAGACGGAGCCTGCAAGAAACATAGAGAACGAGGTTTCTGGAAGGAAGCGCCTATCCTGTCCCGAACCTTGGAGAAGCGCATATACATAGCCCCAGCCCCCGACCCCCACCGCCACCCCCACCCCCAGCCCCGGGCAGAGACCGGAAGGAACAGATTGGATCAGGGGCTGGAGAAACACTCTGTGGAGGAGGAAAGACACAGGGACAGAGAGAGACAGAAAATAGGAGGAAGTGAGAAAAACAAGACCCAGATTCTGATAGGCGGCTGGCCCTGGGATGAAATTTGCTGCCCAGACACACGCGGGTGACATTTCCTCCAGCGCACTTCCTGAAAGGCTGAACCGATAACAGAAAAGTGGGGATCGCGGCGCTCCAGCGCCTGAGGCATCCGTCCAGCCCAGGGGTGTCCACGCCGTAGATTTTATGAGTCCTCTCTCCCTTGCCTCTCAGGTGATACCTGAAACTCAGTAACGACGGTTGTGGTCAGGCACTGTCACACTCGGCTTTGTGGGGCTCTACTCAGTAGTTCATGTGTTTCTCCTGCCGGTATGTTTCAGCACCTACTGTGTGGCATCCAGTGTGCTAGAATTGTATCTGCCAGTGAGCAAAACAGACCAGATTCCCTGCCTGACACCAGGCTGTGTGGCTGGCTCTGTCACAGGCCGCGGTGGTGGAGGTGCGAGAGGAAGGTGGGACTGTCACCCCCACGCAGTTACCTGTCAACTACAGGAAACAAAGGCAACTGGTGCTAGCTGGGTGGGTCAGCTTCCATCAGCTTCCATCAGCTTCCATCAGCTCGGATCTCTTTGGTGGGACATTGTCAGTGATTGCCGTACTCTGTGGTGGGACAAGGTATGTAATACTTAAAGAAAAGAGGGTTGCAGGGCTGCCTGGGGGGCTCAGTCGGCTGAGCGTCCAACTTGGGCTCAGGGCATGATCTCACAGTTCGTGGGTTTGAGCCCCACTCGGGCTCTGTACTGACAGCTCAGAGCCTGGAGCCTGCTTCGGGTTCTGTGTCCCCCTCTCTCTCTCTGCCCCCCCCCCCTTGCTCTCTCTCTCTCTCTCTCTCTCTCTCTCTCTCTCTGTCTCAAAAATAAATAAACATTTAAGCAATTAAAAAAACCCGTCCCCTTGACCTCATTCTGCACCAGGTTGAGACAACTATGCAGAGGGAACTGTATGTAACTAGAGCCTGCTTCAGATTCCGTGTCTCCCTTTCTCTCTCTCTCTCTCTCTCTCTCTCTCTCTCTCTAATAAATAATTTTTTTTAATTAAAAGAAAAAGAAAAGAGGGTTGCAGCCTGAGCTCAGAAGACTTTTTAGAGAAGAAAAGAGAAATGTAGGATCAGGATTTAGTCACAGCAGGCCCATGCTGGAGCCAGCTCCTGGTAGGTCGGGAACCTTCCCCACGTGCTGTTAAACTGTTGCTAACGTGAGCTCAGCCGCGCTGGGGGTATTTACACTCGGGGAATTGGTGGGCACAGCAGACCCGGGCTTTCTTCCTCTCTCACAGCTTCCCACTGAGAGCTAGAATTCCATTTCCACCCCTTTGAAACACAAATCCCTTTCAACTGTTAACACGCAATGTCTACTCTATAATTCACTAATTCCATAATTATAATAATTCTGTAATTTAGTTGTCTCAGCAAGTTGAACGACATAATTTAATCATGAGCTAATATCATTACTCCCATTACATTGTAAAAGAACTCACAAAAGCATTATTATCACATGCCTAGCTTTTCTTTCTTTAAAATGGGAATTTTGAATTAAAATATACTGTGCAACGTGTATTAAAAGCCTTGGCTTTAAATTGGGGCATGTGAATCGACGTGAATTAAAAATTCAGTGTAATGGCAGCTTGATTTTATGGATAAAATTTATCTCAGAAAGCAGGAGATCCTTGGCTGAAGCGTTCTGTCACAGATTTGCAAGCTTAAGAATATAGCATTCAAACTCCATGTTAATGGCTGAACACCCAGTTCATGATGACAGAGAAATGCATGGGATGTGGTCATCCTGAGGCTGAGCAAAAAGGGCCTCACAAATCTGGCTATTGTTTTTTTTTTGTTTGTTTTCATTTTGAGAGAGAGAGAGAGAGTGCAAGCTTAAGGGGAGGAGAGAGAGGGGGAGAGAAAAGCCCGAGCAGGGTCTGTGGTCTCAGCCCAGAGCCCAACACAGGGCTCTATCTCATGAACCATGAGATCAGGACCTGAGCTGAGATCAAGAGTCGGACACTTAACCGACTGAGCCACGCAAGTGCCCCACGAGCTACCTTTCAGTTCAAGTTTGTTTGAAACTTTTTGTCTGTGATTGAAAAAAAAAAAAGGCATCTTATAAAGAAATTGCAACAAAACACTGTAGGATAACAGAACTCACTCTAAAATCATGTGTTTGTATCCCACTTTTTAAAAGGTGCCTTCTTTGTGATGCCTGGGTGGCTCAGTCGGTTGAGCGTCCGACTTCAGCTCAGGTCATGATCTTGCGGGTCGTGAGTTCGAGCCCCGTGTCGGGCTCTGTGCTGACAGCTCAGAGCCCGGAGCCTGCTTTGGCTTCTGCCTCTCCCTCCCTTTCTCTCTCTCTCTTTCTCTTTCTTTCTCTCTGCCCCTCCCCCACTAGTGCTCTGTCTCTCAAAAATAAATAAATGTAAAAAAATAAGTAAAAATAAATAAAAAGTGCCTTCTTTTCAAAATAGATCGGGAAGCTTTATTTTTTTTCCGTTATGTCATCTTGTTTATTATTATAATTTCTGTAATGAATATGCAGATTTTGTTAACTCCTTTCTGTTCAGCGTGCCTGTGCAAGAGATAAAGTTTAAAATGAAAATAGCATCACTACGGTGAGTAAAGCCAAATGCTTGCTTTGCTGACTGCCTAAAGTTTTCACACGGTTGAGAAATGCATTTTGTCTCTAAAGTACACCTAAGAAAAGAGAGAATATTCTACATGCGGCTGCTTGTGTCTCGTGGGTTGACGGTTACCCAGTGCAACAAAGATGTGCTCGGCTTTCGTCTTTGTTAGTCATTCCGTGGGACCCCCTTCCTTGTCTGATTGTCGGCAATGGGATCCGAAGGGTCAGGAAGGAAGGATTAAGGGTTGACACCGTGGGACGTGGGTGGCAGTATTTTGCCGAGCAGACATGTGTGTAGTTGAACTAACTTCCTCGCACTCGACCAGGAGTCCTGGTGCAAGTGGATAGATACACTGCTACCATTGCAGGGAGATATTTAGGCCTCAGGGGTTCCTTTTCCTCTGTGAATGCCTCCCCTAAACGCCACATCGCACGAGCTCTGGGCACCAGGAGGGACAGGACGCGAATGCACAGTCCTGACGGCTCAGGCCGACGCATCCCGGGAGGCACGGACTCTGCTTTGGCGACTGGGGAGAACAAGTGATGTAAGAGGATGGAGAAGGCTTTCCTGAAACCGTGAGAGTTTTATTTCATTTATTTTACCTCATTAGCACTCAGACTCTCAGGAACGGGCTGAACATTCCGGCCGTTCGTTTCCTTTAATGGGGAGGGAAAAAAAAAAAAACCTCATAAATGGATTTCATTTTCTTCAACGTAGTCCATTAAACGTGTACTTTGACACGGCACTTTATATTACCTTATATTAGACAGTATTGGGCAGTTTTTAAAACAGACGTCCAGAGGCGCCTGGCTGGCTCAGTTGGTAGAGCGTGTGACTCTTGATCTCGGGGTTGTGAGTTTGAGCCCCGTGTTGGGTGCAGACATCACTTAAAAATAAAATCTTTAGAAAGACATCCACTTTTCTTCTAAAGGTTTCGTATGCCTGACCTTAGATTTCATGAATACCGTGGATGAAAAACGTGCCAGCTGTGACTTTGGTTAATTTGTCACAATGCAGACTTACTTCCTTATGGAGACGGAATAAGTCCACATTACATCTTCTTTCTTGAATACCAAAACACAACGTTTAGAATGTTCAAACGCATTCTTGGGTCTCAGCTCAGAACCTGGCTTGTTCTCATCTTAACCAGACATCCTGTCTGCTGCCCTTTGCGCCCTGCATACAGGCTTCTGCTATTTTATCGTCTATAGTTTCCTGCATCCCTTTTCTCTGACTTGAGCACGAGGCGAATCTCAGTTCTCTGGGTATGCCTGCTCATGTCTAGAAGTTGGTCCTGATTTGGTTCTGTCTGTTGTCGCACCTGGTATTTGCGGCAGGGACATGTTAGTCCTAAGCAAGGCACATCCTGTGTATCAACTATTTGTGTCTTCCTTGGCTGTGCGTCTTCTATACAGAAGTGTTTTGTAGGTGGTTATATACTTTGTCCCCTGTTAATCTTTTATTCTTGCAATTTGTCACCTTTGTGTGTCTGTGGCCATGATCTGTCTTTTGAGAACATTCTTCCTGGGGTGCCTGGGTGGCTCAGTCGGTTCAGCGACCGACTTCGGCTCGGGTCGTGATCTCACGGTCCGTGAATTCGAGCCCCATGTCGGGCTCTGTGCTCACAGCTCAGAGCCTGGTGCCTGCTTCAGATTCTGTGTCTCCCCCTCTCTCTCTGCTTCTCCCCTGCTCACACTCTATCTCTCTCTCTCTCTCTCAAAAATAAGTAACAAACATTAAAAAATATTTTTTAATGAAAATGTACTTCCTAACCATATACCCTGGCATCTCGTCCTTACCTCCTGCTGTTCGACACTGTGCTACACGCTTTGTGTTGGATACTTCTTCTAATCCTTATAATTAAGAGATTTTGATGACACTAGTGTCAGATTTGTCTGGAACAGGAAAGAAAAAGGAACAGTAATGTACATCGGAGGGAAGTCCCTCTGTCCATCTCACGAGCGACGAGCAGAGGCGGGTGGTCTATGCCGTCTCAGGATGCAAACTCCACGTTCTCCACCACCATCTGGAGAATGCAACAGCTTCGTCTTTGTGGTGAATGATGATAGGGTCCCCCGAGGGGCAGCGGGAAGGAGGAATGGGTGGGAAAGATGAGAGGGAAAGGGTGCAGGTCAGTCTTCTCCCAAGCAAGATGTGGAGAGGCTCCAAAGTAAATCCACTGGCCAGAAGTTGGTCACCTGTCCACACCTGGCTTCCAAGGAGGCTGGGAAGTGGAGGGTTCATTGTGGTGCCCACGCGCCCAGGTAGCACTTTCTGTGTGCAGGAGACTGAGAGATGGGGAGCTGTGTCTCTTCAGGAATTTCTCTCATTTATAGCTGGGGAGACACAAGTGTAGGAAGCCACATGGCTGGCACACAGTAACACAGCTGACAGCAAAGTTGGATTCGTGGCCAACACCGTCTGCTTGTAGGGTCTGCCCCCCCGTGCATGGGAATGGGTTGACCTAAGACGATTCTCTGAACCATCTGGCCATCTCCACGCCTCCAAGTGTGGACCGTTTCTGGGATTCCCCCATGCCATCTTTTTCCCTGCGTGTAGCCATCTTCGGGGGCGTTGGCTCTGGTCGTCCCTCACTGGCTCCACACCTGACTCCCACCCTCTCAGCTGTTCTCCTGTCCCTCGGTGGACTTTCCGGAAGGCTCAGGTGACTAGTGTTTGCCATGCTCTTTCCTTAGGACTGCTCAGTGTCTGTTACCAAGATACAGGGTATCTGCATCACTCACATATCTGTCTGGTTCTGTGTCGTGCTCGCGGCTCTCCTAGGCACTGCATGATGTCTAGCAGGATGTTCCCAGGAGGGACGGTAGAATGTGCTGGGCCTTCTCTCTGCCCACGCCAGCTTTCGTGATGGCAGTTGGCTTCCTCCCCCTCTCAGTCCTGCTCAGATCATCATCTCATCAGTTAATTTACCCAACACAGGTGACTGGTCGTCCCTTCCATGAAAGGTGCTAGGTGCTGGGCACGTAAGAGATGGGGGAAATACAGCTGTTGATTTCAGAGAGTGAAGAATGCAGCGAGAGACATGGAGTGTGTCCACGGCTGGCGCATGTGCAGTGAGAACAGGTGAGAGGGACAGAGACGCGCTGATGACATCCGGCTGGGATTCAGACAGGCCCATGGAGAAGGAATTGTTGTAGAGCCTTGAAGGATGGGGAGGATTTCAACGTACAGCGGCCAAGAGCAGGGAGGAAGGCATAGCCTGTATGGTGTACTCATTTAGTACTGGGGTTTATTTTTCCGTTCCCCAATTTTTTGTTTGTCCGTACCCCGGAGGCTTAGTCGAGGGGGGTGTTTTGTGTTCTGACCGTCAGCCATCAGTCAGGGGAAGTAGGATTGCTCTAAATCCTGCCTGGATTTGAGGCAGACACTAGTAGCCCCTGACCTCAGCTGCTTCCTCGTTGGTTGTCCTATTTTCGTGTGGAGTTCCGGTGCAGACAGCTGCAGGAAGCAGGCAGACCTGTAATCCATTACTCCAGTGCTGAGTCATTTAGGGTCTAGGCTACAGTGAACAGGTAGGAGGGAGCCTTGGGGTCAGGAGGATCTCTTTAGGGATCCTCAGTGGGGGAAAAAGTGTCTTAAGACATGTATTGCAGTGAACGGATGTTAAGAGCGGACAGAATCCAGGGTGGTTCTCACAGACTGGCTGCCAGTGTATATTCACAGCTCACTCATATGTGGTCTTGACTACAAACCCGGCTGTGTTCTCAGAGCTTATGCACAGGAACAGGTTCTTAACCCGCAAAGCAAGGCCAGGAGGCAGGGACTAGTACTTTCGTAAGCTTACAGAAAGGGAGATGTGGACACGGAGAGGTTCACAGCCATGGCCGGCATCACACAGCTGGGATACCGCGGAGCTAGGGCTGGAAGCCCAGTCTTGTGTGCAAATGTCAAGAAAAAGGATGGGGGAACTAAAGCAAATCCTACTACACAAGCCACAGAACCAGGAAACACTTCTACTTAAAGTACGCTGTCCGCCCGGAGTGGGGCTCAAACTCAGGACCCCAAGATCAAGAATCACATGCTGTACTGACTGAGCCAGCCAGGCGCACCTGGGAAACGCTTCTGAACGCAGAACAGAGGGTGTCTACACAGGATGCTGGCCCCTGCACCAGAGAAACATCTAGTGGGAGCACTCTAACATAAGTAAGGCACGTCACCAACATACTAATGTCAAGTGAGATGCACGTGGAAAGCAGATTGGCCTCCGTTAATGCAGAATTAAGCACCTTCTGAATGTAACTGGAGAATGTCCCACTGAATTGCCATGTGTTCTCGCTATAGAACTTAGTAATTGGTGCTCTGGGTCATGGGACCTCTGATATAAATGACTTGAGACCCTGCTGTGGTCAAAATATTTATGTGTTACAAGGTGAGAAAAATCAATCTTTCCTCAGGGGATAGTGGACTCTTAACGATAGAAAAAAAACATATTTAAAACACCACAACATTTTTCTAGCATATGGAGAAATCCAGCATGAAGTACGCTATCAAAATGATTTTGGAAGACAGGACAAAATACAGCAGTTAGCAATATAACGTGACATGATGTGCTTCCTATTGTATCACATGCCCGGGATTCGCTCTTTTCCATTGAAAAGACAGCTCTGAAGGTATCGATTCCCAGGTTCCTGGTGAATAACAGAAAGGCATCTCTGTCTTGTAAGCTTATGTGCAATCATATGCAATCCCACTGCTCTGAGTTGAGCAAATGCAACATGGTCCAAAGAAACAGTACAGAGAATAAGCCGTCTGTCTTTTTACAAAAAGTTTTAAACTCCAGGTTACAAAATAAAAAGGCACGTATTCCGTACGGCATACCAAACAAGCAAAAAATCAGAACAATTAATTCTTAATTCTACACCTGTCCGAGCTCGGTAGCCATCCCCCACTGCTCCCGGGCGAGGACGCCTGAGATTTCCTGAGCAGCCTTTGAGTCAGTTTTGCAGTTAGCGTCTGGGCCGGCGTGACCGAAGGCAGTAATGATGGAATCCGTGTGCGCAGCTCTCAAAAGCAAGTGGGAAATAGGGGCCCTTAAAATGAATTTGTTCCAGGAGCCCGCCTTGTCTCGGGGCGTTAAACACAGCGAGACGCGGCTCGAATGTCAGATTGGAAACACCCTCCCCGCATCTGCTGCATTCGTAGCAATAGCAGGGCGCTTCCCGCCACACCTCTGTCTCCAAACACTCGTGGCCCCGCCGACCCCGACCCAGGATGCCTTCTAAGCGGCTGCTGCTGGTGCCGCCGAAAAGGCTTCTAGAGAAAATCTGTCACGCTTCAGAGGACCGGGGGAAAAGAGGAGTTGATGTAGAGAATGTTAAGGAAACCCATGTGAGTTTCAGAACTCCGCCAGAGCGTAAGGATGCTCACAAACGGTCTGCAGCCTCCCGTGTGTGCCTGTCTGCCTGACTCGGCCTTTAAAAGGCAGGTGTGCTGAGCACCTGTGGTTTGACACAGGTGTGGTCTGCTGCCTCCTGCAGCAAGAACGAGGCCAAAGCTGGAGGTATCCTCGTGTGGAGCAACTCTCTGAGCGGATTCCCTTAGAGCACACACACATCGCTTGCCCTGTGGTTGCCAGGTCTCCCCCTCCTCCAGACCGCAGAGAGGCTCCCCTTCCCTTGCACCTGCTTACCTGAGGGCAGGGGTTGCTTGCGGATGATGCGGACACTCGGGACAGTTGTTTTCAGTTCATTCTGTTGGTTTATTCTGTGTTTGGATCGGTGGGTCAGTAAATGCCTAAAAGTCACCGTTGCGACGATACGTGCAAATTGTGAAACAGAATTAATCAAGAGGTCTGCCCTTCACAGTGGGAATGTCTCTGGCTCTCTGGCGGGGGAGGGGCCACATAAAAACACCGTAGTGATCATGGAAAACAAGACGATCTCGTCCTGGGCCTGATTCCAGTTGGTCAGTACCTGCTGATTCTGTCTTTATCTGCTCCCTTCTTTTTTTTTTTTTTAATATTTTTTTAATGTTTATTTATTTTTGAGACAGAGAGAGACAGAGCATGAATGGGGGAGGGTCAGAGAGAGAGGGAGACACAGAATCCGAAGCAGGCTCCAGGCTCTGAGCTGTCAGCACAGAGCCTGATGCGGGGCTTGAACTCACGGACAGCGAGATCATGACCTGAGCCGAAGTCGGACGCTCAACCGACTGAGCCACCCAGGCGCCCCTATCTGCTCCCTTCTTCACGCGCGGAAAGCTCTTTCTTTTCACGGCCCTGTCAGAAGACGTTTGATGAGCACTCAGCTCCTCAGAATAAACAGACAAGTCTTTCATAACTATTTGTAAACCAGGTTTCTTCCCTTAAAAAGGCAGTCTCTGGGGGTATGATGGAACACGACTTCATTTCGAAAGAACTTAAATTTTTAAACTGTGTAGCCATCCTACTCTAACCATCCTACCGTGGGGTCAATGAATTCTCCTAATTTGGATTTTTTAAAGTTTATTTATTTTTGAGAGAGAGGGCATGAGCAGGGGGGGACAGAGAGAGAGAGAGAGAGAGAGAGAGAGAGAGAGAGCAAGAGAGAATCCCAAGAAGGCTCCACACACAGCCCAACACAGGACTCAAACCCACGAACCGTGAGATCGTGACCTGAGCCGAAATCGAGAGTCGGACACTTTAACTGACTGAGCCACCCAGCCTGGCCCCCCAGGCTCATTTAATTCTTGATTTGATATGCTTAGGTTTTCTCAGAAAGGAGAAAATGAAATGTTAACTGAGGTCTGAACGTGGTTCGGGTTGTTTGTGACACCTGTGGGTGGGCCCAAGCACAGCCTCCTAATGTGTTGAATGTTGCCCAGTGCTCTTGCAGAAAATGCTGAATTGCCTTCCCCCACCCCTGCATCCTTTTTTTTTTAATATTCATAATGTCCTGTGCTTAAAAGTGGGCTTTGAAATATGTGCTGCTTACCACGTCCATCTCTTTCTTCCCTACTCCCCCCATCTTTAAACCTTGGACGCTATTTACTTAGCTATCCAGTAGACTTTCTAGATGGCCTCTCTGAAACGTTGGTATAGCATAAGACTAAAGTAGGTGCTGTGTGTGCGTGTGCATGTGCGTGTGTTCTGATTACCTGGTTATGATAGATATACACATGAAAGCCTTTATTTTTTTCCCCCAAAGAGCAACTTTATTTCAAACACAGAAAAAAGCATACAGAAAACTATAAAGGGTGAGGCATAGAATGAATTCTTTTTGTTGTTCTTATCACTGATTAAACGTATTTGGGAAGAATGGCCGACCAAGAAAAATTGTTAGCTTTTTGTACAAACTTGAAATGCAGACTAGTAAAAAACTGTCAAACACAGAATTTTGTTGTGCATAAATCTATACCTTAGCAGATATTCATTAAGTGGGTCTGTCACTGTTAGCAAGTATGTTCCACCTTGGCACACACAACTTTCAATTCATTTAACTCAGTGGGTTTTTTCTTTGTTTGCTTGTTAGTGTTTATTTATTTATTTATTTATTTATTTATTTATTTATTTTTACCTTGGGGAGGCCATAATTTTATTTTATTTTTTTTAATGGCCAACACCCAAATGTTCCTTTATTTGTGTGTGTGTGTGTGTGTGTGTGTGTGTGTTTCATATATGAAATTTATTGTCAAATTCGTTTCCATACAACACCCAGTCTCCTCCCAAAAGGTGCCCTCCTCAATACCCATCACCCACCCTCCCTCCCCTCCCTCCCACCTCCCATCAACCCTCAGTTTGTTCTCAGTTTTTAACAGTCTCTTATGCTTTGGCTCTCTCCCATTCTAACCTCTTTTGTTTTTCTTCCCTTCCCCCATGGGTTTCTGTTAAGTTTCTCAGGATCCACATAAGAGTGAAACCATATGGTATCTGTCTTTCTCTGTATTGAAAGCCTTTGTAGTATCTTCCTGTATTCCTTTCAAGATTGCAAAGATGGAATGTTACTGTTTTATCAGGAAGGCATTAAAATGCATTTATGAATTCTTCTTGGCTTCACTCATGAATAAGCATTTGCTGTGAGCAATTAAAAAAAAAAACCACGCATGTGCATGTGTGTGCGCAAGCACTTTTCTCTCATGTCCATGTTAGCAGTGAGGCTACCTCTTCCGGAAGGTCCTGTTTTAAACAGAAATACAGGCTGCGGGTTGAAAACGTCAGAGGGCAAGAGGTGGCAGGGCTGGGAGCTTGTCCTCTGTTGGTCAGTGTGTGTTTATTGAGGGCCGGCTGCACAGTTCCGCACGGTAAAGTTTATTAGACCAAAGTGATGGTCCTGGCCGAGTTCTCAGCTCAATTAATAGGCTTTTTTCTTCTCCTGCCTGCACAGCATCGCCTAAGGAATTAGGGATTGGGAAAAAGGAAGAGGAGGGAGATAGAGAAGGAGAGATTGGGAGAAAGAAAGAGAGAGGGAGAGAGATGTTTCTCAGTAGGAAGAAAATGCCATGGTCCCATGTCCATTGGCCTCATAGAAGCTGTCATTCTCTTAATGTTACCTTTTTCTCGCCAGTTGCACCTTCACGCGTGTGTTTGCTTTCTTATTCGTCTTTCTGGCCATGGCATTCGTTCTTTCGAGCCGTCAGGGTAAGGAATCGAAACAGGTCCGTTTCATCCCTGACTGAGGCTTCTCATGCTGGCAGCATAGTTTCTGTGCACGTTCCCATTCGTGGTGAAATGAATACAGATGCTTCCCCCACCACACCAACCTCTGTCCTTGTACACCACAGGCTCGTCCATCTGGAAGGCCTTCTTCTTCACGCCCAAGTTCAGCCCCGAGGGCGCCAACGGCTGCTTTTCCACACACGTGTGTTTCTGCCACGGGCATTCTGTCAGCTACCATCAGCCACCGTTGCTGTTTGATATTTCCAGAGACCCCACAGAGAGAAACCCAGTGACGCCAGCAACCGAGCCCCGGTTCCAGGAGGTCCTCGACACCATGCAGCAGGCAGTAGACCGTCACACCAAGACCCTGAAGGCGGTCCCCAATCAGTTGTCACTGGGCAACATTGTCTGGAAGCCGTGGCTTCAGATGTGTTGCTCACCGTCAGGCCTGTCTTGCCAGTGTGACCGAGAAAAACAGGCCAGGAGAGCAAGCCACTAGCTGTACGTCCGGGGTGACACTGGGCAGCCCCAGCCCTGTGGGAGCCTCGCGCTCTGGTGCGTTGGCCGCCATGATTCCCGTAGCCCCCAAAACAAGGGGATAACACTGAAAAAGCAATTAGTAAGCCTTCACATATGCAACTTACAATGAGCAAAGGGCCATGAAGTACATCACGCTAAGTTGCAGTTGGGCTCGTGGAAGGCAATTATTATCGGTATTATTTAGAACACATATCAAATGCTATTCACGATAGATGTACTTACATACTCACAGTTCATTTCTTTCCTTGAGAAACCTGAGATACTTACACTAGGAAGCTAGAAGCTGATCACTTTTGAAGTAAAAGCAGGAGAGGCTCACAGGTGGATGTGTATCGTTCAACAGACTTTGTGGGAAATCCTTCCTTCAGGAGCAGTAATCCCAAAACGAATCTCTCCCGAAGGGATTTCCGTTTTATAACTTATAGTATTATATTTGGGTTTTACTGATTCTTCGGTGAATGGAAATTCAGAAATAAAGGCTACCTCAGGGTAGGGTGGGGGGGCTGTAGTGAAAGGAATCTGTCCCAACGTGATGCAGAATTATTGGCATGGCACGTGGATGATTTGCGGGCAAAGCATTCGTAAGCAATCCATGATCCACACGTGATGCTGTGATGTGTTTCGTGGTTGCCGGATTTACTGGTGAGACCAGAGGAGTTAATGTAAGCCCTTTTGTTTTGTGTTCTCGCGTCCTACGGCTACGAAATCCCTATGCCTCCAGTCCTCAGTGAGACGTACAACTTTGTTCTAATTCTGTTTCTTCCGACATCGATAATTATGGGAGAAGGCATCACGAGGCCACACAGGCGATGGACGGACAGTGGCTCAGCTGGAGAAGGTTCCTGAGCGTGAGCCCCCACTGAGGAACGTGCACCCGGGTGGACAAGGCTTACATCACTTGTTCAGACAGTATGCGTTCTCCAACCGTATCGGGTGGATTCCTTTCCTGGTCCGTGGACAGGAGCTGCTGTCCCTGTGGCTACCCAGTCATGTCTTTTGTGAACGGGTCTCAGCACCGTCTGCTGGCCTCATGTTGGCTCAGTTCCAGGAGAGGACAGCCACATGGAAAGTCTGGAGCCTGCGTGGCTGAGTGGAAAGAATGTGTGCTCTGTCCACGTTCCCACACTGGGCTACACTTCTCTCTACTCGTCCCCCATCAATCACCTCCAAGATCAGCAACAGTGTCCTAGTTCCTCTTGACATCTGTGATTTTAGATTTTGATGTTTGTTTTCTTTCCCTTCAAACCTGCAAGTGAGTTTTCCTCCTCTCCCCAGTTGAGTGGTGGAAAGTTGGAGAGCAAACAGCATTCTCAACTTCTCGTGTGGATTTCACACTCCAGAAATTGCCAAAAACCTGTCGTATTACTTTAGGAACCATTAAAGAATGCACTAGCATGTTAATAACATGTTAGGATTATTGCTGATGTTACCAGGCAGAAACGACTTAAAACCTCTGTTAGGAACTTAGGTTTTCAGCTGATCACGTTTATTCAAAGTTTAACACGCTCCATGCAAGTGGACTTTTAGACAGCGCTTGATGGTGTGGGCATGTATGTTGGAGGATGGAGTAATTTAAAGCACTTTTACAGATTATGTGGATACACATTTATGTACAGAGTTGTTCAGCCTGTACAATGTTAGCAGCAAATGAAGGATACATATACCTCTAGAAATAAAATGAGCTGCCACATATTTGCCTCAAAATAAGTTAAATCACCATTACGAATCAGGGTATTTGAAAATCAGGTTTAGTCATAATAACGGCGATTCTTAGATTTCAGACCACTTGCCATCTGAAAGTTTTGCTTGGGATGTACGGCAGGAAATTTGAATTCTTTTGTTCAGGGAACACCAAGCAGGCCTTCTTTACGACCTGGTTTTGTGTTTGTTGGTTTTACAAAGCTGTACAAGCCTACTTGTTTTCAAAGAATCTCAGTGGTATTACGTACCATAAGGTTTGTATGTCCAAACCTTCCTGGGTTTTGAAGGTTTCAACAAATTCTTCCGCAACAAAATCACTACATTCGTAGCATTTCATAGACATGCCAAGCTAAGCAAACAGTAACGTGTAGACAGGCATCGTTTTCCAAGGTCAGTGACACCGTGTGAGAACCAGAATCCCACCCTACGTCGTGAAGGATTCCAGAAGGGAAACAGACATTAGGTTGCCCTGAAGGACGCACAGAGGAGAGCAAAGATGTGGGTCCGGTGTCAGGTCTGCCCCTGAAGAATGCCACCTGTAAAGCGATGGCATCTGGTAAAGGGTTCTGAGAACCTTGTTCTAATGCCCATGCAAACTTAAAATAAAACTCTCCTTGAAAGAAATGTGTCGTATGGCTCTATTTTCCTGTGTGACTCGATTCAACGGGTACGCGGAGGGCTTTACTATGCTAAGCAATGGCGGATACAGGTTTCAATTCAACAAATATTGGTCGTGTCCCAAAGCCTCAGGGAAGGGCTCAGAAATACAGAGATGGGTGAGGAGTATGGTAGCCCCTCACCTCCAGGACTAGTTAGCCATCACGCACACTGCCTCAGGCCTTTTCAGGGAGAGCACGAAAAGTGCCTTAATTTCTTTTAAAATCAGAAAGAAAAAGATAAACACTTGGGGTTGGAGGTCATGTGCACACGTGTAGCAACACGGTGGTGAAATAGAATCTCGGTGTGTTCACATATTTTAGGTTCTTGTGTAACATGCCATTATCTTCTTTTTTTTTAATGTTTAGTTATTTTTGAGAGAGAGCACAAGCAGGGAGGAGGAAGACGAGAGAGAGAGACAGACAGACAGACAGACAGAGACAGGGAATCCCGGGCCGACTCTGCACTGTCAGCACAGAGCCCGATGCGAGGCTTGAACCCACAAACCGTGAGATCATGACCTGAGCCAAAACCAAGAATCGGATGCTCAACTGACCGAGCCACCCAGGTGCCCCTCATGTCATTATCTGAAAACCTATTTAATACGTTTTTCCTTTATGGGCCCGTGAAAGTCTCAACTAGCCCTGTGCTCAAGTGAAACGCCCTCCTTTCCTCGACAGACAGACACGTGGAGCAGAGAATTCTGCGGGGTTTAAATTTTGAAACGGGAAACGTTGGCCTCTCTGGTCTGTCATGGGACTGGATTCCTTCTGAATCCTTCGGAAGACCGAAGCAGAGTCCGGATAAAGCCCCGTGGCCGTAAGAAGGACAAGGAAGATGTGTGTGAACGTGGGGTCCAGGGGTGGGGGGAAGGGGACCCGTCATTTGACCCAGCACTGCTGCGCAAAAACTCAGTTGGGTGCTTAGGGGGAGGTCTGTGTGGACAACACACTCTGGATCTCAAGCCTCATTACTCCTCTCGTTAGCCCTCAGAGAATGTGATTTGTGATGTAAATGACCATGTCCCCCTTAAGTACAGGCTCCGTCCAGGACAGCTGCGACGGGTCTGAGGGTGGGGCTCTCTCTCACTCTGGTATCACGGATTCCTGTGTTGCCACAGTTCCGTCCTGCGAACATCACTTAATACCATTGTTTTGTTTAGCGGGCTCTCAATATAGCACTCGTAATTTGCCAGGACTTAGTATTATGCTAAAGGGGAAGGACATGTCAGCTCTCCTAATTAGGACACTAGCAGCTTGGGTACTTTCCAAGTACCCATGAGTTCACACAAAGGAGGCATTGTTCACGTAAGAAGAAAACACCTTATCAGAGACCCTCAAATGTTTGCTCTAAAAACGGTCCGACTCATTGGGGCGCCTGGGTGGCTCAGTCGGTTAAGCGGCCGACTTCGGCTCAGGTCATGATCTCATGGTCCATGAGTTCGAGCCTCACGTCGGGCTCTGTGCTGACACCTCAGAGCCTGGAGCCTGTTTCAGATTCTGTGTCTCCCTCTTTCTCTGACCGACCCCCCCCTCCCCCCTGCCGTTCATGCTCTGTCTCTCCCTGTCTCAAAAATAAAAAAATAAAAAAGTAAAAAAAAATAAATAAATAAAAACGGTGCTACTCATGAGGTTCAAATGGTCTAAATGACTTTTCACGATGATTCTGTTTATCTCCCCCGGCAATTCTTCACGTCTTCATAGAGGCGAGTCACATGATGCTTTCATATGCTTTACCCGGTCAGCAAGCTGTCACTGTCATATTGAAGTCGAGGGTATAAGACTGGCCTCACCGATCCTGTGAGCGTCTCAGGTTTCAAACTCTATTACCTGTGGTGGTGATTTTCTACAGGCAGAATTTCTGCTGCATGTGTTTTTCTAAATATGCGCTGTGAGTTGCCTATCAAAATTTATATCGTCTAAATTTAACACAGCATACAAAACTATGTAAATGTACAAAGACATGGCCTGTTCCCCAGTGGGCGGGGCGCCTTGGTAACTACATTTGACACAGAATGTTCTCCTGGTGTAAATGGGACAGTTTCGTATGCGCGGGTACCTGGCAGGGTGCCATTTCCCGTTTCTCTTGTTGTCACGTTGGCACCATGAGACTGACACTCAGGCCTGGCCAGAAAGGTCCCCGCACATCTCTGCTTGTGGCTGCAGACTGCACAACACCCAGGTAAGGGCTCCGACAAGAACACCATGCGGATACGAGGGCCGGGACCCCTGAGTCACGTCACCCCCCGGGGCAGCTGGGGACAGCTGCCTGGTCACCCGACAACTGCAACCCTGACCAAGATCCAACTTTTACCTCGTAAGCCGCTGAAGATTCGCAGGTTGTTAGAATCACAGCAGCCAGGCTAATTACCTTGAATAACACAGTAGGTGCGATACGCTCTCTAAGCCTGACGTTTTGCGGTAGCTCTTTGGATTGCAAACGATTTTTCTGACTTACTGGGTGCTTGCTCGACCTAGATGTCCCGTGCATTCGTTCTTGGGTGTCTGCGTTGTTCTCTTATATTTTAATTTTAATTTTAGAGGTTGTCAGAACACGTCACCTCTTGGATTTTTAAGTGTGCGATGCAGGCCTGTTAACTGTTGGTAGCACATTGCACAGCAGACCTCCAGAGTCCATCGTGTATGACGGGCACTTTGTAACCCCCATTTTTGGGCATTTTGTACCCCCCCACTTTGCAACCGCCCGTTTTCCTTGTCCCCCAGACCCTGCCCACGTCCATCCTGCTGTTTGCTTCTGGGAGGTGGACTGTTTTAGATGCCTCTTGTAAGTAGAGCTCAGCAGTATCTATGCTTCTGTGACTGACTTAATTCATACGACATAAATTCCCTACAGTTCATCCGTGTTGTTGCATATCATGGGATTCCCTTCCTTTTTAAGATTGAAAGATTATCTTAATAAGGGAATCTTAAAAAGATTCCCTTCCTTTTTAAGGTTATTTATTTGTTTTAAGCTTATTTACTTGAGAGAGAGAAACTGTGAGCAGGGGAGGGGCAGAGAGAGAAGGAGAGAGAGAATCCCAAGCAGCTCCACACAGTCAGTGCAGAGCCCGATGCGGGACTCGAACTCATGTACCATGAGATCATGACCTGAGCCGAAACCAAGGGTTGGATAGTTAACTTATGGAGGCACCCAGGCACCCCTGAAGGGTGGTGTATGTTACTTTAAAAAAGAAAGAGAGAGAAAGAAACAAAGAAAGAAAGCAAGCCTCAGGTGTTGGCAAGGAATCAGAGAAAACAAAACTGAAAGCAGGATCTCAGAGAGGTATGGGCACCCCCATTTTCACCACAGCACCATTCACGATAGCCAAGATGTGGCCATAGCCTACATCAGTGGAGGAATGGATACAGGAAATGTGGTTCATGCGTTAATTCTGTGCAGATGATCAACTGTGTGGGGGTGGGGGTCAGATAAACTTCAGCGTAAAAATATAATGGGGCTACCAGCCATTGACTGCGGCCCAGAACTGAGGATAAATTATTGTAGTGTAGACCAAGTGAGTGGCTAGGCAGACTTGAGTACGTTACACAACCAACAAATCGATAATGACTTCAACATTGACTCCTCTCAAACTTGGAGTACTAGATTTTGCTTCATTCACTAGAAGAAGATAGGAGATTTCAAACTATGTTACATATATTGACAGATGGTTGTATTTACAATGGCAGAATTTTCCAATATTTAAGTAATCTCTACCCCCAACATGGGTCTCAAAGTCATGACCCTGAGGTCAAGAGTCACGTGCCGTTCCCACTGAGCCAGCCTGGCACCCCTATTAAATACCCTTTGGGGGCACCTGGGTGCCTTACTCGGTTGAACGTCCAACTCTTGACTTCAGCTCGGGTCATGATCTCATGGTTTGTGAGTTCGAATCCCACATCAGGCTCTGTACTGTCAGTGGGGAGTCTGCTTAGGATTTCTCTCTCTCTCTCTCTCTCTCTCTGCCCCTCCCCTGCTTGGGCTCTCTCTCTCAAAATAAATAAAAATAAACTGGAAGGAAGGAAGGAAGGAAGGAAGGAAGGAAGGAAGGAAGGGAGGGAGGGAAGGAGGGAAGGAAGGAAGGGAAGGAGAGAAGGTAGGAAGGAAGGAAGGAAGGAAGGAAGGAAGGAAGGAAAAAATACTCTTTGAATTCCCTGTAAACTTTATAACCTTTTAAATACTTAAAAATATATTTCCTGTGATTATGTAAAGGACTCCGTTCACTGTGTTATTTTAGTTTTGTTGATCAGATTTTAGTCTTAGAAAAAGATCAAAAGACAGCGTAATGTTTTAAAGCCAATTTCTTTCACCAACCTTTGAAATAAGAACCACGTAAACTCCTGTTTAATATTTACAATTAATTCATGGCATTCATGCATCTCCTGCTTTTCTGTATGAGCCCAAATGTCCATCAACTGACGAATGGATAAAGAAGATGTGGTTTATATATACAATTGAATACTACTTGGCAATGAGAACGAAATCTGGGCATTTGCAGCAACATGGATGGATCTGGAGGGTATTATGCTGAGTGAAATAAGTCAGACAGAGAAAGACAGATATCATGTGTTTTCACTCATGTGGAACTTGAGAAACTTAACAGAAGACCATGGGGGGAAGGGAAGGGGAAAAAAAAGTTTCAAACAGAGAGGGAGGCAAACCATAAGAGACTTAAATACAGAGAACAAATTAGGGTTGATGGGGACTGGGGGAGAGGGGAAAATGGGTGATGGGCATTGAGGGCACCTGTTGGGATGAGCACTGGGTTTTTTATTTAATGGATGAATCATGGAAATTTATCCCGAAACCGAGAGCACACCGTATACACTGTATGTTAGCTAACTCGACAATAAGTTATATTAAAAATAAAAATAATAAAAAAGTAAATTTGACTTAAAAAAAAAAGGGTGGAAAACATTCCATAACCACCTAGCATCCAGACATTCTTCAGCAAGGACTGAAAGTGGTCCCTCTCAAATTGAAGGCAGCAAATGCCGTACAAAGAGTTTGGGAGACGTGGGGGCTTCAGATAATTCAGGAAAGGACACGCGTGGCATTTTATCCGACAGGAGAAACGCACCGGGTTGGAACGTGCTGAGAGAGAGTGGTATCAGACAGGCCATCCGTTAGAGCTTGGATCGGGGAGACCTGCTCCCAGCCATCACATCTGGAGCGGAGATAAAGTGACTTTCTGGAGTGTGCATTGCATCATGCTGCTAGTGAGGCGGGAACTGGTGCAAAGTCCCGAGCCGATGAGAGGGGCTACGATGTGGAGTAATCTTGGGTTAGACTTGTTCATCTCAGGCTCGATTCCAGGTACTTCTGTGGGTTAATCTACTAAATCTTCACTATTCATCTGTCAGATAGATGTTGTGATGGTCCTGTTACAGAAGAGGAAACAGGTCCAGAGAACCGGATGTAAATATGTTGCTTTATGCTTTTAGATAGATGTAGTGACCTCTCGGTTACAAAAATAAGTAACAGAGGGCACCTGCTGGGCTCAATCAGTAGAGCATGTGACTCTTAATCTCAGGGTTGTAAGTTTGAGCTCCATGTTAGGTGTAGAGAGTACTTAAAATATTGGGGTGCCTGGGTGGCTCAGTCAGTTGAGCGTCCGACTTCGGCTCAGGTCATGATCTCGCAGTCCGTGAGTTCAAGCCCTGCGTCAGGCTCTGTGCTGACAGCTCGGAGCCTGGAGCCTGCTTCCGATTCTGTGTCTCCCTCTCTCTCTATGCCCCCCACCCCCCCGCACTGATGCTCTGTCTCTCTCTCTGTGTCAAAAATAAATTAAAAAAAATTTTTTTAAATAAATAAAATAAAATCTTAAAAAAATAAAATCAGTAAATGGATAGATTTTCATGATCTCTGTATATGACCACACATGCTATCCTATTGTACACCTCTGGGAGCCACATTAACACACTGCAGTGGGAAGAGTGCTTCCTAAATCTAAATTTGTGCAGTGCACAACCCCGACCACAGTATGTACCAGTATTGGCTAGATTGTGACATCGTATAATTAGATGGATATACAAGTCTGTGACAGCACTTTTTGACTCGCCTAGCAAGGAACACAGAAGAACTGTGTGTCAATTAAAGCCATGTGTCGAATCCATGAGCTAGCCTGCAGACTTGAGATCTTTGCACTGTGAAAGAAGCAATCTGAGCTTGCCCATCGTGAAAATGCAGTTCAAATTTATGATTGATTGATTGATTGCATTCAAACAAACAGGCACCTGGTCTTGTGCTTGTCCGTTTGCTGTTGTACAGCCCCGTCTTCCTTGGATTTGCTACCAGTGTTGCTTTACTGACCCAGATGTGCAGGTCGTACAAGATGGCATGTTCATTTTGGATAGCTCGTGTGGTTCTGCAAAGGAAGAATTCTTACATTCTGCAAAATACTTCATTGCTCAATTTTAGACCATGCGTGCTACGGTATCCTGCAAAGTTTTGGATGCTGGAATATTTGAGGCTTCATCGGGCTTAGAAGGATATTTTAAGTAGTTGGAAGAGAGGAAAAATGAGGTGGCTTTCGGGCCAGTGTAAAACAAAACAAAACAAAGAAAGCAACAGAAATCAGTGTTTAGGTTGGTGGTATCTTCAGCATTATACACGTCTGCTAAGCTTTCCTGAGTGGCTTTTAGGAAGGCACATTATTGTGGGATAACATCTTACATCACACGGAAACTCAGTAACTATTCTGCAAGTTCAATTCTTTTGCTTTAACAACAACAAACACTACATGTGAATGCCATCCTCCGTGTATTTAAAATGTTCAGTCCTGTTTGTTTGTTTGTTTGTTTGTTTTTTGTTCAGTTCTGTTTGTGTGTTTACAATTTTGGACAGTGCATTTAAAGTAAAAAGTGGAGTTGGAACACTGATGTCTGTTTGCATCCTGCTATTAGCCTTTGAATGCGAGGAAACCATCTTTCAACCTTTTATGGTTTGAATTAAGTGTGCCCTTCTTTTCCCCACCCTAGTAATGTTTAAGTGAATTCTCGTGCTAACAAAAATTATATGGTGCTATTATGTTCCATGGCAAGTTAAAGGGCATCGTGTGTTCGGGAAAGACCAAACAGCAAGGCAGTGTTAAAGACTGTCCAGGTCGATACATGGTTCTTCCCCTGGATAGTTGTTTACGTTCAACAGTGACGACCGTTAGAATCACGAAGCCACAAACGAGGCAACGGGTTGTATGTTACGTTGGGAGAAAGGGGGCGGGAGGCCGGTCAGAGATGGGTGTGCAGTATGGAGGCTTAATCATCCCCACTTGTGTTTGTGGAGCCGTTCTCTTTGGAGATGATGACGTGCCATTGGCCGTCATGTGGCAATTACCCAGTAAGATTCCATTTGCAGTGATCTTAGATAATGCACAGGAAAGCGCTTGATTAATGCTTGTGTCCAAACAACTATTTAGCTCCAGGGCTGGCAGAAAAGCCAGAATTTAAGCTCCACCCCTCACTGTCTTGTATGTCTAAAACGCACAGGCACCGAGTGTCAGCTCATCACTTACCATGCGTTGAAAGTACATATTTCTCTGCAGAAGAGGGTCTCTGTGCTCTCTGCTTCTCACACGTTTTGGAGAAAGACAAGAAATCCCTCCTGACGGGGCAGACATTTGTTCGAGGAAATGGCAGTGCTCTTGGATTATCTTCTGATGAGATCTGGCCATGAGCGGTGTCCCTATCAGCTACATGGCATGTTGGCCTTTCTAGAAATTAATGGCAATGACAAGATTGTCTTTACTGCCACCCAGGCAGCCATGTAAATGCACACTCTGTGAGGACCGTTGATAATTACCATCGCCCATCCATTGTGAAACTTTCTCTAATGCACAGACCTAGCCCGTCCACTTCTGTATTCTGTTGTTTATCCGGACTGACCCCCTTTGCAATATGACCACAGGAAGTTGCATACTATAGAAGGAAAAAGATTTGACCCAGCCGATGCATGTTAGCCCAAATCACTAATTTTGAGGACTATCAACAGAAAATAATTCAGTCTTTATAACACGAGGGAGTCTAGTACCTGACAAGGCAGGATGGTGAAGACAGTGGCAGCAGAAGTTTCAAGGCATCATTATGATTAACCATGAATATTTTCTATGACACATTTTAATTATCCTATTAAGAGACCATTACGCAATGAGAAAATGTTTCAGAAGTACCATATTAAGACCTGTTTTGCTGTCTTTCCTACTGTTTTAATTGGAGTACGTAAAGGACAAACACAAACTGAAATAGTACTCTAAACCATTTCCTATTTGGTCAGTGAATATTTTCCTCAGCCGTAAAGCATGGATTTGCCAGTGCAGGGAGGTAATCTCATTGCCCTAGATTTTCCTTTATCTATCTTGGCACAGAAATGGAGAGTTTTTTCCAGCACGCACTGAGTTTTCTGACTACTTTGTGGTTCATTTTAGCTGCCAATACCTCAGGTGTTACAAAGCAAGATGTCTTCATCAAACACTAAAATATGACATGAACTTCTACAGCACACTCTGTGGCTTTTGTGTGTTTACATTAAATGTGATATTAGTAAAGATTGTTTGTAATTTTCATGGGATGGCATGGTGTTTACGCCGAAAACATGTTTCCCATCTGCCCATCGAAGCCTCCGCGATTTGGAACGATAGCTTGGAATACAGTAACGTCATCGTGTTTCATGAGGGAGGCACAGATGGAAATTTAAATTTTAAAATCTTTAAAGCCTCCTCTCTGCTTTTCCGGACTGGAAGACAAGATAGAAAGTGTACATTGCTGAGCATAATAACAATGTATGGTGGGAAATTTCAAACAGAAAGTAGAAAGACTATACTATGGAACCTTCTGTGACCTCATCTTCAGAAATTATCACCATTGTGTCATTCGTCAAACACAATTGTGTTACGGTATTTTAAAGCTTGACCTCTTCATGGGGCACCTGGGTTGGCTCAATTGGTTGAGTGTCCAACTTCAGCTCAGGTCGTGATCTCATGCTTCGTGGGTTCAAGCCTCGCGTCAGGCTCTGTGCCGACAGCTCAGAGCCTGGAACCTGCTTCGGATTCTGTGTCTCCCTCTCTCTCTGCCCCTCCCCTACTCATGTGCTCACTCACACACTCTCTCTCTCTCTCTGTCAAAATAAATAATCGTTTAAAACTTTTTAAAAAAAAATTTAGCATCTTCATTGATAAGCACAACATAAACATTTTAGTGTTTCAAGATACACTGCACAAATCACTGTGATATTTGTCTCCAGAGTGTATGTATTTGCATACGCCTCTTTTGTGTGATCCAGTGACTTCTACATTGGAAAAATTCTTCATAGATGAGGGTTCTAACATGATGTTTCAAAGAGGCACACACATTTTTGGAGTTCTCTGGCTCTATTACAAGTAATGTTTCCCTAAGAATCATAATGATCTGGGGAGCCTGGGTGGCTCAGTCGGTTAAGCATACGACTCTTGATTTCGGTTCAGGTCATGATCTCACGGTTTGGGAATTCAAACTCCAGTGCAGAGCCTGCTTGGGATTCTCTCTCTCTCTCCCTCTCTCTCTGCCCTTCCCCCACTCACATTACTTCTCTCTCTCTCTCTCTCTGTCTCTCCCCTCTCAAAATAAATAACCTTTTTTTAAAAAAAAGAATCATAATGCTCTAAATTTA
Source organism: Prionailurus viverrinus (assembly GCF_022837055.1). Taxonomy (NCBI): domain Eukaryota; kingdom Metazoa; phylum Chordata; class Mammalia; order Carnivora; family Felidae; genus Prionailurus; species Prionailurus viverrinus. The sequence goes on from NC_062579.1 coordinate 1,384,948, forward strand.
TATATCCAACACATTTGATTTCTCATTAAATGACTGTTTTTATGTTTTTTGGATCCACTTACCCCTTTAGTGGACAACTTCTTATCTTTCTTTTGGGCTACTTTGAAATAAACTGAATATCTCATGAGATATTCTGTAATAGCACATTCCAAACATTTTCTGGGTCCCAAATTCCAAATGATATATTGGTATATTTGTAAAGTGAAGTTTTTAGCAATAAAAAAATAAAAATGCAAATTTAACTAGCTCTAGGAATAAAAATACCAGAGCCACAAAGCAAAAATTATTTTTTTTTTTCTTGGCAGATAACAGATTCAAGATAGTTTTGACTCGTGTTTGAAGATAATAACAGGAATAGGGCCTTGGACTAATTAAAATCATCCCAAATGATATATAACATAATTCAACTTTCAGTTATCTGAGAGATCACATCCTTGAGGTTTGGCAATAATTAAACTTTAGTAATACAATTAAAACTTTAAAACGGGATTTAACAATTTGTATGTCTTTGCTATACCCCACCAATCAAATTGATTGGTTCATTATTTTCTTATTGTCTGAGCTGTTTTTGCATTTGGGGGATTTAAAGACATGAAGTGCAAAGTGGAATCCATCTAAACTAGCATCCAGAACTGACTCACTTCCTGAACTGCTAGACAAATCACAGAAGGACTCAACTTTATACAGATTGTTAATACCAGAACTGTATCATTTGACGGCTTAAAAAAGTAAAATTTCTTAGGTATATATGATGTGGTTAATGTGTGTAAACAGTTCCATGCGTTTGAGTGGGTGGCGTTCAGTCGATCTGATTCAGAATAGACCTATACTTGCATGGGATGATCTTGGTTATTGTCAGCTTCTTGGTTTTGAGGCAGTTTGGTAATGATTTTGGGTCATCAGCCCCTTGATGCTAGTGCCTCATATGTGTAAGTCCGTGTAATAGAAAACCATAGTTGTAGACCTTCAAAGAAGAGTACCACTCTGGCCCAGGCTTTGGCTCTGGGAAATGGTCATGTATTAGTTAGGTATGTCCACAGTAATGCTGTGTAACAACCCCTAACTCAATGGCATGAAAATATGCATTTATTACTCTGCACACTTGTCTGCAGTTTATCTGGTGTGGCTGTGCTCTTTCTATTATATTCGGGGACCCAGAGGTAGAGGACAAAAGCCCAAAAAGGTCAAGCAGAAATGCATGCTACTCTTCAGATCTATGCCTGTAACGGTCATTCCTGTCCACATTTGTTTGGCCACAGCATGTGGCAGAGAAGTCTGTGCCTCCCATAGATGTTGAGGGGACTATGTTAGATAGTTTTCATGACTGTGTAATGAATTACCACAAAATTAGCAGCATAGAATAATACGCATTTGTTGTCCGACAGGTCCATAAGCCTCAGTCCGGCACAACTTAGCTGGCTTGTCTGCTGTAGATCTCACCACACTGCAATCGTGGTGTCAGCTAAGATTGACTGTAGTTCTCCCCGGGGGTTGGCGTCCTCTTCCAATCTCAGTGGTTATTCACAGAATTAACTTCCTTCTCTCACTTGCTGCATAGACTTCTCCATGTTTAAAACCAGCAACAGCAGGTGAAGTTCTCTGCCATTTTGTTCTGGTCAGCGCCTCAGTGGATTGGATGGGGTCCACCCACACTGGGGAGAACAATCAGCTTTGCCCAGTCCACTGATTCAGACGCTAATCTCATCCGGAAACACCTGCAGAGACACACCCTCAACATGACATTTAGCTGAATATCTGGGCACCTCATAGACCAGCCAAGTTGACACGTAAAATTAACCATCACAGAACATGCCAGCAGCTCATGAGCATTGTTGAAACACTCGGGAGAGATGGGGCTGGAGGAAGGCAGGGACCGTGGTGTGAAATGTCTCCATGGAGATCTTCACCTGTATTTTAAACATTTGGGACACCTTTGGAGGATTTGAAGCAGGAGAGAGGGCTGATCACATTTGAAAGATCATTCTTAGCACATGGCAGAGAAGAACAGAGCGGTGTTTTGGGGGCTGGCGGTGGGGGGGGGGGGGAGAAGTTGAGGGCTCACTATGTAGATGGCCATTTCTGTAGTGCAATTGAGAGGTGATGGGGGCCTGGCCTTGGGTGAAGCCCTGTAGAATGTGAAAGACGGACAAATGCAAGAGTTCTTTAGAAGGTGACGTGGACAGGAGTTGACAGTGGACCAGATATAGAAGATGAGGCAAACGAAAGGATGTTCCCTAGTAGGGGACCCAGGACAGTTGTAAAGATCTTACATATGTTCTGGGGCAGGGATTCCTAGTTGTAACCTCCAGATTGCCAGGGTGTCTATGAGCTCTCCATAGAGATGTTTATCTCGTGTTACCATTTTACTATTATAAGAAAAGCAAACAGACAAAATTACCTAAACCCTTCTGGGTGATGTGGGCAGCTGCATCATGACTGAGTACTGCCATGTTATTTCAGAGTCTCCCTTGGAATTTGTGTGAACAGTTCTATTAGTGTCGCATGGGGACCACATTATTTCACAGTAAGCTGCTGGAGCAAAGGTGTGGTGATAGTCCAATAGCAAAAGTTTCGAGGGACTGGTGTCACAACCTGACCCACAGTGACAGAGAACCCAGAAGACCCATACATCAGAAATCAGCGTTAGGAGCAGGAAGGATTCTTCCTTGCAGTGGTATGTACTAACATTACCTTAAAAGATATTAGCTCTCAGGACATGGCAGGAAGCCACAGAACGTATCTTGAGGCTACACAGTGAGGGGCAGTGAAGCCAGGAAGGGACCCACACAGCAGGGACACCTAAGCTTCCAGTGGGAATGTTTCTGCCCACTGCTTGGTGTCTGTGACACTCGACATGGGTTCTAGAAGCAAACCCACATACCCTTCCCAACATAAGCAACACTCCTAGTAAATTGGGGCTGCCTTAGAGCTCCCTGAGCCCCTCCAAGTGTGTGTGATTGGTGGAACCAGGTCATTGGCTCTGTCTCTTCAGGTTTGTGCTCAAATGTGGCCCGGTCAGAGAGCCCTGTCCTGACTTAGCTGTGTTTTCTCGTCACTGGGGCGGTGGCACCTTCATAGCTCTGGTCAGCACCCGGTTGTCGGTGGTGGCTTGTAATCCCTCCTGTCCCCAGCTGCGTTGCCAGCTCTGTGTGATCCAAGACTTCCTGTGCTGTGGTCACTGCTGATTGCCAATGCGAAGCACAGAGTAGAGCCTAGAAGATAGTCAGGCAGTGCACTAAATCGGCCCAGTTAATGTAAAACAAATCCAGGAACGCCCAGCTGGCCCAGTAAAGCACGCTACTCTTTCTGTTTGTTATTTTTAAAAAATTCTTATTATTTTTTTTCTTTTAAGAGAGAAGGAGGAGGTGGAAGGGCAGAGAGAGAGGGAGAGAGAATCCCAAGCAGGCTCCACACTGTCAGTGCAAAACCTGACACAGGGCTTGAACCCATGAACCACGAGACCATGAGCCCAAAGCGAGAGTCGGATGCTTCACTGACTGAGCCACCCAGGAGCCCCTAGAGTATGCAACTCTTGATCTCAGGGTGGTGAGTCCGAGTCCCATGTTGGGTGTAGAGATGACTTAAAAATAAAGTCTTAAGAAAAGAAATCCATGAATTAGCAAAATGAAAGAGTGAGAGCAGGAATATAAATGTGCATAGAGGGTAGCTGGTACCCCTGTAATCATCTCCAGGATCTAAAGGAGGGCTTCTGTGGAAAAGAGGGATGTGGGCGGTTGTATCAGTGTGGAGCTGAGGGTCACAGAGAATAGATACCATCTCGATTCCCCTTCTCTTGGTGTGGTCCTTGATGGGATCTCCCTCTGTCTCAGAGATTACCAAAGAGAATATGACGAACAATTATGGGGACAGTAATTGCTTGGCTACAGGGGGAGCTCTAGGGACGCAGACATTTGAGGGCTGCATGGAAGGAGTGAGCTGAACAAGACCCATGAAGAAACACCCCGGAAGAGAAGGATAACACCTCTCTTAGGTTGGCTGATCTTTTGGGAGGGCTCAAGACCCCCACGGCTTCCCTCGCCCCATCTGGAGCAAGCAGACCACAGAGAAGCGAGCTGAATACACGAGGTGAACTTTGGGTCTTTCATCATTTGCCTAAGCCATGATTACTGCAGATATTGTTGGGATCCGGGGCTCTGATTATTGCAGATAGTAGTTGCGATCTAGGGCTTTGCACTAGTGGCAGAGGTAGAAATTAGATATGACTTACACAACACTGAAGTGTATTTCTCTGCACGTGTGAAATGTGCACTGGTATTTGGGCGCCTTCCTATTAAGACGTTTTTTTGTCAGGGGTTCATACTGCCTCCATCTTGTTCTTTGGTCATCCTCAGGGTGCTGCTTTCCAAGGCGGTTCACAAACATGCGATATTACACTCACTGGGGAAAGGAAGATGAGGAAAGTGGGAAGCATCCCCATTCTGTCTAGGACCTTACTGTAGAAGCTGGACAGTGTGTGGCTCTTACCGCTCATTGGCTAGAACAGTGTCACATGACCAAGCTGAGCCACAGAGGAGTCTGGGAAATGTAGTCCTTAGCAGGGGGCTTCAGGCTCAGGTGATTCCATAATTATGGAAGGAGTCCAGACTAGACACAGATGGCCCAAGGGCAGTTGAGACTTACACCCCAGTGTGTTATCACTCTTGCTTACGTTATGTCATTTTACTCTCACGCTGTTTCCAGGAGGGAGGAAGCATCTTCTCAATTTATGAGAAAAAGGAGCTTCTCTCGAGCGAAGTCGTTTTCAGTAGGTGGAGACAGCAGTAAAGCAATTCTAGGCAGAAGGCAGCAAAAGAGCCAAGGAAGGGAGGGTGAAATGTTGTTCTGCATTCTAGCGATGGCAAGCCCCCAAACGGTCCTGTGTTTGTGTGGGTGTGTTTGTGTGTGAATTCATGTGTGTGTGTGTAAGTACCTGCATGTGTGTCTGAATTTGTGGGCATGTGTGCGTGTCCATGTTTGAGGACCCACTAACTTTTTGTTTGTTTTTTCTTAATGTTTATTTATTTTGAGAGGGAGAGAGTGCATGAGAGAGCAGGTGTGGGTAGAGGCAGAGAGAGGGAGACGAAGAATCCCAAGCAGGGTCCGCACTGTCAGCACAGAGCCCGATGTGGGGCTCGAACCCGCGGACCATGTGATCGTGACCTGAGCTGAGAGCGAGAATCAGAGGCTTAACCGAGTGAGCCCCCCAGGCGCCCCTTGAGGATGCGTTTGTAGGTGTTCGTCGTGAGGCCTGAGATAGAGGTATGGTCGAAGAGGCAAGCCCTGAAAGGTTTTAAGGAGAGCGGCTGGAATGTTTCTCAGAAATTAAACAGTAGCAGCTGCTACACGTCCGTGCCGCGTCCCTGGCACCTTCAGAGCCCACACGGGTCAGGCAAGGCTAGGGGGTGATGGACCCACAAGTCCCAGGTTTTGTCTCTGTAGGAGGTCAGTCACGATGCCACAGTCTAGGCAAGTGACAATCAGAGCTGTTTGACGGGAAGGGCTAAAACACCTGCCTCTCTGCAATATTGTGCAAAACCCAGAAGTGCTTCCTCAAGTCTCCGCGAGTTGTGCTTTTGTGCTTCGGAGAAGAAATGTATAGAAGGCTTGGGACCTTTTTCCGAAGGGAAAGCGTCATTTTGTTTTTTACAAGTGGCTCCCTTGTCTCCCGGTACGGAGGAGGAAAGGACCCTGGTACGCAGGTGCTCAGCTCTGCTCTCTTCCTTTGCCTCACTGCCCCTCTCCCACCCACTCCACTCTGCACCAGGCGTCTTCGCAAAAGCCTCCAATGTCATGTCGCAGGCAAATTGAAGTCACATCAGGATTATGAATGAATGCAAACAGTAGCAGATGCAATAAAGCGGTGACTGTCTCGAGATATGACATTGACGCCAACCTGTATTTCTTTGAGGAGAGACGGCTGTTCCTCCTTTCTCCTTATTGACTCTGAGGTGCCATATAAAACTCTCCACAATCAAGTAAATACTGCCAGTACAGGGAGGGAAGGTGCTATAAATCCCATGCGTGACCGCCTGTACTAGATGGATTTCAGGGTAACAAGTCCGTCTAGAACTCTCTTCTAGAGCGACCCCTGCCCCCAAGCCCCTGCTTCTGAACTAGGTAATCCCTATCTCAGCTCACTGCAGTGTCCCCCAGACATACACACAAGCAGCTTGGGATAGATAATGAATGCATTTACTGACTGATAAAAAACATATCCTCTTGTGGAGTTGGCAGGGGAGGGCGGCAGTGGGGGCCAATTTCTTACCAGGAATTCTTATCAGAAACCAGGCATCTGTCTGGAAGATGTCCAGCCAAGACACCGTGATGAGAGTCTTATCTCCGGGTGACGTTGGAGCCACCATCTAGTGACTGGAGTCTTGGAGAGAAGCCAGGGACATGGGGGGAGGTGATAGGGAGAGAGGCAGGGTGAAGCAGTTGAGAGCAGAGAGGTGGAGAAGCAGGAAAGCTCACCGTGAGAGCGAGAACGAGAGAGAGGAGGAGATATCTTTTCTGCAAAAATATGTCTCCACGTCCGGATCTCCTGGTGGTTGGCAATACTTGGCTTCCTTTCTGTACACTTCACGAGCTTTCCATGAGCTCTGACGATAACATCCAGTGCCTCGCAAACCAGAGTTCTCTCAGGAGGACCTCTGATAGTTACATAAAAACACAAGCACTGGGGCTCCTGGGTGGCTCAGTCGGTTGAGCGTCCAACTTCAGCTCGGGTCATGATCTCGCGGTTTGTGGGTTCCAGCCCCGCATTGGGCTCTGGGCTGACAGCTCGAAGCCTGGAGCCTGCTTCGGATTCTGTGTCTCCCTCTCTCTCTGACCCTCCCCCGTTCACGCCCTGTCTCTCTCAAAAATAAATACCGAAAAAAGTCACTTTAAATCAAAAGTAGGTCGTATTTATTGCCTGTGTACCTGCTGCCGGGCGGCGGTTATACGTCCTGACTCTGTTATTTCTCAGAAAACGTGTGTGAGGTCTTTTATCCGCATTTTCCAGGTGTGGACGCGGAGACTTGGAAAGGGCAGCCCCCTGCCCCAAGCCTCCAGGCGAGGAAGGGTCACAAAGGCAATGGGCACTTGGCACTGTGACTCAGATGTCGTGCCCTAAGATTCTGCGTGAGCCGTCTGTGTGAGAAGCTCACGGGAATGTGTTGAGTGGCCCTGTTACACGGAAGGAAATGCGGACTTTATCCATGGTGTGTTTTATGTGTTCCTGAGTTGTCCTGGAACAGCCATCGGACTGGCATTTCATGAAGCATCACGCGGGTCTCCAGCCAAGGCTTTCCAGGGATGGGGCTGACGACCGCTCTTGGAGAGGGATGAGGCACAGGGCAGAACTGAGAAAGAGCTGCGACACTGCAGCCCTGCGAGGGGCACTGACCTGTGACCAACCAGGAATGCTGTCCGGCCCACCGCGGCACAGCAGGGAGCGCAGGGGGACTGATGAGGCCAGAGTGCCAGGGGCAGAACCCTTACAGCACTCATCCCGCATCCGCATCTCTGGGCATCCCGCTGCCCCGGACAAGCCCTCCCTGTCCCTATTGCTGTCTCACACTGTTGCGCAGAACGTGCACTTGCGAACTACCAAACCTACTTTTCTTTTTGTTTTTTTTTTAAGTTTTATTTATTTATTTTGAGAGGGACAGCCCAAGTAGGGGAGGGGCAGAGAGAGAGAGAAAGAGAATCCCAAGCAGGATCCACACTACCAGTGCAGAGCCTACTGCGGGGCTCGAATTTATGAACCGTGAGATCATGAGCTGAAAGCAAGAGTCAGATGCCTCACTGACTGAGCCACCCAGGCAGCCCCCAAACCTGCCGTCAAAAGTCCTTGGTCCCTGGGGGTGCCTGGCTGGATCAGTCGCGGGAGCATGCCGATGTTGACCTCCGGGTTGTGAGTTCAAGCCCCAGGTTGGATGGAGAGATGACTAACACAAATGAGGTAACTAACTAACTAACTAACTAACTAACTAACTAAAAGTCCTTGGTCCCTGGCGTGTGGCCGGGCACCCAGGCCCTCTCCTGTAGTGTGAACGTGCAGACACGTATCATCGTGGAGGGTTTTGCATACACACCAACAAACTCGTGAGTCCGCGTGTTTGCAGTATGACCTGATGGTCATTTCCGAACAATCTTTGGCCATCCACGATAACCCAGCAATGTTGGCCGCCCTCTGGTAGACTTTGTGTCCTTTCTGCAAGACCTGCCCCATTGCCCACGGCAGCTGCTGACACATGGTCCCCGTTCAGATGTTCACGTCTCTAGCCCTGTGCCCTTCCCCCGGGTCTGCTCTGGACTCCAGAGATCAGACGCTTGTGGGAGGTACACCTGCCACGCTGAGCTCTTAAGTACTCCAGTCTACTCACTGCCGTTTGTCTAGGACCCTGACCATCTGAATGTTGTTTCTGATAAATTCAGCCTCTCTTCCTTGCCACCAGATTTCCCTGCCCTCGAGATTCCCTTCAGGCACTTTCTTTGTGCACTGACACTGCCTCCCGCTCTCTGTGGCCACCACAAAACCTGATTTTCCAGCATTTCTCCCTCACCTGGGCCCCTGCTCCCTTGGTATTCAGGGAAGGGATTTCTGTCCTCACCTGTCTCTTAGACCCGCTCCTGGCTGGCCCTCCTTGCCCTTAGAAGTGACTTCTAGCCCCCTGAAGTTGCAGTCCCTGTTATAAATTCCTCCCCAGACGCTTGAAACACAGCACGCCCCAAACAGAATTAAGGAACCTCCCCTTTGGTGTCAAAAACCAAACACAAAAAAACCCACGCAGCCCCCCTCTTTCTCTTGTTTAATTGCACTCGCCTCCTCTGACTCATGCAGCCTAAAATACCGAAGTCTTGTCGTGTCTTATCTAGGTTACTTCTGATTGATCATCTTTCCTAGGGCTTCTGGACCAGCCTAATCTGTTCTACAGATAAGTGCTACCATTGTCTTTCTTGGTGTGCGTTCCCCAACCAATCTTCCTGTCTCTGTTTGCTCTTCTCTTCATATTTATTATGTTGTAGCCACATCAGATAACTTGCCATTTCCTCTTTTTGGTCATGGCCATACATCTGGGGTCATGCTCACAGACCCTGCTGCCACGATTGACTTTTCTCCTTTCCCTCCCCTGTCGCCGCCGCCCCCCCCCCCCCCCGCCGCCATCGATTACAGCCTTAGTTTTCTATTGCTGCCATAAAAAAAAAATCACAAAGTTAGCATAAGACACCCCACCTTTATTATCTCACAGGTAGGTCAGAAGATTTGTGGGGTGATCGTTGGTTTGTTTCTCTGCTTTGGGTTTCGTAAGGCTAAAATCAAGATGGTGGATGGCCTGAGATCTTGTCTGGAGACTCTGAGGAAGAATCTGCTTACAAACTCATCCAGGTGGTTGGCAGAATTCAGTTCCGTCCAGATGCAGGACTATCCATCCTGTTGTCCCTGGCTGGCTTAGCCAGCAGCCATTCTCATCTCTTCAGGGTCACACTTGTCTCTTGCCACGTGGCCTCTCTGTCTCCAGACAAGTAGCAGGTGCCGAGACTTTCCATGCTTCACATCTCTCTGACTTCTTTCTGTGGCACTTCTATTCCGGTGAGAAAAAAAATTATCTGCTTTTTAAGGTTCATGTGATGGGATTGGGCCAATCTGTATAATTCAGAATTATCTCTATATGTCAGGGTCCATAACCTTAATTGCATTTTAAGATGCAATTATCATGTAACTTCACATATGCACAAATTCAAGGGATTAGGGTGTAGACATCTTTGGGGAGGCATGCTCCTTACACAGAAGCCTGTTGATTTTTTTTAAATTTTTTTTTCAACATTTATTTATTTTTGGGACAGAGAGAGACAGAGCATGAACGGGGGAGGGGCAGAGAGAGAGGGAGACACAGAATCGGAAACAGGCTCCAGGCTCTGAGCCATCAGCCCAGAGCCCGACGCGGGGCTCGAACTCACGGACCGCGAGATCATGACCTGGCTGAAGTCGGACGCTTAACCGACTGCGCCACCCAGGCGCCCCGAGAAGCCTGTTGATTTTTCAAACCACAAACTCTGTCTCTATAAAGCAACTTTTGTTTGGCTGCTTCCTTCCAGGTATTGCCCTCACACTGTGTTTATTAATGCTCTCCTAATGCATTATCTTACTTTATGCATGATTTTGTTATAGGGGTTTGTTTACAAGAGGGCCTCCCACCGTCAGTGATAAATGGCATGAGCTCAGAAAATGCACCCTGATCACCTTGATTCTCTTGGGGAACATCCAGCCCAGTGTCTTACATGCATTTGTCAAATAAAACAAATATATTTGTAAGAATTTGGTGAATGTTTATGAAACACTTGATATGTTTGAGGCGCTGTGACCTCCAGATCAGGAGCCATCTGAAGGCATCAATTAATACAAAGAGGGGGCACCTGGAGGGCTCATTTGGTTAAGTGTCTGACTTTGGCTCAGGTCGTGATCCCATGGTTTAGGAGTTTGAGTGCCCCATCGGGCTTGATGTTGACAGCTCAGAGCCTGCTTCTTATCCTCTGTCCCCCCCCCCCCCCCGCCACTCCCCTGCTCACTCTCTCTCTCAAAAATAAATAAATATATTTTTTAAATACAAAGGTAAACACATGATAGGTAGATCTTCCTAGATTTTTCCTTGATTCCTCACATCAAGACACCCTCTGGCTTGCGTGGAAAAAGAAATATTCGCCACACTTGTATTAGTACGTGTTACTGCATAACACAATATCACAAACTCAGAGGCTTAAAATGACATGGGTTGATGATCTCACAGTCACTGTGGATCAGGCATGCAAGGCACAGTTTAAATGGGTCCCCAGTTCCGGGTCTGTCACACGACCGCCATCAGTGCATCAGCACAGGCTGGGTCTTATCTGAAGGTGTGACCAGGGAAAGGTTCACCTCTAAGCACAGGGTTGTTGGAAGATTCAGTTCCTTTCCAGCTGTTGGCCTCCCTCAGTTCCTCTTCATGTGGGCAACTCCAACTCAGCACCTTCATTCTTGCAAGGGTTGGAGCTGGGAAGACAAGAGAGACCGGAAGCAAGGTAAAGTTACAATCTTTTGTAACCTAATGACAGAAGTGACGCCCCATTTATTTCTTAGGAGCAGGTTTCTAAGTCAGTCCCCACACCAGGCAGGTGGTAACACAGGGGTGTGGGTTATCAGGAGGCGGGATCATCGGGGGTCATTGAAGGGTCTGCCTGCCACATCCGTCCTTACAGAGATGGGAGGGGGGGGTTGAACCACATGAAATCACTCAGCAGGCTGAAGAACTGATACACTGGGAGGAGAGAACAGTGGCAGCTGATAATGGAGCTGGGTGATGGATAAGTTACATGCGGGGATTGCTGCCTCAAGGAAGGTGACTTTGTAGATGGAGAGGAAACGAATGGAAGCCTAAGACCAGAGTTCATAGCCTTAAAGTAAATAATCGAGGTATAGTCTAGCAGTTAACAACCCTGCCTGCCCACTGCTGGGTTCAGGGAAGCACGATAGGGCACCTCGCCGCATGGAGAAACCAGGATGCTTCTAGGTGAGTGGTTCTCAAGTGGTTTGGTCTCAGAACATCTTTTTGATCTTGAAGATGATGGAGGACTCTGCAGAGATATTATTTATATGGGCTTTAGCTATGATGTTTGCTAAATTAGAAGTTAAAACGCAAACACTTAAGAATACTTACACGTTCATTTAAAAATAACAATAGTGGGGTGCCTGGGTGGCTCAGTCGGTTAAGCGTCCGACTTCAGCTCAGGTCATGATCTCACAGTTTGTGGGTTCGAGCCCCACGTCAGACTCTGCGCCAACAACTCAGAGCCTGGAGCCTGCTTCGGATTCAGTGTCTCCCTTTCTCTCTGCCCCTCACCCGCTCACACTCTGTCTCTCTCTCTGGCTCAAAAACAAATAAACATTAAAAAAATTTTTTAAATAAATAATAAAAGTAACAATAGTAAACCTATAAACATTTTTAAAAATAACTATTTCTAAAATAAAACCAAATGGTGAAATATGTGGCATTACATTTTGTACATTTTTGCAAACTTTTTTAACAACAGATTTTAACAACAGACAGCTGAATTCTCATAGCAGCTAAGGCACTCTGTTGTGATGTATTGTTTTGGTTGGTGCATACTAAGAAAATCTGGCTTCCCACAGTTATGTAGTTGAAAAATAATAGGATAATTAAATAGCTGTGGATATTTCTATCTAGTACTACAGCAAAACTCAACACTGGTAGATTCCGGCAGGTTAAAAAGTGTTATATGAGGGGCGCTTGGGTGACTCAGGCGGTTACGCATCAGACTTGGGCTCAGGTCATGATCTTGCAGTTTGTGAGTTGAGCCCCACATCAGGCTCTGTGCTGACAGGTCAGACCCTGGAGCTTGCTTCATAGTTTGTGTCTCCGTCTCTCTGCCCCTCCCCTGCTCATGCACACGCGCGTGCGCGCGCTCTCTCTCTCTCTCTCTCTCTCTCTCTCTCTCTCTCTCTCAAAAATAAACATTGGGGCGCTTGGGTGGCTCAGTCGGTTGAGCGTCCGACTTCAGCTCAGGTCACAATCTCGCGGTCTGTGAGTTCGAGCCCCGCGTCAGGCTCTGGGCTGATGGCTCAGAGCCTGGAGCCTGCTTCTGATTCTGTGTCTCCCTCTCTCTCTGCCCCTCCCCGTTCATGCTCTGTCTCTCTCTGTCTCAAAAATAAATAAACGTTAAAAAATTTTTTTTTAAATAAATAAAAACATTAAAAACGTTTTAAGTGTTATATGAGCCCATATCAATAAACACTTTGTTCAGTATCACATTAAAATTCATTGTTTTATCTTGTGCTTAACATGCGTATCTTACCCATGCATTTTGTAACATTATGCTTTAGTTCATTCAGAAAATGCTAGTTCACTAAGTGATGTAAGACTTCCAAATATTCACACAGTTTGTTATACAACATCAAAAACTCACATTTATTAACATCACTACCAATTTTGTTAAGAAAGAAGTTAAGTTTTGGGAGGGCATCGAGTTTATGGTGGCGAATAGAAGATTTCTAAAATACTAATTTTGGGGGCACCTAGGTGGCTCAGTCGGTTTAGTGTCTGACTTCGGCTCAGGTCATGATCTCACAGTCTGTGAGTTGGAGCCCCATGTCGGGCTCTGTGCTGACAGCTCAGAGCCTGGAGCCTACTTCAGATTCTGTGTCTCCCTCTCTCCCTGCCCCTCCTCCACTCACTCTGTCTCAAAATAAGTAAACACTAAAAAAAAATTTTTTTTAAATACTAATTTTTCCTGAAATCCTGAATTTTGTCCTCAGCAGCAAATACTTGTCATTTGTTTTCCATGATGTGACAGACTCACTTTGTTCATTTTTGGGTAGATGTCTGCCAAAGAGCCATGTCTGAATTGCCACAGATCATCTGTCACCCATTCCATCACATAAAAATGGTACCAGGCATTTCACATCACTGTACAAACAATGGCATGCTTTCTTTTCTCCCCTGGAGACGACCATCAACCTTCATCCTACCCGAGAAGAACACTGTGTGTACTCCCATGTTATCATGCAGAATACTAAAAAGACCTATATTTCAGATATGTGAAGAATTTGAGAAGATACTTGAGAAAATTTGAGATAGTTGAGAAAATTAGTAATTTGTACAGTTTCATCAACAACATTCTTTTTTTTTTTTAATGTTTATTTTTGAGAGAGAGAGAGAGAGACAGAGTGTGAGCAGGGGAAGGGTAGAGAGAGAGGCGGAGACACAGAATCTGAAGCAAGCTCCAGGCTCTGAGTTGTCGGCACAGAGCCCGATGCAGGGCTGGAACTCGTGAAGATCATACCTGCCCGTCCCTGCTTTTGCTCCCTCAGTACAGCTGTTCACAAGCCAAAAACAGTGAACGGCATTTCCGTATTATTAGGAAGACACATGCGTTCCCAGGGACCCTGTAAAAACGTCTCCCAGACTCCCAGGGGTCCGAGGTTCGCACTCTGGAAACTGCTCAACTAGAATAGAATCTAGGAAGCAGCATCCTTGAGTGAGGCATTAAGGGGTCACGAAAGTCAAGATCTACTTAATTCAGAACTGCTGCACACTTTCCCAACAGCGCTGCGGCTAAAAACTCCACTGGGCATTGTCTTTCTCTCCTATCACTTCCCTGGTCACCAAAACAAAGCAAAGCTCCTCAACCGAGAAAGAAACTCATTACTGGCTATTTCTGTGTTAGCCACAGCCCGGTCTTCGGGGGTCTCCTGGGTTCCCCTTCTTGTTGTTGTTGTTAATTAATTTAACTGTAGTTCATGCACTTGTAGCTTTTACTCATTGTCTTATACCTTCACTCATTTGTGTATTGTTGACTCATTTCCTTGTTGCAAATGCCTGTCTGCTCAGCTAGATTCAGTAGCTCTCTACGGACTGTGTGCCTTTCCTAGTATATAACACTACGCTTTGGAGGATGATACCCTTCAAAGATCTCTGTTGAATAAAGGTAAAGAAATATGTGCCATCTAATCAAAGTACAAAGGAAAGAAAGATCTAGTTCAGTGTGTCAACCCCGTGGAGAATGCAGCTGTCCTTGATGTTAGTAACAACAAGAGTCGACTGGGAAAGAAAACAAATTGAAACCATCTTTTAATTCTGTTCTGCTTGAAGCACACCTTGAACAGGTCATAGACACATATACCACAGGCAACACCACCAATTACAAATAAAGCTGTGCTTGAGACAGACAGGAGTTAAAGTGAAAGTTTATTGACCAACAACGTACCTCTTAAGGCAGGTGTTTTTAATCACCCTTTTGTCACTTGAACTCGCATGAGGGAGCTGTCTTAAAATTTAGCTGTGACTCTCAGCGTTCACTCCCCTGCATCATCCTCATTGTAAAGCTTGTTTTGCATGCTATGGATAGGGGATTTGTATACATTCCTGATTATAGACCATTTCCCGATATTCCCTCTGCACGTCTGATTCCCCACGGTACTCAGACTGCCTTTTGGCCATGAAACACCGACTTGTTTGTCTTCTTTTGAACATGGCATCATTGGGAGAGCCTTGGGATTCCAGTGAGAAGATTGTGACGGTGTTGACGGGTCATGGGGAGGTGCCTGGGCATCTCTCTGAGTCTCCGTTCCCTCTTCTGCAAAATGGGAATAAAAACCTGTACTGGTCAGTAGCGTTGTCAAAGTCAAGAGTCATATGCGTGCTACATTTGGCGTGTCATGTGCAGTGAGTGTAATTGTTGTTTTCATAAGGCCCATTGCATATTGTCACATAACCTCTCTCTCCCCCGCCCACCTGTACCCTGACCCCATTTGCTCAACCTGCCATATGCGTTTCCATCCGCCACCTGGGCTTCAGGCTTGTGAAGGGCATTTCGTCCTGATGAACTTTTCTTGGGAAGAGCTCCTACATGTCTTGGTTCCTTCTTTGCCGACTTTCTGTGCTGTGCGGGTCTGGAACCCTCAGAAAAAGGCAGGTGTGCTAACATGGGTACCGTAACGTGTTCATTTGTCCCATTAATGGTA
This sequence comes from Prionailurus viverrinus, assembly GCF_022837055.1. NCBI lineage: Eukaryota > Metazoa > Chordata > Mammalia > Carnivora > Felidae > Prionailurus > Prionailurus viverrinus. The sequence goes on from NC_062579.1 coordinate 1,400,450, forward strand.
TATCTCCAGTTGCAAGATAAATGGGCCACGATTGGGTGATTCTGCTGAGAATCTGCCTTGAATACTCATTACCGCGGTCTGCTTCAAAACTGTTGGACCCTCCTTGCCTTTTCTTTCTGCACAGCATTGCAACAGGAGATGAAAGAGTTGAGAGGAAGATAGCTTTGGTTGGTTTCTGTAATTCTGATGCATTATTAATTTTCTTCACCAAAAAAAAAAAACCAAAAAAAAACATGTGCATGTCAAGATTGATTGGAATCCTTAATGGATATTTAATTCAAGGATTGTCACACCATGACTTCTACCCAGTAGAACGGATGGTGACAAGGAATAATTCACTGTCTACCATTTATACTAATAGTTACACATGGATATCGCATCTAATGATCTCGACAAGCTGCTTGGTAACTGTATGTCCACACATCCATTTACACTTGTTTTTCCTAATTGAAGTTAATTGTAATGCATATGTGTCAAATAGTTAAACTCCATAACCTTAATTTTAATGAGATATATGAACTCTTTTTCGTATTAATGAACCTGAGTATATTTTTTTCTTCTTTTTAAAAAAAATTTTTTTAACGTTTATTTATTATTGAGAGACAGAGAGAGACAGAGCATGAGCATGGGAGGGGCAGAGAGACAGAGAGACACAGAATCCACAGCAGGCTCCAGGCTCCGAGCTGTCAGCCCAGAGCCTGACGTGGGGCTCGAACCCACAGATCTCGAGATCATGACCTGAGCTGAGGTTGGATGCTCAACTGACTGAGCCACCCAGGTGCCCCTATTTTTTTTTCTTCTTCTAAAGGCATCCACTGATGTGCCTTTTAATGACCATGGGTTCTTCCTATGCTAGGTTTTCAAATTTCTCAGAAATAGGATGAGGTAACATTCAGGATCTGTCTGCAAATGGGCCAAGAGGTGGTCAATTCAGTCATGTGTCAAAAGTAGCTAGGGCAGAGAGGACTCCAGTCCTTCAAACTAACTGGCAGCATATAGCAGTTACATGGAGTAATTATTCCGTAGATGCTAAATAAGTACATCTGAAGTGAAGAAAAGTGTAGGATTAGAATTTTATGACCTCGGCATTTGGTGCTCATGTGAACACAGCCATGCACAACCAAAAGGCAGGCTTGGGATGTTTTGATTGCTTCCTGCATATAAAATATTTATTTGCAGACAAGGCTGTATTACTCTGTCATTGCAAAATCTGTAATTGACAATGACTTTGAAAATAGCACATGTGATCCCCGTGTACAAGGCAGGTGGATGCTCTAAGTACAATTTCGTGTGTGTTCTAAGTACTATGTGTTGTTCGTGTCATGTCGGGTAACTCTGTGGTCACCCAGAAGGTGCCCATGCAGAATTTGGAATGTGTTCCATGGAAAGGTTGGTCAAGACGCCAACTGTTGATCCCCTGGGAGACTGAAGGCAAAGCTGTGAATGTGCCAAGGGAAACCATCCTGAAATCAACAGTCTTGCCACATGGAGCACTCGTGTGGATTCTTTCCAGGGGTTTCATCTGCATCTTGGCAATCATGTCTTAGTGTCAGGCATTATTATTATTCTTGTCGTGTGTCATATGGATACGTATGTGATTATTAGCATTTTTCCTGTATCGCATGGATATACACATGTTTGATACAGAGGAAGGCCATGGCTTTCTACAATAATCCTGGTTTACTGCGGTCACACTCACATAGGTTTTGACTAAGTGCCAGCTCTGAAAGCCCAGCCTCGCATCTTGGGAAGCCTGGGACCTCACTGACTACATCAGGATTCTTTGCTGCCAGTTGTCCCCAGCATCTTGTAGCAGCGTGTGACCCATCAGATGTGTATACCACGAGACTTAAAGACATTGGAGCTGAGTGTTTGTATAATGTTGGCAAATGAATTTGCATCAAGATCAGCTTGTGGGAAGGTCATGGAAACCGTCCAGGCGGAGGAGAGAACCTGATCAGCGATCTAGGTTAGAGTTACAATTCCTTGTTTCTCTCTGACTCTAGATTCAGTCTGTTGGATGTACCGCAAAATCACCACCACAATAGCCAGATGCTCAGGGGCTAAGAACAAAGTGTGTCAGAATAGTTTACGCTGCATTTCATACGTGTGGGGGTGGGGGGAGTAGCTTTCATTATTTTCTTTGTGGCCTCATCCTGTCAGAAGTGCCATGTGTTCTGGTTCTGGGGGAAGAAAAGAAAAATCTCCAACACACAACTCATGGTCCAGGGTAGCACAGTGGCCTTCTGGTTTTATGTTTTGGGTAAATCTTCAGAAGCAGACTCCCTAGCGTGTTGGAATCCTCGTCCACGCATCTCAAAACTGCCTCGCATCCTTCTGTCGAGATGGTTCAGGGGAAGGCTCTGTAGGTTCTCGGACGTGGGAGAGTGGACATCTTTTCTCTCTTCTTCCCTCGCTTCCTGCACCTGTGGTGGGCATAGCCCAGGGTCAGCTCTCTGGATGAGAGAGCTGTGCTCCCCGTTTCCCCCGTGGAGCTGCCGACGGGGCCCCCTCGGTGGCTGGCTCCCTGGATTCTGGCCGTGATTTCCGTTTGTACCTGGTTTCGGGCATTAGACTCTGGAGTCCGTCTGCGTGGAGTCACTTTCCCCCACGTCTAGAAGGTTCAGTGTGCCAGGCCCGCCTTCCGCCGTCTTCCAGGCGGGAGCCACTGCCCCCCACTGGAGCTAAGTAGGATGTTTGGAGAGCCGGGGCACTGCGATGCTGGCATGTGGCTCTGGAACTGTTTCTCGGGGGTGTTTCTTGGTGTAGACGAGCCAGGCCACCGTTGTGCTCTGCTGGGGTGTCCTTCCATCGTAAACCCCTGCCCTCTACTACACAGGTCTCGCCCCTGCTCAAGGCTTTAAGCTTACTCGGCTCAGAGGACCCACCTCCCGGCTCTCTGGCTTGCCTGGTGTCCCCTCCCCCTGCAGGTCTGCTGAGACCCATCTTCATGGTGACATTGGCACCTCTCCAGCACCCTGCGTCCTGCAAAAGGCCAGGCTCGGCCTTCCAGGTGTGGCTCCTGGTTTTATCAGAAAAGGCCGTTTGAACTTTGAAAGTCTGTTGTCATGACAGCTGCAAGGATCTCTAAAGACTGAGATCGCATCTACTGAGTGATCTGAAAAGTTAGCGATGCGTTCTTCGTTCTAGGGACGTGTGGTCCTCCTTCTGAAGTCGTCTAATATTTCCAGTGGGCTATTAGCTTTATGTGTTAATATATGTGTATTTTCTCTGCAATCCCTGATTCCCTTTGTGGAGCTAGGGCTTGAAAGAAGCCAGTTTTGCATATTTATAGTGAGGATAAGTAGCAATTTTCAACTGCAATATTCTGAAGGGGAGAGTGACTACAGAGGGTGAGTAAAGTGCAAAGACCAGCAACTGTGTGGTGCTTCCTGGGAGACGATGAAGAGAGTGCGTTGTGGTTGGCTGGTGGGCACATGCAGATCTTCCTCCAGGCCCTTCCCCCTCGGGGTCAGGCTGTTCGGCCGGCTGGGTTTGTCAGCCTCGGAGAGGAAGGAGACACCGGGTCTTTCCTCGATGGCTCACTCTGTGGCAGCAGATGGACTGGCAGCCTGGGACCTCCGGCTGGGGAGACCCCAGCCATTTCTTTACTTTGGGCTGCATTCCACTCTGCTCTGACTCTGGTGGGGAGTCCTGCTCCCTGCCTTTCTGCTTGGCTAGGGTATTTGCACTTGGCTTCTGTGCCTTCTTGAGAGGATAAGAGCCAAGCCAGTAGGAAGCAGGCGATGTGACTGGTGGGGCTGGGGGTGGGGGACGCAGGCGGTGTGACATCAGTAGCCTTGTACGGCCCCCCACCCCCAGCACCGCCGAGGACCCTGAGACTCCTGGCCACTGACCCGCTCACACCTGCCCAGAAGGGCTCATGCTCCCCGCGTGCAGCATAAAAAAGGTCAGTGGAAAATCAGGTTGATGTGTAGGATGCCGGTTGATTAATGATGAGGGACCGTGGGGCAGGCTGAGGACAAAGTGCATGCCTGCGCCCCCCACCCCAGGTAGTATACGTGTGACATGCCTCAGATACTCCTGGCTGCCCAAGGACACAGGAAAGGAAAGAAAACAAAGGGGTAACTGATGGAGATCACAGTCAGGCAGGACAGGAGTCTCCTTCAGTTTACAAACATCTTAGTAAATGATAACAAAAAGGCAATCTGTCAACAGCCTCATCTCCAGAAACCTACAGACTCAGTTTCCTGGAGTCCCATTGTCACCCTCCCCTCCACAGTGATGTGGGGAACAAAGGCAGAAGGAAATGGCAGGTAAAATTAAATTTCCTTGTAACCTGCGGCCCATGGACGGATACTTGAGACAGGCAGAGGATAACAGCCCTCCAGGAATTCCGTGATGACTCACTAGAGGGAACCCAGCCTTAGCTTGAGAATAGCAAGGCCTCAGGTATCTTAGGAGTCCTCGTTAGCATATCAAAGTCCCTCTGGAGGCCTCCTTTTTGACTGCACCTCCCTCAGCCTCACAGTATATAACCAGTCACTGTGCACGACCCCAGTGCCTCTCTTTCTGCCCACAGGTCCTGTCCCCGTGTTTTAAAAAAACCACCTTTTTGCACCCAAGACGGTCTTTAAGAATTCTCTCTCAGTTGTCGGCCACCATGACCCCAAAACGTCATCAATTAGCATGAAGGGTTTTGACTTTATCACTATTATCTGCATAAAGGCTGGAGAGTTCGCGGAGGGGGAGGGGGGAAGGGTGGCGTAGACCAGCCGGAGAAGCAGGATTGCAGTTGGAAAGTTTTACACGTGTGGAAAGCTGCGTCCACCTCCTGTCTTTAAATGTTGTGGCGTTTTTGCCCATGTCCACAAACAAATCACGGTGCGTAGGATCTAGAATCTACTTTTTGCTCAGAGGGGGAAAGATGCGTGTGTCAGAGTGGAACCTGGGAATTAGTGTTTGAAAGGTATAACCCAGTGGGTAGGTAAAGGTGAGGATTTAAAGAGAATACTTGAGAGGCCCTGGCTGGCTCCATACAGGGAGCGTGCAACTATTGATCTGAAGGTTATGTGTTTGAACCCACGTTGGGCGTAGAGATTACATCAGAATAAAATCTCAAAAAAATAATGATAAGAGGGGCGCCTGGGTGGCTCAGTCGGTTGGGCGTCCGACTTCGGCTCAGGTCACGATCTCACGGTTCCTGAGTCCGAGCCCCGCATCAGGCTCTGTGCTGACAGCTTGGGGCCTGGAACCTCCTTTGGATTCTGTGTCTCCCCCTCTGTCTGCCCCTCCCCTGCTCATGCTCAGTCTCTCTCTATCTCTCAATAATGAATAAATGTTAAAAAAAATTTTTTTAATAATAAGAGAGAAGACTTAACAGAGAGGGAGAGACACGCAGGGAGGCAGATGGTGGGAGGGGAGAAAGAGAACTATCTGGAACAGGTATTTTTTATAGAAGAAAACAAATGGATTCAGCTAACCTATGCCCAGCCCTCAGCGGTTTCCCCAATGCAGTACACTGACACAAAATCCCCGCTTAGCCTTGAGGAACATTTTCCAATTTCACCTATTCATCATTTACCCGGAGGTTTTCTAGCGTCAATCAGGAGCCGAGGAAAGCCTGTAGGCACAGCTGGGAAGTCTTTGTGGCAGAGACGTCACATGGCTGAATCTGGATCCTTGTGAGAGATGCCATAGATCCACCCATCCACCCACTGCCATAGCCACCATGAGGCAGCTTGGATGTGCAGGGGCAGAGAGAGAGAGAGAGAGAGAGAGAGAGAGAGAGAGAGAGAGAAAGAGAAAGAGGAGAATCCCAAGCAGGCTCTGCACTGTCAGCACAGAGCCCGACGCGAGACTCGAACTCACAAACTGCGAGATCATGACCCGAGCTGCAATCCAGAGTCGGACGCTCAACCGACTGAGCCTCCCAGGCGCCCCCGTTTTCATTCTTTTTAATCCTTGTTCCGTGAAGCTTCTAGCAAACTACAAGTACTGTCACTGCGAATGCAACAGGAGCTTTCTTCTTGGACACTCGTCAGTGGAAACACACCTGCGCTATGTACGGATACTCTGTGCACCCTTTTCTGGGGCATCCTGACATGGCGAGGCACCGGGGCCGCTCCAGCAGCAGAGTCCTGGCCGCTGGCTTTGCAGGGCGAGCCCTGGGCTGGGGGCGTGGATGTCTACACGGCGTTCACGCATGCCCTAAATCCGTCAGGTGGTACTTCATTCTTCGGGCTTCAGAATCGAGTTACGATGAATATGCCGAGGACGCTGGGCCGATGCTCACAGACACCACATTCACACACCATGAAACCATTTTGAGGGTTGCTCTTAGCCACCAACCCGTCGCTTCTGTGTCCAACTGCATGAGGCTGGAGCTCAGACTCTGGAAAGTATTAGTGTGACCCAAGTGAAACTCTGAGCCTTATGGGCCAAAAATTGTACAGTGTGCGCAATTCACATGATCCTAGGAGGCTATAGACTTTCCCGTCTACCTCTTGGCTCCCTCTTGGAGTCCTTCCATCAGGGATGCTACATCAGGGATTACTGCCACAGCCGTTGGCTTTTTTAGACCTTCCAAACTCACTTCCTTCTGCCTTCAGAGGTTCACACCCCAGCCAGGTGGGATCCTCCCTTGGGAGTCACAACACACATCCCGAGGTCCATGCTCCTGGGTGTCCTGACATCATCACTTTGTGCCCAGTCCAGGATGAAAGGCAGTTCAATGGCCGGCTGTCACCTCTGCCTCTCGTTTTTTTTTGTTTAAGTCCCCCACCATTCACACTGATTTCCAACATAAAAGTCTCGTTGTTGGATTCACTAAAGCAGTTTGTTCTTAAGCATATCTGACACAAGCATTTGCAACTATGGTTGGAAGGGGCTCCTCCAAGCCTCCTGCACGAGCTGAGAGCAGGTGCATAGCGTTGATGGTCCCAGGGCACCCCTCCCCCATCGTGTGCCCATGTCCCTGCCCCTGTCCTCACACAGCGGGCCTGTCTGTGTGTCTGGCCAGTGGGACTTGAGCAGACAGGACACAGGCAGAGGCTTGCTTCCATTTGCCCCTCTCCCCACCAGCACCAGGACAGGGCTGAGCCCAGACTTGCTTCTGGGTCTAGGAGAATGGGGCAGCCCTGGTTTACCCTGATCGTCCCACTCGGGGCCATTTGGCTCAGGCAGTGTCCAGTCAACCCCCTGACCTGAGAGTAAGCCCTGGTGATGAGTGTGCCTCCACACTCCAGTTGCACAAACCACATACGGGGTTTTTGTAGTTGGAGGGTTTGTTAGGCAGCTCCCTTGTAATGCAGCTCCTAGCACACGAGCCTCGCAGCGTGGCCCATCTGCCTATGTGATGATATGGCGTAGAGGTCCTCCCGGTGGCTCTCTGGATCCTCTCCAGAGCTATCGTGTCCTCACTAGATAACTCACGATCTATTCCGAAGGCAAACCCAGAGCTCATTCCTAGATTTCCGCTCAGCCTTCTTGGCATTTCTCAAAAGCCTTTCGGGTCAAGACCTTTGTGTTTTCACGGGCTCTTGTCCACTCTCTGGAGTGTTTCTTTAGCTTCTGTTCCAATTTTGTGGTAGACGAGTCGCCTCCACCAGTCTCGTCTGGAAATTCACAGCCTTTCTTCACATTTCTGCGTGACGCTCATGGCCTCTCACCCAACGTGGCTCAGAGCCCTTGACCAGTAAATCCTTCTGATGATTGCTCCAGCATTTTCTAGCACCTCTCTTGATATGCGGGATCTCTGATATACTACCTGGAATGCACCAAGTGTGAAATTAAACCTTTATTCACTCTTGTCCCCTGAGGACAAGGGCTAATCATTACCCTTTGTACGAATGTTGTCAACTCACTTCCAGACTTGCAACCTGAGCCTGGGTCATGCCTACAGAGTTCATTCTGCTCAAGCGTGAAAGTGATACTCCCTCATTCACTCAACAACACTTTTCATGCATTTATATCTGTGTGCCTAGAGGCGGACGTTGAAGCAGCCCGTGTGTTGAAACGTGGTTCACAGAAGGTAGAGATGGTGTATGCTTGCAGACAGAGATGGGCATGCCGTAGTTCCTTGGCAGGAAGCAAGTGTTCCTCCAGCCTAGGAACATAGAACTTGTCAGGGGAGTTCTCCCCAGTGTGTCACATCCTGAGCAGTTCTTTAAGGAGGTGTGAGAGCCAGCCAGATAAAGACGGTGGGGATGGTGTCCCAGGCAGGGGCATGAACAGGGGCAGAGGCATGGAGAGATCTCTGGGGATCTGCAGACAAAGGAAGTCCGAGAGGCACCTAGGGAACAGGTGCATTCTGAGGAGTCAGTTTCTTATTTTAATAGAGATCTGTAGTAGGCAGTTTATATTTACATCTCATAGACATCATATCCGTAGCTTTGAAGGAAGCTACCAGCCTCAGAATTTATAAGAGTGGTTCTAATCAGGCGACTCTGCCCCTTATGGGGTGTTTTCACCCTGTGAAGACACAGTGAAAAGGCGGTATTTTGTTACGGCAGTCCTAACAAACTAAGACAAGCATCAAGTAAACTTTCTTCTTAGATTCGAATTTCTCATGATCGTGCTCGGGAAGGGGGGAAGAGGCTGACCATCCCATCCTGCCAGTCTTCGTGGGAGTTCTATTTGTCATGCACATGTACACGTTGGTGTTCTGTTCCTCACATGCATTGTTAAAGAGGGTGCTCCCTGAGCTACAGCTGGGCTTGGAGAGACCTCCCAGTCAAGACTGTTCCATAGACTGTCCTTTTCTAAGACTGTCTTCTAAAGACACACGGTACCCTGGTTCTCCATATGTTCCAAGTGGTATTCCTTAAAACAAAGGGTCAGACATTCAAGCCATCTGGGAAATTCTGGTTCTTTTTTTTTTAATGTTAATTTATTTATTTTGAGAGAGAGATAGTGTAAGCAGAGTAGGGGCAGAGACAGACGGAGAGAGACAGAACCCCAAGCATCCTCCATGCTGTCAGCACAGAGCCTAACATGGGGCTCCAGCTCACAAACCACGCGATCATGACATGAGCCGAAACCAAGAGCCGGGCGCTTAACCAACTGAGCCAGTCAGGTGTCCTGAAAATGTTGGTTCTTACAGATAAGTTTCTTTACTGTGGGACTTCTTGGGCCCTTTTGTTTTTTGGGTTTTTTTGTTTGTTTTTGTTTTTGTTTTTGTTTTTGTTTTTGAAAATGTGTTGTGAAAATCCAAGGAGATGAGTTGTGAATCTTTCGGAAACATACTTCCATAAGGAACATGTTTTCCATGTTCTCTATTAATTTCGTGTTTTCTTTTTTGTGCCATCCCGTCTCTTCTTTGTGCATAGTTTCCTTCCATTCTCAAACAACACCAGCTTGAGTAGCGGTTTCAGTGATTTCACTGTCTCCTGTTACCCCTTCTCAAGAAAAATTAGTCACACCCATCCCTGTAAATATCTCAGTTACAGAGCCAAGCACGTTGTGTTCATGTCATTTGTCCAAATCTCTGTCTCTTTCAGTAGACACATTTTCTTAATAACTTTTTTGTGCCAGGAAAGAGACATTATTCTAATTCAGCTTATCGTCTTCTGTGTCTTCCCTCTCCTCTTTGGAGGCCTGTAACTGGCTCACTGTCAGTGTCTCTTAAAATCAGACTCAGGATATAACACGCATGTTATGAGTGAGGGCTGCAGTAACAGTAGGAGAGCGAAAGCAGTAGCTACGTTGCTTCGAACAAACACAAAGGTGGACACACAGGGAAGAAGCTCAGTGCACACCCTGGATTCCTGGCCATCCACAGCCCTTTTGAGGTTCCTAGGATAGACTGAGGTGGAACACGGATTCCCACCACATCTCTCTGACCTGTCATTCCTGCGCAGGCACACCCCAAGACGAGCAGGTGCTTGAGACACGCCCCACAAGTTCCTTCTGCTGAGTTTCAGGCTTCACTCTGCTCTCCATGCAGGGGTGAGTTCAGCCAACCTGAGTGACCACCTGTCTTCTCCCTCTAAAGCGGGTCTTATGCTGACAATTGTACAGCACTATTTTCATTGTATGCTGGACCCAGCAGGGACTCACACACATTTCCTGAGCAGAGCAATAGTGGATTTCGAACATAAAACCACAGTTGAGCAATCTCATGTTGAGCTAGATTTTTCTTGAGCTTGGCTCCTAAGTGTGGCATAGGCAGTGGCGAGGCTACTGGATGTCTTTTCCATGCGGCAGTCCTTCTGTCTACGGATAGCCTTCAGACATGGAAAAGTACAGTTAGATGGTGCAGGTAAGCATTCTGTCTCGCGGGGCCCCTCCGTCCCCTTTGTTAAAAATCTCCCTACAGTTCCCTCCAATTCTGCATAATCAGAAACCCATCCATCAGTTGTGGTTTTTTAAAAAATATTTATTTATTTTTGAGAGAGATAGAGAGAAAGAGCACAAGCAGGGGAGGAGCAGGGAAAGAGAAAAAGGGAGACACAGAAACCAAAGCAGGCTCCAGGCTCTGAGCTGTCAGCACAGAGCCCGACACGGGGCTCAAACCCACAAACTACATCCATCAGTTCTTAAAGAAGATTCATGGAATACAAGAGATTTGGGCTTTTTTTTCACTGCTTTTAAAGTCAAGCCACTAGAGGGGTGCCTGGGCGGCTCAGTCAGTGAAATGTCTCACTCCGGCTCGGGTCATGACCTTGTAGTCCATGAGTTCAAGCCCCGTGTTGTGCTGACAGTTCAGAGCCTGGAACCTGCTTCAGATTCTGTGTCTCCCTCTCTCTCTGCCCCTCCCCTGCTCGTGCTCGCTCTCTCTCTCTCTCTCTCTCTCTCAAAAATAAACATTAAAAAAATTTTAAGTCAAGCCAGTGGACATCTACACTTTCTACCATCTACAAAGAGACTAACGTGGTAGGGAAAGGGAGAAATGGAAAGAGAAAGTACACTTTAATTGTGTTCCTCAGATGCAAGCATTACCAGTTTGTCTCCACGTTGGGAATCTAGGGCCTTTCTACAATGAAACGAGAAAGCATTATATTCAGAAAGTCCCTGGAATATCAGTGTTAGCATGTTGATTAAGGTCTAGGAGAAGGATTGCTTTTGTTGTGAGTAGGGATGGTGCCTTTTGCTAACACAAAATGAGGAAAGAATAAGAGGGAAAAGAAAAGGGAATGAAATAGTGGTTGAAATAATAGATCGAGGAATCCATTTCTCTATATTTTATGTTTCCCAAGTATAATTTCTTTGCATTTAATCCCTCTGTTATCTCGGGCGTGCACACAGTCGATGAAGTCTATTAGAGATGCGTATTAAAGGTCTGTGTTCTAATCAATGTAAAATTCATTTTCTCAGTTTAAAATACAGGAGCAATTGTTTTTCAAGGACCTCTCAGAAGAGTCTGGAAAATTCAGCACCCTTTACAAGTGCATAATCAGAGATTTGTTTGCTCCCATCTTCCCAAAGGTTTTGGATGGGCAATACAAAAACAAACAATTCTCAGTGGAACTTCAGCTGTGTAAAAGTTTGAGAAATGAAATAAATACAAGTGTCACTAAGAGAAAAAAAAGTTTCTTTTAATAGAGATGTGGCGCACGCACACACACACACACACACACACACACACACATTCACCCACTCATCCACAGTTCTTACTAATGAGATATATGGCATTGTGCCTTTACCTCCAAGTATTGCAAAATTAAATGAATTCCCCACATCGCATGCCACCATAGAGCTGATGCATTGCTGGTAGGAGGAAAAGGCATTACTCTTGAAAACCCGTCCTCTGACACAACTCTGATGAAAATAATAATGGTATGTGGCATTCCTTGTTATGGGCTATGCAGTGAACAATCTACATAGACAGTATAAACTTTTCCAGATGGTATAAACTGTTGTATTTTCCATATTTGTCAGATGACGATGGTCATCGAATATTGTTTTGTTTGAGATAGGAAACTCTTAAAAGAGACGGGATTCCAGATAAAGCCAAGAACGCTTTATGCTGGTATTCGGGTTTTACAAGACTAGTAAGCAGTGGATGTGCATGTTTATTCGTGGATTCACCAACATTTTGGAGAACCTAGAAGACTGCCTGGCCCATAGTGTGGCTCAATTCATATTGAGCGAACGAAGTGTCAGCAACTGGAGATAGACAGTAAAGAAGAGAGTTCGTAGAGAAATATATAACTTGCAGGTGGGTGGCCAGAAACCATGAGTGGAACAGAGGACTTTTTTTTAATGTTAATTTATTTTTGAGAGAGAAAGAGAGAGAGAGAGAACAGGGTAAGGGCAGAGGACAGGGGGAAGCTGGGGACAGAGGATCCAAAGCGGGCTCCATGCTGACAGCAGAGAGCATGACGCAGGGCTCGAACCACAAACAGCGAGATCATGACCCGAGCCGAAGTCAGACACCCAACCGACTGAACCACCAGGCGCCCCCGTAGAGGACATTTTCATTTAATCAGTGTGGGGGTCACGAAGCCAAGAGTCACAAAGAAAATGCATTTCAACACGGGTAAAAATTGTGTGGGAACGCACCAAAGGAAACCATAGAAGGAGAAGATCGGGCCATGGTGCGGATTCACTCTGTTTATGCAAGGCAGGAAGCATCTCCTCAAAGTCCATTTGAGGAACTCTTTGAACATTCCCAGAGGAATAATGAGAGTTAGAGGCTGAATCATGACCCCCCTCCTCCACCCTCATGCCTGGAACCTGAGAATACGGTGCCTTGTGTGGCAAAAGAGATTTGGCAGAGAAGGAACTCAGGTGGGGGACGGTATCCTGGATTATCCAGGCAGTCTCCATATAATCACAGGCATTCTTTTTTTTTTTTTCCTTTTCAAATTTTTTATGTTTATGTACTTTTGAGAGCGAGGAGAACGAGAGAGAGAGAGAGAGAGAGAGAGAGAGAGAGAGAGAGAGAGCATGAGAGGGGGAGGGGCAGAGAGAGAGGGAGACACAGAATCCGAAGCAGGCTCCACGCTCTGAGCTGTGAGCACAGAGCCCGACGCGGGGCTCAAACTCGTGAACTGTGAGATCATGACCTGAGCCGAATGAGCCACCCAGGAGCCCCGATCACAGGCATTCTTATAATTGGGAGGCAGGGGGCCAAAGTCAGAGAAGGACACGTGGGGAGGGAAGCAGAGGGCAGAAGGATGCTGATCACGAGGAGCTCTAGAAGCTGGAGAGGGCCAGGGAACACCATCCCGCCCAGAGCTTCTGGAAGAAGCTGATTTTGTCCCTTCAACACCTGTTTCAGACATAGGGTTTGGAGGGCAGGGAGATCAGTCTGTGTTGTTTTAAGCCGTTAGATGGGTTAGAGCAAGCACAGGAGGGAATGGGGTGTGCTGAGCCCTGGGACGGGTCTGCTTCTCTCTGCCCAGTGCCCTTGCTCCGCACAGGACACACAGAGCCCTGCTGGCTGTGTCGCACGAAGCACCGTGCCCTGCTTCCCACGGACGTACATGAGGAGCCAGAGCGGAGCAGTGTTTAAGATACTCCGCGGCAGGCCGACCCTTTGAAGTGAATCCACACTTGATCGTTTGCCTCCTGTTGCTATGGCGCCCGGACAAAATGGTCCAAATGCTTTTTCATCCCCCCCCCGCCAAGGGCAAAACCATCAGCTCACATATTCCAAGAAAGATGTGCTGCTTGTCACTTCATTCCAGGAATACAGATGTGCACGGTATTTTTTTTTTTTTTCCAGAAGGGTGTATGCCAGAAAATCATTCCAGTAGGCCTTCAAAATGTGTGGGAGGAAGGAGTCTAAAATGCACAGTTATTTACATTGGTTTTGTTGACCTCTGCTGTGCTAATCTTTTCTTTCCTGTCTTCCCGGAGCGGCTCACGAATTCTTTGCCCAAAAATGTAAGACGTTCACGAATAGGACAGCATCTGTTTTCTTATCATTCTTCAGTGTCTGTCATGAAAAATGACTCTTTGAGATCCCCATCAGTAATTATGACATTCCCCGAATGGGATGAAAACTCACCATCAAACGTATAACCTTCAAGGATTCGCCAGAATACACGGGTCGTGTACAGCACTTTGTTTTTTAATGACATGCGTTCAGTTAGGTGCGTCGGTCGACTGCGGAAAATATCACAGATTCTTTAGATTTCTGTGAAACTAGACAAAGCCGGCTGCATTCCAAATTTAATGGAAAGGGTGAGGACATTTCTCCCTTATCTTCAATTATGTGTGGACCCACATATGCACACAGATGTGTTTGAGTTGCTTCTTGATTTCCACCTGGGACCTCTGTTAGAACAGAAACCGTAAGCACATTGATGCAATGCAGCCTTCTGGGTCATGGGGCCTAAACCGAACCCCCAAATTCAGACAGTCCTCTCTTTAACTCACCTGATAGCCCACCGGAGAGGAGTGAGTTCTGATCTAACGGAATTCTAGCTCTCCAAGCCCACAGAGAAATTTTGCCCATGCCTATGTGCGTGCGAGTAAATGCTAAATTTTCTGTTATTCTGCTTGTTATAATTGTTTACAGAGACACCTGAAGTGGGACGCAATTACGTATTTAAAAAAACATCACAGGGGCACGTGGGTGGCTCAGTCAGTTAAGCATCTGACTCTTGATTTCAACTGAGGTCATGATCTCACAGCTCATGGTTTCGAACCCTGCATCGGGCTCTGTGCTGACAGCTCAGAGCCTGGATCCTGGTTTGGATTTGTGTCTCCCTCTCTCTCTGCCCCTCCCCTGTGTGCTAGCACATGCTCTCTCTCTCTCTCTGTCTCTCTCTCAAAAATAAACATTAAATAAACAAATACATACAGCGCTTTGGGATACAAAAGCACTGGTAAACACTAAGGTCTGATCATAGAATCATTTCACCAAGCTGGGTTGAAAAGTTACATATACATTTATGTCAGCGCTCTGTGGGGGTTTGTTTCGAACTCTTACACTGTCAACCCCTATGAGCGTTACGTGCACAGTAAGCGCATATTAACAGGCATGATGCCGCGTGTATATATGTGACTATTTTCAACATCTATTTCTTGTTTATTTGCATAGATTTCTCCACACTTAATTTTACCTATAATTGCGATTTGTGATGGTAATTTGTGAGTCTGTCTGTATTGGTATAGCAAATACACTATTTTGGGGTTTTTTTTAGATTTGGACTTTGGTTTTTGAAACCTCTGGAAATTGTACTTTTAAAATTTTGCGCAAATGGAATAGGAGCAGAGGTTCTTTGATCTCTCCCAGCAAGTGTAGGGAAATCCTACCACATTATTTCCCTGGTTTTCAAAGACCCTTTCAACCAAAGTATTTCTGTCCACCATGTAGGATTAGCATTGCTTCTAGCCCTTCTGGTGAAGATAAAAGTTCTCTTAATATTTCATATGGACCCTCGCTGCTAGATTTCCGTTGGCGGGCCTGCACGATCGGCCGCTTATTTTAGGGTGGGGGTGGGGGTGTGATGTGCTGCTTTCTGTATCTGAATTGGAACTCGACCCAGGGTTGCCCTCTGAAATGCCTCAGGATTGTTTTCTTGGCCCAGAAAGGAGCTGACAAAGCTGGACTTTGAAGGGAACTCCAATATTAAGCTCTAACCCTTTGACACGGGACTCTATCTGATGGCGTGGGTCTCCCAGGAAAGTTGTAGACTACACTAGCTTATCCCGAACTTACCCTTACCTAACCCAGGGCCCTCTACCTATATATGCATTTCCTGAATGTCAGGGACATTCAAAATCCGGTGGCAGCCCTGGGGCAAATCTCTCCTGACCGCAGAAAATGAATCGACAGTTGCACGCAGGATTCGGCAACACTGGCCATGCATCCTAAGCTTGCTGCTTCCTAGAGTGGCTAACGTGATCTTCCGTGGTGTCCAGTATTTTTTTTTTAATTTTTTTGATGTTTATTTATTTTTGAGAGCAACAGAGAGAGACAGAGAGAGAGAGGCAGAGACAGAGCATGAGCAAGGAAGGGACAGAGAGAGACGGGGACACAGAATCCAAAGTAGGCTCCAGGCTCTGAGCAGTCAGCACAGAGCTCAACGCGGGGTTTGAACCCATGAACCGTGAGATCGTGACCTGAGCTGAGGTCAGACGCTTAACCTACTGAGCCACTCAGGCATCCCGCGTGGTGTCCACTATTGATTGAGGCTACACAGGGGCTGAGAAGTGTTTTAGGGGGTGCAGGTTTTATACTCTTCAGTTGTATTGAAGCACAATGTTATTTAGGCACAATACCAAGATAAATAATAGCTTCCATGTTAAAAATTCGTCTTCACTTTTATAGGAGATTTTCTCAGAAAAGGTTCCATGCAGAAGACTTTGGGCACATGAAGTCTGTGCAGGTCTTAAGCTGCTTGGTTAGGTCTTCCTGATGCATACGAATAAACTCCAGCCAAATCCATGCTACGGTGGTCATCTTCCCTGTCCACCCAGAAGTATACTATGAGCAATGTCTGGGTAATGTCAGGGTTCCCAGACTGCACACTCTCCTTGGCTTTTGGTTAGGGGTCATAGCAACTGCTTTATGTTAGCAAGTAGAAGAACAAGAGGGATGTACACACTGTTGTCGTGAACTTAGCACACAGGTGTCCACTCTTTTTTTTAAAGGTTTTTTTAATGTTTATTTATCTTTGAGAGAGAGACAGAGACAGAGTGCAAGCAGGGGAGGAGCAGAGAGAGAGGGAGACACAGAATCTGAAGCAGGGTCCCAGCTCTGAGCTGTCTGCACAGAGCCCGACGCGGGGCTCGAACTCATGAACCGCGAGATCATGGCCTGAGCCGAGGTCGGACGCTTAACCGACTGAGCCACCCAGGCGCCCCCACAGGGGTCCACTCTTAAAGAAGCTATTCATCATTCCGATGTGAGTTTTAGCTACCGAATTTGGGTGTAAGTTAACGCCTTATACTATCACTAGTCCAGCTCAGGTTGACTTTGGGGAGTCTGATTTCTAAAGAGACCATGTTCATAAAGGGAATGCGGAGGTACATAGTGTGTTAGTTATCGGTCACTGTAGAGCACACAGTCACCCACATTGCAGCTTAAATCAATACCTATCGATTATGTCACAGTTTCCGTGCGTTGGAAATCTGGGAACAACTTAACCACCGAGTCCTCTGCTTAAGGTTGGAGTCAGGATGTCAGCAGAGCTAACATTGCCATCTGGAGGCTCACTGTGCAGAGAATCTGGTTCTGAGCTCCCTTAGTGCGTTGGCCGAAATCACATCCTTGCGATGGTGGCCTTCATGGCAACTTACTCCTTCCAGACCAGCAACTGCGTGCCTGAGGGAGAGGATGAATTTCTGCTGTTTTTCCTGGAAGGTTTCTTTGAAAAAGCTCCCTGATTAGGTCAGACCAACCCAAGGTAATTTCCCCATTGATGAACTCAGAGTCAACCATCGAGGTGGACTTCAATTGCATCTGCAAAACCACTTTGCTCCTATCCCCTTTGCCATGCTTAGAAGAAGGTCTTAGGTGCCGCCCATATTCAAGAGGAAAAAAATGTATACACAAGGGCTTACGAATCTTGGAGCATATCCTAGAGCATGCCCACACAGAGACATAATGAAGGTCTTGTCCCCTCCATTTTGAGCTGATTACAGCTCACACTAAGACAGGATCTCTTTACCAGAGATATGTGGTTCTCTTTTTATAAGTTATTTTATTTTATTTTTTATTTTGAGAGAGAAAGAGCACAAGTAGGGGGAGGGGCAGAGAGAGAGAGAGAGAGAGAGAGAGAGAGAGAGAATGTCAAGTAGGCTCCATACACAGTGCAGAGCCCAACACAGGACTCCATCCCACAACCCTGTGATCATGACCTAAGATGAAATCAAGACTTGGACACTTAACCAACTGAGCCAACCAGACACCCTTTAAGATTTTATTTTCAGGTAATCTGTACACCCAACATAGGGCTCAAACTCAGAGCCCCGAGGTCAAGAGTTGCACGATCCATCGACTGAACCAGCAAAGTGCCCCAAGGCGCATGGATCTTAAACAAGGTCATGGCTAGGTTTCAGGAAATCCGTAAGCCTCCAGAGAGGTATGCAGAATTTCATACAAATGTGTAAATGGTTTTCTGGGGAGGGCCATGTCCATGGTTGGCATTAGTTTTTCCATGAATACTGTCCTAAGACCTCTCTCCAGAGACACACAGAACACCTGCTTTCCAATCTGGTGATTGGGGCTTTCTGTAATGGGTACCCAGAGTCACATGTCCTTTCCTGTGCTTTAGTCTATAATCTAGAATTATCAAACTGATCCTGGCTTCTTTCCTCCATCTTGTGAATAAACCAGTGTGATCCTAACTGTCCTAAAGGCAGCAGGCACATGGCCATTGGGATTCTTCTAGGCACGAAGCAGCCACTGAGTGAGGGGTTTTCATGGGCAGGGTCTAACTTCAGCCTCGCAGTCATCCTCAGAACTTACCAAAATTAAAAAAAAATTTTTTTTTAACATTTTATTTTTTTATTTAAGCAATCTTTGTACCCAACATGGGTCTCAAACCCACAATCATGACATCGAGAGTTGCATGCTTTCACCAACGGAGCCAGCCAGGGGCTGAATTCATTAATGTTTATCCACATTTCACCAATGAGGATGCTGACAGTTCCAGACAGGACTTGACTGCCTCAGAGTCCTATAGCTGATAACAACAGCTGATAAGGTATTTAAAGCCCAGATACGTTTCACCAAACATTTGTGAACTCTCATGAACCAGCATTCTCAGATTTGTTAGGCCTCCAGAAGTCTATTCCTTAAGCCACGAACTCTCCAAGTGTCATTCTGAAAAATACCCTCCTTGTATCAAATCCTCCCCTTTTATTTTATGCTTCACTTCATCCGTGGTTCTCAACCAGTGGCAGTTAGGTGCCTCCCCCACCCCACCTCCAGATGATCATCTCCACTCCAGAGGAGACGTTATTTTTTTAAAGACTTCAGTTTTAACTAATCTCTACACCCAACGTGGGGCTCGAACTCACAACCCTCAGATCAAGAGGGGCATGCTCCGGGCGCCTGGGTGGCTTGGTCGGTTAAGCGTCCGACTTCGGCTCAGGTCATGATGTCACGGCCTGTGAGTTCGAGCCCCGCGTCGGGCTCTGTGCTGACCGCTCAGAGCCTGCAGCCTGTTTCAGATTCTGTGTCTCCCTCTCTCTCTGCCCCTCCCCTGTTCATGCTCTGTCTCTCTCTGTCTCAAAAATAAATAAACGTTGAAAAAAAAATTTAAAAAAAAAAAAGAGGGGCATGCTCTACCAACTGAACCAGCCAGGTGCCCCCAGGACAGATATTTTTGATGGTCACATCTGGGGCGCCGAACTGTTACTGGCATCTAGTGGGTAGGTGCCAGAGCCTATGAGAAACATCGTGCAATTGACAGGACAACCCTCCCCCCCAACGGCAAAGAAATAACTGGTTTCACTGTTTATCTTTGAGAGAGAGAGAGAGAGAGAGAATATGAGCAGGGGAGGGGCAGAGAGAGAGGGAGACACAGAATCTAAAGCAGGCTCCAGGCTGTCAGCACAGAGCCCGACGCGGGGCTCGAACCCACAAACTGCAAGATCATGACCTGAGCCGAAGTCAGATGCTTAACCAACTGAGCCACCCGGGCGCCCCAAGAAATAACTGCTTTAAAATGTCAGTAGTGCCACTGTCTGTAGAGGTTGGGCCACCCTGCACTACATCTTGACTTAATCAACTGTTTCTCAAGCATCGGTTTTACAGAGAAAGAAAAACAAAACAAAACACGCCCCTTTGCTATCCTAGACTTGTTTTTTTGGACATAAATACTCCCTGCTGTTGGCCATAGCTTTTAATCCAGTTCATTTTTATGATCCGTGCCTCTTACTTCTTTTCAACTCTTTGTTTATGATTTTTCCTGGGGGTGTTTTGCTGTTACAGATCTGTTTGTTATTTCTCTGTGTGTCGCTGTTTCTTCCGCAGCTCTGGGATCCTTCAAAGGGGTGCTATATAAAATAAATAACAGTAATGATGATGTTTACAGTACTTATCCCTAGCAATTTCAGGGGCATCATGAAAAAAGACACACAGAAGCAAGTGACAAAGGAGTTAGTTTGCTTCTTTGCATTTTGTCTACAAATAAGCACAGACCAGCTTTTCTCTGTGGTGAAGTATTCATAGATTTTTTTTTTCCCTGCATGAGCATGCATTTAGTGGTTGGGTGGATTTCACCCTTGGATACATTCAATTTGTCTTCATTTTACAGTTTATTCTGTTAATTAGAAGAGGTTATAAGATTAATAACTAGTCATTGCTAATGCATTCAAGGGACTGCAGGTTCAGCTTGATGAGGAGTTTCACCACCCCACCAAAGAGACATAAATGGTCAGTTCGTATGCATCATATCAAGCGTTTGATGAACAGCACTGCAGAGAAAGTGCTAGAGACTACAATGGTCCTTTAATGATTTCCAGAATGATCTAAACATCAAAAATGCAATTATATGCCATGTGCATAATAACTTGACTGTCTTGGGAGAGCACAGATATTATTAATTGAGGTGATGGAAACCACGTGGGCAAATTTTGGCTGAATATCTGTAATAATAGCAGTAACTACATATGCACATGGATTTTCACAGCCAGTGCTCACATTTTTTTTTCCCATAGCAGTTAAAATACTGCTTTAAGATCACATATTAGGTGGAAAACTGGAGTGAAACCCTTTTCTCCTGTCTTTTGGTTCATTCATCTCTATATTATAAACCATGCTAAGTTCTTGGCGGGCGGGGGGGGGGCGGGGAGTTTGGGCATAACATATTAAATGAATTAGCAAAGAAGGAAGCAGTTGTGTATGCAGAGGTTCAACGATGCCCCTCCCCCCTGCGACTTTCTAATGGCTACCTTCTGTGACCTCACTTGGTAGACACAGAGTAAGAGAAGAAACTTTGTGGGGAGTCTTCTCATAGGGGCATTAATCTCATTATGGGAGCTCCACTCTCATGATGGCATCTAAAAATCACTGTCTCCCAAAGACCCTTCCCCTCTTTCCAAAGGACATGAGGTTGGGGCCTAAGTCTTCAACGTATGAATTTTGGGGACACAGTTTGGTCTACAGCAGTGCCTCAGCTCTGCTTACCGATTTGGGGCCAACCACCTATGTAGTGCATAATTTCAGAAAACAGATCTAACAAACTTGCTCTGAGCCAATGGTGACATGTCAGGACTACTCTGGGTCATGTTTAGGGGCGTCTGATCTGCCTTTCAAGGCACCTTCATTCATGTAATCCCCAGTCATATTATATGTCTGTTCATCCCACAATAATCTTGTACCTACTGTACAATTAAACATTTTTCAAGGAGCACATGTTTAAATTGAAACACACATTTTGAAAGGTGGGAACGTGGCCACCAGCAACTTGCTGATTGCTAGTATAATGCAAGAACCACTTTTATGGAGGAAATAACACAAGATATTAGAAATAGTATTTTAGCATTCTGACATATCTTTAAAAAACTCTTAAAAAGTCTTAAAAAAGACTAAAAAGTTTCCACTTAAAAGGTAATAGTGCCACCTTAATTGAATGTTGCCTTTAAAAATGTTTAATCCCCTCTCTCTCTCAAAAAATAAACATAACAATTTTTTTTAATATTATAAAGGGGCACCCGGGTGGCTCATTTGGCTAAGTGTCCAACTCTTGATTTTGGCTTAGGTCATGACATCACGGGCTCCGTGCTGACAGTGTGGTGCCTGCTTGGGATTCTCTCTTTCTCCCTCTCTCTCTGCCCCATCCCTGGTTGTTTTCTCTCTCAGATAGATAAATAAAATAAATAAATAAATAAACATTAAAAAAATTAAAAATTTTAATCCAGAGCACATGGGTGGCTCAGTCAGTTAAGTCTGACTCTTGGTTTTGGCTCAGGTCATGATCTCTTGGTTCATGAGATCAAGCCCTACATCAGGCTCTGAGCTGACGGAATGGAACCTGCTTGGGATTCTCTCTCTCTCTCTCTCTCTCTCTCTCTCTCTCTCCCTCCCTCCCTCCCTCCCTCCCTCCCTCCCTCCCTCCCTCCTCCCTTGCTCATTGTCTCTGTCTCAAAATAAATAAATAAACAAAAAATAAATATTTTAATCCACTTATTTAAATGTCTATCTCAACCTTTTTAAAACAACATTATTTTTTAATTCCAGTATTAATAACATATACCATATAGTGTTATATTAGTTTCAGGTGTACAATATCATGGTTCAACAATTCTGTACATGACTCTGTGCTCATCATGCCCATCGCCTGTTTCCCCCACCCCCCACCTACCTCCCCTCTGGTGACCAGCCAAAGAAGGAGACAATTGTATGTGCAGAGGTTCAAGGATCCTCCTCTGACGTAACCTTCTGAAACTCTATAGTTAAGAATCTGGCTTCTTGGATGTCTCTTCTTTCCTTGTTCATTTGTTTTCTTTCCTAAATCCTACATATGAGTGAAATCATATGATATTAGTCTTTCTCTGATTTATTTTGCTTAGCATTATACCCTCTAAACCCATCCATATTGCGAATGGCAAGATTTCATTCTTTTTAAAGGCTGAATGATATTCCAGTGTGTGTGTGTGTGTGTGTGTGTGTGTGTGTGTGTGGCATTTTCTTTATCCATGCATCAGTCAGTGGACACTTGGACTGCCTCCATAATTTGGCTGTTGTAAATAATGCTGCAGTAAACATAAAGGTACATATATATTTTCAAAGTAATGTTTTCCTATTCTTTATTTTTTTAACGTTTATTCATTTTTTTGATAGAGACAGAGCATGAGTGGGGGAGGGGCAGAGAGAGAAGAAGACACAGAATCCAAAGCAAGCCCCAGGCTCTGAACTGATAGCACAGAGCCCGACGTGGGGCTTGAACTCATGGACCATGAGATCATGACCTGAGCTGAAGTTGGACGCTTAACTGACTGATCCACCCAGGTGCCCCTAGTGTTTTCCTATTCCTTGGGTAAATACCCAGTAGTAGAATTACTAGATCCTATGGTAGTTCTTTTTTTTTTAAGTTTATTTATTTATTTTGAGAGAGAGAGGTGGGGGGGAGGGGCATATAGAGAGGGAGAGAGAATCCCAAGCAGGCTTCGTGCTGTCAGCACAGAGCTCAACAGCGGGGCTCAATCTCATGAACCATGAGATCATGAACTGAGCTGAGATCAAGAGTCGGCTGCTTAACTGACTGAGCCGCCCAGGTGCCCCAGTAGTTCAATTTTTAATTTTTTCAGGAACTAAAACAAATCTAACAAACTTACCAGAGGATTGTCACAGCCAGAGCATGTATTTTTTTTTCCCATAGCAGTTAAAACATTGCTTTAAGATCACATATTAGGTGGAAAGCTGGAGCTAAACCCTTTTCTCCTGTCTTTTGGTTCATTCATCTCTATATTATAAACCATGCTAAGTTCTTGGCAGGGGAGGAGACAATATTTAGAAAATATTATGGACTTTGGGCATAACATATTCAGTGTTGGTGCATTCCCACCAACAGTGCACGAAGGTTCTTTTTTCACCACATCTTAACCAACACTTTTTGTCTCTTATGTTTCTGATTTTAGCCACTCTGACCGGTGCGAGGTGTTATCTCACCGTGGTTTTGATTTGTATTTCCCTGATGATGAGTGACGTTGAACATCTTCGCAGGTGTCTGTTGTCCATCTGGAGGTCTTCTTTGGGAAAATTTTAGTTCATTTCTTCTCATTTTGTAAAGTTTTTATTTGAATTCCTGTTGGTTAACATGCAGTGTAATATTAGGTTCAGGTTTACAATGTCCTGATTCAACACAAAACCTGGTGCTCATCACAACAAGTGTCCTTGATCCCCATCACCTATTCCAGCCATCCACCCACTCACCTCCCCACTGGCAACTATCAGTTTGTTCTCTGCAGTGAAGAGTGTTTCTTCATGTCTTCTCATTTTTAATTATATTATTTGTTTTTTTTGACTTTGAGTTGCATCAAGTTCTTTTTTCTTAAACATTTGATTTTTAAGTAGTCGCTACACCCAGTGTGGGACTTGAACTCACAACCTTGAGATCAAGAGTTGCATGCTCTACTGACTGAGTCAGCCAGGCGTCCCTGTGTAAGTTCTTGGAAAGTAGCGCCTTATTGGATATATCATTTGCCAATATCTTCTCCCATTTGGTGGGTTGTCTTCCGGTTTTGTTGATGGTTTCCTTTACCGTGCAAAAGCTTTTTATTTTGATATAGTCCTGATACTTTAATTTTTCTTCTGTTTCCCTTCCTTGCAAGATCTATCTAGAAAAAATGATGCTACACCTGATGCCAAAGAGATTAGTGCCTATGTTTCCTTCTAGGAATTTTATGGTTTCAGGTCTCACATTTAGATCTTTAATCCACTTGAGTTTATTTGTGTATGTGGTGTGAGAAACTGGTCCAGTTTTATCTGTTTGCATGTAGCTGTCCAGTTTTCCCAGCACCACTGTAGAAGACACTGTCTTTTTTCCATCAGATATTCTTACCTCCTTTGTGGAGGATTAATGGACCAAATAGTCATGGGTTCACTTCTGGGCTCTCTGTTCTGTTCCGTTGATGTATGTATCTATTTTTGTGCCACTTCCATACTGTTTTAATTATTATATCTTTGTAATAGATCTTGAAATCTGGGATTGTGATACCTCCAGTTATGTTCTGAGTGAATGTTACTTTTTTTCTGATAATTTCAAACTTTATATGTCAGGGTAAGATTTAGAAACCAGGAATTTCTGTGTCTTTTCTGTCTCATAACTAATGAGCCACTGGTGTAACAAAACCAAAGGAAAAAACAATAGTTTCCCATGGTCTGTATGTTATGGAAAGGCATTAAATGGAATTCACTGGTGAGCTCACCATGAATGATTAGAAAATACTGCTTAGTTGTTGGTACTAACATTGGGGAAGATAGATTTTAGTTGAGAAAAAATAGGGCAGAATAAGGGGCACCTGGCTGCTCAGTCAGTAGAATATGTGACCCTTGATCTCAGTGTCATGAGTTTGAGCCCCACATTAAGGGCAGAATTTATTTTTAAAAATTTTTTAAAGTGGCAAAATAATACAAAACATAGGAATCTCATGAAAACATGGCATGTAGAGGAAAGATATCAAATATTTCTGGATTTGAGATGGGGATTTTTGAATACAGCCCTACATTCTTGACCATTGCCTGGAGTTGTGTGATTTTGAGAAAGTCTCAAAATAACTTTAATCACTGTTTATATCATTGTGATAATGATAATACCCATCTACTACCACAACGTGTTGGTATTGGGTATGAAATGAAAAAAACCAAACCAACCCCTCTGCCCCCGCAAAAAAACAAAACAAAACAAAACAAAAAACTCTGAGAAGTAAAAACAACACAACACAAATGAACAAAAATAAGCAGTAAACAATTATAAAGTAACTGTCAAGCAGAATTTCAGTTTTCTCATGCCTTTTCTCATCCAGAAGGAGAAATGACTGCCAATTACTTAGGTTGTTAGATCTTCATGGAATACTTGTTAATGACTTGGCATGTTACGAAATTAGCCTTGTGAATTGTCACTGTCGGATGGTAGATGATATCATCATGCAATCACAGATCTCATGACTTGAAGACAATTTTATTACTTCCTATAAAGTAAAAATTAAAGTAACGTTTCCCCCATACATATGGTATGTCTGAAAGCTGTGAAGGACAAGGTCTTCATCAAGATTATGTTGCAATTGCAATCTGCATCCTATCCACAATAAATTCTGAAAAATATGGTGTATTATCCAGGATGTTGGTGCAGTAGGTAATGTGATCTTGACTTAGGTATGTAAACCCTTTTCTGAAATCAAAATATTATTTCTGCCTTCATTGTTAGGAATTTAAAGATCTTTGTGGGGAAAAGTACTCGTAGAAATACAATGTATTTGTCAGCCTAGATTTTTAGAAGTGAGAAATCTAGTAGTTTAACATAATACACATTTTTCATGTCACAGGTTTTGTGGGTCAAGAGTCCAGGTGTGCCTTGACCAGGCCCTGAAACTCAGCATCTCTTATAAGGCCATAGTCAGGTGATGGCTGGAGCCATACTCCCGTGTCAAGGTTTGATGGGGAAGGACCTGCTTTCAAGTGCATTCAGTGGGTATTGGCAGGATCTCGTTTCTTGCAAGCTGTTAGTGGGTCACCCTCTGTCCTTGCAATGGAACAGTCAACATGGATTTGGGTCTCTTCAACATGGCATCTTGTGCCATTAAAGCCAGGAAGAGGTTTCACCAGCAAGATGGAAAGTCACAGTGTTTCATAACCTAGTCATGGAAGCAACATCCGTTACTGTTGTGGTACTCTGTTCTGCGGAAATGAGTCCCTAGATTCCAGCCCACGCCTGAGGGCAGAGGTTCACAGAAGGACTTGAATGTCAGAAGGCATTGGTCATTGGTGGGGGGAGGGGAGGATCTTGGAATTATGCCTCCCACAGATGTCTGCCCTCACTCACTAAATGCCATAGTGAAAAAATTAAGAACAGCAAGAAAAGTGAGTTGGCATTCAAAAGAATTGGCATCGGACAAGACTGCGTGAACTGGAGCCCTTGTCCTTTGCCATTTGTCTGAGACCCACCGACAGTTTTCTGTCTTTTGATCTGTATGGGTGCAGTCAGCATGGCATGATGCTACCTACCAAGCAGAGATTTGTTCTTGGACTTGCCTCTACTGGCTTCCAACTTCATGGTCACGGCATATAGAGGAAAGTAAGTGGGCGGCCCATGCTCTTGTAGAGGGTTCCTCTCATTTGCTGTTGGTGAGTGCACCCTACCTGCATTCATGACCTTCAAAGCTCTGTGGCAGCCAGGATATGAGAATTTCTTTTAAAATATGCTTCTCTGTCAATTTTACAAACAACAGACTGTCAGTGCCCGGAGCGATAACCTTGAAATCAGAGCCACAGATCTGCAAACCTGTTCAGCTGCGTGGTTTCTGGGTAGTCTGAAATTACAATGCTTTTAGCTCTTTTTTCCTTTTTCTCTTTCCTGACGCTAGAGCACTCTTTCATGATTGCTTTTTAAGTCATATAGTTACAGTGTCCTGTGTTCTGCGGATATGCCCTACTTGCTTTTCTTTTAGAGGAATATAATCACCCTGCTTTAAAGATGGTTGTTTTTAGAAGAATGACAAGTCCCCAGATGCCACATGCACTAAGCTTTGACATGGCCAAGTCCACAGTCGTGCCATAATTTCAATTGAAAATTTCCATCTTCTTCAAATTCCATAACAAGGAAGATTTAGCTCCATTTGTGGAAGACTACCCAGTTAAGCTTCATGTCAACTGGTTATCGGTGTTTTACTCTCTGAGCTCAATGGTGGAAGATGCCAAGAAGGACAGCGTTGATTCATTTGAGAGTCTTGCCTAGTTTCACTTTCTACCACATTTTTCTTGAAGGGAGCTATAAAAATGATGGCTTCTGTGTCAACTATACTCAAATTAAAAATAAATAAAAATAAAGTCTTATTCTGCACACATAAAGAAGCATGACTGTGAGGACTCTTTCATATCAGTTCACAGTATTTGTTGTTTTTCTTCCCAACTAGTTTCCTGACTTGTCCCCTCTGACCCTCCCCCCAGCCTTTAGCACATCCTGCTGAATAGACACATTATTGTCTCTATTATTGGTATACACCAAGTACCAGGTCTGGGCTAAAGTCTGGGGACACTAAGCCAAATTAGATCTGCACTATCTGCAGGCCTATAGCCTAGAGAGGGTCTGATAAGGAGATTGACAAATAAAATACAACATGAGAAGTTGTAGGAAATGGGACCTTGTGGCTGCAGGGGTACGTTGTGTTAGATAGAGAAGAGTGAAAATTCTTCCTGGCAAAGCAAAGGACATCATGCTGTGAACCATCACAAAATGTTTAAGGGATTAATGTTATTTATCTGACACAGCCATCTCAGTGGACACACCTAAAATATTCAAGAAGAAGTTTCTTCCACGAGATGAATGAGGTGACAAAGTAGCAAGAGACTCTTTGGTCAAATCTAAGGGGGTGAGGGAAACATGGAGAGGTGGACAGAACACCAAAGACACTGTTTCTCCAAAGACATTTGTGGGACTATGACAACTTGAACAAACGTTGATGAAGATGGTCTTTAGGAAGCACGAGGCAGAAGTCAGACCCCAGAGTTCCCAGGGTCTCAGAGAAGACCTTGCTCCATAATGTTGAGATACCCAAGTACACCACACCCAATAAAGAGTGAACTGTGGGTAGAGGGACTAAGTCTCCCCAACCCTCAACCCCCAGAGGACTGCAAATTGTTTTGGTGCTGGACGTAAGGTGGTTAAGCTACATTTTCCATTTCCCCAGGATCTGGGATGCTTGATTGGTCACTTCAATATGACTCATCCCAGTACACAAATTATAAGTGGGTTTCTTAA
Source organism: Prionailurus viverrinus (assembly GCF_022837055.1). Taxonomy (NCBI): domain Eukaryota; kingdom Metazoa; phylum Chordata; class Mammalia; order Carnivora; family Felidae; genus Prionailurus; species Prionailurus viverrinus. The sequence goes on from NC_062579.1 coordinate 1,428,739, forward strand.
CAGTGTTGTTCACTGGAGGAGAGGGGAAACATGAAAAATACACATCTACATAGTTTTCTTGAAAAGTTTGTGTTTAAGGGTAACATAGGAATCAGGCAATGCTTGACCAGCTTGCACACATGCCCCACTTTCAACTTTATTTTCCAAAGAATCGGATCCTTCCTAACAAACTGTATCTTTTATTTCATATATTTGATTCAAGGAGTCCAATAGAGTTATTAATTTCATACTGAAGTGAAAATACGTGCAACAAAACTTCATCAACAGGGAATGGTTTTCAGAATGATACTAATATGTTAAACCAGCACTTGTGGTCCCAGGATAAAACCATTTTAAATAATACACTGCTGGAGGTATATGCTAAATTTTTCTTTCTTCTTTTCTTTTCTTTTCTTTTCTTTTTTTTTTTTTTTTTTTGGATCTGTTGAGGGAGATTGGCCCATAAGTATTCTTTCTTTCTCATGCTGCTTTGTCTGGTCTTGGAATGAAGATTATGTTAGCACCATAGAATGATTTATTGAGCCTTCCCTTCTCTGTTCTCTATAGGAGTTTGAATAAAATTTGAATTACTTGTTCTTTGAGTGCTTTATAACAGTCATTGATGAAGCTATGTGAGCCTACCATTTTCATTCTGGGAATATTTGACCAGGAATTTAATTTTCTTGAGGCATATATGACTTGAGACTTTCTATTTATTCTTTTGGTCTTTAAGTTACATCTTTCCAGGAATTTTATTGCCTTAATGTTTTTCCTATTATCTCTTTAATGTGGTAAGATCCTAAGGTATCCCCTTTTTCCTTTCCAATATTGATTATTTCTGCCTTCTCTCTCTCCCTGACTATTGAATGATCAAATTTGCTAATTTGCTCGTTTTATTGGACCTTTAAAGAACCAATTTTTATGTTCACCAGCGTGCCCTATTACATATTTGCTCTCTATTTAATTAAATTCTACTATTATCTTTAGATTTCCTTCCTTCTGCCTCCTTCCAGATTATCTCCCAATTTTTAACTTGTCAGGGTGGTGATAAATTTGTGAATTTTCTGTCTTCTGTGCTAATGCACACAGTTTCCCACAACACTGCTCTAGGCGCACCTGAAAGATTTGGTAATTTTTCAGATCATTTATTTAAAAGTATTGTTCAGGGGCACCTGGGTGGCTCAGTTGGTTAAGCATCCGACTTCGGCTCAGGTCACGATCTCACTGTCCATGAGCTCGAGCCCCGCGTCGGGCTCTGTGCTGACTGCTCAGAGCCCAGAGCCTGTTTCAGATTCTGTGTCTCCCTCTCTCTCTGACCCTCCCCCGTTCATGCTCTGTCTCTCTCTGTCTCAAAAATAAATAAACGTTAAAAAAAAATTAAAAAAAATAAAAATAAAAATATTGTTCAATTTCCATTATGCTTTCCCCCATTTACTTGTGGATAATGCAGACTTTAAAACACATTTCCAAATACTTGGGGATGTCGAAGTTAATTGCATAACGGCCAGAGACCTGCACTGTGTTTTCATTTTTTTGAAAGACATCGAGACTTGTTTTCTGGAGCAGCAGAGCCTCCATTTACATGGAAGTCTTCTGTATGCTTGCAGAGTATGCATCCTTTTTAATTTTTAGTGCACTGTCTATTAAGTCAAGTGTGCTAATTGAATCATTTTAATCTCTATTTTTACTGCTGTTAGGCTGCTGGCTCTACCAGTTACTGGAAAAGATGTATTAAATCCCCCCCATGACAACTACAGATTTGTTCATAAATCCTTTCGGTTCTTTCAATTCTTCCTTTATGTATTTGAAGGCTTTGTTATATTTTTTCTCACTGTGCATTTTGTTTATCTAGCAGTGACTCATTCATAGAATATATTTTGTCTGCTAAGACAGCTGCACTGCTTTTCGTTTATTTGGTATTTACGAGATTTATATTCTCCCATCTATTTACTTCAGTCTCCCTGTATGTTTTTGTTTGGGATGTAAAAGGACCATAATGCATTTATTCATTCACCTGTTGATGGACTTCTGGACTGTTTCCTGCTTTTGGGTTTTGTGAACCCCACTGCTCTGAACATTCATGTGCATATCTTTATGTGGACACATGTATTTTTATTTCTCTTGGATACATATCCAGAAGTAGGATGGCTAGGTCATGTTTAGCTTTGGAAGCAATGGCCAAAGTGTTCCCCAAAGGGATTATTTCACATTGATCCATGTATTGGGGTCATAGAAGAGAAATATTTTTATTTCCAACACCAGCAACTCATGTTTCAGTGAGGGAAATAGAGAACTCAAGTCATCAGAACATACTTTTCCTGTTCCTGATGAACGAGCATTGGGACAGCGTACCCATATAGGAGATTCAGCTCACCCTCCGTCACGAGCCCAGAGTGTGGAAAGAACAGAGAGAAATGAGGCCGAATCCTAATCAACCTGCACTAAGCAACACACCTTATTACTTCCTTGATGATGCTCAGGGGCTCAACAAAGAGGAGCCTAAAGATGTCTCTTCTGTGGGAGCTGAGCTGCTAAATTAGTGGTCCAGCCGTAGACAGATCCTGAGGATTCATAACCTCACATTCATCTGTAGCTACTTCTAGTTACCAAAGACTATTCAGGTTACTTCGGGAGACAGGAGAGAAGAACACCCATTCCATAATTACCACTTAGTTAAAAAAAAAACTTACTTATTTTTAAGTAATCTCTACACCCAGCATGGGGCTCAAACCCATAACCCCAAGATCAAGAGTCACGTGTTCCACTGATGGAGCCAGCCAGGCATACCAATTGCCATCTAATTTTGGCCCATTATCAGACATCTCTTTTTAAAAATGTGCTTTTTGGGGCACCTGGGCGGCTCAGTTGGTTAAGCGTCCAACTCTTGGCTTCAGCATCAGGTCGTGATCTCACGGTTCGTGAGTTGGAGACCTGCATCGGGCGCTGAACTGACAGCAAAGAGCCTGCTTGGGATTCTCTCTCTCTCTCCCTCTCTCTCTCTCTCTGCTCTTTCCCATTCATTCTCTCAAAATAAATAAACTTTTTTTTAAAAATGCGCTTTTCCATTTTAATGGTTGGTGTTCAAAAGAGTTTAAATAGGTTTGAGTGTTATTGAACACGTGTTTTTTATTAATCGATTTTCTTTTTAAGAATAATTCTATATTTGCAGAAGAAATGAGCATGCATTGTGTAGAGCTCCTGTATGTGCTACTTTTTCTCCTTCCTCAGTTTCTGTTAGTACTGACAGCTTGCATTTGTGTGCTACCCTTGTGACAGTTAATGAGCTAGCATTCATACATTCTTGTTCACTACAGTTCTTAGTTTACATTGGCTTTCAGTCTGGGTTGTATCGTTGTCTGGGTTTTGAAAAATGCATAATCTCGTATATCCACCATTGCAGAATACGGACATTTTTAAATGTCAATTAACTAAGGACCCTTGGAGGACGCTGTTAACTAAGGCAAGTCCAGAAACTATGCTGCCAAGGAAAAATTCCTGGATATAAAGTCTCATTATCCCAAAATCCTATTTTTGGTTTTGGCATTCAAGTAACTATGTCAGATGCAAAGAGAAAGATGTACTTTTCGTTACAGCGACATTTTAGATATGCAATATGCTTATCTTTAAGAAAGTTACAGGAAGTGGAATGGAAACCAATTTGACAATAAATTTCATATATTGAAAAAATAATAATAAATAAATAAATAAATAAAAACAAATAAAGTATGTCCTATAAATTCCTTAAATATCATTTAAAGTTATGTTCTAGTAATTATTTAACCATCTTCTATAGGCTTTTTATTGTTTCTAATATTGTACTAAAACAAACCCTTACCCTCTAAAACAATAACAATGTAAAATAACAAAATAAAAATAACATGAAAAATAAAAAAAAAAGAAAGAAAGTTACAGGAAGTGGAGGAATTTATGATCGAGGGAGAGGGCTTACAATGTTTGTGAAACTGATTTCATGGTAGAACAGGATTAGATTTCTCATGCCCTTGGCTTTAGGAGAGGAAGCACCATTAACTTTGAAGGTTACCCACAAGTGAACTATAGCTTGATCATTGAGAACTGGAAGAAATTTGAAGAAGTTTTATTTTTGCATTGAAGAGGGCCTCGTGTTCAATCTGCATTTATTTTTCTATGTCATATTAGGAGAATTTATTACCAACATTTTCATTCCTTGTTCTTCTACGCCTGTTTTCCTGCCAATACTAATATCTCTTGTGATTTTAAATATTTTCTTAAACTTGTAATATATTCTGGGCTTTTATATTTTGATATTTTTATGGTCTTATACAATTCCGATACCTTTTGCATCCAAAAATTGTTTTCTGATTCCGGAATGTTGTTTTCCCCTTTATGGATGAGATAGACACATCTTTATAAAAGTGGTTCTCAGTCACCTCTGTTCCCCATCAGAAGGGCATCTGGCAGTTTCTGGAGGCTGTATTTATTGGTTGTCCTAAGTGGGAAGGGGTTGTTCCTGCCACTTAATGAGTAGAGACCAGAGATGGCGCTTCATCCTGTAATGCCAGGACAGCCTGCCCAACGTCAATGGTGCTGGTGTTGAGAAGCCGTCCTTTAGAGTTTGCTCCTTCTGACTCTTCCCATGCTCCCCTTGCCTGCTATCAACTAGTATTTGTCAGGTTGGGAAGTCTGCCTGAAGAGCCATCCTACCTACTATGCTGAAGAGATGGGTTGAGATATTAAAGAGAAAAAATGAGGTTAATTCATGAAGAACCCAGTCATACACCAAGCCAACGTGTGCCAGTGCGAGAGAAGAAAAAGCCAGTATGGGCAGCGGGATAGTTCAGCTGTCACTGGATAAAGAATCTCTGTTTTAGAAAATTAAAGAAATGAAGAATTATAGTTTGAACAAACGAACTAAGTCATGTTACAGTTCTCTTGAAAGCCCTTAAAAAGTCCACTTTCATTAACTTAACATTTTCCAGAGTGCTTATTTCATGCCCAAATCTCAAGGAGCTTCCTCTTATTCTGATAGAACTGTTATTTATTTTATTTTTTTTTGTTATGTTCACAATTTCAGATTCTATTTGTATTTTTAAGTCTTGGAGACCTCTCTCCTCCAGCCAGCTTCCTGAGGTCACAGGTGGTAGTTCTTTAACTAACTAGCTGTGAACATGGGACACAGCCCGGTTCCTCCTCACCATTGTCCACTGACCACAGAGTCCCTTGCAGTGGTCTTTACAGGGTGGGGAGATTTTGATCTTGTCAAAGAAGAGGCAGCCACAGGAACAAATGGATACGGGTAGGACTCAGGAGTGTGCCTACTTTGGAAGCTGGACAGAATTTGCATCGTCTTCATGGCAGAGGTCCTGTTATTAGAATACCTTGACTGCTAGGTGGAGGAATTTCCACCTCATGGGGTAGGTAATAAGGACAGACCCTTAGGCAGGGGGAAGATACAATAGCAGCTCTGTTTGTGAATGGTAGAATAATCTTCCATAGAGATTGATTTTCGAGCTATAAACCCCATGTGTGCAAGCATTGCATTTCCCAGTCTGGTGCATATTAGACCCATCCTTCAAGAATCTCTTGTCCTGCATGTCTTCTAGAAGGTGAACGTTGTATAGCAAGAATGTGAAGAATGACGTGTACCTCCAAGCAGCTTCTTTCTGGCTTACCTCATAGTCGGGATATTCTCACAGCATATCATTTTCTTGGGATCACAGTGTGTTTGGAATCCGAAGAGCCTCTCCCTAAAACATTGACAGTCCCAACACCATATTTATTAGTAGTCATCTGGATACCTTTGCTAGACCCTACCCGTGTTATGTTACTTTACCGGTTTCCAATATTTTAGCTTATATTTTATTTCAGTTCATCTTTCTCTCTCCTGTTTTGGAAGTTTTGAATGAAGACACAGTATTTCTCTCTTCTGGAAAACAGGGTGTTGAAGACGCAATGACCTGGGAGGTGGTGTGTGGGAAGGCAGATTTTGTCTTAGATTTTGGTGACACTTTCAGCCCCTCCAGTCACCCACTGTCACTACGATGTTCAAAACCGCAAGCAGGATGTGTGTTTGCCATCAACACCCACCAACTCTATGCTGTCCTTAGTTCTTTGAATTTAGTTCTGATTCTTGAGTCCCACTTCTTAAGGTTTTACTCTAGAAACTCTTCATACTCAACTTCCTTTCTTGCCAATCCGATTTTTTTTTAATTTTTTTTCAACGTTTTTTATTTATTTTTGGGACAGAGAGAGACAGAGCATGAACGGGGGAGGGGCAGAGAGAGAGGGAGACACAGAATCAGAAGCAGGCTCCAGGCTCCTAGCCATCCATCAGCCCAGAGCCTGACGCGGGGCTCAAACTCACGGACTGCGAGATCGTGACCTGGCTGAAGTCGGACGCTTAACCGACTGCGCCACCCAAGTGCCCCAGCCAATCCGATTTCTTTCTTTCTTTTTTTTTTTTTTTAATGTTTTTTTTTCAACGTTTATTTATTTTTGGGACAGAGAGAGACAGAGCATGAATGGGGGAGGGGCAGAGAGAGAGGGAGACACAGACTCGGAAACAGGCTCCAGGCTCTGAGCCATCAGCCCAGAGCCTGACGTGGGGCTCGAACTCCCGGACCGCGAGATCGTGACCTGGCTGAAGTCGGACGCTTAACCGACTGCGCCACCCAGGCGCCCCAGCCAATCCGATTTCTAAATCCCTCTTACCCTACTGGTGCCGTCCTCATCTTGAAATCATACAATCATTTTGTCTTTATTTTCCAACGTAGACACATCATTCTTTTTACCTTTTTTTAAGCCAGTCTTTCATTTTCCATATCAAACCTATGCAAATGCTCACAAGAAAACTTTCCATCAACACCAGTTACTTGTTTGAATCTCTGTGACTCTTTTACAGGTCCAGGCTCATGGAAAGTGTCTGGGGACAGACTACAGTCCATGTAGCAAGCTTCCATTCGATTTGTCTTTGAGGGCCCAGAGCTAAATTCATGAATTTGTGACCTGGGCTGTCCCACAGGGCCACCTGGCTTGTGTTCCTCTCTCACTCTCTTGAAATTGTTAATGACTTTGGAGAAGAACCTCTACATTTCTGTCTTTCATGGCCTCGTGGGAGCTGTTGAGAGCTCAGCCTTCACTCTGCCGACATCACCAACAGTCTAAACTGTGTAAGCCTTACAGTATTGCGTGTTTGCCTGTGACGTTTATGTTCTCCATTCTCTTTTAATACATCTCCAAAACTTTCTCGAAATTTCCTACTTATTCTCCCATGAAATATAGGTTCTTCCTGCAGGTATTTTTCATCATTTGAACTGTACAATTTATAGGTGGTTAAGGAAGCTGCAGTTAATTCACAATGTAAATAAGAAAGAGTATTTTTAAAATAGATTTGGGTATGCTGTGCCCACCAATAGTTAATAACTTTTGGCATGTATATATTTTTAAAATCTGGAATATTTTATATAACTTGCATAGCTAGGCTAATCTGCTCTTTCCTTAGAACTTCTTGCATGGACTCATTACATTATGCTTAACTACTTTGGTATATGAAACTGATTGTCTTTCTCTCCTCTCTCTCCCTCTCTTCTGTTTTGATGAAGAACATCACTCTGCCCCACTCCCACCACGACTGTCCAAGTAAGAGCCCCACAGTCATCTTGATGTATCCCTGTCTTCGTTTCTCAGGCAGCACATTGGACAGAATCCACTATAAAAATCTCTTTAATCACCCCCTTCTCTCTGTCATCATTGCCTGTGTCCCAGTTGGAATTTGTCAATGGAAACAAGTTTTCTCTCAGACTTTCTCCATTGCTGTCATCCCTAATTTTCCTTTGAGATAAAACTCCCAGCTCTTTAACATGGTGCTGAGGAGGCCCTTGGCGATTTTCCACCTGTCACTGGGTCACGATAGAATTTCTATGCAATTATCTACCTATGTGCATTTTCACTTGCCGCTCTTCCTGGAAGAGATCTTTTTCCTGAGCTCATTCCTTTTGTCCTGTGCTCATTCTTCCTCATCCCCGAAGGCTAGCCTTTGGGGAGCCTCAGCTCCCCTGGTCTCCTGTGCTGATTCTGTGCCTCGCCTCTGTCCCCGTGCTATCTTGAATTTAGCATTCCCACTACACAGGTGACCTTCTATTACAGTTCTGTTCGTGGGGCTGTTGTATCTATGAGGCCTTGTGATTCCGTCATGTACAAACAGTCTCTTGTTCAACCCCGAATATTCATAAGTGTTGAGTTGCTGCTCAGCTAGAGGAGGGGGAGGGTACATGTTTACAAGAACACTGTCTTGCACTCTCTTGAATGTCTTTGTAGCATGCTACCATAATCACCCACAATTCGTTTCATTCAGACCTCAATTCTTTCCACTTGAAAGCCGATAAAAAATCCTCTTTGTCTACATAAACATTGATGGAAAGTATGAGGATTAAGAACCTACTTTCCACCAAATAATGGAAGAAAATAATCTACTTTAAAAACACCAATAGAGATTTCCCTACTGTAGTAGGTCCTTTAGAAAATACTATCCTTCATTTATTAATATACTTCCCCAGACTGAAGATAATCTAGAAGCTGTCACATTAATAATAAGTAATATATTTTCATTATTTACATCTAAATCCTCGACTTTCAAATTAACAACACTTGAAGGAGACCTGTTCACACAAATGAAATTTGAATTGTAGATAAAGTGACACTTTGGAAGGGTTAGGTCACGTCCGTCGCAGCTTTTCAGCACCACTAAGATTTAATTTATGTAGTGTCATTGCAAAGAGAGAACTCTAATGGCTTTTTAATTATTCTCAACTTCAAAGAATAGATGGGAGGGAGACTAGTTCCCAGACAAAGAAGGGGAATATTGGAAGCTGGGTAGAGATAATTATTCAGCAATGCCCTAGTAAAAGTATCGTAGGACAAGGGAGTGGAGAACTCTTTCCTGCACATCAGCCTGGAGAATAAAACACAGACGTTGTCCTCTTTCCTACCACCATGCCTCACTCTCAAAGGTGGGCGATCACAGTGAATCACGGAGAATTTATTGAAAGCTCTAGTTACCTTTTTAGGGAGTCTTGCTGGGCTGTGGATTACAAAGAAATAGTAGAAGCAATTTGTCATGTTCGTTTCTAGAAGTCAGAGATAGAGGGACTTTGATACACTAGCTTGAGAAAAGTCCACAGTAAACATTGTCCAAAATAAAACGTTGTAAACACTGTGTGATAAGAGAAAAACATCTTAAGCTTATGTCTCTTTGGGCCTATTGTGGGGAGAGAACTTTGGCCATACATTGCTGCATGAGAACTCATGACACATCAACTTGCTCTTTAACTCTGTAAGTGGATGTTGAGGAAGAAGTGAGTTTCAGAGGTGGCTAGACTTGATATGTGATTAGTTTTAGTTTTAAAATATAAAGAGTTCATTCCCTTAAAGAACTTGGAACTTGTATGTTCACACAGCAAATGTGTACTGTTTCTTAATACTTAGCATTTATTGAACCTTTGTAGCGTGCCCGGGACTAGAGATTTGCTCCCAGGGGAGCTCCTCGGAGGGGCCTTTGTATGGAGAGATCCCATTTGCGTCCAGTGGAAGTAAGGATTAAAGAGTTTGTGGAGGGACAGCAAGATTAGAGAAGCAATAAAGAACTAAGTAAAACAAAAATGTGGGTTCATTCCGATGAACACAGGGCATGGAGAAAATAAGTAGGCTCTCCTCCACCTGTCCTCACTTCCCAGTAAAAATTTTATAAGGAGAATCTTGGGGAAATTCAGGCATGGGTGTGTTCTTGTTAAATAAAATGACATAAACCAAGACATAAAGTGTTAGCCTAATAGGAGAGAAAGCTAGTTCTGCCAGCCGTCGTGTGATAAAGTTTATTGTTTTTGTAAAGTCTGTCTTATAGCTCCTGGTTGCTACTCAAATGTAAAAGTTCTCTTCAACACTAGCTTTCCTGAACTATTGGAAAGTATCGATTTTGTGACTAGAAGCATTAAGAGTTATTCCCTGCAAACTTCAACGTACTATCAGTGGTGTGAGGGAAGGTTTACACTTACCCAGTTTGCAAAACTTTGAGTTACAGGCTCAAAGGAATAGTTAACAACACATATGAAAATTCCTGTTTGTAGATAAAGGGGGAAATGTAACATATTCGATTAGAAGGTTCTTTTTCCAACATCTAATAGTTATTTTATTAAGCCTACTTCCAATACCTAGGAGATGTGGATATCTGTGTGTTCATACTTTCTGTCTCAGATGGGGAGGAGCAATTTCTTGTAGTTCAAAAGTACAATGTCAGAAGTTTAATGTCCCGCTGTTGACAAGGACTCATTGACTTCAAATGTGGTAAATAAAACTGGCCATACTGGAAAACGTCCATGTCAGCGTGGCCATAAAGCTACACATGGAAATCATCTTGAAAACCAAGGTTCTTAGATGCTGTGTACAGAAACACTGTATACAGAAGCTGTGTTCAATGCTTCCTAACACATTCCATTACTGGGCATGGTAAGAATATGGAAACCATGTGTGGCATAAAGTTGGAGATATTCGTTATATGATATGTTTCTTTGCTCCGTGTACCTTTGATCTCTTTCTGTTTGGACATCATTACGTTCCCTCTACTCTTGAAATTTTTTGGGGGGGTGGGGGGGGGTAATTCCTCCTACCTCCTTTCCAATCAGCACACACCTGCCATGTGAAGGCAGTGAGTAATGCAGAAATGGGGAAGACCTCAGGAAGGCCTCCATCTAGTGAAGGAAGCAGATATGTACACAGATTACTAATCCTGCCATTGTTAGGCAAATGGCAAGAAAAGCCAAATAAAGAGGTTAAAAGGCAAGAAGCCTTAGCATCTTTGAGTATACAAGTCATTCAATAGGTGATGAAATATATCATCCATAAATCCCATGGGAACAAAGTTCCATACTGCAATATTCCATATTGCAACTCACCAGAGCCAGATCCCTTCCCACACCTCCTTACATCACATGGCATTATAGCCACTGCGGGCATCGAAAATGGGCCATGGGGCGCCTGGGTGGCTCAGTCAGTGAAGCTTCCGACTTTGGTTCAGGTCATGATGTCGCGGTTCGTGAGTTCGAGTCCCGCGTCAGCCTCTGTGCTGACAGCTCAGAGCCTGGAACCTGCTTTGATACATTTGCAGGCCATGTGAATTCTGGGGAAATCTCTCAAGGATCCAAGAGGACATTTCTCTCTTGGAACAAAAGTTGACAATTAATAATACATATCATTTGTTCTCTATCAAACTTCTATCACTGAATGTTCAGAATTTGAATTTTCCATGATTTCCCCACCTCCCAGAGTTCCAAGATACGAAATAATGAATACAGCAAAGGGGAAAATATTCCATCGGAATCAATGTCTTTTTATTAAACCTTATTCCATAGTTAAATGTTTCCATTGTTTGTCAGTGGAGTCCATATTATGGGCAGCTTGTTTGCTCTATAACCATTTTATGGTTCAACAGCAAAGTTAAATGGCTATTATTACCTGGATTCGAGAGAAGTCTTTCCCTTACCCCGCTCCCTACTACCACCACGATTTGGGTTCTCTGAACTTAAAATCCGATCAGTAGGTATGATGCCTCACATAGTTAGGACTTCGGCGTTTATGGCTCTCCTGTACACAACCAACCATGTGCCCACTACCGGAGTTTCTTTCCAGATTCCCTCTGCCTTTCCTTTGTTCAAAATGTAGCTATACTTTAAGGCACAAAGCCAGTCATTTCTTGGCCCTTCTTTTCTACTCTGCGTCCTCTCATGTGTGCTAAAGGAGTACTTCCTCTTTTCGTGAGTCTGTTTTGCAATTATACTGTCAGATGGCTCCATATCTTACCCATTTTCTTTAATCTCATCATGTTCAATAAAATGTATGATGTTGACTGAATTGTAACCGTTCCCAACCACGTGGAATGTAGCTGTTTGGAAGACCTAGAATAACAATGAAATCTACACATTTTTGTCCTTTTCTACTTTCTTTCTGTATTTTTAATTTACATCATAATTATACATTTTAACAATAGAATTGCAATGTGTATCTTACCTTAAAAGTGACAGTTAATAGTTACAAGAATGTGCATCATTTAAGGAATTTAAGATGTGAAATAATTGTGATTTCTAAAACTAGAAAAAAAAATGAATCACTTAAAAATACTGACCACCTAAAGGACATTGTTAGGAAACAATCTATGTCATAATTCTAGACACTTGCAATTAAATCCCATTTTTTTAAATGTACAAGGAACATGGTGACTATTGAATGATATATGATTTATCACCATAAACAACTTAAGTCTAAGATTCATGTTCCCCTCCAGATGCAACAGACTGGAAGATATATTACTGAGATTAAAATTCAGTCTCTTCCTTGCCTTATAAAAATGAAGAAGAAATCAAACTCCATTGCACCTTGAACTTTTAATAACAAATAGCAGTAGCAAGTCTTTATTTTAACCAGGCAGTAATCCATCTGTGATCATGAATATGAACACTGATAACAATATGAATTATGGAAACAAAAGAAAACAAGACCACATAGAGATACATCATTTGGCATGATTTATGTACATTCGCCGTTCTTCTAAGGTAGACAGCTATTTAGACCTCACAGAGCATATCTACGGGAAGAGCATGGATTCCATCAATCAGGGATGGGTGTGAGACTCTCCATTTCTAACAAGCTCCAAGGTAGTGTTAGCGATGGTGGTCTGCGGACCAGGAGATCCCTGTCCTATAAGAGGTGATGGAGAGGTATCGATCCCCCCACCACAGGATGGTTGACCGGAGACAGGAGTGGCTGGAGATCCCAGCTGCCGTGTTTATTGATACCAATATGGCATAAAGATGTGCTCATTTTCTTTTTTTGGTGGGACAAAAGAAGGGTTGGCATGCACACTGTCACACCATGTTGTGGGTGTCATACTAAGAAATTTACAAGTTGAGGGAGAGCCTGAAAGGGGCAAAAATGGTGAAGAGCGGTGGGTGCCATTACAGATGCCTAGAAATTCAAAGGACAGATAACGTTGAAAGTGAAGGCATTTGGGACATCTTGAGGTACAACATAGATGATCAGAGATGTCCATTGGGTGTGCTAGGCAGAATTCTGGCTCCCATGACCTTCAATCCCTGGTATTCCTCCCACAGTTATGTTACATGGTAAAAGGAGTCTTTGTTGATATACTTAAGGTTACGCATCAGCTGAGCTTATATGGGGAGATTATCCTGGTTTATCTGGGTGGGTCCAGTGGAATCATAGGGACCATTAAAAGCAGGGAATTTTGCTGCTCAGGAGAGGAACACAGGTGTCCTGGGGAGCTGATGCCCGAGAAGGACAGAGCATGCTGTCGGTGGTGTAAAGATGGAGGTGACAATGTGATGCAGACCTCAGGCAGCTTCTGGGGACTGAGAACAGCCCTGGTGGAGAGCCAGTGAGGAAGCTGGGACCCCAATGCCAGGACCCCATGGAACTGGATTCTGCCAACCACCTGAATGAGCCTACAAGGGATTCTTTGACAGAGTCTCCAGATGAAAGCCCACACCAGCCCACGTGATCATTTTGGGTCTTCCTGAGAAATATTGCTGAGACAGAAGGTCCAGTACAGGGTATTAAGGAGCGGGGCGCAGGGCGAGCTGTGAAAATGGCTGAGCATTGTGCATGTACACTCTTCTTCCCGTTCAAGTGGCGTCAGGAACCAGATAAAGAGTGAAAAGCCCACATGTGGGAGCAAGGTTGAGAGATTGTTCTTATGAGCACTGCGGAAGCTTCGGTCCCGACGTGCAGGGCAGCGAAAGAATCCTCCCCAGAGGGCACTGATGATGCAGGGGCGACTGGCATGAGAAGGTGGGGAGGGCAGCCCGGAGAAGCAGGAGGGGCCCAGGCTGTGGGCTCTCAGCTGGTCTGGTTTCCCGCGCACTGGGCAAGTCCGCCACCCAGAGCCTTGCCAGCCACCACTTTTCAGGGCTGGTTTCACTGTCATCCTTTTCGTCTTGAGTAACTCAGCTTACGCAATGAAATACCGAGTTACCTTCTTGGCTCACGACCCTGTAGACCAAGAGTGTCGGTCCTTCTTTTTCAGATACCCCGCTGGTCTGCCATCATCCTGGTTTCCGTGTGTGTTCTGCCCACATGACACAGGGTAGCTGCTCGCCACCCACACAGTCTTCAAATATGCTGGGTCCACTCTCTGTTGCCTCTGTGTGGATGGAAAGAGAGGTGGCTGGGTGTTTATTCTCTTCAGTTTTCTTCTCAAGGAATCCCCTCCTTGGCAAGGCTTTCCTTAGGTGTATAAAAATGTGAGTACGCAGTGGAGATCTGTGAAACGTGCCAATGTCAAATGCCAGCTTGGCACTCATTATGTTCCTTTCCTTGTGTGTGCATCTGTGTCTTGTATGTGCTATCTGTTTCCTCTGTCAGAAGATTAAACATGTGACTACGTGGGGGCAGGACTTTGTTTATATAACCAGCAGTTAGGATCATGCTTAACACACATCAGCCATTCAAACATATTTACTTATTTTTATTTATTTTTTAAGTTTGTCTGTTTGCTTTGAGAGAGAGAGCATGAGCAGGGAGAGAGGGAATCCAAAGCAGGCTCTTCAGTGTCAGTGCAGAGCCCGGCACGGGGCTTGAACTCCCAAACCATGAGATCATGACCTGAACGAAGATCAAGGGTTGGATGATTAACTGATTAAGCCACCCAGGTGCCCCTGAAACATGTTTATTGTATAATTAATGACATGTTGGTTTACCCAGAGTAGAGTAGTATTAGGAATTCAGGAAGAAAATAATATAAAATAGTCCATTCTCCCTGCTCCAGGATTCCATCATAAGGCATACGCGCGCACACACACACACACACACACACACACACACACGCACACACAGCATACACACACATGCATACATGTATATGGCATATACACACACATATACATATATACATACTCACCTACTTCCTACATCTTTTCTCTTTTCCAAATCCGAGTCCATCCATTAACGGAAATCATGCCAGACTGTGTACCAATCTTGCAAGAAGTTCCATTCTTACCAACCTGTTTTCCTCATTATTTTTGAAACTAAATTAACCCATCCCATTTGAGTGCTGATAATTATTATGTGTCAAATAGTTAATGCACTTCTTTAACATTTGGAATATAAATATTAAGGAATAATTGGTATTTTCCATATTTGTTTCCTGACAAGAAAGAGGAAGAAAGCTAAGAACAACTTATTTTTATCCACAGCACCGACTACGCTGAATCATTTCATGAAATAGGCTTACCTCTTGAGAGCTACTACACTGCAAATAGAGGCAGGAATGTGTGCACCCACAATGCCATTGAAAGCTTCTTAGGAGGTGCCTGGTCGCTCAGTCGGTTAAGTGTCTGACTTTGGCTCAGGTCATGATCTTGCGGTCCGTGGGTTTGAGACCTGCATCGGGCTCTGTGCTGACAACTCAGAGCCTGGAGCCTGCTTTGGATTCAGTGTCCCCCCCCCCTCTCTCTACTCATCCCCTGCTCATGCTCTGTGTCTCTGCCTCTCAAAAATAAATAAATGTTTTTTACAAACCTATAAAGTAACATAAATGAATGAACTACTGAATATAGTAATTCTGTAAGTACTCAGTAAGTGTCCTTGAATGATGTAAGAAATGAAGGAGAGCCTTTGTAGTATGCTCATCATAAATATTTGACCATGTATAAAACTTTTAAGGGGTGCCTTAAAAGGGGTGCCTTTAAGAGGTGCCTTTAAGGGGTGCCTAACGGGGGGCCCTCAGTCAGTTAAGCGTCCAAGTTCAGCTGAGGTCATGATCTCACGGTTCACGAGTTTGAGCCCCATGTCGGGCTCTGTGCTGATAGCTCAGAGCCTGGAGCCTGCTTCAGATTCTCTGTCTCCCTCTCTCTCTGCCCTTCCTTCATTCATATTCTCTCTCTCTCTCCTTCAAAAATAAATAAACATTAATTTTTTTAAGAAAAGTTTCTTAAATAGTGTGGGCAACAATGTTGATCACTAAGAAAAAGCATTTTAGATTTATATATTTAACCAGAAAGATAATCTTCAGTCTTACAAAAATAAAGTAAGGTCAGCCCTCAACCACAGATACTCAGAAATGCATACAAAAGAGGATATTTTGCACTAAGGTCAATCAGTAGACATATATAGTCAAAAATGCATGCAATTAAGGAAAAAAAAATAAACACTACTGGAAGTCATAAGCAGATAGACTAAAAAGAGACTGGTCGTTGGATAAATACTTCAAAAGGTGCCCAGTATTTAAGACAACAACATCCCAATAAAGGTACAGTGAAAAGTGTTCATTATAACTGTTTCTCTCCTTGCCTGAGCATAGGCATGGCTTCACCTTTTGCAAAATGAAAGGCGGTGGCAACCATATGACAAGAATACTCATGATTTTAGAAATGTTTACTGGACCGAGGCGTTGGGGAGCATTGGTCCAGTCACACAAATGCAGCATCACGTGCATCATCACCAAGAGATTCATTACATAAGAGTCATCGAGAGACATGCCACGTTGATGAGTGCGTGACGTCAGACCTATCGAGTCTGTTCGTCCTTCATGTGTGCAGCTAGGAATGTCTCCCAAGGAGTTTTGGCTCCTCTTATTCCTTCTTCAATATGATGATGTTCTATGGGAATTAAGTAAAAATAAACATTTAAATCCACCATGTCCCAAATGTGAACATGAGTGTACAAACTCAGGAAGGCAGAGGCTGGAAGATGTCTTTACACAATTATCCCCATCTCCATCTGTAATTATTCCCTAATACGGACAATTAAAGTGAGAACAGTAGCTTTCTTTCTCCTTCCTTGTATTCGATCGTTGTTTCTCTCTAATGTCAGTGGAGGCACCGACTTGGTAACCACAGCCATATGTCCTTAACGTACGTGGAAAATACATACAATTTGCCTGTAAATGTATACATTTTGGGCATTTGTGCAGTCTGTAAACTTGTAATTCATCAACCTGGAACACCGCCTTGGACCCTGAGCATCAGAAGGCACAACAGAACATGTTGGCCTTTTGGACTAAAGGATTATAAATACCCACAGAATTAATGTAGGTGATCTGATTTGCATATCTGCTCACAGTCTCATGATCCATGCACAGTGACTGTGTATGAACGTTTTCATCTCAAAATACTAACATTTAGGGGCGCCTGGGTGGCTCAGTCGGTTGAGTGTCCCGACTTCGGCTCAGGTCATTATCTCATGGTTCGTGGGTTCGAGCCCCACGTCGGGCTCTGTGCTGACAGCTGGGAGCCTGGAACCTATTTCAGATTCTGTCTCCCTCTCTTTCTGCCCCGACCCTGCTTGTGCTCTCTCTGTCTCTAAAATAAAGATTAAAAAAAAATTAGAGTGTATTAAAACCAAACTTTGCTTAATATCTGTTATTAGTAAAAAAAAAAAAAACAAGAAACAAAGGGGAAAAAAAGAAAAAGAAAAATCCTTTGCTAGTTTTTTCTTTTAGTTTTTTTTGTTGTTGTTTTTTGGGTTTTGGTGGCAATACAGAGATTAACGGTGTCAGAAAAGGAATATAATTGCCATTGTAATTTGAAAAGTTCTGGAAACGTTTAGTGCTGCCCTTTTGAAAGAGGATTGTATGACATTGAACAAGATGGTGAAGACAGTTTATTCTTTGGAAATGAGTCCTATAATCCCTGTCCAGTTGGGCTCCATTTTTCCCCTGGAGGGAGGTGTCCATGTCTGTATCTTATAGGAATAATTTCCAGCCACCTTAATAGCCACTCGGCACATACTTGGGCAGGACAAACATCCTGCTGGGATGGAGTTCTCCATGTGAAACAAAGCAGATTGCATGAGCTCTCAAGGTCAGTTGTGAAGCTCAAATACAGGGAAAGGAACCAAAACTCAAGATCGGAAACTGTAGGGGAATAAGATATCAACATTTTTTTAGACTTTTCTCCTCTCTCCTCCTCCTGCAGTCGTATAATGTGCTTTTCATAAAACAAATATAAGTAAATCTCCTGTGCCTTGAGGGGGCTGGAAACAGGAGTGATGAGTCTCAACTTCTCCCGTGTCTCCCTTATAAAGTTGCTATTGTCACACCAGAGCCTGATGTACCCCCTGCCTGTGCCAAATGCAGACATGCTCAGAGCCATTTACTTAATAAAGTCGATTTCAGACACATTTACACCATTCCATAAATATTAATATGGAGAGCCATATGAAATGGGCAATATTCAGGCACGGCAATTTTGTATATTCATAATATAGCTCCACAAGTGCATTGAATTAATGTAGGCAAAGGCATGGGTGTTCTTTAAGAAAATGAACTGAGAAAATCTGGAGGACTGTGTTTTGCTCAGTGTCATGGCTGAAGCATACTCAGTACCCCTTTGCCATTGTGCTATGTGCTATACTCATCTGGTCCTCCTCTACTTCCGGTAACAGGCCTTTGGAGGTCAATGTGTTCAGGTGAACACACTTCAGATTTTGCACGGTGAGGCATAACTCAAAGTGGTGTAGGTCACTTCTGGGTTAAGGTAACCATCTTGGCTTGCCTCTGTTTTCTGCTGCTAGAGAGCCTGACACCCCGTGTTGACATGGTGCCATCATGAGATGGCAGGAGTCTCCATTGACCAGTCTGTGAGTGACAAGGATGAGCAGAATCTCTCTGCTAATCACACTGGGGTTGAAGTGTGGGCAAGAAATACACCTTTGCTTGACACCAGTGAGATTTTGGAGTGGTTACGTATTGTCCTAGAACCTGGCTTGTTCTCACTGAAAGTCTCCGGGTGGGAGGCAGACAGTACTGAGTTGTGCTTGCTGTTGATGATAAGGTTGTAGTCAGCATTTATATAAAATCCAGAGGGTATAAACGGCCACTGCAAAAGCCCTGGCTGGTCCCAGAGATTGCAACCCACTGGAAATCCTATTTGGAAACATCTTTTCTTGGAATGTTATCGAAATTCCTGACTTTATGAGTTCTAAAGTGGTTGGGCCCTTTCCAGCTTGATATATGGCTTTGATAAATCTCATTAAGTCAGAAACCCCAAGAGGGTAAGGCGTAGGTCTTTGGAGTGGTAAGCAGTTCCTGGTTTTGTCTGAGCGATAGAGAACTGTTGTAAAAACATCCTGAGCATTCACAAACACTTCTAATATCACTAGCAATTAATAATAAATGGCACTCAGAACTGACTATCCAGAGTCAATATACAGAAATGTCACCCTTTTGGAGTAGAGCTATTTTGACATGTTAAATTCCAATAATATTAGACTCGGCTGTCATTTCAGTGTACGTGGTTGAGGACTTGGGTAAAATTATTAGAATCATGACCACAGGGAAAAATTAAAAGTTAGGCTTGATGGAAAGAGGGAAGAGTTGATCTTAGTAGAAAATATGAATTTATGCAGAGCGTATCTGTATCCTTTTATCCCTATGGGAAGAGAGATTCTTCGAACCATTATATTTATAGATACAATTATAAATGTAGTTTAATCTTTTCAATTATAAGAAACTCAACGGACAAAATCTGACACAAACACAATAGGAACAAGCCCAAGCCACATAGTTTGGGGTAGATAAAACCCCATTCCACAAAACATCGAGAAATGAACAAAGGATATGTTGTCACTGTTTTCTGTTGCTGTGTTTAATCAGGCTGGAGACATCACAATGCACTTCTGCTTACGTTCTTGTTTAGCAATAATAAAGTCTATTGACAGCATTTATTTTACAGCACAATGCTGTACCAATCTAATATGAAATTAAAATAGTAGTAATTAAAAGGGAACATGAGTCAAAGAGGGCATACAGTGAGTCAGAATTATTTCATGTGGACAATGAACCTAGCTTTCTTGCACAAGAAATCTGACTTTGCATAAAGAGAATGAATTCCTTCTTTGAACAGAAATAATGGTTGGAAATGCTTGAGTTATTTGTGTCAAATTTAGGGGGAAAAAGCTTAGCTGATTCAAAACTTTCATTGGTGAAAATTAAGTGATTATATAACATAGGAGAGAGTGACAACTTTATGATACTTTACTGAAGATCATGATTATGATGCAGGCAGAATTTCTCTTTTCTGTCATCCTCCCCCCTTCATTTTGCTCCTCATTTTCTATGGCCTCCACAGCCCAGGGGGCCCCAAAAGCCACATTTCCATGACCTGGAGGCTTGCTTTTTCTCTGGTCTCTAGCCTTTCTTAGGTCCTCTCTTGGTGCTGATTCATCTAGGATGATGTTTGGGACAGATTAGTAATGGCTGCTCTCATGGATGGTCTGCCGATTCTAAGACAGTAAGTTTACTTGCCGATGGAATTGGCCAGTCTTCAGAGGTCTGAGCTTTAACAAAGGCCATGGCTTGGGACCAGGCACTTGGACCCACCTGGAACTCTGGAGAGTGATGGTCTATCTGTGTCCCCATAACTGGGAAGTGGATCTTGGGGAGAAGCTGTGAAAGATCATGAAAGGTACCGCTGCATTATTCAAGAACTTTTTTCTTTGTCCATTGAGACAGTTTCTGTTTTCAAAGTCTGGTCAGCCTTCTTCCTTGGTTTCTCTAAAAGACAAGGTCGCTGCTTTTATAGACATGACTCCACTGAGCATCTGATAAAGGTCTGATGTTATTCTACAGGACACCGTAACAAAAGACATGAGAATTAGTTATTGTTTATTTTCCAGTTTACTTTAATCTTATTAAACAGTCCTAATTTAACATTAAGGAAGATTAAAAAATAAAATCAGTGTGATGTGATGGACTTGGAGGTCAAGGGTATTTTGATAGCATGAATGTATGTTTGGTGTCTGAAGTGACTTCAGGTGTATCTGGTTTGAACAACTGGGCAGAGCTGTCTTCTAAAGTAGTAAGGTCCAGGGGCACCTGAGTGGTTTAGTCGGTTAAGCTGATTTCAGCTCAGGTCATGACCTCATGGTATGTGAGTTCCAGCCCCCATGTAGGGCTCTGTGCTGACAGCATGGATCCTGCTTGGGATTCTTTCCCTCCCTCTCTCTCTCTGCCCCTCCTCCCCAAATTAATAATAAATAAACTTAAAAAAAAATAATAACGTAGCAAGGTTGAGGGTCAGAGACCTGCTGAGTGCTGGTTGGAGTCCTTGCCCAGAGTGCAAACCCTAACCCCGGAATCTCTGTTTAAACACAAAGCATCAACTACAAGAAAAAATTTAGAAAGGTAACAAATACTTGGAGACTGAAGAACATCTTACTAAAGAATGAATCAGCTAACCAAGCAGTTAAAGAGGAAATTAAAAAGTATATGGAAGTCAATGAAAATGATAACACCACAACTGAAAACCTCTGGACGCAGCAAAGGTGGTCATAAGAAGAAAGTATATAGCAATCCAGGCCTTCCAAGAAGGAAGAAAAAATCTCAGATACACAACCTAACCTTATGCCTTAAGGAGCTGGAATAAGAATAGCAAATAAAACCCCAAACCAGCAGACATTAATGCTATTGAAACCAAAAAAAAAAAAAAAACACACAAAAAAATAGTAGAACAGATCAGTGAAACCAGAAGCTAGTTCTTTGAAAGAATTAACAAAATTGATAAACCAGTAGCCAATTTGATCAAAAAGAAAAAGGAAAGGACCCAAATAAATAAAATCAAGAATGAAAGAGGAGAGATCACAACCAACACAACAGAAATAAAAACAATAATAAGAGAATATTATGAGCAATTATATGCCAATAAAATGGGTAATCTGGAAGAAATACACAAATTCCTAGAAACATATACACTACCAAAACTGAATCAGGAAGAAATAGAAAATTTGGACAGGCCCATAACCAGTAAGGAAATCGAATTAGTAATCAAAAATCCCCCAAAAAACAAGAGTCCAGGGCCAGATGGCTTTCCAGGGGAATTCTACCAAACATTTAAGGAAGGGTTAACACCTATTCTCTTGAAGCTGTTCCAAAAAATAGAAATGGAAGGGAAACTTCCAAGCCCTTCTGTGAAGCCAGCATTACCTTGATTCCAAAACCAGACAGAGACCCCACTAACAAGGAGAACTATAGACCAATTTCCCTGATGAACATGGATGCAAAAATCTTCAACAAGATATTAGCCAACCGGCTCCAACAATACATTAAAAAAATTATTCACCGGGGCGCCTGGGTGGTGCAGTCGGTTAAGTGTCCGACTTCAGCCAGGTCACAATCTCGCGGTCCGGGAGTTCGAGCCCCGCGTCGGGCTCTGGGCTGATGGCTCAGAGCCTGGAGCCTGTTTCCGATTCTGTGTCTCCCTCTCTCTCTGCCCCTCCCCCGTTCATGCTCTCGTCTCTCTCTGTCCCAAAAATAAATAAACGTTGAAAAAAAAAATTAAAAAAAAAATTATTCACCACGACCAAGTGGGATTTATACCTAGGATGCAGGGCTGATTGAATATCCGCAAAACAATTACTGTGATTCATCACATCAATAAAAGAAAGGACAAGAACCATATGATCCTCTCAACAGATGCAGAGAAAGCATTTGACAAAATACAGCATCCTTTCTTGATAAAAACCCTCAAGAAAGTAGGGATAGAAGGAGCATACCTCAAGATCATAAAAGCCATATATAAACGACCCAACGCTAATATCATCCTCAATGGGGAAAAACTGAGAGCTTTCTCCCTAAGGTCAGGAAGAAGACAGGGATGTCCACTCTCGCCACTGTTATTCAACGTAATATTGGAAGCTTTAGCCTCAGAAATGAGACAACACAAAGAAATAAAAGGCATCCACATTGGCCAGGAGGAGGTCAAACTTTCCCTCCTCACAGATGACATGATACTCTATATGGAAAACCCAAAAGATTCCACCAAAAAACTGCTGGAACTTATTCATGAATTCAGCAAAGTTGCAGGATACAAAATCAATGCACAGAAACTGGTTGCATTCCTATTCACCAACAATGAAGTGACAGAAAGAGAAATCAAGAAATCGATCCCATTTACAGTTGCACCCAAAACCATAAAATACATAGGAATAAATCTAACCAAAGAGATGAAAAATCTATACACTGAAAACTATAGAAAGCTTATGAAAGAAATTGAAGAAGACACAAAAACATGGAAAAAGATTCCATGCTCCTGGATAGGAGGAAAAAATATTGTTAAAATGTCGATACTACCCAAAGCATTCTATATATTCAATGCAATCCCTATCAAAATAACACCAGTATTCTTCACAGAGCTAGAACAAATAATCCTAAAACTTGTATGGAACCAGAAAAGACCCCAAATAGCCAAAGCAATCTTGAAAAAGTAAACCAAAGCTGGAGGCATCACAATCCCGGACTTCACAATATAGTACAAAGCTATAATCATTAAGACAGTATGGTACTGGCACAAGAACAGACACTCAGATCAATGGAACAGAAGAGAGAATCCAGAAATGGACCCACAAACGTATGGCCAACTCATCTTTGACAAAGCAGGAAAGAATATCCAGCAAAATTAAGACAGTCTTTTTAGCAAGTGGTGCTGGGAACACTGGACAGCGACATGCAGAAGAATGAACCTGGACCACTTTCTTACCCCATACACAAAAATAAACTCAAAATGGATGAGACCTAAACATAAGACAGGAAGCCATCAAAATCCTTGAGGAGAAAGCAGGCAAAAACCTCTTTGATCTTGGCCGCGGCAACTTCTTACTCAACACGTCTCCAGAGGAAAGGGAAACAAAAGCAAAAATGAACAACTGGGACCTCATCAAAATAAAAAAATAAAAACAAAAAACAAACACAAAAAAAAACCCTTCTGCACAGCGAAGGAAACCATCAGCAAAACTAAGAGGCAACCGATGGAATGGGAGAAGATATTTGCAAACGACATATCAGATTAAGGGTTAGTATCCAAAATCTATAAAGAACTTATCAAACTCAACACCCAAAAAACAAGTAATCCAGTGAAGAAATGGGCGAAAGACATGAAGAGACACTCCTCAAAAGAAGACATCCAGATGGCCAACTGACACATGAAAAAATGCTCAACATCACTCTTCTTCAGGGAAATACAAATCTAGACCACAATGAGATACCACCTCACACCTGTCAGAATGGCTCACATTAACAACTCAGGCAACAACAGGTGTTGGTGAGGATGCGGAGAAAGAGGATCTCTTTTGCATTGTTGGTGGCACTGCAAGCTGGTGCAGCCACTCTGGAAAACAGTATGGAGGTTCCTCAAAAAACCAATAATAGAACTACCCTATGACCCTGCAATTGCACTACTAGGTACTTATCCAAGGGATACAGGTATGCTGTTTCGAAGGGACACATGCACCCTAATGTTTATAGCAGCACTATCAACAATAGCCAAAGTATGAAAAGAGCCCAAATGTCCACCAATGGATGAATGGATTAAGAAGATGTGATATAGATATACAATGGAGTATTACTCAGCCATCAAAAAGAATGAAATCTTGCCAATTGCATTTACGTGGATGGAACTGGAGGCTATTATGCTAAGTGAAATTAGTCAGTCAGAGAAAGACAAAAATCCTAGGACTTCATCCATATGAAGACTTTAAGAGACAAAACAGGTGAACATAAGGGAAGGGAAGCAAAAATAATATAAAAACAGGGAGGGGAACAAAACATAATAGACTCTTAAATATGGAGAACTAACAGAGGGTTACTGGAGGGAGTGTTGGAGGGAGGATGGGCTAAATGGGTAAGGGGCATTAAGGAATCTACTCCTGAAATCATTGTTGCACTATATGCTAACTAATTTGGATATAAATTTAAAAAAAAATAATAACAAACAAACGAACCACAAAGCAGACCTCACTACAGGGCCCAGGGTGTGCATGTATGTGGAATAATGCCAGTTCCATTTCACCCTGAAGGAAATGGTTCATAGCCCGTTCCTTGTCCTTGGTGGGTCGGTAGTGTCCTGAATAAGAAAGACAGAACAAAGCCAGCCTGGTGACCTAGGAATCTAAAATTCACATATATAATTATGGAGATCGCCTATTGTTGACAAAAACACAAACTATTGATTGTTGCTGCTGGAGTTTGCATTTGAATATGTGAGAGCGAATTCCTCTCTCTTTATATCTACCTCTGTTCCTGTGCTTTCTCTGAAGCCCTTTCAAGCTAATTGCTTTGCTTGTACTGTAATCTGACATCAGAGAATAACTCAAGTACAAATTTCCCCACTTCTTAAGAAACCTGCACTACCATATAATTGAAGCTATTTCAAGTCTTTTGCAAAGCTATTATGAAGAATTCTGTTTTAGTCTAGTTTTGTTTATTACTTAGACCAGCTCTGTTCTTTAAGTGCCTCTCTACGCCCCAACATGAGGGGGTTCATTTGCAAGAGCAAGGAGTCCAGATACCTGCAGGGTAGGGGGGAGGGGTGGAAAATCTATCCTTGATGAAAATGGAAACTCAGCTTTAGGGGCAGTTTCATTAGAGTCTAGAGTTGGTCAAAAGCAATCCAAAATGAGCCTTGGGACCTCGACCATAACTAGGCCCTACCTATGTATTATGGCCAAATTATGTGCCCCCCAGATTCTTGTTTTGGAGTCCTAACCCCCAGGACCTCAGAATGTGACTGCATTTGGAGATGGGGTCTTTAAATATAATTTAAAATGAGGTCCGATGGATACACGCTAATCCAAATGATGCGTCCTCTTAAGAAGAGGACGGTTGCAGATAGATATGCACGAAAGTGATGAAAAAGAATCTCTGTGAGAACATGAACTGCTGTTGGTTAAGCACCTCAGTTGGTGGTACATAGTCATGGGCAAACAGAGCTGGCCAATACACTCTGAAGGACTGCTGTGTATGTGTATGTGTGTGCGTGCACACGTGTGTGTGTGCACGCACACACATGTATTTGAGTGTAGCCGTCTTTCAAAGATACATCCAGAGACACAACTCACACCCGCCCCCTAAAGCAACAGGATATACATCTCGAGGTGATCACAAAATTATATTCTTCTGGCGTTATGATAGGCAAAATAATAGCCGCCCAGAGATTTCCATGCCCCAATCCCCACAACCTGGGAAAATGACACATTCGTAGCAGAAAGGGACTTTGTAAATTCACTTAAAGTCATATCTTGAAGTAAGGAGATCATGCTGGATTCTCTGAATGGGCCCCATTGAATCATTTGACTTGTTTAAAGTCATGGCGGGAGCCAGGAGAGTCTAGCAGCCGCAGCAACAGAAGACAAAATGCAATAGTGTGAGAAGAATTGCATGCATCCTTGCTGGCTCTGAGACAAGGCTGACTTCCTGCAAGGACTGTAGAGGTCACTCCAGGTGCAAAGGACAGCCACAAAGCCAACAGGGATCTCTGCCCTACAACTGCGAGGACTGGACTCTGACACCCACCTGGATGCATTCGAAAATGGTTTCTTCCCAGAGCCTGCGGATAAGAGCCCAGCCTGGGTGAAACCTTAACTTTAGCCTTGGGAGACCCTCTACACTTGAGAAACGCAGAATGGGCACGCCTGGGTGGCTCAGTCAATTAGCTTTGGCTCGGGTTGTGATCTCGTGGTTCAAGTTCAAGCCCCGCATCCGGCTCTGAAGAGCCCCCGCTTTGACTCTTCTGTCTCCCTCTCTCTCTGCTCCTCCCCTGCTCATGCTCTCTCTCAAAAATAAATAATAAACATTAAAAAAAAGAAATGCAGAACAATGAGCTAATGAATGGGTATTGTTTGAAGCTGCTAACTCTGTGGTAATTTGTTACATCAACAATAGAAAACTAATACGGGTGCATCTCGCCATAATTTTGGCTCTCTGTCTGTTGACCTCAGGTGATTTTGCCACTTGCTACATAAAATATGGTCTGTGGACCCGCAGCATAGGCGTCTCCTGGGAGTTTGTTAGAAATGTAGAACTTGGGGCCACGTGCAGATGTGCTGAATCAGAATCTGTGTTTGGATAAGATGCCCAGGTAATTTGTTGCGAACACAGCTGCTACCTGTCTGCACTCAG
This sequence comes from Prionailurus viverrinus, assembly GCF_022837055.1. NCBI lineage: Eukaryota > Metazoa > Chordata > Mammalia > Carnivora > Felidae > Prionailurus > Prionailurus viverrinus. Next base: position 1,455,650 of record NC_062579.1, read on the forward strand.
AGCTCCGATCAAAATGAGAAACTTATTTCTTACTGATTTCTTATTTCTTACCGATTTCTTAGCTAGCATCATGATGAGAAGTTTCCAAAAAATCACTTAAAATACATCTTCTAGTGACACCACCAAGGAAACAGCACTTTATGTGAGGTTTCTTAATCTTCATCTGTTTGCAGCCTCGTAAATACACGTAATTCTCGTGGTCTGTTTCATTGCTGGCAAATCTTGTGTTAATGCCACGTTGACAGGAATGTTCCTGGGAACCTAACTGACTTCAGCCCGGATCTTGGCATTTTCAGTTCCAAAGTCGTTTTTGCGTGTGAACCCTAATTCAGGCAGGGCAGATCAGCAGAGCAGGGATGCCAGGATCAGAAGGTGGAGGGCATTAGACGTTCATAAAACCACCTTAACATCCTCCCTTTCATCATGACAACCTCTGGGCTTCCTGAAGCGTCTCTCTGTCTACTTCCTGCAGCCACTGGAGTGTATCATTCTCTGAATCCAGCCACTCTTTCTTTCGTCACTCAGTGTGTCAGCTCCTTAAACCCGGGGTGATCATTTCTCTTTGACAGCTGGTCTGGGGACTTAGTGAGCATGTTAATAACCCATCTGTCTTTGCTCTAATCTGGGTTATCTCGTCTTTACAAGACTCTCCATCACTCCCAGCCACCCAGATCCTTGATCTCAGCCACAGCCATATTCTCAGTGCCTATTTGTGTCCCACACAAGGTGATGTCAGCCTAGATTTGTCCGCCCTTAGGTTTTGTTTTGTCTGCTCTCTACTGCACTAACCAGGCAATTTACCTACGAACTGGTCTTGCGAGCATCCTGCTTGTCAAAGATTAAGCTAACATGCAACTCTGATCTAGCTTTTTAAGAGATCACATATTCCTAAGTACACCTTCTGAGAGGCAAACCCAGATGCATGTAAGAATAACAACAGACTGAAGGTAGCTCAACGTGTAAGTCTAATGACTAATACAAGTAAGTTTGAGACTAATGTGTTGAACGAAAACTCCTACTAATGCATTCAGAGGGGATGTTCATCAAAACACAACATTCAGGGGCGGCTCAGTCGGTTGAGCATCTGACTCTTGATTTGGCTCAGGTCACGATCCCGGGGTTTGGGATTGAGCTCTGCATCGGGCTCCATGCTGAGCGTGGAGACTGCCTAGGATTCTCTCTCTCCCTTTCTCTCTCTGCCCCTCCCCTGCTTGCTTGCTCTCTTTCTTATACTCTGTCTCTCTGAAATTAAACATGGGCTCCTGGGTGGTTCCATCGTTTGAGGGTCTGACTTTGGCTCAGGTCCTGATCTCACGTGAGTTCAAGCCCTACATTGGACTGTGCTGTCAGCATGGAGCCTGCTTTGGATCCTCTGTCTCCTCTCTCTCTGCCCCTCCCCTGCTTGTCCTCTCTCTCTTTCTCTCTCTCTCTCTCACACACACAAAAATACATAAACATGTAAAAAATAAGTAAACGAGGGGGCACCTGGGTGGCTCAGTCGGTTAAGCGGCTGACTTCGGCTCAGGTCATGATCTCGCGGTCTGTGAGTTCGAGCCCCACGTCAGGCTCTGTGCTGACAGCTCAGAGCCTGGAGCCTGTTTCGGATTCTGTGTCTCCCCCTCTCTCTGACCCTCCCCCGTTCATGCTCTGTCTCTCTCTGTCTCCAAAATAAACGTTAAAAAAAATTTAAAAAAAAAGTAAATGAAAATAAATTAGATTAAAAGCCAAAAACCCCCCAACACGCAGCATTTAAGGAGTGAAAAGATCAGTTAGGACATTGGAAAAGGTAGTTATGACACATAACAGATAAAAAAAAAAACCTTACATACTGGATATGGAAAGAATGCCTATAAATCAAAACCAAATACACAGAAAACACAACTGAAAGATGGGGCTGAATAGGCACTATGAAAAGACACCATCTAAGTAACCAAGAAGCAGGGGCACCTGGGTGGCTCACTGGGCTGAGTGTCCAAACGGCTCAGGTCATGATCTCATGGTTCATGGGTTCGAGCCCCGCATCTGGCTTTGTGTTTTGGATTCTCTGTGTCCTTCTCTTTCTGTCCCTCCTCTCCCCCTTGTGGTCTCTCTCAAAAAGAAATAAACATTTAAAAAATTAAATAAACAGCCAAAAAGCATATTTAAAGTGTCCCAAATGTATTAGTCATCCGGAGAATGCATATTGAACCCACAGTATCTTACCACCGTACAACCTCCAGAAGCTGCTCAAATGGAAAACACAGACAATATTGAGTGTTGGTGAGGAAGCCAAGTAACTAGAACTCTTCTTAAAAAGTGTGCACTTCTTGGTCTGGAAAACTCATGGCACCTGCCAAAGCATGATTGTGTGCTCAGCAATTCCGGTCTTAGAAATGCACACGTGTGTGCACCATCCACACAGAAGAGAGTGCTTTTTAGCAGCGCTGTTCGTAATCACCTCACACAGGAAGCCAACCGCGTGGTCGTCTGCAATCAACTGAATAAGAAAATATTGAAGAACGGGGTACATGAGTGGCTCAGTCGATTGATTATCTGACTCTGGCTCAGGTCATGATCTCACAAGTCATGATCTCGCTGCTGTCAGCGCAGAGCCCCTTCAGATCCTCTGTCCCCTCTCTCTGCCCCTCCCCTGCTCACACCCTCTCTCTCAAAAATAAATAAAAACTGAAAAAAAGGAAACAAAATATTGGAGTGTTGACCAAGGAAATAGCCTTTGGGCTCGGTGTTAAAGAATGAATTGAATTTCATCCCTGAGTTGGTCTGAGTTTGCTTCTACTCATTTTAGTGCCCTGCACACTCTTTTTATTTAACCTATGTCTTAGCACCATGAACTTACCTCTTTATGTTTCTGGTTACTCATCAGTGTATTTCCCACGCCTGACCCAGGGCTCAGCGGAGAACGGATGTCCATAGATGCATAAGTGCCTGTCTGCTAGGAAAAAAAAAAATCAGATAAACTTTTCAGATGGTGAAAGCATTGCCTGCCATTTTTCCCTTTCAGGTTTATTCAAAAGGTCACTTGCAAACTTTAAAAGGGGATTTAATTACAAGAGAGAATGTCTGCTATGCGGTGTCTCAATCAGTTATGTTGGCTTATTGGGTTTGGCTGCTTCGAAAGACAAGTAGACTCTGGACAATGGGAATTCCAACTTTCTCATCCCCACATGAAAAGGCATTGCGAACTGGTGGTAAGAGGCACCCCAGATAGCTGCGTCCTTGGCCGCCCTCCTCGACCTCTATTTACTTGTCCTAAGAGACAGACTCTTCAGTGAAGGAGCCTCGTGTCTGAAAATTTCTCTTATTCTTCAAAGTCTGGAAAGAAAGCCAGTTCTCTGAAGAGGAGGGGATGATACTGATCACTGGTTCTTAAATAATAATGCTGTCATAATAAAGAGCCTTAAGCTGTCTCCTCTAGAGATGCGGAATTCATAACCCCGACATAAAAATGCCATTGTGAAAGAATCCTTGCAAAAAACACTTCTGTTTAATTTGAGGCCTAAAAATGCCCCCTTTTTTTTTTTTTGAGAAATCCTTGTGTAGAATCTTTATGTTTAATCTGCAGGTATAATGACAAAAAGAGGGAATGATGATTTATATCTTGTCACAGCTGAGCCCTTTTCCCCAGAGTTTTGGTCTCTCCACTCACTCGTGTTCCTCCGTGATGTGGTCCGGAGGGGATGTGATACCCCACACTCGAGAATGCATTTCAGGACATCACATGCAGGGGAAGACTCTTTGTCATTCGCAGTATCTGCTCCGCGTGGAAAGCTGGCATACGCTTAACCGGGAGCACCTGGAGGAAGCTAAGCCTGGATTCTTGCTGTTTCTGGAATTCTCGGTTTGGCTTCTGATCTTGGGCAAATAGATGAATCCTTGTGACCTGGTTACTTCACATGCATGTATAAGATATGGTAGACTAAAGGGTCTGACTCCATTTTTGACATTTTCCTGCTGACAGCTTTCACAGAGAGCTCTTCCCCTTCTGTCCTACCTGAGAACGAGATGGTAAGAATGCCCGTGTGTGCCCTCCTTTGGCTAGGGTGGGAGGTGTAAGGTGTGCAAGCCCCAGCCGGTGTTCAGGAACCCTCACACCATCTCCGTGCCCTAACCATCGTGGAAGGTCAGCTGTCTCTTTTCTATGTGTCCAGAGCCAGTTTGAACCAGCTTGGGAGCCTGCCTTATAGTCCCCCAGAAAGCCTCATGATGGGAGTAATAAATCTTTTGATACATTCTTGACACCTGTCTTGACTTCCTTTTCTTGCATGTTTATTTATTTTTGAGATACATAGAAAGCACGAGTGGGGAAGGGGCAGACAAGGAGGGAGACAGAGGATGTGAAGCGGGCTCCGAGCTGTCAGCGCAGAGCCCGACGCGGGGCTCGGACTCACAAAGCACGAGAGCGTGACCTGAGCCGAAGTCAGACGCTTCGCCGTCTGAGCGACCCAGGCGCCCTAACACTTGTCTTGACTTCTAAACCAGCCTAAATCCCAGCCCTGAGCAATGCCACAGAAGAGGCCAGTATAATTCTGCAGAACAAGCAGGCCTTCACTCCTCTGAGCCGAAAATGCACTCACCCATCCATATTGGGATAACTTGCCTTTTATAGACTTTCTAATAGTGATGTGTTTCATTTACTGCTCCTTCCTTACGTGCCATCTGTATGGGATTTTGAGCCTGAAATGATTCTCTCCCCTGTGAGCTGCCATAGTGTTTGCTTGTCACTCTCTTGAACAGCCGGTCATGATCTCCCTTCTGTTACAATTGTGTGCGTATGCCACAGTGCTTTGGGCACGGGGGTTCTTTGCTCTTTGCCTTACACAGTCCATGTTCAATGAGTGTACACACGAAGCCATTTGGAGCCCCAACAGCAAAGGTATAAAGGAAGCACGATGCTGTTCAGTTTGCACTAAGCTTTTATGAGTCTGCACTTAAGGGGGTCAAACAGGCTGTCCCTTGCTGCACCACTGTCTCATAGGTCCAGTGTGTAGGCAAGATCACATGTTTTCTTGCTCACTAATAGGAGACAAAAGAGAAAATGAGCCTTGATATGGCATAGCCAAGTGTCTTATGGGAATACAATACTAACCTCTTATGTATGGAACTGTTACTATGCACTGCCCGTTTTTCCAGGCTCGTTGCATTTAGTAATTCAGGTGACCGTCTCAACACTATAAAGTGTATGTAATTTTTAACCCCTTTGTACACATCTATAAAACTGAGGGTCAGTAAAGCTAAGGGGTTGTCAACGTTATACAGTGGGAAGCTGGGATGCTAGACACATGAACCCAGGGGTTCTCACTCTAGACCCCATGTACATTCTAATTTTTTTAACATTTTATTTATTTTTGAGAGACAGAGATAGAGCGCAAGAAAGGGAAGAACAGAGAGAGATGGAGACACAGAATCCAAAGCAGGCGTCAGCACAGAGCCTGACGCAGGGCTTGAACTCACGAACCGTGAGATAATGACATGAGCCAAAGTCGAACTCTCAATCAATTGAGCCACCCAGGTGCCCCAGCCTCCATGTACGTTCTTAGTGGCACCTCTGTTCAGCCTTTTATTAGACTCTAAGCTGGCTCCTAATGTTCTCCACTCCTGGAATCCACACCCTCACGTAATTGCCTTGTTCTGTGTGTGGGAAGGACCGGAGACTTGGTTCTAACCCACAGAAGACGGCAGAGGGGATGTGGCGCCACCTCTGTGATGATGTAACAGAGTGATGTAACTTCCGTGTCACTCAGAGCCTCTCTTCTTCGCTTCCTTGAAGAGGAAAGCTGCCATGTGGCAGGTGCCCAGAGGGCAAGAGACTAAGGGCTGTGTTCAGCCAACAGGCAACTGAGGGCCTTTGTCCTGTTGTTCACAAGGATTGAATTCTGCCAACAGCCATATGAGCTTGGAAGTGGATCCTTCCTCACCTGAGCCTCAGATGAGACCACTGCCCTGGCCAGCCCCTCAGTTGCAGCCTCGTGAGGGACCCTAAAGCAGCAGACCCAGTCAAGCCATGCCTGCATTCCTGACCAACAGAAATCACAACATAATAACTGTGCTGGTTTAAGCCCCTAAGAGATGTAGATAAAGCAGGAGGGTTAGTATGTTTAGAAAATAGTATGACTCTCACAGGATTTTATCACTGGTGGCTTTGTTGCCGTCACCTCTTTTTTCCCTCCCTCTCAACTCATCTTAGAGCCGTGCTTTCTAAATGATCCTGATCACGAGAACCACCAGGGAATGCTTTTGAAATGTGCACAATTTCTGCCCTCTAGGACTCAGTTAATTTAGTTAGGAGTCTGGAATTTCAGCAAGGTGCTTGTGGCGTTTTTTGGCACAGGCAGAATTGCAAAGCACTGTTACAGATTTAGGCAGCCTATCTTGACCTTGATTATACTTTGGACTCCTGTACAGTTTGGGACACCTTGTCTGCAGTAGAGCCTTTGGACTGTTTTTTTTTGTTTGTTTGTTTTTTGTTTTTGTTTTTATAGACGCTATCCAGGTCATGTTAAGATGCAGCCAGAGTTGAGAACTGCTGCCTTACAGCACGCTCATCACCGTCAGCAACTGGCAAAGATTCTGTCAGGCATCTGTGCTAGCTTTCCAATGGGGAAGGGGCATAGAGACAATTAATGGTCTAGCAAATATGTACTTTTCTGTAAGACCGACTCCCCGAAAGCACGATTGTCAGCTCATCTTTCAAGTCTACTTGTTAAAGTGATTGATTCAAAAACATTCCAAAAGGTACACATAACCACACAACATTTGCTAGTAAGATATTTTTGAATATCAAAGTGGAAAAATCAAATATGCTAACGGAGAGGTACCTGGCTGGCTCAGTCAGTAAAGCATGCGACTCTTGATCTCTGGATTGTCAGTTCAAGCCCCCACATTGGGTGTAGAGATTACTTAAACGAAAAAACAAACACAAACAAAAAACCAAAAGCTTCAGAGAATGGCAGAATTTTTTTTTAACTTTTTAAAAATGTTTATTTACTTTTGAGAGAGAGGGCGGAGGGACAGAGAGAGGGAGACAAAAAACCCCAAGCAGACTCCTGCTGTCAGCCCAGAGCCCAACACAGGGTTCAAACTCAACAAACCGTGAGGTGAGATCATGACCTGAGCCAAAACCAAGAGTCGGACAGTTAACTGACTGAGCCACCCAGTCGCCCCTAGATTAGCAGAATTTTCTGTATGACATCTAGATTTTTCTAGAATGTGGCTGACATATATAAAGAGTATATATCCAGACAGGGTTGACTACATAATTTTAGGAGCCCAGGACAGCATGAAAACATGAGAGCCCATTTTCAAAAATCAGGAAGAAACATGCTGTCAAAGAGATGAGGTGTAAGCTGTTTCCTTTTTTCCACACTCTGCCTCTTGCCTTGTCATGGTGTTTTATATTTGCTCTTTAATGTTGCTGCAAGTAAGGGAAAATTAAAATTTTAAATTATTAGCACGGGTATTACCATTCATCTTTCTATTGTGCAATGTCAGTTTTAAATGCAAATATAAGAGCATTTAACTTCCATACAGAATCACTGAAATTACCCAATTTGTATTTCATAGCTGGTACATGCATATGTATTTTCTCCTCACGAGAAAAGGGGAAACACTGCGCCCACCCAGATCAGCTGATTTGATCTTGCTTCTTTCTGTGTGCACGTCCTACCAATCCTCTCCACCACCGGTATGCTGATGAGGGGCACGGACAGGATAGGAAGGGAATTCTGGGCTGACCTAGCTTTGTCTCTCCTTGCGCGTTATGAATTTTAGCCTGAGTGATTAGGACGGACCACGGGAAAGGCTGTGATAGTTTCCACTGTTGTACTTCTTAGAATGGGAACATACGGGCCCCTGACCCTACTCCTCAGCACAGGCTTCTCCTGTCACGGTTACAAAATGCTGGTTGATCGGAAGATGATTTGTGACAAGATGTGAAGTGTTTTATATGACAGTGCAGATGGACGCTAGGTGAAAGAAGTATGTATTTCTCTCTTTCGCATCTCTGGTTACTACTCTGAGAATCTGAATTTGGAGAATAATGTGTTGGGTAGAGCATGGCATAAATGATGTGCTCATTAAATCATAAGAGAAGCCATATGTTTTGGTTCGTCCTGCTCGAGCCTTTGTCAGGCGATTCTGAAATCACTTCCTACACTTGATCTTGGCCAAAAGGCCGAGAAGCGATTGAAATCAATTCCTAAGTTGGTACCCTGTCGCCTTCCCACCATTCTAACATCTGGGCCACGTTGGATGATGCGTCTCTCTTGACATCTTCTCAAAGTCTTGTAAAAGGAGCAGACACAAACGCTGCTGATCTCCCTTACACCCCTCACCCCTTTCTGTCCCACCAGGCGTGACCCGCTTGCAGAGCCAAAGAATGGGTTGTTGGTTTTTTCTTTAAACACCATGAAATTTGCTTGGCGGAGTTAAAATATTTTTTCTGCCTTATCCAATTGGGTTTCCAAAGACAGACGCAGCATTTAGCACGACTGAACTCATTTCGGAAAACGTGAGGACATCCTGAACAAGGCAAGACTGCCAAGGGAGGTCTGAAACCCCCGTGGGAGCTTCCCCCTGTTGTTGACCCAACAGGGCCTTTTTGGGGAAATACAAAACAGAAAAAGTAAGACGCTTGATTCTCCCTGATCAAAATAAAGGATGAGATGTTCTCCTTCCCCTTTCCTTAGAGTGTTAACTTTAGAAAAGTTGTAAGTCCTAGCGGCTCTCTTGGAAATCTAGATCTCTGCCAAATGCAAGGGTTGGCGCCTGACCCCCTGGTTAGAGCAGACCTTGTCCTATGACCTGAGGTGTTAGTTTGCCCCGAAGCGTTTCATGTGAAGTAATGACTGCATCTCTGCCACGCGTGGATGGTTTCTCCTTCAGCTTTCCTGCATATGGCAACAAGTAGGTTCTTAGAAATCTTTACGGGGCTGTAAAAGCAGGCAATGTCCTTTTGCCTGGGTATGCTCTTGAAGAAGCCTGGTGACCTGTGCTCATAGATGTAGCTACGTGTGCACGAATGTACATGCACGTGCCTCTTTTTGCACGCGTGGATTTAGGTGTTTGGGAGATGTGACTGTCCCAGTTGTTGAAGCAAGACGATGCGTGGGAAGTGTGCCCGTGTCTGCCTCTGGATGGAGAAACCATCAGCCATCTTCCTTTTCCTTCTGACCTGCCAACACTGAGACTATGGTTTCTCGATGCGATATGTCTTACATCACACACCCTTCTGGGGGTTCTGCCTGCTTTGGGCCCTTGCACACGGCGGAGACCATGGCACATTTCTTCGGGGACGCTCTCCTCTGCAGGTGCATGCAGCCACTGGGGTTGCATACAGCAGCAGGAGGCTTTGAGGCTGCCGTGGTGAACAACACACCGCAGTAATGACCACATTAACTCACGTCCTTTGCCTCAGATATTTTCAACCTTTTGACTACCTAATCTAAGCTTCAGAACTTCTCTCTCCTGTACCCTGCCGCTTCAGTCGAGTAAACTTGGTGAAGAGCAAACTCATTTTGAGGTTATTATTTGAAACAACAGTTGACAGTCTTGCAAACAAGGACTCCATTCACAGATTAACCCTCTTTTATTGCCTGTCTTTAAAAAGCCAGGCCATCGTATCCCATTAGCAATTGCTGTTGTTATTTTGCGCCGCTAATAATTAGATTCAGTTCATTAACGTGGGTCCCTCAGAGTTTTTTTTTTTTAAACCATGAATTTTGCATCCACTGATGCATAGGAAAGAAAATGCAAGCCTGAACCGCTCTCAGGCAGGAACCCAGATTTAATCTTCCTTCCTGACTTCCATTTATTGGGGAAGAAAAATTTCCCTTCTCTCCTCTTAGGTTCATTACCTGGGCATGTGAGAATTAGTATTATGCACTACAAAAGCAAGCACCAGGCGTGTGAGAATTAAAATCACAAAGAAAGATGAACAGGAAAATAGGCACAGAGTATTAATGTCTATGTGCACAGAACGGTAGGGAGCCACGAATGTTTTCATTCAGGGGCTTATATACTCTTTGAACAAAGGTGGATGCCCTTTTGGGCATCAAGAGGTGATAAATTCTGTGAAATGAATAGTAACCCGGGTGGCGGGTTACTAATGCCAGATACAGGCTGTTTTTAGTAAGGTCATTTTGTGCAAACTCACCGTGGTGTCCACTCCCCTCTGTGGGGATAAGAAAGTCTGCTCTCTCCCCGGGAGGCAGGTGTGGTGAACATCCTCTGAGAGCCATATACACCCTGCTTTTAGGAAAACAGTGGGTGGCAGATAACTCTTCCTTTGTTTGTTAATTCTAAATAGCCTGTAACTCAAAAGGACTGTCAAACCAAAGTAGTGTAGCTACATATTCTGATCCCTGTCCCATCTTGTCCACATAGTTGGAAGTTGTTCAGTATGTTTTTATTCTTTTCACATACATAGTTTTTTCAATAAAGTTTAATGTTAATCAGAGCTTCCCCCTATGAGAATCTCCAACTGATCCCCCTCTGTGTATTGAAAAGACTATCTTTCCCCCACCTGAACGACAGTGACAGTTTTGCCCTGAGTCAAGCGTGGGCCTCTTTCTGGACTCTCTGTTCAGTTCTGTCTGTCATCGAGCCATGACCACACCATGTTAACGAGGAGCTTTCTGTTGAAAGAATGAAGTTCAAATGTACCACGTCCAGCTCAAATACGAAAATAGAACTTGAACCATTCCAGAAGTCGAACCTCCGCCTCGGTGGCAGTTGACCTGGAATGGTCAGGACCTGGTCCGTGTCTACCAGTAGCCCTAATCCTTCCCCTTTTTTGCAACTCCCAACCAACCCGAGAAAGACAAACACGCTCCCCAAGCCAATCCCCTAAGATATCCTGCTTCTACTGAGGCTCCCTCCAGCTCCCTCATACCAACACCTCCAATCAAAGCATACCTGAAGCCTTCCCTGCATCCACTGTAAAGCTCTCCCACCTTTCCTACCTGCCTTTTGAGTCTCAGCCAAATGCAGATAGTGGTGCCTGACTCCTTTTTGTTACAGCAGCCCCTGAATTAAGCGCCTCTGCTTGTTCTCATTTAGAGCGAGCTCTGTCTTTCTTTCCATACTTCTGAGTCCCAGAATGTGGTAGCATAGGTCTTCCAACTTGACTCTTCTTCAAGAATGTCTGGGCTCTGCTAGGTCCTTTGACTTGCCGTATAAATTTTAGAACTAGCTTCTCACTTTTCACAAAGGTCCGCTTGGTGGTCGTTGCTGTCGTTGCTGTTGTCGGGGCTTTTCGTTTTTCTTTTGATTGGGTTTGGATCCAATTTGTAGACCAGTTCAGTGACAGGACACATCTTGGTAACGCTGAGTCTTCCCATCCATGCAAGAGTTTCAAACGGTGCTTTCGTTCTTCAGACCAAAGCGTTGAACTACTGTCTGCAGCACGTGGAGCCCTTAAATAACAGGCTCGTGCTGGGCCAATGAGTGGACACCACCTTCAGGGCAAAGCACTCCTCCAGTGTAACTCACCTCAGGGGCTTGTCTTTCATGGTACCTGATTCTTAATCACCAGCACAGATGTGCTTAAAAAAAAAAAAAGAATAAAAAAAGTTTACATTTTATCTGCGATTTTCTAGTTTCTATACTGGGAGGAGTTGCTGAGTTGGCCATAAAGTTAGAAATGGAGACTTTGAGGTTTAATAAGTGTTCTTTAATTCATGTTCCTAAGGTTTATAGTCAATGAGGTAACAGTACACCACGTAGTTACTGGATTGTTCCCCTCCAATGCCTCTTCTTTCTTTACTACTAGAGCCTTAAATGGAAAGACGTGGTTGTATTCAAAACTAAGGAAGGATATTTACAAAACTGAAGAAAAATTAATGCCTGAATTTTCTTCTCAGAGGAGGTTTGCTTGTATTTAAATGTCCTAATGTATATAGGAAAAAAATCATTTTATCTTACCTGTGTAACTAGAGGTAAGCCGAAAAGATTTCATAAAATTATTCTTGTAGAAAAGGCTATATACGTCTCTAACAAATTGAAATTTATAGAGCCTAGTGACTTTAAAATTACACTGCAAACACATAGAGATACACATAAGTTATTTTTAATTTAATGTTTTACAAAAATTTAGCAGCATTATTCTTTGTAGACAAAGATATCTTTATAGCTCACTGATTCCCTCTCTGTGTTCCAGTAATGGTGGTGATTAATCCGATAGCTCAGAACATTACGTCTTCAATGAGTAATATCAGTGTTATAAATCATATTTTCATATTTTTATTTTCCATTCACTAACTCTCCAGATATTTCTGGCTTAGAATAAGTTCTTTCTCTGTGTTTCTTACAGCTTCTCTGTTAACTGTATGCCATGGTTGGTTAAACCAGAAAAACGCCGGGAAAGTTCGTTTCTCCCGCGTTGGCATGATTAGCAATGTGGACATAGAAGCCTTCTGTCATTCTGTTCCCTCCCTTGTTCCTTCCTTCCTTTTCTGTCCCTCCCTTGCTTCCATCATCAGAACACGAGGTCATGCACTGAGTAGCTCTAAGTCCCTTGTAGTTTGGGTACCATGTTAAGTCGCCTGACGTTCCCACCCAGCTTTGTCAAGGCTGGTTCATTCTGCCTCGTTTGTGGGTGAAACCTACATGCAAATCTTGTGGAGCTGCCATGATCTCTGTTTAATTGCCTCTAAACTGGCCTTGTTTTATGAGTGCACAACGGGCACAAAGAAGTCCTTGCTGTGACGTGCACCAACGAGACCCCCACACTCCAGTGAGTACGAACACAGCAGTGCACATTTTGTGCATTTGTGCACACGGCGCATAGTATGTGCTCAGACAAATATCTGTGTAACAGGTGGAGGTCGTGTTGAGGATCTCAGGTCGTCACATAAGTAAATATTTTCCTCCCAATTTGAGGAAAGAGGGGACACTTATCCACGCCCTGTGTGTCCTTCCAACGGTGGGTGTGGATATTGCAGGTGCTCTAGCCTTTCCCTTACTTCTGCCGCCCCCCCACCCCCCAAGGGAGATGGAATGCTTTGTCCGACTCGTAAGGGGCTGGTTCCCAGTAGCTGCATCTTTTGCCCTTCCTTCTGGGCGTCAGCAGCCTATGGGCACTATGGTCAGTCTTGTCTGTTTTCCATATTGTGAGTGCTAAGTTGGCAGTCTTCAGGGAAGCCTACTTCCATCCAGTTCTGGCTGGAATGGAACACAGGAGCCTCGATTTTGGGGTCAGTGCGAAGGCTGATGAAGTGGACATTTTGGTCTCCATAAACCGTTTTGGCTTGTTTTCCTAATTACTTCAGACTCTCGATAGGCCAGAGGGGTGCTATTAATTGGGCTCCTGGATACTCAACGAGGTGCTCAGGTTTTATGACATTTCTTTAGGATCTTCTAATGGGTACGTGGTAAGCAGAACAGCAGTGAGGTTGTCACCCACGAAATGACTACTGTGTCTGTGTGTACCTCCTGTGTTGCGCAAGAGGGCTGGGTATTCCTCATATCCCGGTGCTCATAACATAAAAGGTATCCAACAAAACAATTCCTGATGCTAATGCCGGACACGAAACTCTCGTCTGTGTCTCATTTGGAATGTTCTTTGTTTTCTTTTTTCTTCTAGGTAGCATGGTCCACCAAATGGTAACCTCGATGCCGCTTTCTTTCTTTTCATTTTGCTCCATTTATTCTGCATGAGTCACATCTCTAAGATTTAATAAGCCTTAGAATTAAGAGTAAATGATATCAGCCTTCATGAGTGACATGAAGCATTGTGTATGTCAGTCATAATGTCAGTTATCTAAATAGGACATGACACTCCAATTATGTGTACACAGAGGGTCATAGGCCAGTAGCTCGGGATGAAAACACAATTTCTTTAATAGAATCGGATGTGATTATGAATAAATTCTGAAGTCTGCAGCTCTGTGCTGTTTGGGGTGAAGTAACTTTTTGGAACTGTTTTAAATCAGGCAAGTATGAGTTCAAAAATATCAACTTGCTATAACTCTGGGATGTTTACTATCAGATTAATAATGCTATGAGAGTTGATGAGATTTACAGAAGTTAAATATTACAGGATTTGAATTCTCTTAATACCTGAGACTTAACTGACCTTCTTATTACAATTCCTGAAAATAATTTGCAAAGACTTTCTTACAGAGCAGGAAGTTAATTGCTTCTTCTCTTTTGAGAACCTGTGTTCTGTGTATTTCTCCCCATGTATGTTCTTCAAGTTGCTTGCACTTTAATAGAAACACCATAGGACTTCCGTTACTTGGAACCACCTTGTGAGTCAAAATGGAAAATAGGATGCTGATGTGTGATCACCTCCACACTCCAAATCACATGTATGAAAATAAATTCTTGGAACCTGAACTCTAAGTGGAACCCTTACGGAAGGCTCTCAAATCCCCACTAATGATTAGATGCAATGCTCACAGGGATCCAAAAGAAAACGCTGACTTTGGTTTTATTGGGATTTCATGTTTTTTAATGTTTTATTTATTTTAGAGAGAGAGAGAGACAGACCGTGAGCAGGGGAGGGGCAGAGAGAGAGGGAGACATAGAATCTGAAGCAGGTTCCAGGCTCCGAGCTGTCAGCACAGAGCCCCACGCAGGGCTCAAACCCACGAACCACGAGATCATGACCTGGGCCAAAGTTGGATGCTCAACTGACTGAGCCACCCAGGCACCTCCATCATTGGGATTTCATTTTTAACTTTTGTTTTAACTTTCCAGCCACATCTAACTTAAAATAACCTATAATGAATGTGTAACTACTCAGATCACATTTAACTGCAACAGAAGTGAAGCAAAATGTGGAGGACGGTGGACAGTCCATTGCTAATCCAGGGCATGGGTAGCTTAGATACACATCATTTGCCTTGAGAAAATAACGTGGCTTTCTTATTTTCACTAAATAAATAGTGTCTGGCATTTGTCATGAGAGTCGCTCTTCTCAGAGAATTATTGGCAAACTCACGTCAATTATCTATCATGTATCTGTATATCCATCCGTCTATCCATTCAGCTATGAATGTCTATCATCATTTATTTTCAGAGAGACAGAGAGTGAGCAGGGGAGGGGCAGAGAGAGAGAGGGAGAGAGAGAGAGAATCACAAGCAGGCTCTGTGCTGAGAGTGCAGGGCTCGAACTCACAAAACATGAGATCATGACCTGAGCCAAAACCAAGAGTCCGATGCTTAACCTACCGAGCCACCCAGGCTCCCCGAATGTCTATCATCTTTAATAATAAAAAGTATCAGGCACTGTTGACATGTTCTTTGTACGTGTTCCCCACTCATTCCCATCCCGCTTTCCCCCCAGAAAACTCTTGATCCCAGATTTGATATTTAGTCTTCATCATTTGTCTTTGCAATGTCACTGGTAGTGATGTCTTCAGAAATAATATGTTGACTGATTCAACATATTTTTTTAAATTTTTAAACAATTAAAAAAATTTAAACTTCACATAAACGGTATCATATTGTACATATCCTTCTCATACTTATGATCTCCACCCCCTGCTTGTTAGAGATTTTTGCATGTTGATCTGTTTCTAGTTGATTCATTTGAACTGCTAGGCAGTCCTTTCATTGCTTGAATATCCAACAGATGACTTTATTTCTCTAACTGATGGAAAATTAAGTTGTGATCACTTTTCTGCTGTTCTAGGAAATACCTGAAGAGATCTGCCTATACATGTCATTTTGAACACAGATACAGGGGGCTCCCTGGAATGTGCCATTAAGGATGCAATTGCTGGCTCGAAGGGCAGACACATCATTGTATTGCTCTACAATGCAGAGTTTGAACCAACTTCTAACAATTGATACTGGCAGATGTTTTAACAAAATTTTTTTAATGTTTATTTTTGAGAGAGAGAGAGAGGGGGAAAGATGAGGGGGTGGAGAGAGAGAGAGAGAGAGAGAGAGAGAGAGAGAGAGAGAGAATGAGTGGGGGGAAGGGCAGAGAGAGAGGGAGACACAGAATCCACAGTAGTCTCCTGGCTCTGAGCTGTGAGCACAGAGCCCAACAGCGGGCTTGAACCCCATGAACCATAAGATCATGACCTGAGCTGAAGTCGGACGTTTAACCAACTGAGCCCCCCAGGCGCCCCTGGCCAACTTTTTAATATTTGTTGATCTTTTTGTTAGGAAATAATACCTCATTGCTGTTTTGATTTCATTCGTCTGATGACTGGTGTACTCAAATATCTTTTCATATGTTTATTAGCATTTAAATACCCTTTTCTGAGAATTTCCTGTTTATGTTCTTTGCCAGTTTATCTTCTTCAGTTTTTGTTTTTTTATTGACCCTTACACACATATGCAAATAAATACACATATTATTCATACAAAATACATTCTATATGTTTATATAATAGGTGTCCTATAATACATATCTTTATTATATATTATGGATATAAGGCTTTCGTCAGTTTTGTGCACAAAAAAGCAATGTCAACTATGGTTTCTGTGATTTGTTTATTATTGGTTATTCAAGTTAAGGCTACAGAATTTATTTTATAATTTTGAGGTTATCAACGTATCAGTCATTTCCTTCTTGATTTGTATTCTTTGTCCCCGCTAAGAAAACTTTTACTACTCGAAGTCAGGACGACATTTTTTTTTTTTAATTTTTTTTTTCAATTTTTATTTATTTTTGGGACAGAGAGAGACAGAGCATGAACGGGGGAGGGGCAGAGAGAGAGGGAGACACAGAATCGGAAACAGGCTCCAGGCTCTGAGCCATCAGCCCAGAGCCCGACGCGGGGCTCGAACTCCCGGACCGCGAGATCGTGACCTGGCTGAAGTCGGACGCTTAACCGACTGCGCCACCCAGGCGCCCCAAGGACGACATTTTTAATATATTCGCTCGTAGAAGTTTTAAAGTATTGGTTTTTTTTTCACATTCCAGTATGGTAGATGATATTTCCTTTCGAAACAGCACTCCATCAAAACCATCTGGCTTCTGAAGTATTTAATAGTCATCCAGTCAGATAATTAGTATGCAATATGTGTCATCAGAGCTGACAAATGGAAAATAAAATGTACATACCGGGCTCAGGCTTAATCGCTAATAAAAGTGAAGATAATCAGTGTAAGTGTAAAGTATCATTAACAACCTGAACAGGAGCACGCAGAGATGTGAAACAAAGCCTCATACAAGGAAAGCATTTTGATATCAGCCACTTGCCATAATTATGCAAGCAATTAGCGCTCCACAGCAGTGAGCTGGGAGGGAGCAAAAGCTTCCAGCTAATTCCACATGCAAATCCCTCCTGTTTAAGGGTTTAGGACGTTTATGCTGAAGCCTAGCTGGGACCTTTCTTAAATCACTTTTCTCTAATTCCAACAAAAATTACCATGTGGTGACGTGCCTTGCTTCCCAGACACATGGTAGGTAGCCGAGGTGCGCCGAGCTAAACAAGCTCCGGTGACTAAGCTTGGTGTCTTTCTCATGGCTGTCCTGTACGCTGACATTTTGTTTCGTAAATTATTCCGTATCATTCTGAATCAATTTGCCAGGGTCTGATCGATGCCGGGTAAATAGATAAAGATTGTATTTTGGAGCCAGTTCAGACTGTATTGATCTGAGAGCAGAGGTGGTCGTATTAATCAATGGAGGCCCTACTCTCATTTGACATCCCAATCACTGGATGGAACCAGATAGAAATGCCCTGTGTTTAAGGAACACTCTCGTTAGTTTACTTGTCAGCCAATTCTTAGGATGGTTGTGGGAGACCCGCCTTACCCCATACATACGTACATATACATATACATACACATATACTTATGTTATGTGTATAATATTATATATATTTATATATATTTATATATATAATATATATTTATATATAATATATTTATATATATAATATATATTTATATATAATATATTTATATATATTTATATATAATATATTTATATATATAATATATATTTATATATAATATATTTATATATATTTATATATAATATATTTATATATATAATATATATTTATATATAATATATTTATATATATTATATATATAATATATTTATATAATATATTTATATATATTATATATATAATATATTTATATAATATATATTTATATATATCATATATAATATATATTTATATATATTATATATATATTTATATATATTTATATATTTTTATATATTTATATATAATATATATTTATATATTTTTATATTTATATAATGCTTATATATATAAATATATATGTATGTATGTATAATATATTATATATATAATTTTTAAATTCAGTCATTGCAGATATTTGTTGCATTGGCTCAAGATGTTTCTGCAAGGTGATGGTATCCAACTGGTAGAGCATGGGGCAGTAGTAATTGGGAGTGAAGAAACTTTCTACAGCATACAACTCAGGTCACATTCCCCACAGGCAGACCCTGTGCGAGGATTCTTGGGGTCCAGGGAGGGAAAGCTGGGAAAGGAATGAGAAGGCAGGACAGGAAGGAAGAGAGGACCCAGAGATTGTGATTTCTGCAAAATCCCAGCCTCAGCCTGCTTTCTGGAGGGCTCTGGAACAGAAACTATGCCTTAGAGATTTTGTCTGAAGGTCTGGGAGCTGGGCATTCGTCCTTACCCCCTAGGCAAGCACTGATTTTCCCCTGAGGAATGTGCTGGAGGAAAACACCCCAAAGGGGAGTGGTGGTCATGCAGAACTGGCAAAAGAATGTGCTGGAACAGTGCAGCGCCCCTACGATGTGGGCTAGAGTGGACATTCAGTATTTGTTGAACTGAAAATCTGTTTGCCTATAGACAATGCAGGGATTCCATCTGTGGCAAGTTAAAGACTTCAAAAAAGAAAAAAAGGAGGAAGGATGATGAAAGGAAGGAAGCAATCAGGGAGGGAAGGAAGGAAGGAAGGGAGGATGAAAGGGAAGGAAGAAGGGAAGAAATCCATGTCATCTCAAGTATTTCTTACAAGGAAAATAATATTATTGTTGATGGTTTTCTCAGCAATCAGCCTTGAAGAAAATTGCCTAATCACAGAATGTCCTTGTAAAAACAGATTCCGTCAGCCACACGCAGCTGATCGAATCTGCAGTTTGTAGGAGGGAAATTGGTTGATCAGAATAGACAGAGGGGACTTAATTTGGGGAAAATTATTGAGGAGATTTATGTAGTGGCAGAAACGGTTATAACTTGGAAAGCAGCCAGAAAAAGCTGGATCAGAGGGATTATAATGTAATCAATACTCCAGTGAACAGATTGCCTGAGAAGAAAAACAACGTTCTGTGAAGCGTGGCCCAAAAGCAATGACAGCCTTTCGATTTGAAAAGAATTCAGAGCTGCACTATTTTCCCTGATAAAAAGTTTTAACAAACGATTATTTAGTCACATATTTGGATGGATTTTTTTCTTTTTTTTTTTTTTTTACCTTGGTGCTCTTTTTTTTTTCTTATTATAGAACAGAAACTGTTCCATCAGTGAGATACAAGTGCTGTTTTATTTTTCTGAAGTCTGTTCCTTCCTCATCAATATTTGACACTGAAGGACAGGAGGTCACAAATTACAGCTCATGGGCCAAATCCTGTCTACCACCTGCTTTTGTAAATAAAGTTTTATTGGAACAGAGCAATGGCCGTGCTTTATGTATTGTCTCTGGTGCTGCAAGAGTGGAGATGTGTAGTTGCATCGGAGACCACATGGCCCAAAAGCCTGAAATATTTACTGTCTGGTCCTTCATAGAAGAAGTTTCCTGGCCCCTGCATTGGGGTATGGGGGATTTCCCAAGTACGCAGCACCTCTTTCCTTCCCCAACTGTGTTTTTCAAATCCCAGGAGAGTGAGAAACGTCAGAGTTGATGTCAAGGAAAACAACATGTTCTATTTTTCAATCTTTTCCTAAAAAGCCTCCAAATTTATAGTGAAAAAAGACAGGAAGGAAACATAGCCAACTCTAAGCAGTGTTTTTATCTCTAATTAATAAAGTGATAGATGAATTTTATTTTATTCTTCATACACACGTATATATTTTCCTTCATGTTAACAATAAACATGCAAGTATACCTTCTGTAATAGAAAAAAAAAATTAAAGTTTATTTTCATTTCAGTACAGTTAACTTATGGTGTTGTATTAGTTTCAGATGTAAGGAAAGAAAATGTAATTTTAGATGTGTATTCTTGTTTTTTGAGAGAGAGAGAGACAGAGTGTGAGCAGGGGAAGGGCAGAGAGAGAGGGAGACACAGAATCCGAAGCAGGCTCCAGGCTCTGAGCTGACAGCACAGAGTCCTACGTGGGGCTCGAACCCATGAACCGTGAGATTATAACTCGAGCTGAAGTTGGACACTTAACTGACTGAACCACCCACGTGTCCCAGAACACAAAACATTTTTTAGCCAAGCTACAAAGCTGTAAAACTCTGGGGGAATCAGGAGGTGGTGGGTTTCGGTCTTGAACACACATCCACACTGAGTGAGCATTTGCAGTGTTAAGACCATTTTACCTACCCTCTCAAAGCCTGAAGTGATATTGGGATTTATAATAAATACCTATTTGGTCAAGGTTTCTGGCCTAGAGTGCCTGAAAGCCTTGGAATTTCCTGTAAAGAGAGCTACAAATGTGTCTTTTGTGATGGTTATGAAGGGGCTTTTGGAAGGCACCTCTGGAAGGGGGCTGGTTGCCAGGGAAACCAACAGTGATGAGAAGGACAGAACTTTCAGTCCCACCCCCTGACCTCTGGTGGGGGGGGTGGTGAGGGGCTGGAGGTTGAGTGGGTTGCCAGCTGCCAATGATTTAAGCAATCATGCTGGGTGAAACCTCCATAAAAGCCTGAAAGGACAGAGTTTGGAAACCTCGTGGGTTGGTGAACACGTGGAGATCTGGGGCGGCTGGAGCACCTGGAGAGACCCTGGAAGGTCTACACCCTTTCCCCACACCGGGTCCTGTGTGTCTTCTCCGTCTGGCCGTTCCTGAGTTATACCCTTCTGTAATAAGCCGGTGATCTAGTGAGAAATGTTTCTCTGAGTTGTGTGAGCTGCTCTAGCCGATTAATAGAAACCAAGGAGGTTGGCGTGGGATCCTCCGTCAGAAGCGCAGGTAACAGTGTGAACTTGGCATCTGAAGTCGTTGGGGGGGGGTGGGGGGAGAGGGGCGGGGAGGGCTGTCTCCTAGGACGGAGCCCTGACCCTTGGCATCTGAGTCTCCTTCCAGGTAGATTGAGTTGAATTGTTGGACACCCAGCTGGTGTCCGAGAATTGGGTTGGTTCCTGGGGAAGAAAACCCCACACGTTGGAGTCAGTGACCAGAACTTCAGATGATGTTACTTTTCTGGATTGAATGTTCCCGTTCTTACTCCCAAAGACGTATATGCTCATGAATAATAAATCATAGAGTAATTGAAACAATTTCATGGTGACAGTCTCCATTAGAAATGTATCTATTAGATGGGTATTCATATTCATAAATAAATAATTGCACGTTTTAAACAGACATTTGATTGTGGGGCATACTTTCACAAGCGCCTAAATTCAGTCAGGTGTTTGCCTCATGTACTTAAAAT
This sequence comes from Prionailurus viverrinus, assembly GCF_022837055.1. Classification (NCBI taxonomy): domain Eukaryota; kingdom Metazoa; phylum Chordata; class Mammalia; order Carnivora; family Felidae; genus Prionailurus; species Prionailurus viverrinus. The sequence goes on from NC_062579.1 coordinate 1,477,154, forward strand.
ACAGTTAATACGAATATTTTCTAGAACAGCTGTTCCAAAATTCTCTTCTGTTCAAGGCTGGCTCTTGTGAGATAAACTCATGTGTCCTTTAGCAAACAACTAAACACATTGGAAAATGGTGTCTATCTGACTTGTTTTTGTACCGCAGGACTTTTCAGAGCCTTTACCAGGTTGTTCTTTGTGAATATTCAGGAGAGGGTGGTAGCATACAGCTTTTTTTTTTAAGGTTTATTCATTTTGAGAGAGTACACGCACGAGAGGAGAAGGGGCAGAGAAGGGGAGAGACAATCTCAAGCAGGCTCCGTGCTGTTAGCACAGAGCCTGACACTGGGCTTGAACTCACAAAGTGACATCACGGCCTAAGCTGAAATCAAGATGCTTGATCAACGAGCCATCCAGGCGCCCGGCATACAACTTTTTCAGGGGATGCTGTTTGGCAAGAGATCTTTGGTTGTTGCCAGAGGAGAGGAGTATAGTGTGTGTGCTCCTCCAGTGGGTAGGGGGCTACGCATACTGCTAAATATCCTGCAGTGCCCAGCATAGCCCTCTGGACAAAGAGCGATCCAGGGGCAAATTACAGTGGTGCCGAGGTCTAGAATCCCGGACTTGAGCAGGCAGGGGATTTGCAAAAGCTCTGGGTTTGTCTTATGCTCCTATTATATACTATAGCTTGGAGGCATTTCACACAACTCAGGGACTGAAGAAGTGTTGGGTGGGGTGGCTTTGGGGCCGGTAAGTCCAGGAGTATCCCTGTCTTTGTGACGAACCAGTGATTTGTTGAGGCAGGTGTGTTTGAGAGTTGGAAGAGGTAACATTTGACAACTGCCTGGAGTCAGGCATTTCTGGGAACATCTGGTCTACCAGGCCAGGTAAGCCCAACATGAATCTCTTGGGTTGAACTAAAAGACTCCTGGTTAACAAACATGCTCTAAGTACAGAAGGTGTCTAGAAAAAGCACTCTCCTTATTCATGTTGATTGTAGGAGAGATGCACCATTCCGAGTGATTCATATCCAGAAGTAGTTGTCAGGTCAAGGACATGAGTATCATATTTAGAAGGAGACAGTATCTGGATGGTATTAGATGTCCCAAGGGAAGGTAATAAAGCTTATGAAGGCTAAAGAAAGGAATGTTCAAGTTTATTGGATATTTTTTTTTCTATTCTTTTTCTACTGGGTATTTTGTTTTATATTTCAGTGACTGAGATATAAAAAGCACCATGTCACTGAAGCAGGAAATGAGCTGGGGATCAAGCAAAGTAGCGTGGGGATCTTGTGACTGACCATGTTTTACACCGTGATAGGAAGCCCCTTCTTCCACCTCCCCGCTTCTCCGGGCTGCGGTCCATCGCACAGTGTCGATCTCAGTTGTGCTCTGCCCTGTAGGTGGTTCCTGGCAGTCAGCAGGAGACATTGGTGGGGAACCATGAACGGGACATGCTAGTGCCCAGGTCTGGCATCGGTAGGGGATCATACCTGCAGCACACTGCTGGCAGGACGGATTTGTTTTCGGATTTACATGAGATGATCATCCTGAATTTCTAGCAAGGCCGAGAAAGTCTGCATAACTGGGATGGCCAGGGTGAACGAGCAAATTGAATTAAATCACATACGGTTCAAATGGAAGAACAAACTGGAGAGAAACGAACGCTGGGGACACAGAGCTTTAGAAAATGTCTCAGTTGCTAAGAGGGAATAGTACCTTGTTATCTGGCAGGATATGCTCAAATAAAATCAAATGTAGTTTGTGATAATATAGTTGTTACTAAGTGTAAATGTAAGCAGTAGAGATTGTTAGTAAAAAGAGTATGCATGCCGTTCCTTTCTCCTATGGCACTGGTCTGTCCTTCCCATCATCCCATGCGTGTTAATTGAACGCCTGCTGTATTCTGGATACTGTGTTTGGATTTGGGAGCATAAAAATGAATGAAGCACATTCCCTACCCTCGGGAGTTCGCAGTACATAGTGAAAGACAGACATATGTAGTGAGGGGCAACATACTCATGGTCATTTTGTCATGGTGGACCCTGCTTTGATGGTCAGAGACGCGATGATTTTTCATTACATTGGGGGAGTGAATTCCACAATTCACTGAATTCACTCAGTAGTAATTTCTCTGACAGCGGAGGTTGCTATAAATATTCTATTCAAAGGAAATCAAGAAAGCCTATTCTCTCTGCACTGTAATTTCCAATGCGGGGGAAGGCAGTCTTTGAAAAAGATCTAAATTGTTGGTAGTCGCCATTATTTTGGACCCTGTGGTCCCCTGCAAAGCCACTTGTCTTCCAAAGGACCCCACAAAGAAATTGGTGGGTTCCATGACCCGTTGGTGGTCACACAGCACTCGTCCGGTTACGTGGGTTAGTTATACTTCTCCACACGGGAGCAGACTGTGCTCACGATTTCATCTTCCCCCCAATTCGAAGGTGAAGAAATAGATGAACTCAAATGACTTTTCAAAGTCAAAAAGTCAATGCCATCTGCAGGTAAAGAGCTTAACTAAATCTCAAGATTTCAGGCTTCTGTGTGGAATCCCTGAGGTGTGTTATCTCACTCACCACACACAGTGCTAGAATTTGCTAATTATTGATTTCACGCTAAACAGAAAAAAAAAGAGAAGTTGTATTTCATATGAATACAACGTTTCCAGGAGATCCATAGCCTATTGGGTGGAATTTATAGGAAAGTGATTGAATTTCCATACCTAGTGTGCTAAGAGGAATGGGGTTCATGGATAGGTCAAAGGTTAGGTCAACTGAAGTAAGGAGAGGAAGTGAGTTTCTGTCACCTTTCTGTACCCTCCAAGCATTAGGTCAGGGAGATACTGGGAATGTTGTTCGGGAGAGACTGGGGAGAATAATCCATCTTGGAATGATGCCTATAATCTAGAAAAGAAACGGAGTTTGTGTTCATCCAACAAATCCATCTGCATCGTTTGGTAAATGACATCATCAGCTGGATTCAGAAATAGGACAACTAAAGACACTTCTCGATGTATTTATCAATAATTCCAGGTAAGCGTCCAGTTAATCCTCTGACTCTTGATCTCAGCTCAGGTCTCAGGGTCATGAGTTCAAACCCCACATTGGGCTCCATGCTAGGCATGAAGCCTACTTAAAATAATAACAATAATAATAATAATAATAATAATAATAATAATAATAATTCCAAGTTCAAGGTATGTGGAACCTGACTCAACTATTTCTTGACACATCTGGTATCCAATATATTGGATTTTCTTTCTCAAATGCAAATTATCTGAATTAAAAAAAAAAGGTTATAAGCTATTTTGGAGAAAATTATTTTATTTTATTTTATTTTTTCAAATTTTTTTTTCAATGTTTATTTATTTTTGGGGGGACAGAGAGAGACAGAGCATGAATGGGGGAGGGGCAGAGAGAGAGGGAGACACAGAATCGGAAACAGGCTCCAGGCTCCGAGCCATCAGCCCAGAGCCTGACGCGGGGCTCGAACTCCCGGACCGCGAGATCGTGACCCGGCTGAAGTTGGACGCTCAACCGACTGCGCCACCCAGGCGCCCCGGAGAAAATTATTTTAAAAACTTTGGTTCATAACTAAACACTACATATATTTTTTCCCCCACACTTTGATGGCATTTGTAAAAGTCACATTTAGTTCATTCACAGGCAAATCTTATTTACTTTATATTCTACCTAACATACTCTGGGTTTGAACCATAGAGCAGGGCTGTGGAGATCACTTGCTCATGTCTCCATTTGGGGACTGCTAATTCTGTACCCCTGTTCCACGTTTCTTCCCCAAGTCCTGCCCTACTTAATAACTACTTCCCATGGGAGAATTGCTTGGCCATTGGGCAGGATTGCTGTGTTCTAGAATTTGCAGACCAGTACAGGCTTGTCCCCTTTCTATCTCCTTCTGGTAAGCACACGGACTGCATTTCTCATGCACCTTGGTTTGGTGGGAGGGCTTGGCCATCTTCAAATCCAGGGGCACTGTTAACAGTGCCAGTCATGTTTCATTTAGCCTTTACTAGAAAGTTGGGGCTTTGTTACATTCTCTGACACTGCAGGAGTGTATGAACAGAGCTAAGGTATTTCTTAGGGCATTTGTTGGAAGGATTATGAAGAACCTCCTCATTTTTTATCCAAAAAGACCAGTTATCATCATTCAGTTAATCAACAGTCCATTAGAATAGGGAATTGTATAAAATGACGTATGTATACTTTAAACAGCATGGGTAAATAAATATATACATATTTCCAACTCCTAGTGCAGGAAAATGACCTAAGTTTTTATTTATTTTATTTTTATTTTTTTTAATGTTTACTTATTTTTGAAGGAGAGAAACAGAGCATGAGCGGGGGGAGGAGCAGAGAGAGGGGGAGACACAAAATCCAAAGCAGGGTCCAGGCTCCGAGCTGGCAGCACAGAGCCTGACGTGGGGCTTGAACTTACAAACTGTGAGATCATGACCTGAGCCGAAGTCAGATGCTTAATCGACTGAGCCACCCAGGCGCCCCAAGATGACCTAAGTTTTTAAATTGTACATTTTGTAGAGCATCTCATAATCTCTAGTCTTCATATTATATATTTATATACACAGATTCACCTAAATTAGAGGCTGGCCAGTTTGGCACAAGAATTTCGGCATGCTAGCAAATTCACAGAACGTTTGACAGAAGGAGTGGGCTCTCTGTTGATTAGTTTGACCAGATGATTACATGGAGGTCATTTTAGGGAATTTTAGAAGAGAGAGAGGGAGAGGGAGAGCACTAGTAGGGGAGGGGCAGAGAGAGAGAGGGAGACTGAGGATGCAAAGCGGGCTCCACGCTGTCAGCACAGAGCCCGACGCGGGACTCCAACTCATGAACCACGAGATCATGACCCGAGCCAAAGTCAGAAACTGAACTGACTGAGCCCCCCAGGCGCCCTGAGATCTTCGCAACCTTTAATTAATATTCTTTGATTGGATCCTGGGCAGCTGTTACAATAAGTTTGTGGCAGGTATGGATTTAGAACGAGATGCCCGATTTCGTTCTATTATCGTATATCCGGTTTTTACTCCCAAATTGTCTGATCAGGTTTCCCAGGCAGCAAGCATCGCAGATGTTGAGCAAACACTGGTAGGTATTATAGGGGAATACTGTTTCTGTCCATCTGTTCCCTGAAAGAAAAGAGAGACAAAAAATCACGCTGCAGTGCAAACAGGATGACCCAGGCTTGTAAATTCTACATTTTGTGCAACGTTTCCTGAGTCCTAGTCCTGAGGAAACAGACCTAAATGCACAAATAGTTCCAAGAGAAGAGAAGGATTTCTTCGAAGTTCTCCTTGGGTGTATTGCTTGGGCTAGACTGAATACAGATTCCCTGGCTGGATCCAAGCCACACATGGGAGGGAAAATAGGGGGTGCTGACAACACCTTCTCATTTCACCCAGCTCAGATCTACTGGTTAATTGAGTGGAGAACGCATCATTGAATGGCAATTATCAGATTACATAATTGCAAGGACCGAAAAGAATCTGGCTTCACCAGAGTTTTAGCAATGATAGATACTTCATAGTTCCAAGCCCTGGTGATAATTATTAGTTTAGAAATCAGCTAATCCTGGCATTCAAAACTGTGATTCATGATTTTCACCGTGATCACGAGGCTGCTCTAATAAATACATGACTTAAATTTGCTTCTCCTCCTCTATAAGAATAGATCATGGAAAATTTTTCTGTCTATTATCTGCCCTATCCGGTATCATTTTAAGTAGCTCTCTGGTATTTTGTTGTGTAAATGGTACTGTAATTTGTTTCACCAACCCTATTAAATATTTAGACTGTTTCTGAACTTTTCTCCTTTAAACAAAAAGGGGCTAAATATGTTTGTACATGTGTTTGCACATTTGTCCAGTGATCCTCCCGGGATAAATTCATCAGGTGAAATTGGAGAACTGATAGGCATGTACATTTAAGATTTTGATAATGTATTTCCAATGGTTCTTCTGTGCATCTGTTGACATCGTATAGTGATATTAGGTAGTACTAATTTTTTTCATCTTTGTCAATCAAATTGTGAAAAAATGTATTTTTTGGTCCAGGTGCATGAGGAAACTACTTTTTAAATATTTTTTTTAATCTTTAATTTTGGGTGAGAGAGAGACAGAGCGTGAGCAGTGGAGGAACAGAGAGAGAGAGAGGGAGACACAGAATCTGAAGCAGGCTCCAGGCTCTGAGCTGTCAGCACAGAGGCTGACATGGGGCTTGAACTCACCCACCACGAGATCATGACCTAAGCCGATGTTGGACACTTAATTGACTAAGCCATCCAGGTGCCCCAGAAACTACTTTTTAAAACTCAACTCTTTCCTTTTTAAGAAAGATAAAAATTTTAAAAACACATATTTTCTTTCTTTGCCATTGGTGGATTTTTTTTTCTTTTTAAAAAAATTTTCTTAATGTATTTATTTATTTTTGAAACAGAGAGCATGAGCAGGGGAGGGGCAGAGAAAGAGGGAGACACAGAATCTGAAGCAGACTCCAGGCTCTGAGCAGTCAGCACAGAGCCCGAAGCGGGGCTCGAACTCACTGCGAGATCATGACCTGAGCTGAAGTCGGACGCTTAACCGACTGAGCCACCCAGGCGCCTCGGTGGATTTTTTTTTCTTATTCCTTGTATTGTGATCTTTTCTGGTGATCTTGTAGTCTATTTTTTATTATAGTGAAACTAAGTTTTTTTTAATGTTTATTTACTTTGAGAGAGAGAGAGAGAGAGAGTAAGCAGAGAGAGAGGGGGAGAGGCCGACATAGAGGAGAGAGAATCCCAAGCTGGGGAAGGGCCATGAGGGGGCAGGAGAGAGGATCCCAAGTGCTGTCAGCACAGACCCTGACACAGGGCTTGATCTCACGAACTGAGATCATGACCTGAGCTGTAATCAAGAGTTGGACACTTAACCGACCGAGCCACCCAGGCACCCCAGAGCATGTGACTTCTGATACTGGAATTGTGAGCTCGAGCCTGACTTTGGGCATGGAGCTTACTTGAAGAGCAAGAAAAATAAATGAACGTGAAAATGCCATAATGTTTACTAGCCTGTGACCACTTACAATTGTTAAATGTAAAAATTCCATCAGGACTGTTAGAGTATTGAAAATGTCCACATTGCTAATTTGAGACTGAGGAATAGAAATCACTGCTTTAAAATAACGGGATTTACGATCTCTTTTCAATCCTGAAATGTCTGTAGGAAGTACAGACCATGAGATCATGACCTGAGCCGAAATCCAGAGTCGGATGCTTAACCAATTGAGCCACCCAGGTGCCCCCTGAAACTAAGTTTTTTGATAAGTTTTATCTGAAAAGAAGAGTTTATGAATAAGGAAAAGTAAATGGTTTAAGATCCGTACAACTATCTGTCTGGAAACTGACTTCTGAGCCTAGGAACTGAACACAAATTTTAATATAGCTTAAAAGTTCGAGGCTTTGTGTTCAGTATTCTGTATTTTGCTCCTTATTATTAAAAAGATATAAAAATTTGGGTGACTTAAGCATTCATAATTTTCCTAGCAAAAGACTGTTTCATCTATTTTAGTCATTAAGTTTTACCAGGCATATCTATGAGAAAAGGATAAAGGTAGCTAAATCATTCTTTGAAAGCAAATGAATTATTAGTATGAAGTTAAAAAAAAAGCTAAAAGCCCTATAAAGCTAAATGAAAGTAACCGATATTTAAATTTTGAAATGTATGTTAAAAAGACAGATTTGTTAAGCTCTAGGGAGAGAAATGGAATTTTCCCTGGAGTTTCTGTAGAGATCTATGCAGAGGGGCCAAAATATGTTTAAATACTGCTTTTGTGGGTATGTATGGTCTTATTTAACCTTAGTGTGTTTCATGGGAAGGTGGAGTCCGCATGGCAGTGGTGTCTTATGGGAATTCATTGGGTATCATTGGTCCCCGATGCAGGGTTATCTATGGGGGACTGTGGCAAAACAAAGACAAAGGTGAAACCAAGACAAAAGAACCTCACATGTAGCCTGAAGGGGAAGAGAAAATATCTCGGGACCCACTGTGTCCTAAGTGGGAAACATAAAGCAGTGAGGGTCATTCCTTCGGGCCAGACCCTGCAACGGAGGTGAGAGGCAGGGCTTGGGGACTCGATGCCTTCAGGGATATGACCCTTACACTTCTTCCAATTACGATCGCCTAAGACCATTGCCTTCTCTCCATTATTTAGTTTATCGTATGTTTTTCTGAACCGCAGACGAACATCGAGACCGTCTAAAAGTATGCATACCCCTCTGTGAGTGTCTCTACCCAGGGTTCTTTATGCGTCGCTTTAAATCGAAACAATTCTGGAAACCCTGTACCGGGAAAGGAAGAAAATCAGGGGTTCGGTGAGTTTCATCAGCAAGTTTTGGCCTTTTTTTTTTTCCTGATGATATGAATATCTTATCAGAGGAACTTTTGTTTGCAAACAACAGAAAACCTTTACAAGCTCAATAAGGCAAGCAAACAGAATTTATTACAGGGTTAGCACAACATCCTTTAGAAACCCCAGGAAGGATGTATAGCTGGGTCTCTTGAGGGATGAAACCGTGCACAGCAAAGATATTGGAAAACAGGTATTAGCTCTCTCTGTCTTACCACATGGTCTTGTAAGAAAAAATTGTGCTTCTCGGGGCGCCTGGGTGGCGCAGTCGGTTGGGCGTCCGACTTCAGCCAGGTCACGATCTCGCGGTCCGTGAGTTCGAGCCCTGCGTCGGGCTCTGGGCTGATGGCTCGGAGCCTGGAGCCTGTTTCCGATTCTGTGTCTCCCTCTCTCTCTGCCCCTCCCCCGTTCATGCTCTGTCTCTCTCTGTCCCAAAAAATAAATAAACGTTGAAAAAAAAAAAGAAAAAATTGTGCTTCAGTGAAAAACTTTGTATTGACTCCTATGTGCCCCTCCAAACTTCTGAGTCTCAACCTGTTGTTCATGGTCTTTTACCTGTGTTGTACATCTTTGTAAATGTGTTCAAAAAGGTTTTAACCACCCCCTACCCTAGCCAAAAAATAATTTTGCCTTGATTTACAGTTCAATTCCTTTGCTCCATAAGAATGTGTTTTTCTCCCCTTTGGACTGGCTGTCACATGCGTTTGGGTCTCTCATTGATTAATGAATTAAAAGAAAATCTATAGCATGTTCATTTTTCTTCTGTATAAGAGTCATGCTTCCCCTTATTTTGAAAATCATCTTTCTTCTCTTGCTTTTTCTGATTCTGCACGCACCCAGCAACGTGGCTGTTTTCATTCCATGCTGACTCTGCATGATTTCAGTTCAAAGGGACAGTGCCCCTAAATCTCAATTCCAAATTCCTGATAGAGAAGAATGCATTTGTATGTGTTCAGCCAGCATCATTGCGCCCTGGTGCAGTTAGGTGTGTCGACAGGGTGAGACCTCCCACTGCCTACATGTTTAATGAACCCAGTATTTGGGATGTTGATGTTGGAGACAAAGTTCTCAGGAGTGTGTGTGTGTGTGTGTGTGTGTGTGTGTGTGTGTGTGTATGTATGTGGGTGTACACGTTTGTACTCTTGGTGGTTCGGAATGGTTCTTGCCCAGAACAGATATTCAGAGTTGACTCCTGCAGATATAATGGCTATAAAAGTAACTTGTACATGCCTTATACAATTGGGATATCCATGGGAAGGGATAGAAAAATCTTAAACAGGAATGAGCAGTGTCCATTCATTGATCTCACAAAACTTTATTAAATTATGTCTGCTCTGTAAAGCCCTTGCCAAGGGCTCTGGTGTAGATCAAAGGGATGGAAAACAGACAGGTGACTCACTGTAACTCAAATTACTGTGTGATAACCACTCTAAAGAATGACAGATGAACTTCCAGTTGGGAGTCTGGAAGAGGTCACAGTGACTTCCCAGTTGAGAGAATTAAATACGGCTTCCTGGTATCCTAGCAGTCCGTGTGGACCCTGACTAAGAGACCAGGCTGGGACTCAGTGGTGTGTGGTGTAGGGGTGTGGTGGTGTTGGAGTTGGGGAGAGGTGCAAAGATACCAGGTGTAGTGCAGTAGAAATCTCTGAATCTCCTACAGCACACTTCTCTGGGCAGTCTGATCCTGGCACAGTTCGTTGTCTTTTAGCTACTTCTGTCTCTAAATTGTAGCTGACTAACGGATGTGCAGACCCTGCATGCAGATCTAGGTAAGACTTTTGTCTATGGTTGGCCACCATATGCAGTTCAGGTGTCTTGTTGACTTTGCCTTTCCACGGATTGTCACATCTACCTGCTTCCCTCCTATCACATGAGTAACATAAAATCTTTAACGCGTATTCATTTTAGATCTGTATCACAGCATGACTTTACCTTCTCCTGAAAATGTAGCTTTGAACAAGCCCCTTTGCCGGATTCTTGTTTTGTTGTAATTTCTCTCCCTCCAGTTACGTACGAGGCTCATTTCTCCTAGTTCAAGAAACTACTGCATACTCAATGGCGTGTTTTTAGATCCGAGCTCCTACCTCCAGAAGGAGGAGTCTAATTGGCCCCATTTTGGCCCTAGTGTTACCCCAGGACTGATACATTGGCAGGACACAGGCTGACTTCATTGTGCAAGAGAGGACATTTTAAGACAAAGTTCATTGTCTGTATGTGTTTTCTGTCTCAGCTAGCAAGGGGGCTGTTAACGATGGAGTTTCTTTAACCTAGTTAGCTCTTGCTTAACCATTGTATCTGGAACATGTCTGGAAGATCTGATTTATTTCATAATGTAGGTGGGACTCTATATAACGAACGCAAGATAAAGGCAAGACAAGCCTCAATTTATTAAAAGCTAGGAATTCTTTATGACGATAATGCTTTTCCAAGGAAGCTTCAAACCTGTGAATCTGAGATCTAAGACATTTTAAAGCAGACAGGTAAATTTTTGCAGAAACATATTTGGGACTTCTTATATTTCTATTCAGTCTTTAAACTATAGGAGGTTTTTTTTTTGTTTTTTGTTTTTGTTTTTTGTTTTTTGCTTAGAGTTTGGTATGATGAAAATTATTTCCTTGGCTGTGTTATCCTTTTGGCCCCAGAAAACCATTTATTGTTTAGGTATTGTTTACCAATTGTGTAACTGAGACAGGAGTGTAAGAGCCTTTCTATCCAGCCTCAGAGACGATTTGATTGCATTGTTCATACAGAAGCATCTTAACATTGAATGTGAATCCGGAGGGCACGGGCGATTGAAAAGCACCCTGGCAGAGGAAAGTCTTCTAGCAATATTTCAGTTCTTCTTTGGGAAGTCAGGACCCCGCAGATAGAACTCTCAGGTACATACAGCATCGTCACTAAACTTTGTAAGATAGACTACCAAGAGCAAAGACAATGGATTTGAATTTTAATACTTCTTCATCCACATCTCCATGGACTCTTGTCACATCAGAGTGTCACACGTAAGAGTCACACATAATCCCCGAAACTTGATCCGTGGCTCGGGAATCACTGGGCTAGGAGATAGGAGAGAAACTTGACTGCATCATTTCCTAACTTTGGACTGGTTTGATTCCAAGTGGTTAAAAGTCATTGTGAATAGTGTCTCTTCTTTCCATCTCTACTCATTGGAAGATACGCATATGAAACCCAGAAGGGTTTGTGGAAATCGAGAAACCATAATTCAGATGTTTTGATTTCCCAGAATCAATTCTATATTCCATCATGTTGTTCTCAGTGTCCATGTAAAAGAAGGAAACAGTGAAGCAAACCAGTGGAGACTCTTGTGATTTCTTGCTCTTTTCATTTGGATCCAGAAGATCACTAGGGTCCGGGCACGTCCGACTTCGGCTCAGGTCACGATCTCGCGGTCCGTGAGTTCGAGCCCCGCGTCGGGCTCTGGGCTGATGGCTCGGAGCCTGGAGCTTGCTTCGGATTCTGTGTCTCCCTGCCTCTCTGCCTCTCCCCTGCTCGCACTCTCTCAAAGGTAAATAAACATTAAACAAAATAATTAAACAAAAAAGATTACTGGGGTCTTATCCGACTGTAAACATACTACAGATGCATTCTGTATGTTGAATTAATTGAAACTACATCGGGTACTGAATCTCATAAAACGGGCAGCTGGAGACGTGAACAAATAGAATGGAGACAAATTTGTTTTTATTGCAGCCTTGTCACCTCGTATGTACCAGTTTCTATACTCTATTCAGTATTCATGTATTCATCATTTGCTTCAAAGTTCATATCTTCCTTCAAAGTTGATAGCTCAACTCTTTATTTGTCCAGTGTATACAGTCAGTAACAACCTTTATATCCCGTTACTCGGCAGTCACCTTTTCTGAGCTGGTCAATGCCAACAAGTGCGTCAGCATTTAATACTTGGGAACATTTTTATTTTAACGTTATCTTAAACTTACAGAAAAGTTGGGAAACTAGTACACAGAATTTTATATATGTTTTATGTCGATTCGCCAATGGTATATATTTGCTGCCATTTTCTCTGTCTCTCCCAACCATTTGAGAATAAGTTACAGGCTCTTTTACCCCTAAATATCTCCATGTCGGTTTTTTTTTAAATTTTTAATGCTTGTTTATTTTTGAGAGAGGGAAAGAATGAGCAGGGGAGGGGCAGGGAGAGAGAGGGGGACAGAACATCCAAAGCAGGCTCTGTGCTGACTGCAGACAGCCTGATGCGGGGCTTGAACTCACAAACTGTGAGATCATGACCTGAGCTGAAGTCGGAGCCTTAACCGACTGAGCAGCCCAGTGTCCCTCAGTGTGTATTTCTTAAGAAACACAAAGACCATTGTTAACAATGGGCACAATCAAGAGATTTGACCTTCATGCAGTGCTATTATCTAATCTACTACTGTAATCAAATTTTCTCAGTTTCCGCAAAGTTACATGTATTTCCCAGTCAGAGCAACCCAAGATCACCCAGTGTGTTTCGTTTTCCTTTTGTCTGGAACAGTTCCGTAGCCAGTTATTTTCAGACTGGCCCCCACTGGCATTTGCTGGCCAACACTTAATTCTGGGATGTGCGGTTGATTTCTCACTGAGCTAGTGGCTTGGGTGCAATAGAATATGTAAGTTATAGGGCAGGCCTGAAAATCAACAAAAATGCAGGAGTCTGGGTCCCCAGAGGGGGCTTTGAGATTGGTTATACGTTGATTTTGTAAAAATGATACCCTATTGTTCAAGCGTCTTCAGCCAGGAGGTCAGAAACTAGAGGAAAAGAGCGAAGAGTTAAGTCCTGGGGAGCCAGATAAGTGAAGGTTGGTTAAAGACCTCCTCCTTTATCCACGACTGACCTTGTTCTCATAATTTGCGCTACTAATTGCAAATGAACATCAGAGTTCTTTAATTTGATTAAGTTACCTCTGCAGTTCGTAGATTTATGGTAAATAAATCTATAGTCTAAATACCAAACACGATGAAGAAGCAACAGGAGACCTCACATAGTTTAGAGGAAAACACGATTAGTGTTTAGGGTTTCGTTAGATGTCACACTGTTTAATGGCAGGTTACTTGGAGACCAGAAACTCACATGACTGGAGTCTGTGGACCAAGAGCTAGGCAGAGCCCAAGTCCCGTGTAAAGACCAAATCCTGGTCAAAAGGCATTGATGGTTGAGCTCTTCCCCAGCTCTTTTTAATTTTTTCTGAAGAAATCCCCATGTTAAGAGCATAAGTAAATGGAAATGACCCAACTAGCCTTACTAAAACTCTCCTAGTGCACAACTTTGTATGGCTATAGCTCTTATGTTGGTGGCCATTATATTGGCTCCAAAAATTTAATATCATAATGGCCCCAACTGTGGCCTTTTCCTCTTGACCCTATTAGGAAAATAAAAGAACCTCCTGAGGCCTGAAGAACCTGGGGGAGGGGAGAGGACTTCCCAGTAGTGCCCCTCCTAGGTAAGCAGATTAATTCAGCACTTAGGGCATGCTGCTATAGTTGACTGCTTAACAGGAAAGCCAGTCCTCTGTCTAGAAAACAGTGGATGAAAGGGAGACGGGCAAGAATCATGCGGTGGATATTAGTAGAGACCAGTTTATGAGGAGCCCTTGAGGTGGTGGTGAGGAGCTTGAATGTTACTGCAAGTTGAAGGAAAACCTGCTATGATTTATCCCTCTCTCGACTGTTCTTATATATTTATCCCCAGTGTTTCTATTTGCTCACAAAAGTGTGGAAGAAACAGATGACCGAATAAAGAGAGTTGCTCAGACAAGGAAATTACTAGGTTATGATTCAATTGGAAGACCAACATAAAAATTCATAGTGGAATCTATCAATTTTGGTCATATCAAGGACAAAGAGGCCAAGAAGACAAGATGATTGAGTGTGGGGTTTTAATCTTCACCTTGATGAAGGGAAGCAAGATAGCAACTGAAGTTAGGAATTTCCCCGTGAGTTTTTGCTCTGCAAACATTTAACCAAAGGGGCTGGCCTTAGGAAAGGGAGAATGTAGGAGCAGGCAGGTGTTTGAGAGTCAGGAGGTGAATCCCTGCTGGGATTTCTCAGCAAAGACGAGCAGGAAAGACCTCAGTACTATGATCCTGACCAGTTCGATGTGCCTCAGTGGAGAGGTCAGGTCAGAGGAGCTGCGGGGTAACAGCAACCATTCTGTTTCTACTTTACCATTTTGGGGTTGATTTCTGTTGCTTCCATGACATAACAAACTACCACACATTCAGCAGTAGCAAACAACTTCATTTTATTTTGTAGGTGAGGAGTCTGGGTGGGCTTGGCTGGGTTCTTCTCTGGGGTTTAGCGGCTCAGAAATCTGCAATCAGGGTGTTCACGAGGCTGGGCTCTTACCTGCAGGTGCCGTGGGACGGGATTTGCTTCTAATGCCACTCAGATTATTGGTCTGAAGGTGATAGAAGGCTTGATGTCCCTGGTTCCTTGCTGCCTTTCAGCCAGAGGTCATTATCAGGTCCCAGAGGCTACCTACACTACTTGGCTTATGCCCCCTTCATTACCAAATCCTTATTATACTTTGAATTTCTCTGACTTCCTTTCCTATCTCTGCTTTAAACATTTTTTTGTTTATTTATCTTTTGATAGAGACAGAAGGAGCATGAGCAGTGGAGGGGCAGAGAAAGAAGGAGACACAGAATCTGAAGCAGGCTCCAGGCTCCTAGCTGTTAGCACAGAGCCTGATGCGAGTGTCGAGCCCATGAACTGTGAGATCATGACCTGAGCGGAAGTCAGATGCCCAACAGATTTAGGTGCCCCTCTTATCTCTGCTTTTAAGAGCTTATGTGATTACATGGAACCTTCCTGACCCCTATCAGGATGCCTACATCGATAATCTCCCGATTTTAGAGTCAACTGATTAGTAACCGCAATTATATCTGCAAAGTCCCTTTTGGCATATTCATAGTCTCAGGGATTAAGGCATGGAAATTATTCAGGGGGATCCAGGGTTTGATGAAGAAATTATGCAGGGGGATCCAGGGAGGATACTCTACTGAAAATGTCTGCCTCTCTTCTGATGTCCTCTGTGGAAAAAGCTGACCCACTCTGATCAGGGCACTGATAGAGTTGCAGTGCGTCCCTCGGCATCTGATGGCCACACCGGCTCTGGCTCTCCATGGAAATGTACTCCCCTGGTAGTTCTCAGATGACCAAAGACCGTCCATAAATCCCACCGATGATGGCTTTCGAGATCTATGAAACTAGGAGGGTGGAAGGAAAAAGATTTTTCCTCCCCTTTCGAGATCTATGAAACTAGGAGGGTGGAAGGAAAAAGATTTTTCCTCCCCTTTCGAGATCTATGAAACTAGGAGGGTGGAAGGAAAAAGATTTTTCCTCCCCTACGTGCTGTGTTGTGCAGGAATCCAGAAATCCGTGCTATGTTGTGCAGAAACTCGTTGTGCAGGAATCCAGACTGTTAGTTCATCCTGCCTGAATTGTAACAGATATTTGCATAATTTACATAATTTTATGATTTTGGTGTCTTGTGTTTTCTTCTCTCCTCATTTAAAAAATATCTGCTTCATTTTGTCATGAGCACATCTTCCTCGAGGACACACGAATGTTTCAAAACTTGTCCAGAGATTCATTGTATGTCCTTTAGAACAAGGAAGATGAAAAAATTGCTTTTTTTTTTTGGTGCAGAATATCAACTATGCTTGTGCAGAACCCAAAAGCAGAGCACCGGGCTGAAATGAGGTCAGTGAAGGCCACCGCAGAACTCTTCTTAAGCTTCAGAGAGGATTTAAAGTTTTCTACGGTGTAGAACTGCCTAGAATAAAGGAAGAAAATGACTTGTTTTATTAGATTTTTCTCTTCATTTCTGTGACTCCCATTAGCAAAGTGCTGGGAAAAAGATACTGGTTCTGTGTACAGGTAATAATGGAGGGTGGACCTCTTTCAGCCACTTTCAAAAATTGTCAAACTTGAGAACTTCTTTTTATTCAATATATTTTTTTAAGTTTATTTTATTTTGAGAGAGAGAGAGAGAGAGAGAGAGAGAGAGAGAAAGAGAGACAGGCAGAGAGAGAGAACCCCAAGCAGGCCCCGAGCTGTCAGCGCAGAGCCAGATGTGGGGCTCAAACTCACAAACCATGAAATCACAACCTAAGCTGAAGTTGGACACTCAACCAACTGAGCCACCCAGACACCCCACAAACTTGAGAACTTCTGGGGCACCTGGGTGGGTCAGTCAGTCGAGCATCCAACTTCGGCTCAGGTCATGGCATTGCAGTTTGTGAGTTCGAGCCCCACACTGGGCTCTGTGCTAACAAACAGCTCGGAGCCTGGAGCCTGCTTCAGATTCTGTGTCTCCTTCTCTCTCTCCCCCTCCCCTGCTCATGCTCTGCCTCTCTCTGTCTCTCAAAAATAAATGAATGTTTAAAAAAATTAAAAAAAAAACTTGAGAACTTCTTGAGGAAGGTAGTGAACAAATTGAATTTCTCACTGAAATACAAATATATATTTAAACATAAATGGAAATATGTAGTTTATGACAATATAACATAGATGTTATAATGTTACGATATATTGATGTATATAATATAATATGTACATATGCATTCATATATGTATACACAGGCGTGTGTGTGTGTGTATACACATATTATTTATAATACATAATATATGTCACATGTTATAGACATTTATAATGTTACAATTTTTTTTAATGTTTATTTATTTTTGAGACAGAGAGAGACAGAGCATGAACGGGGGAGGGTCAGAGAGAGAGGGAGACACAGAATCTGAAACAGGCTCCAGGCTCTGAGCTGTCAGCACAGAGCCCGATGTGGGGCTCAAACTCACAAACCACAAGATCATGACCTGAGCCGAAGTCGACCGCTTAACCAACTGAGCCACCCAGGCACCCCTATAATGTTACAATTTATTGTAGTGCTATATACAATGTTATGTGACAATACATGTATATAACAATGCTTTTTACTTTGATGTGATGTTGTATATATATTATATAATGATTTTTTATTTTTAATTAAAAAATTTTTTTTAATGTTGGTTTATTTTTGAGAGAGAGAGAGCCAGAGACAGAGGGAGACACAGAATCTGAAGTAGGCTCCAGGCTCTGAGCTGTCAGCACAGAGCCTGACGTGGGGCTTGAACTCAGGATCCGTGAGATCATGACCTGAGTCAAAGTCTGACACTTAACTGACTGAGCCACCCAGAAGTCCCAATGCTTTATTTTTTTCTTTTTTCTTTTCTTTTCTTTTCTTTTCTTTTTTTTTTTTTGCTCTCTTTTTTTAAGTAATCTCTACACCCAGTGTGGGGCTCGAACTCACAATCTCGAGATCGAGAGTTGCATGTTCCACTGACTGAGCCAGCCAGGCGTCCTGTTATGTAATCCTCGTATGCTTACGTGTGTGCGTGTGTGTGCATGTGTGTGTATGGTATATGTGTACACATAAATGTATGATCTGGATATGTCTACTATGACCAAAATCAACCCCTTTCCCAACGTGTATCAACTATTTGAGCTAATCTAGGCTCCAGATGCAGCCACATTTATACACGCATGTATGTAAATGTGTAAGTAACTTTCCAGGAAATGGGCTCGTGGGGAAATTAATTTTCCCTTGTTTGGAGCTGTCTCTTTACATTCTGAATTGAGAGCAAAGAGAAGACTTACTGGAATCTTCCCTGAAGCCAAACATTTTGCACACAGAATGTGTTAAGTACATAGGACGAGTCTGCATGAGGGTCACCTCTGTTCTCTCTCCAGACCGCGTTCTAGCAATCTGATCAGAATCAGGCAATTGAGCATTCGGGCACGGCTCCCTGACAGAGAGCACAGGGTCACACTGGGTGGACAGTCCTGACCCGGTGTCTCGGGGAGAGGTGTGGTGGGCTGGCCACACAGGACCCTGTGCTTCGTGCTGTGGGTGGGACCCCAGCTTGTGCTGTTTGTCCTTTCCACGTGACATATGGGGAAGGGGCATGGGGGGACTGGGGGAGGGAGTGACACCGCAGGTATTCGTGGTGGCTCCTTTTGGGGGCGACCGCCCCCTTGTGCTGGGTGCCAGCTTTCAGGGGACGTTACACCTGGGCCGGTGCCTCTTGGTGAGGAGGGAGTCCCTGGCCCCAGGAACATCACGAGCCCGGAAAGAGGAAGCCTGACTATGCCGTCCCATAGATAATACACTCGTCTGTCTACTTTACCTTTTGCAATAAAAGACAGAGAGTGAATATCTGTTAGTAGTCCCTCACTGACAATAGCAATATCCGAGATCAGTGTGGGCCCGTGCAGGGCAGGGTTCCGGTGACAGAGGACAGTGAACAGTCCTTCGTATTTCTGTAGTTCTTCTCCTCCACAGGCTTAACTGATAGCATGCCTTGTTCCCCCCCCCATTCTCCAGATTGTTTGTTTTTCGTCCTTGTATGCTTCCGCGCTGACGGGAGGGCTCCGTCCTCTGTCCTTTCCTTTTTGATTTTAATTTTCATCCGGGGGGGGGGGGGGTTTACTCTTCACTCTTTTGTCCCCCAGCTTAAATCTGTCTTCTCTGAAAACCCAGCAACTGTGATGCAGCTAGGATGTATCATTCTAATGCTGAGTCCCACCAGTCCTATTTGTCTTGTCAATGCTTCACTTCATGCACACATGCCGTCACTAACATGCGCCTTATATGTGCATCTGTAAGGCAGAATCCTTAAGGGCACACAATTTCTGCCCATGGAGCAGAAGAACAAGAGAAAAATCCATTTTTATTGTTTTATTTTTGTTTTTTTGAATATGCATTTATTTATTTTGAGAGAGAGAGAGAGAGAGATTGCAAAGGGGGAGGGGCAGAGAGAGAGGGAGAAAGAACCCCAAGCAGGCTTTACACATAGTGCAGAGCCTGACGTGGGGCTTGGTCTGAAGACTGTGAGATGATGACCTGGGCTAAAATCAAGAGTCAGGCGCTCAATTGACTGAGCGCCAGCCCCCCCAGGCGCTCCAAGGGAAAATCCATTTTTAATTACGCGTATAAACATGGAAGGCCACAAGCGAAAATGCCCCAGAAGGATGCAGCCATATGTTTGTGACTTCATTCCCATCTTCAGATAAAGACGTTTCAGGCTTCTAGTGGCCAGGCAAGGTACAGAAGGGGAGGAGGAAAAAAATCTATGGTGAGATTAAGTAAACTTAATCTATGCAGATAAGAGTCTCTCAGGTGGTAAGAAATACTCTTTCCAGTGAGAGGCATCTTGACCCATGGAAATTTCCTTTATCAATTTTCCTTTACCGAAGGGGACATTTATTTATTTATTTATTTTTTTCCCAACGTTTATTTATTTTTGGGACAGAGAGAGACAGAGCATGAACGGGGGAGGGGCAGAGAGAGAGGGAGACACAGAATCGGAAACAGGCTCCAGGCTCTGAGCTGTCAGCACAGAGCCCGACGCGGGGCTTGAACTCACGGACCACGAGATCATGACCTGAGCCGAAGTCGGACGCTCAACCGACCAAGCCACCCAGGCGCCCCAGTTTTTAATATACTAAAATGGAACATTACCTTCTGTGCTTTACTAATATTGAAGGGGAAACAGATATCATGTGTAAATTTCTTTCAAGTTCTGAAGACCCTTTCTAAGATCATTTAGTGCCAGGATTCTAAATATAAATGATTTTGCTGAAGGGCGCCTGGGTGGCTCAGTCGGTTAAGCGTCCGGCTTCTGCTCAGGTCATGATCTCACGGTCCATGAGTTTGAGCCCTGCGTCAGGTTCTGTGCGGACAGCACAGGCCTGGAGCCTGTTTTGGATTTTGTGTCTCCCTCTTTCTCTGCCCCTCCCCTGCTAATGCTCTGTCTTTCTCTGTCTCAAAAATAAATAAAAACATTTTTTTCCCAACGTTTATTTATTTTTGGGACAGAGAGAGACAGAGCATGAACGGGGGAGGATGCAGAGAGAGAGGGAGACACAGAATCGGAAACAGGCTCCAGGCTCCGAGCCATCAGCCCAGAGCCCGACACGGGGCTCGAACTCCCGGACCGGGAGATCGTGACCTGGCTGAAGTCGGACGCTTAACCGACTGCGCCACCCAGGCGCCCCCCAAAGGGGACATTTATGTACTCAGTTTGAAGTAGTCAGAGGTAGGGAAGGGGCTTGTCCTGACTGGCTGGTTGTCCACTCCTTTAGCTCAAAGTCTATATGCCAAAGAGGCCTATTTTGGGGTGTGCATTGTGGGATCCTTCAGCTCACAGTATAGGGGCTCATAAGTCGAGCTTATGAATTCCCTGGTGGGAGATGCAGAATATATTGAGAATCATATATGATTCCTTCAACTAACGTGTATTGAGCACGTACTATGTGAGTCTACAGTGCACGCAGAGCTACAGATCCCTCCCAGAGCTAATGTCGCTGTGCCTTAGGGGGGATGGGTTTATTCACAGAGGGACAGATCATCCTCACCAATGGCCGTTGTTTTTGCGTAGCTGCTCACAGCTCTGCCCTGACCCAGGTTCCGTAGGGAAGCTTGCAGGCGCTTTGAAGAACAGCTTCCCTTTCATGTGTTAATTTCATCTCATGCTTCAGAATCTGTTTTGAATCTTTTTTTCCCCCACTATTGTTTTCTTAGTTTCAAATTTCCGTAGCTCCTTGGGATTAGTCAATCAAATGTATTTCGTGTGACAGAGAAACGTGATTTCATTGATTGAAAGCGGGATTAGGCAGTGTCTACTCAACATACGTCCAGTGTGACCAGCAAATGGTATCACGTTCTCACTTACGATATTTCCATTAGTGAGGCTTGGGGGGTGGGGGGTGGGGTTGCCACGGAGAGATCCCCAGCACACAGGAGCTTCACCAGAAAAGGACAGGTAAGATCCCGGGGCCAGAATATTCCGCACGAGTGGCTCTCACAGGTCTGTGTCCCCTGTTGGTGCAGGCTGCTGGTCAGTCCGTCCTCTGTAGAGACAACGCTTCCACTTGTTAGGAGAGATGGCCGCTGGTCACTCAAAGCAATCATCTTCGATGCCTAGGGACTCCAATGACAGAAGAAGGGACTCCCGCTGTATGGGAGGAAAAATAAATTTCTTTCTACCCTCCTGACTTCTTGGCGCAGATTCTGTACAAAGAGACAGATTAACAAGAGAAAAACAAATAGAAGTGTAGCAGCCTATCTCCTGTATACGTAGGGCATTCCCAAAGCCAACAACTTAACCATCTTCAGCTAAAGAAAGGGTGTGTGTGTGTGTGTGTGTGTGTGTGTGTGTGTGTGCGCGCGCACGTGCTTGGGAGCATGATGGTGGGGTTTCAAGGAAAGGTAAACAAGGGTAAGCGTGTTTTATGCAGATTTAAGTTGGTGCCTTTTCCACTGGTAAGATTCTCTACTTAACTCTCCTTCTTTGCTTGGTACTGAGACTCAGACACCTTGGCAAATGAAGATTCCTTTGTAAATGTAAATTACCCTTTCAAAACAGTACCTTCTACTGTTCTCAAAGCTTTTCCTGAATCTGCTGTTGTTCAAAATAAGCTCAAGAAATTCTGTATGCCAGAGAGGTCTATTTTGGGGTAGCATATTCTGCTTTCCTTCATTACTCTGAACTTCACACAAAACTCTGAAGGACACTGACCAGACCTGCTGAGGGGACGTTTCACGCCTGGGACAGGTGAACATACCTGATGAACGAGACACTGTGATTCGCCACGTCCAGCTCTTAGGAGCATCTTGGTGAGTGTGAGACAGGTGGATACCTGTACCTGAGTCCCACCGGGGTTCATGGGAGACAGGGGGATACCTGTACTTGTGTCCCACTAGGGTTCATGGGAGACAGGTGGATACATGTACCTGAGAGGACAGGTGGATACCTGTACTTGTGTCCCACTAGGGTTCATGGGAGACAGGTGGATACATGTACCTGAGAGGACAGGTGGATATCTGTACCTGAGTCCCACCGGGGTTCATGGGAGACAGGAGGATACCTGTACTTGTGTCCCACTAGGGTTCATGGGAGACAGGTGGATACATGTACCTGAGAGGACAGGTGGATACCTGTACCTGAGTCCCACCGGGGTTCATGGGAGACAGGAGGATACCTGTACTTGTGTCCCACTAGGGTTCATGGGAGACAGGTGGATACATGTACCTGAGAGGACAGGTGGATATCTGTACCTCAGTCCCACCGGGGTTCATGGGAAGCATGAACATGAACAGCATCCTCCTGTGCTGGTCAGTGGTCTAAAACATGACTTGGTACCTTCAGTCTTAAAAGCTCATCCCTTTGTTTTCCTTGAACGTGTTTATTTCAGTCTTCAAGGGAGTGTTCTATGGCCCTAATAGACCACAGTGATGTCCACATAACTTAACCATCCTACACTGTTAGGAAAGTGGTTAGCCTCTGCCATCCCTAAGCGGGCTTTCAGCCTATAGATTAGTGATGAGAAAAGCCGCTTCTGCGTGCAGGGTCCGCCTTTTCCTTCACGCTTGGATGCTTAGTTTTCTCACTGTAAAATGAACGTCATGAACTCTGACAACCTCAGAGATTTTGTGGAACATAAGAGGCAATCATTTTATTTACTCGTATTTGAAGTGAAGCTTTTCTTGTAGTAGGAACACATAGAAAAGTGCACTGGTAATAAGTATCCGGCTTCATGAATTTTCACAAAATCAACAGACGGGGAGTCACTACCGCCGAGATGAGAAACCAGAACATTGGTTTGTCGGAAGGTCTGTTCTGAATGTGCTGAACCACCACAGCACCCTCTCTTCCCCCGCCCCCCCCCCCCCGCCAAACGATAACGCCGTTATCAGTCATTTATTTGTATTGCTGTAAAGTATTCCACTGAATATCCTTTACATTGTTGTTTGAATGTGTTGTGTCTCCCCTTAAATTTTTGAGAGAGAGAGAGAGAGAGACAGAGCATGAGCAGGGGAGGAACAGAGAGAGGGAGACACAGAATCTGAAGCATCCTCCAGACTCTGAGCTGTCAGCACAGAGCCTGATGCGGGGCTCGAACCCACGAACCACAAGATCACAACCTGAGCTGAAGTCGGACGCTCAACCAACTGAGCCAGCCAGGTGCCCCATGGATTTGTTTTTGAAAGAAGCATTATGTGTCATAAACATTGTGAGACTTTGACGATTGAAAAAAGCTCTCGTGGTGTGCAGTAGCTTGGATATAAAATCCTGATACAGGGGCATCTGGCTGGCTCAGTCGGAAGAGCATGAGACTCTTGATCTCGGGGTCATGAGTGCAAGCCCCATGTTGGGTGTAGAGCTGACTTTAAAAAAAAAAAACGTCCTGGTGCAAACACATTTTCCTTCGGAACTTTGAAGTCCTAGCTTATGCCTTCAAGTCGCGAAGGATGTGATGAGACGTGTTTTAAGGAAATATCTTCACCCTCTTTCTTCTCTTTAAGCCTTTAGAATTTTTACTTATCATTGTGTGTTTCTGGACACTCATCAGAATGTGGTGTGGTGTGGCTGTTGTTTCATTAGGCTGCCTTATTCTCATTCCATCTGAAGGTGCAATCATTTCTTCTACAAATAATTAAATTATTCCAAAATTTAATTCATTGCCTCTCTCTGCTCTGGGTTCCCTCCTTCCCGAAATCCTCTGAGTTTAGTATTTTACTTCCTTGATCTCCCCTCTATGCCTCTTCAATTTACTTTCTATTTCTCTGTAATTTTTGCTCTATGTTCTAGAAGATTTGTTCAGTTTTATCCTATGGATCATAAATTTAGTCTCCAGCTATCCTCATTCTGTGGTGAGATTTTCCATGAACTTTATTTATTTCTAGTAACGGTCATTCACTGTAGCATTTTTTTTGGCTAACCTTATGTCATTTTCCTTAATGGAACATACTCTTAAGTGTCCCTTAAGATACTAATTAGATTTTAAGAGGATCTTCTTTCAGAAGAAGAAAATATATTTTTAGTTGTTCTTTGCCATCTTGGTAATAACTTATGCGTTATCTTCTTTGGGCTTCTGTGGTTTTCTACCAGCGGATTGTTTTCCTTGAGCCGTTCATATTATTGAATAAGAGACTGAGTGGATTAATGTGAGTCGTTGGAGTGACTGCTTTCCAACCAGATGGCTCTGTTTCTAACAGACTGTCTTCATAGATATGGGGATGACAGGTCCCGTCAACAGATGGGTGCCTCTGAGGGGACACATGGGGTTCACATAGGCACTCTTAGGGTCTGAGTAAAAGCAAAAGAAAGGATGCCTTCATCCTGCAAACTAAGGATCCCGAGCTTTTTTCGTTCCTTGGAATAGCTCTCATTTCATTTTATATATCCCCAAGAATAATCTCAAATTTCCGTGTGTGTGTGTGTGTGTGTGTGTGTTTCCTCTTTTTGCATCCACAGTTACATCAAGGGCTCTTCCATGAAAGTCTCTCCCTATTTACAAAGCAAGTCTGCAGCTGATCTGTAACCACACTGGGGTGAAGGGCTATCAGGTAAACCTGCATAGATACTCATTTTATGTATGTGTGTGTGTGCCCCCATGATTCTTTTTTTAAATGTTTATTTTTGAGAGAGCGAGAGGACAAGTGGGGCCAGGGCAGAGAGAGAGTGGGAAACAGGCTCTGTGCTGTCAGTTCAAAGCCTGACGTGGGGCTCAAACCCACAAAGTATGAGATTGTGACTTGAGCTGAAGTCGGATGCTCAACCCAAGGGAGCCACCCAGATGCCACTGTACCCCCATGATTCTCGATGCATACTATCTACAGGTCCCACGGGCAGCACTTCAAGCTTCCATTATCATTTATATACTCGTATCGTCTCATTTCCATTTGAAAATGTTCTGGAAAGTTGGTGGTAACCTCCCTTCTTTCTGACCCTCCCATAGACTTGGCATTTATCTTTTATAACTTGATTGTCATTTCAGTAGCATCCCGGAAGGAACGGAGGGAGGCAAATGTGTGACTTAAATCATCATATTGAATCAGAAATTCCATCCACAAGTTATTAGCTGACTTCCATCCCAGCCAGACAGATGGTATATAGCTTCTTGAAATTTCCCTTATAAAGTGTTTATCATTAACTAGATGATCGAAGCTTATTTTATATCCCAGATTTATAGAGATTGTTTTGTGAGTTTTACATTTCCTATTTAGTCACACATGTTTGTCTTTTTTGCTCCTCAAACATGTGTGACCACACTGGAAAACAGCCAACTGAAGTCTGAATGGCGTCCTACTCCGTTTTGACTTCTATGTTACAATAAATTCTTTGACCTACTGAGTGTGAGGTTATGCTTACAAATATTTCACTAGTCTCTCTCTTCTTTTTCTCCCCTCCACCTTTCTCTTTTTTTTTTCTTTCTATTTTACCAGCCCAACTATGCACACAGGATATGCGTAAGGATTGTTAACTGCAGACTGACCTCTTCTTTATCAGGAAGCCTAAGTGTTGTGTTCTGGCAGATTCTGTTTCCACTGATGAAACGTCCCTTCATTTGCAAGTTCTTACCCTTCTTCACACATCACGAAAACCATGGCTTTGTCATCTTGAGCTATTTCTCATAGTTGGATTTCCTGGTTTTGTTAGGAAACTTTGAAAGAGACAAAAGGGCAGACATTTACAATATAAGGTGGTTTTCCTATTACGCTGATGAGGTGGTATAAAGCTGGAAGCAAATTCATCTTTATAAAAATGCTTTAAAACCATATTCATTTTATGTAAATGGCCACTCAAGTAAGAGCGTTTCACCAAAAATAGCAAAATATAGACTACATTGAAACCATGGTATTTTCTTAGAAGTGAGGCTATTTCAATAAGAGGAACACTCTATTAACTATTCCATCGTTGATGAATATTCTAAATTAATTTAACCTAGGATGTCAGCACTCGAAGATTGACTCACCAGTGCTTTTCCACATCTAAAAGCAACGTTTACCAACGTATAGTGCTGGAAGAAAAGGCATTTTACCCAAATTATGACTTCCTTGAATTAGTTCAGTATACCTCATAGAGCAAAGAATAGAACTCATCTACTTTGAACCAAAAAAAGAGCATAATTTGGATCAGAAGCTAATGGGATAGGAGCTTGCCTGAATCTAAATTCAGCTCTGAGTACAGCAGAGTTGGTGTTCAGAGCCCGTGAAACGATAATACAATGTTTGATGTCGCATGGTGGGGAGCAAAACTCCATACTGAAGTTTGGTGGAAGAAGGTTCCAAACCCTATTCTCATGTCTGGCGATTTTAATTATGGTGCCTCTCCTACCTCCTCATAGCTTATTAAGAGACACACAAGTCGTAAGTGAACTGGATTCTCGTTTAATTTGGATTCTCATTTAGACTCTTCCATTTGTCATTAGAACCTCAGGCAGGACACAGTCTCTTCAGCCTATTTCCTCGTCTGTAAAGTAAGGCATGCAAAATTCCAAGTGATTTTGTTTTTCTCCTTAAACTCTGGATTGAGGAAAATTTGGCTAATAGAAACATATTTCCATGGGTAGGTACCAGCACTGACTGACTCCTGAACCTCATTTAGGACATGCTTGAGAGTAAATCTTTTTTTTTTCTTTATAACATTTTTAACAAAAATGCAAGAGAACAAATCTACACCTTTATGTATTTAATTTTCAGCTAGTTTAAATCCTTGAAGGGTACAGCATCACACAGATTCTGTGGCCAATGGCTTTAGAAGGAAGGTTGCTTTGGAATTAGGCACAAACCTTGCCTCTGTTTCCATGAGCACGAGTTACTTATTCCTCAGACTACTCTGGTTTTACTCCGTTGCCACCAGGAGTCACTGTGTTGTTCTTTGTTTTGTACACAGAAGCGCATCTCTTGCCTACATAGAACTCAGTTTCATCTCGAGCATAAACACCTTCAATTTTAAGAAGCGCCGTGTGCTCCCTCTGGTTCCAGAGACCCCGCTTATAGCCAGCAAAAATGGCTTTGGACCACAGCCTTCTAGACATATCGGTTGTTTTAGGAGTCCTGTTCCCATGAGGCTTCCACAGGCTCCAAGATGGCAAAAAGAGCTTATAATTTTTTTTTTTAATGTTTGGAATTTATTTTTGAGAGAGAGACACACACAGAGTGTGAGCGGGTGAGGAGCAGAGAGAGAGGGAAACACAGAATCCAAAGCAGGCTCCAGGCTCCAAGCTGTCAGGACAGAGCTTGACGTGGGGCTCGAACTCACAAACCAGGAGATCATGACCTGAGCCGAAGTTGGATGCTCAACTGACTGAGCCACCCAGGCACCCCTGCTTGAGAGTAAATAATTAGTTAAAAATCTTGTTTTATCATTTTACATCAATAATTTCCTATTATCACAGCCTACAGTTCACTTCCTGATCAAGGGTCTCATTTAACCTTTGGAATTTTACATTAAATAGTATTTTTTTTTAATTTTTTTTTTCAACGTTTATTTATTTTTGGGACAGAGAGAGACAGAGCATGAACGGGGGAGGGGCAGAGAGAGAGGGAGAGACAGACTCGGAAACAGGCTCCAGGCTCTCAGCCATCAGCCCAGAGCCTGACGCGGGGCTCGAACTCACGGACCGCGAGATCGTGACCTGGCTGAAGTCGGACGCTTAACCGACTGCTCCACCCAGGCGCCCCAAATA
Organism: Prionailurus viverrinus; assembly: GCF_022837055.1. Taxonomy (NCBI): domain Eukaryota; kingdom Metazoa; phylum Chordata; class Mammalia; order Carnivora; family Felidae; genus Prionailurus; species Prionailurus viverrinus. The sequence goes on from NC_062579.1 coordinate 1,505,099, forward strand.
GTATTTTTAAGCCATAATGTTTAAAGGAGATTTCTGATAGTGTACCTCTATCAAGTTGCTCAATGACGTGGAATCACTTACCCTGTGTTCAATTGATATTTTCTGTCTTAGTAAATTCTTCCATGGAAAGAAAAGTATAACTACTGAAGAGCATTCAGCTTCCTAGAAACTACAGTTGTGTGGGAAAAATGAAACAGCCCCAGCATTTTTCTATTAACAAACATGTAAGTTGTCTGTATCATAACATAACAAATACTTCTGTGTATCAAACGAAGAAAATATGTTCCATGTATTAAAAAGTGCTTCATGTGGATTCGCAGGAGTGACTCAAATATCTTAGCATTGAGGCGCCTGGGTGGCTCAGTCACTTGGGCATCCAACTTTGGCTCAGGTCATGATCTCGTGGTTGACGAGTTCCAGCCCCACGTCTGGCTCTGTGCTGACAGTTAAGATCCTGGAGCCTGCTTCGGATTCTGTGTCTCCCTCTCTCTGCCCTTCCCTCGTTCCTGCTCTCTCTCTCTCTCTCTCTCTCTCTCTCTGTCTCTCTCTCTGTCTCTCTCTCTCAAAAATAAATAAACATTAAAAAATAATTTAAAAAACATTTTACCTTATAAATTGGATAAGACAAAGACTCAAAGTATGCTGTATATCAGCCCATTTATTTATTCAAACAGAGATGTATTCCTAGACTAGATGCCAAGATTCATAAAGTCACCTATGCCAATTGGAAGATAATTGATTCCAGTGGGTTTAATGGCAGTAGCCATTCTTCGTTGGCAAGCCTACTGCGTTTGAGAGACTTGACTGCAGCTGTCATGAATGCTTACTGCCACCCTGCAAGGTGAGTCTGAACGGCACACATTTTTCAAATGAGAAAATGGGTGCTCATGTCACAAAAGGCATTTGCTGGAAGGCTGGCAAGTGGCAGCCACCAAGCCAAGACCCTCCTCACATCACCCTTTGGTGCCATCCCCGGCCATTTATGTTAAGCTCCCCTTGTCAGAGAGACATGCTTTGGGGGGAATGTAAGTTGTGAATATGGACCACACAAACCCTTGCAAGTTCATGGAAGGATTTCAAAATCTGATGAACAGCTGCCAACAGAAGTTACCGATGCACACATCCCTTCCTTATCAAAGGATTCTGGTGACTCACTGAGTCAACTGGCTTTTATTTCTTTTCCCGTGTTCATTGTAGCCATTCACGCATGCACACGTTCCTTTATTCTTCATTCAACAAACGTATAATATATACTTCCCAGGAACTTCATCTTTCTGCAGTGCAGGTGACAGGGGTTCATTTCATTTCATTTCATTTCATTTCATTTCATTTCATTTCATTTCATTTCAAGTGTTTATTTATTATGAGGGGCGCCTGGGTGGCTCAGTCAGCTAAGTGTTCGACTCTTGGTTTCAGCTCAGGTCCTGATCTCATGGTTCATAAGTTCAAGCTGACAGCTCACAGCCTGCTTGGGATTCTCTCTCTCCCTCTCTCTGCCCCTACCCCACTCATGTACTCACTCACTCTCTCTCTCTCTTTAAAGAAGTGTAAAAATAAAACATTTGTTTTGAGAGGGAGGAGAGAGCATGCTTGCACATGGGAGAGGGAGAGGGAGAGGGAGAGGGAGAGGGGGAGGGGGAGGGGGAGAGGGGGAGGGAGAGGGAGAGGGAGAGGGAGAGGGAGAGGCTCTGTACTGTCAGCGCAGAGCCTAAAGTAGGGCTTGAACTCCCTAACCGTGAGATCGTGACCTAAGCTAAAGTGAGGAAAAGGACACTTAATTTACTGAGCCACCCAGATGTTGTTTTTGCGTTTAGCTCCATTGTTTTCCTAGAGTGTGAAAGACAAGTCTAGTCCATCTTCAAGCTAACAAAACGGAGTACAGTCCGTGTGCACCTGCCACTTCCTACTTGTAATTTATTTGAAATTATTTTCTTGAAACACCGTGTTGAGTGCTTGGAGAATCCCCGTTTCAGTCAGCAAACGTGAATTCGGAAAGTGAGCATATGCTTGAATTGGAAAATTTTACATTTGGAACAGGTACATTTGGTGGGTGGTAGAAACCACGGGGGCATAGAAGGTTTTTCTCACCACATATGGAACCCATTCGCCAGTTTTATGCACCTTCTCGACTTGTAGCCGTCCAAGAGATCCCGGCTCCCATCATAAAGGAACCAGTTTATTGAGATTTATTTTAAAGTGAGGTGGGGGTGGGGTCGCTACCCATTTGGGCTATAGAATGTGGCATAGTTCCAGAGGAGCAGATGGGGGGGTGGAAGGCAATGAATTTGCTGGGCCGGTAGCCAGGCCTCAGAATCATTGTTACTTGTAGACGCAATAATAATTATTTGGGATCGTTTGCTAATCAGCGAAACCTTGGAAGTGCCTGCTGACAGGCACTAGTGAGGTAATTAAGGTGAAACACTGAATTTGCATACATTCACACTTTGATCATTGTTTGAAAGATTCCCTCTCTAGAAATAGACTTCACTCTTTTCAAAATGCACACGAAATCAACAAGAGGCTGCGGTGCGTCAATAACGCTTAAAACAAAAACAAAAAAAAAGACTCCCCCTCACACAGAGACAATTACCTGAAGATGTTCTTGTCTTTCATTATAAGACAGGCTCACCTTAATTTTTTTCAAATTATAAGATGTAACTAATTAATAGTTGCTTTTTGACACCTTCAATATTTATTGAAGTCGGGGGCTTTGTAAACACATTCGATATGCCCGTCAAGATGTGTTATTATTGATCATATAATAAGTGCTGTTCTCTGTCTACTTGTCGAATGGCCCGTTCTCACATTAGGCAGAATTGGGTGGTGCCATTTTGCCTCAGGAGTGAAATTGCTTACACAATGCTCTATGTAGGGACAGGAGTCTAGTTTTACCTGATCTCACATGTGGATTTCAAATTTAAAGTAAAGCTTAATTGCAGAGGGGCGCCCCTGAGAACACCCTGCATGAAAATACTTCAGAGATTATGTTTTCATTTGTGCACTTGGAGCACCAAATACTTGGTCCAGATCAGGACTTTTATTAGCTGTGGACAAGTCAGCTTTCCATTCTGTTCTTCAGTTTTCGTACTTAGAAAATTAAAGAAAGGGCCCACGATACTGTTGAGATCTCCTCCAGTGCCTACAAACGTTTAGAAATCATGTTAGTGGAGCACCTGGGTGGCTCAGGCGGTTAAGCGTCCAACTTCAGCTCAAGTCGTGATCTCAAGGTTCATGAGTGCGAGCCCCACGTCAGAGTCTGCAGTTGGAGCCTGGAGCCTGCTTCAGATTTCGTGTCTCCCTCTCTCTCTGCTCTCCCTGGCCTGTGCTTGCTCTCTCTCTCTGTCTCTCTCTTTCTCTGAATTAAACAAATAAACATTAAAAACAATAGCAATCATGTTAGTAACTTCTATCCATGATCATTATAAAATCCTGTTGCTTTGGCTAGCAAATGATTTGCAATTGACAATTTCTTTAAGCTCTATTTTATTCTTATAAATCACGACTAATCCTAACTGGACGTTTAAAAAAATTTAATGTTTTTTTTTTTTCGACGTTTATTTATTTTTGGGACAGAGAGAGACAGAGCATGAACAGGGGAGGAGCAGAGAGAGAGGGAGACACAGAATCGGAAGCAGGCTCCAGGCTCTGAGCCATCAGCCCAGAGCCTGACGCGGGGCTCGAACTCACGGACCGCGAGATCGGGACCTGGCTGAAGTCGGACGCTTAACCGACTGCGCCACCCAGGCGCCCCTGTTTATTTTTGAGAGAGAGAGAAATAGAACATGAGCAAGGGAGGGGCAGAGAGAGAGAGAGAGAGAGAGGGAGACACAGAATCTCAGAATCCAAAGCAGGCTCCAGACTCCGAGCTGCCAGCACAGAGTCCGATGCGGGGCTAGAACTCATGGACTGTGAGATCAAGACCTGAGCCGGAGTCAAACGCTTCACCAACTGAGCCACCCAGGTGCCTCGTTTTAAGTAGCAGGACTTTCCAAATGAGCCAGAGAGACAGAATGTACAAATGGACAGTGGACAGACATATATGGCCATAATTTTCACACCTGTCACCTCTTCAGCAACCACCTCCAGAGTCCAAACTTCAGCCTTTTCAGTCATCCTAGAATGCTTTGCCTGTCTTCCAGCTCAGGACCAACAAGCGACGGTGAAATGTGTTCCCCCGACTGAGCCCTTCTAGCTACTATGCTTTTCAGTTCCCTGGGCCGGCAGCCTGCTGTCCCTGCCCATCCTAAGCCTGAAGCTTTTCCACACAGCCTTCCTTGGTTCTATGTCAGACTTAAGTGGTGGTGGCTGACTGCCTTTCTATAGCAAGCTCTGAGTAAACAGCCTCTGTTTGCTTTCGTCTGAGGGAATGGAGAGTGTCTTTGTTTATTTGCACCAGCTTGAGATGGTTTGTAATCTAGATGGATGCCATGGGTTCATGCTGAACATATCACCATTATTGTGGTTGACACAAGTTGATTTCCATTTTGCACTGTAGACGTTTCTTTCTATTTGGCGAAAATAGAGAATAATCAATGCTAACTTCTCAAAGAATAGAAGACTAATATTGGTTTTTTGTTTGCTTTTTATTAATAATTGAGAGCTACTTTCCCAGTAAGCCTGGTGCTGTGGGTTTTCATTGCTGTTTTTGTTTTTTTTTTTTTTTTTCAGGAATATCTGAAAAACGGTAGCAGAAACTTGAGTCAACAAGGCAAAGAGTAAACACGGGTGCTGAGCTCTGGGAGTTGGAGGGGGAAAGCAGGAAGTGGGTGATCAGTCATTTTAAGAGTTGATTTTGTATAGAAACAAAGCCTGAGAGTCATCTGTAAAACCCGAGGATATTTTAGCAATTGGAAGGCAATTTATCGGGTGGTTTTGGAGAAAGGATGAGATTGAGGGAAAGTAGGTACCGTGGAATAGGGTTTTTTCTCTGCAATTTGCTACATCTAAGTGGTGTCAATGGAAGATCCAGGGTAGGTAACTCCATGAGTCCTTTGTGTGGGGTTATTTTATCTGAGTTTTCATCCTGCTGCCTTCTGTGATCCTAGGCACAGACCTCTAAAGGCGTTCTCTATATTATGCGGTTTTCTTACCTATGGGTATTTTTAAGAAAAGGAATAGATGAAGCACTCCGGTTAGATATGTGTGATGTTGCTCTGCCATCCAGGATTCACTGAGAAACTGTGAAGCCTCTTTGGTGTTGTCTGTTCTAAGAGACACCCCGTGGTCTCTCCAGGAATTTCACTGGAGCACCATGTGGGCGCTTTGAAGAAGCAAGGCATTGTACAACTTAATTCCGAGGCCATTTAAGCAAAGAGACTCAAGAATAAGTTGTGAATTTGATCCCTTGGAAAGGAAAAGACAATGTTTCTGAAAATAAATGTGTTTGAACATAAAACAGAGAAATCGCACGAAAGCAACAATCTTCTGTGTTTGATGGCAATTTCCATTTCTGTTCCAACCACTTTTTCAGGTAAAATTATAGCGGACCTTGCTTTTCTATTTAACCAGTCTCTGGATATAAAGTCACCCAAAATCTTCAGCTATTGACTTTGAAACACTGCTTACGGAAAAAGTATCTCTAAAACACACTAATCTTGTGCTTCTTTATAAAAAGAAATGCCAATGGGACATTAGGTCTGTATGTATCAACCTAGCAAACCAACTATCCATTTCACATTAAAAGTGGAACAGAGGGGCGCCTGGGTGGCGCAGTCGGTTAAGCGTCCGACTTCAACCAGGTCACGATCTCACGGTCCGTGAGTTTGAGCCCTGTGTCAGGCTCTGGGCTGATGGCTGAGAGCCTGGAGCCTGTTTCCGATTCTGTGTCTCCCTCTCTCTCTGCCCCTCCCCCATTCATGCTCTGTCTCTCTCTGTCCCAAAAATAAATAAACGTTGAAAAAAAAAATTAAAAAAAAAAAGTGGAACAGAAAGAAAAGACACTGCTCAACCTCTCACAAAAGCTCATTGAGACATTTTTGGTAAATTTTTTTGGTAAACAAAGATATGCAATTGAGGGTACTTCTCCACTGATTCCCATATCCTACAAGTTTGAGGGTGATCCTCAGGGTGTTAACTTCCTGGCAGGAATTTCCATTGGTCTTAAGTAGAACAAGACCATGGGGCTGGCCAGGGCCCGGAACTGGTGTGGACCTGTCCAGCGCCGTAGTGCTGAAATCAGGTGGGAAGGGGGACATGGTGTTTGCAGGCTCATTTGGTTCATTCTGTCTATGAGATAAATACATCCTCTGTTTAAGAAAGTCATGAAAAAGAACATTAAGGCATAGTACATTCATAAAGGAATTAGGTACTTTGTTTGTCCATCAGGATGTAAGATAGTAAAACCCAAGACCTAAGGTTAGGACAGTGAGCCTGTGGTGGGCCTGGATTCCAGACTCATAAAAACCTGGGCTTTTTAGATTAGGAGGCATAAAATAAGGGAATTCTGGGGGTGCCTGGGTGGCTCAGTCGGTTAAGCATCTGACTTCAGCGCAGGTCATGATCTTGCGATCTGTGAGCTCGAGCCCCACATCAGGCTCTGTGCTGACAGCTCGGAGCCTGGAGCCTGCTTTGGATCCTGTGTCTCACTCTCTCTCTGCTCCTCCCCTGCTTACGCTCTGTCTCTCTCTCTCTCAAAAATAAAATAAACATTAATTAAAAAAAATAAACAAGGGAATTCCGTATTATGAGAGAACGAGCTAATCATCAACATTAAGAACTATCCACAACCATGCCACCCCTGTGCTCCATTATCTTTGGCATTCCAGGCAGGGAAAAGGTGGCACAGAGAAGCCAATGAGTGGAGAAAGAAGGATGCTAGTTTAGTGGGAAGTTCATGTTATGGCCCACTCAGCTCATGGAGAGTAAGAAGGGCCTTAATGAGGAGCTTGAAATTAGCAAGTTTTAAAACTCAAATGTGAAGTGAATTTATTTTGACTGGGTGAGATTATTCCATAAGTGACTTTGTGGGGAGAAAAAGTGCTGGTTTTTAGTTATTCTATAATAAAAAATGCATGAACCTCGCTTACTTGCTGGATCAAAGGCATTTTCTACTAACTCAGCCCTTTGGTCTTTCACAGAATGACAGTATAGAAAACCACTAGCCAGTGCACTTTTCCAGCCCTTTCTGCACCATGAGCATTTTAATGTTCTGTTCATTTGAGTGACCGTCCCATTAATATTGTCATTAATGAGCATGTGGGGTGAGAAATACAAGTCAGCTGTACAATAGAGCTACAAGATCATTTGTCATTGTCTATCCAGTGTCTACCCACATTGACCAAGGTATATAATCCTGAGGGCATTTCTACCAAGAAACATAGAAATGGGAGCCACACGGTGGAATGCATATCCATACAGTAGCTCAGAAGAAAAAACAACTTTTTTTGAAATGATAGTCATTCTTATGGAAGATAGTGCTTGTATCCTATATATTTGTGTAATGGGTTAAAAGATTTGCCTGTTAATTTACTATGGCTTAATTTGCCTTTTAAGTGAAACCGCTGTTATTTATTTCATATACGTTGGGTTTTTCCTTGCTGTCAGTTTAAAGCCTTACATATTTTATACTTGTTTTGTTAACACATGTGATATTTTGCCTACTTTTTACTGTTTACTGACATAGCCTATTCTCAAAATTACACAAACCGTTAAATAAGAAAGTACAGCTTTCTGCGTTCCTGGAACATGCCACGTATTCATTAGCAGTTAGACTTTTCTGAGGGTCAGTTAAGTGTTATATCACCATCAACTGTCAATACTGTCTTCCATATTGATTTTCACTTGATATGGTACTTTCTGCAGTGCAGGAACGCATCTTGGCTCTCAATCAGCACTTCTTTTTCATTAAACTCTCATTTGCAGAGTGTCAATAGGGTACTTGGCACTTCAACACAGCTTATCCGTGCTCCTTCAGCATTTCCAACATGGCTCCATTGTAGCATAATGACTATTTTATGATGGTTTGTTTCTGCAGCTCTCCGTTGACTAGCCTGTGAACTCTCTATGGAGATAAAGCATAGGGTATTTATTCTTGCCTCTTCTGCCTCCGTCTGTCTTCCCCCGCACCCCCATAAACAAATCCACTGACATACTGGCTGCGTTTCTTGACTAGTTAGAAGACACTCAGTAATCACTGAATAATGGCACAGACACAGAGTGTGGCCATGCCTCAGGATGTTTATATATGATCTAATATAAGACTACTAGGCGATAACGTGTCCAGTTGGGTATATAAATGTACTTTATCTCTGGTTTAGTCTGGATGGGCAGTGGAAAAAGATGCGGAGAAAAAGGGCTCTCTCTGAGATAATTCCTTAGCTGGAAGATAAATCCATTGCCGTTCTATTATGGGGTGTATCCTGTATTTGTCATCTTGCATTTCCTCTTGCCCTCGTCGGAATGTGTGCTTTGGAAACAATGCCAAATGTCTTTGAACTCACCAAGCTAGTACTCTGTACACCCCAGGTAGTGTGTCCATGTAGACTTCAAGCATAGTACACAATCTCCCCTTCAAGGACCTGGCATAGAAATTCCCCAGTTACTTAATTCTGTCCCCAGCCATTTAGCCTAGATCCAATTGCCACAGGGGAGTGATGTTCTTTACTCAAACATCTCTTTTCCCTGAACTCTGTACCACTTCTGGCTGACAGTCCACAGCTCAGGACTTGATTATACCTAGTCTTTTCCTTTTCACTAATCGCTTCTAATATGAGCCTTGACTTTTCATTTGCATTGTGTGTTCCTCCGTAGTGTGCCGTGCCATGGATTGGGAGGGCCTGGCAGAGCCCTGGATGTGTGGCAGTTTTTCAATAAACAGTTGTCAACTGATAGCCTTTAGGGTGTGAATTATGAGTTCTAGAGAAAGGCAAGTTTTCATTTGCATAATTATGAGCTGAAGACTGGCAGGGGAAATGAGGTGCTGACTTACTTCAGACTTGTTTTGGCTGCTAACTTCTGCTTAAAGTATAGTCCACATTAACTACATTAAGTATTCCAAGTGGAAGTTTCCAGAAGTCAAAGGATGCGTATTGTACTGTAAGGAGTTAGAAGTAACATCCTCATACACTCAGGGAGGGCTGCAGTATCCCAACATATTCAGTTAAATATGATTCTATTAAAGATGCTTGAAAAATGTTCTAGGGACATTGAACTTTGAAATAAACATCAGTCTGATAGCCATAATATAGGAGTTCTTAACTGGACATCATGGATAAACTTTGGTGGGTCTTAGAATCCCTTGGTAGTGTATAACGTTATGTACATGCAGGTGTGCATTTAAAGGAGCCATACACAGGGTACCTTGGTGGCTGAATTTGTTAAGTGTCTGACTCTTGACTTTGGCTCAGGTCATAATCTCATGGTTCATGGGTTTGAGCCCCGCATTGGGCTTTGCACTGACAGTGCAGAGCCTGCTTGGAATTCTCTCTCTCTCTCTCTCTCTCTCTCTCTGTCCCTCCCCTGTTCGCTCCCTCTCTCAAAAAAAAAATATAAACTTAAAAAAAATAAAGCAGGTATACACTTAAAATTCTCAAAGGAATTTGTTTTTCTGGATGGTAGGACCCATCACTATTTCAAAGAGATCTTTTATTCCCTGAGCTGGTTGTAGAACTAAAGGGGATGTCACCATAGTCTGGTTAGGACGAAGGGCCCCCAAGAGCATGTGCAATCTCCAGAGTTGTTTACAATCCAGCCTGTGTCTTCAGTATGTAATGATGTGTCAAGGTGGGAACATTTTGTGGGGTCTGTCTATTCTAATGCCAAGAGTGTGGGAAACTGAAGGGGATGAAGTCCAGCTACACATTCATGTTGGGATGGGCACACAGGAAACATTCCTTTCAGCATTCTTTGGCACTAGCAAAAATCTCTGTATTGTCCAAGTTATCAATTGGCTGTTCTGACCTGTTGGCTCACAAAAGGGTGACTTTAGAAGTGACTCACAAAAGGGTGACTTTGTGTTTTTCTCTTTTCTGAACCTCTCTTCTCTTGCCTTTTGAATTCTTCTTTAGAACTCAGTTTTAGAGTTCACCCACACCACCAGGCTCCCTGCAGACATCTGGTGATGGTTTGGCATGGACACTGCCTCTCTTCATTCTGTGTTTTCCTGAGCCCAACTTTAAAAAAATTTTTTTTTAATGTTTATTTATTTATTTATTTATTTATTTATATTTTTTTTAATTAAAAAAAATTTTTTTAACGTTTATTTATCTTTGAGACAGAGAGAGACAGAGCATGAACAGGGGAGGGGCAGAGAGAGAGGGAAACACAGAATCTGAAACAGGCTCCAGGCTCTGAGCCATCAGCATAGAGCCCGACGCGGGGCCCGAACTCACGGACTGCGAGATCATGACCTGAGCTGAAGTCGGCCGCTTAACCCACTGAGCCACCCAGGCACCCCAATGTTTATTTATTTTTGAGAGGGAGAGAGAGACAGAGTGTGAGTGGGGGAGGGACAGAGAAAGAGCGAGAGACGCAGAATCCGAAGCAGGCTGCAGGCTCTGAGATGTCAGCACAGAGCCCGACATGGGTCTTGAACTCACAAACTGTGATCATGTGAGCTGAAGTTGGGCACCCAACTGACTGAGCCACCCAGGCAAGCCCAAGTTAATTCAAATCCACCAAGCAAGCAAGTTTTCTACCTAGTACCTCCTCTAGATCAATCATTTTGTTATAATTCACAACTCCACAGCTCATGAGGGCTTACCACTGTTCATCCTGGGGATTAGAAGATGGTTATGTATTGCAACACTTTCGTACTTACTGTCTTCCTTTTCCAAGAGTCTTCCTGGCCTGAAGGGATTGTAGCAAATTTTGTGATCACAGGTGGCTTCATACATGGGAGGAGACCAGGCATGACTCAAGAAGCTTTCCAAACATCAGACATGGACTTTTATAAATTGTTCTCAAATTGAAAACAATTATTTGGTAATAATTTTAAAGAAAAACACCTTACATAGAGTAAAAACATATTGGCAGGAACCAAGGACCAGTAAGATATGACCTTGTGGGTTCTTAAAGTGTGATTCACAGACCCCTGGGCATCTCTAAACCCAAAGGGTTGTCAGAACTATTTTACTAAGAATGCTAAGGTGCTGCTTGCCTTTTTTCACTGGATCAACTTTGTACAGATAAACCAAAAAGCAGCGCAGGGCAAAATTTGCTGGGACCTTCGCACAGATCCGTGCAGTGATACTTAACTGTGTGAGTTGTCAGTTTGTTCTTCCCTGCTATGCGTTATTAGTTTAGGACAAGCCTGTTTCACTCAAGAATGCCCTTGACAAAGCAGAAAAACTGTGTTAATGTTACGAAATCTCAGTACTGGAGTTGATGTCTTCTCAGTCTTCCGCACGACAAAATGGGACGTGTGCGTCAACCAGTTCTCCTGATACCAGAATGTCATGGTTTCTGTGGGAGGGAAGTACTCATCTCATTATTTGCGTTGTGTGCTGAATGGGTCTCTTTTCTCGTGGCGTGTCATTTCCGCTTGGAAGAATGGTAGATGCACTTCGACTGGATGATTTGGAACACGTTGATTTTGAAAGTGACCAAAAGTGAACCGGTCCCTCCAAGAATAACAACTGAGAGTAATGGTTGCCAAGGGTAATCTTGACGGCTTCCCAGGACTTCAAGACTCTTCTGAAGACATGGGTGCTGATTTTAACAATTGAGAAGACCTGCAGAATGTACTAAGGCATTATTTTGTACATGAATCACACATCATGTTACAAAATCATGCACGGCTAAAAGATGCACTTAAAATGCAAGGTACACCCATGGATTTTAATATCACAGCATATGAAATGTTTATTAATACTGGCTACAGATTCCAAATTTCAAGTAATCGTTCGCAAACTACTCTGGTGGATGTGGTGTCCAAGAAGAATGTCCGCATTTATCCAGAAGAGCTATAAAAATACTCCTGTTTTCCAACCACATAGCTATACAAGAGTGGAATTTCTTCATAGACTCCAATCATAACCATATATTGACAGCAGATTGAATTCCGTAGCACATATTAGAATCCAGCTGTTTTCTACGAGATGGTACAGAGAATAAAAACAGTGACACCCTTCTACCTTTTAAGTTTTATTTTGTAAATTGTGCTTATTTTCTACAAGTGTGTTATGGATGTGTTCACATAGCACTACTAAGTGAATATTCTAGAAATGTCTGTTTAAAAAAAATTTTTAGTATATATCTAGTTTTGAGAGAATGAAAGAGCACAAGCAGGTGGGGGAAGGGATGGGCAGAGAGAGAGGGAGACACAGAGAATCTGAAGCAGGTTCCAGGTTCCAAGCTGTCAGCACAGAGCCCGATGTGGGGCTCAAACCCACGAACTGCAAGATCATGACCTGAGCAGAACTTGGACGCCTAACCGATGGAGCCACCCAGATGCCCCCCTAGAAA